>NC_139778.1:5386353-5986353 GCF_965231275.1 Zosterops lateralis
CCTCCTTCTTGTACTCCTCCTGCTCCAGCACGAACATGTGGTGGTTGAAGAACTGTTGCAGTTTCTCATTGGTGAAGTTGATGCACAGCTGCTCAAAGCTGTTGAACTGCCCAAAGCAAGGAAAGGTGTACAGGTTCAAAAGGTGTGCCAAAACCCACAGGCCTTTGCTGCCATTCTCCTAAGGCTGTTTGAAGTTGAAACACCAGTCCCAATCCTACTGTACCAGCAGGTTTTTCCTGAGCAGGCCTTCTACTCTAACAGTCCTAGTCCTTGAAGGACATTTTAATTATTGCTTCCCAAATCAAGCCAAAAGTTACAATTCTTTTTCACTATGCTGCTCAACTGCAAGTCTTTGGTAAGCTCAGTAGCTCCATTGTGTCAGTTCTCTGAGCTCCTGGATAGTAGAAACCTCCTCAGTGTCCCACCCAAAAATTTCTTGGGCCCCTGATCAATAATCTGAGGAGTGTTTCTGTGTTCTGATGCAGAAGTCCTTGGATCATCACTGCATTCACAGCACAGGAATCACACACTGAACTTGCTCAGACCACCACCTTTACAAGAGCATCCACCCCTTTGGCCTATAGCTGTGTGAGCCTTAGTCCTCTATGTGTTTCTGAGTCCTCATGACCCCTCCTTGCCCATCGCTTGACTGTGGTGACAAATCCTTGCTGCTTACATCAAAGATCTCAAAGCCAGCAATGTCCAGGACACCAATGAAGTACTGCCTGGGCTGTTTTGTATCCAGCTGTTGGTTGATGCGAACAACCATCCACAGGAACATCTTCTCAAACATTGCCTTCGCCAGGGCACCCACTGAATTGTTGACCTATAGCAGAGGAGATGGGACAGGAGTTACCTCTGAGGGGCAAAGAAAAATGCCCATGTACTCCTTTGAGGTGTGAATTTTCAACTGTCAGATATTACCTGTGTCACGTTTTGACCTTTGGTCACGTATTCATTTCCAACCTTGACTCGGGGGTAACACAAGGCCTTGAGAAATTCAGCTGAGTTTAGGCCTGTTAGGTAGGCAGCCTTGTCAGCCACTAGAGATGGGGAGAGACAGAAAAGCATTTATGGATAATCTGTAGAATTCAGGTGGTGGGAACAACTCTGCTGTTCATGTTCCAGGAATGGAAGAACATTCATTTCATCACATACAGAAGACCTGTGCAGGAATGCAAATTCTGGACACTACTAATGGTCTTCCTTAAAAGCAAGAACAAGTATGGCTTGGATAGGAAGACATAAGCCAAGGCACACTCTCTTTCTGTGGGAAGAAGATTTTTGAGTAGCACAGGTTGCAGGACTTATTTCACCAAAACCACAGTTGCCCATCATGGGGTCTTAGTGTTTGGAAGTTTTCAAAAGAGAGATTGAGAGATATCCTATGTTGACGTTTCACTTTTCAGGCAGCTTGTGTTTGGTGAGCCAATATTGGATAGAATAATGGAACTTCCCATGACTAGGAAGGAACTTTTTCTTAGAGGGACCAGGTTGAAAAATGCAATTCTCAGTGTTTTATGTGGAGACTTGGGAAAGTGTGGCTCTGGAGGTTAATATATCGCCTCTGGAGGCAGAGAAGGGCTTGCCACAAATCAGTCCCTGAATTTGCTGATACCTTCGGTGCCATCAGGCTCTGCCTGCTCCTCTCGTTGTTTCTGCTTGAACTTCAGGTTCCCATAGTGCATGACAGCCCCTGTCAGCTTGTAGATGGCTGTTTTCTCGTCTGCAGTGAAGCCCAGGATGTCAATGGCACTCTACAGTCAAAATAATGAATTCAACAATATGTCCTTAGCAGGTCCGAGATATCACCCTCAAGACATGCCCAGTGGGTACATTGTTGCTGTATTACTTACATCTGTGGCCATCAGCTCCTCCTGGTCATCAATGCTGGGGACAGTGACCTCCCCTTGACTCACAAAGTGGAAATCATATGGGTTGGTGGTAATGAGCAGCATGTCTGAAAGCAGGAAGAGGCAAGGCATAGGTTTACTTTTGCCAATCAGGTGAGGGAGAGTGGGAACTGTTCCTCAAGGATCAACCCCAAAAAACCAAAATGCTCTTTCCTACCAATTAGCTCTGGCTTCTTGTTGGACATGATCTGATAAAAGATGTGGTAGCTCCTTTCTGCCTTCAGCTGGAAAGTGACTCTGGACTTCTCCAGCAGATCTGCCCAGGGAGGTAGAAAGAGTTAGGCACTTGTGGAAATGTACATGGAGATGGCAACTGAGGAAGGGATGGGAGCAGTCCAGGAGAATGTCTTACAAGTTTCAATGTCAGCAGAAGCCAGTTTGCCTGTGGCACCAAAATGGATTCTGATGAATTTACCCTGTTAAGCAGAAGCATGAGGTCAGCCTGGATGTGTTCTGCTGATGTGTCCTTTGCATGAAGAACTGCTCAGGCATCCTGTGTATTGCCATGAGGGGGAGAGATTTTATGCAAAGCAAGAACTTACAAAACGTGAGGAGTTGTCGTTCCTCACAGTTTTGGCATTTCCAAAGGCCTCCAGCAGGGGGTTGGCACTGATGATTTGATCCTCAAGCGTTCCCTGCAGGGACATAATTATTCAGTGACTGAGTTTAGTTGACAGGGCAGTGAGAGGCCATTCAGTCTGCTCTTCCTGACTCACCTGCATTTTGCCTGATGACTGCTCATCTTTCTTCTTCTCTCCACTGGCTGCAATTGTTGCAAAGTACTGGATGACACGCTTGGTGTTGACAGTCTTCCCGGCCCCGGATTCTCCGCTGCCAAAGCCAAAGGAGAAGCAGAGGGTGCATGGTCAGGCAGGAGGTGCCCTGGCCCTGGGCAGCCCCACAGGGACCCGCGCAGGGGGTGTACGTACGTGATCAGGATGGACTGGTTCTCGCGATCTGTCAACAAGGCAGAGAAGAAGAGATTGTTATTAATGAACTGGCGGTAGGCAGCTTATTTCTTTCATAAACCCATATGCCTTCACCCATTTCAAATATTTTGATGTTCCCAGCTGCAGGTTGGAAGCTGGAACCCTCCGATTGTGTCTGGTGTAGCACATATGCACTTCATTTTCTGGATTTTCCTTTCATATTTCTCTGTTCATTTTGTTTATGAAAATTATTCCAACTAAGGATCAGTTTTGTAGAGTTACTGATTAAATGGTCTATCAGTAAGTTCAATTGAACTGGAGCATGGACTTCTCATAAACTTTACTATATAGGAACAAACACTCCTAATCAGTCCACAAGACCCTCTAAATGGATTTTTTGTTGGTTCCCAATTGAGCGTTGATGAAATAAAATAACGGAAACATCATAAACATGTAGTAAACTTTATCAGCATGGTCTGCTCTATAATACTGAAATTTTGGTACTTCCAGATCTAGAATTAATGTATCTCTTTTAAATAGCCTGAGCTGAGTTTGTTTCCCACAATTTCATCTGTTTGCTTTCTTAATCCATGCTCACTTCTTTTTGTGTTCCATTGTTATTATCCATTTTTGAACCACTTAATGATGAAGGAAAAAAAAATGTTCCTAATGTTGAGCTTGTTTATGATTCTTGAGACAAAATTTTGAAGCAATATTAGAAGATACTTATAAAAGTTCTTGGCAATGAGGGTTTTTCCCCCAGTGATATTTGTTTTACACTCCTGTTCACAAAAAATTTCTTCTTCACTTCACTGAATAAGAACTTAATGGAATAAAGTCCCCCTGAAATTCTTTATTATTAGACTTCATTTTTGCTGGCCTTAAGAAATTAGTAAAATCAGAAATATTTTCATCACTTTGATTTAAAAAAAATATTCATCAGTTGAAGACCCAGAACAAGCCCTTTTAAAGCCTTTTGAGATCTGCTATTCAGACAGTATTCAATCCAGCTCACCATCCCTTTGTCCAGCCCTTACTCCCTGAGTTTGCCTATGAGGATATCATGAGAAACATCATCAAAACCCTTGCTGAAATCCAGGTAGACAATATCCAGTGCTCCCCCCTCATGTCTCCATGCAGTTGTCCATTGTAGAAGAAATCAGCTTGGTTAAGCATAATTTCCCTTTGGTGAATCCATGCTGACTACTTCTGATCAACTTCTTGTATTCTGCATTCTTAGAGATACCCTCCAGGATTAGCCACTCCAACACTTGGGTGAAGCTGACAGGCTTGTAGTTCCTTGGATCATCCTTTTTACCCTTTTTGAAGACTTGTGACATTTGCTTTCTTCCAGTCCTCACACACGTATTGTGACTACCATGACCATTCCAAGATGAATGAGAGGCCAAGATATGATGTCCTCCAGGTCCCCCAGCACTTGCAGGTGCATCCTATTAGGATGAACTTGTGATGACAGGTTTCACTAAGTGATCTCCAACCTGATCCTCTTGAACCAAAGGAAAGTCTTCATCATTTCCAGTGATGTACCCTCATAACACCATTAAGTTGAACTACTTTGCCATTAAAAGACTTTTTCTCCTGTGTGAGTGTTTACAGCCAAATGATTTGAAAGAAAATCATGAAACTCACCAGTCAGCATGAACTGATACGCGTTGTCAGAGATGGAGAAGATGTGTGGAGGGGCCTCCTGGCGCTTCTTGCCTCGGTAGGCCAACACCACCTCGGGGTTGTACACCGGCAGCCACTTGTAGGGGTTGACGGTGACGCAGAAGAGACCCGAGTAGGTCTGTGAGGAAGGGACACAGCACGTTGGCTTCCCCTGAGCCTGGCCCAGCAGCTCCCCAGGCTGCCCAAAGGAAGCTGCTGCTGCCACTTACGTAGATCATCCAGGCTGCGTAACGCTCTTTGAGGTTGTACAGCACAGCGGGTTCGTGCAGGTGGGTCATCATGGCCATGTCCTCGATTTTGTCATACTTGGGAGGGTTCATGGAGAAGATTTGATCTTCTTTCACGGTCAGGGTCTGCCACAGAATAGAGAGATGCATGTATGTATGTCAGCTAAGAACCCAAAGTGGGAATTAAATTTTATTTGTAAATTTTGCATTTATTCACCTCTCCCCCTTCCGTCTTGACAGTGACCTTCCCTGCGTCCTTACTCTCAATTTTGCCTTTTACAAAGGATTCTTTGGGATGAACCACAAAGACAGAGGTCTTGGCATCAAAAGGCTTGTTCTGGGCCTCAATTCTCTCCTTTTCTGATTTTCGGAGGTAAGGAGCTGCCTCCCCAAAACAAGCTAACTCAGCATCTGCAGAGGTCATGTCTGCACTTTACTGAAGGCACATCAGCAAAGAACCCTGTGGGAGAAAAGAAACGTAACATGAAAAAGTCATTAATGTACCTTGCTTGCAAGGACAACTTTTCTAATGCTTTAAACTTGAACACTTACTAGAATTGCTAAAACTACCAAAAGTTGCCTTCCTTGTGTTTAATGATTTAAACCCAGAAGAGAAGAAAAAATTTCATCTTTTAATAATGTAAAATAACCTTGTAAAAATTTCTACGTTTCTTTTATTTGCCTCTTATGGTACTGTACATATTTTACTTTGGCTTTATGGATTGTAGTGTCGTATTTGAGCATATGAAGTATGTTAAAGGAACATTATTAGTCTACTATAAAATAAAAAAAAAAAATATACATAGACTACATATTATAGCCTTAACAGATGGAAAAACTTAGTTGGAAACTAGTTTCAAAGGAAAAAAAATATGCATAATATGCAATAATGGGGATACCTATTAGCAAGATCCAGTGCACTTACCTTGAGACCTTTCTAGTAGACAGGGCAGAGTGCTGCAAAGACACTTTTATAGAGTCTGGTTGGCAGATGCACTGAATTCTTCCCCTTTCTTTGGTCAGAACATTTTTTGGCAAACATTCTTTGGCAAGGCATTGTCTGGCAAACTGAACTAAGGGCAAAATTGTCATTTGATTTAATAAGATATATTTAGAAATGTTTTGTATCTTACCAATGCTGTGAATGTATTGACTATAAATAATTTGTCTAGAGACATAAGGACAGAAGTTCAGTTAGTCGAGGCACTTGGAAAATTTGGATGTAGGACAAATGATCTATACTGCTGCATTTCCAATGGTTTCTTCGTGTACTCAAGGCAGATTTTTATTGCATGACTGTGGTGTTACTCTGATACATCCTCAGTCCAGCATTTCCATCGCATCCCAAGTATCACTGGAACTTCTTTAAACATGCTTTTCTCCTGGTCATTAGCATTTTGATTGTTAAAAGAGCCCAGTGAAAAGCAGAGGGGCAAGGTCAGTAAATGTGGTCCAAGGAAATATCCAACAACAAGCACTGGCTCGGGCATGAAAAGCTTGTTCCAAGAATGAGCATGCAACTTCCTGGAGTTCAAAACCACAACTCAGCCCTGAGCAGGGCAGGGGGAAGCTGGTGGAAACACCCTCTGCCCTGTAGCAGGACGAGCTCAGAAAAAAACTCTTTAAAACAATGAGTACAGGGAGACATCGAAGTGCCATGTCTGCACAATCGCTGACTTCCATGGACATACAGAACTTAGAGGACAAATCACAGAATGGTTTGCGTTGGAAGAACCTTAAAAGAATCATCTAGTGCAACACCACTGCTGTGATGAAGAATATCTTTGACTAGATCAGGTTGTTCAAAGCCCCATCGAAACTGAGCTTATACACTTCCAGTGATTCCAGGGGCATTCCCTTATTCTGGGGCCTGTGTGTCACTGGTCCATTCTTGAAAATTGTCACTTTTATATCCAACCAGAATCTATCTTCCCTCCAGTGTGTTGACTACAACAACAGTCAACTTGCTTGGTGCCCTCAGCAAACTTGCAGGTGGTGCCCTCAATCCCACTGTCCATGTTCTTGGCAAATGTGTTAAATAAAGCTGGTTTCAACTTGTTACTGGTGTCCACCTGAAGTTCAAGCCACTGACCACAACTCTTTGTGTGTGATCATCCAGCCAATAGCATATTTTCCAGAAGGATCTGCTCCATGATCTTGCCATGTGGAGATGAAACTGGCCACCCTGTAGTTCCCTGGGTCTTTCTTTTGCCTCTTTTTAAAAATGGAGGGGGTTCAATCAGTGGAACTTCATCAGAGAGCCATGATTTGTCAAGTCGCTTAGCCACTTCATCTGCCAGTTCCCTCAGAATCTGGGGATGCATCTCATCAGGGCAACTCCCTCATCTCTCCTTCCTTGACTATCCCTTCCAAATATTTTATAGCTGTCAGTCACAGCACATGTCAATCACACAATCCATCCCAACAATTTTCTGTGGTAGCAATCAGGTCATAGTGCCTGTCTGGGCAGTGATTACTAGCTTCTTCTGTCTGTTTCCCACAGACAGATAGAGAACTGCACTGATAAAGAAGCACTTCATCTGGGCTGTCAGCCACATCCCCTTGTTAGAGGAGTTTGCCCTAATTCCCTTAAGACAATCCACAGGTTTGGTCACAAATTCATTCCCAACTTTGACTCAAGGATAACACAGGGCCGAAGCAGTACAGTACAGACTTATCAGGTAGGTTGTCTTATCAGCAACTGAAACACAAGAGATACAAAGAAAAAACTGATCATTGGACAAGGATTGCAATTTGATGTGTGTGTGTGTGTGTGTGTGTATGTCAAATGCCATTAATGGCCAAAATTCTTGATTGCAAACCTTTTAATCTAGTGTCACAACAAACACTGAATACAGAAAAGCTACAAAAGCCAATATTTGTATTTTTCTGAATATAGTTATCATTAGGAAGACTTTCCTTGGATATTTTAACAAAGTTTACAAATCAAATAACTTATTTTAATACTTTTCACTTTAAAAATTAATGAAGATTATTACTCAACTTCTTAGTCATGATCTAAGAAAGCTCTTATATTCCAAAGGCCGTAGTCTGTACTGCCATTAGGAGAAGTCTATATATGACAGAGCTGAATCTGTGTATGAAACTAGTGAGACTTTGTCTTCTAAAAACCATGTCAAAATCCTACATATCAAATGGTAAAATACATGAAACTATCCCATCACATAAAAACTGAAGGAATGCTATTTAGTAAGAGAGGCCAGGGGTCAGACAATCAGTTTCATGTATACTAAAGGAAATATTATTTAGTTTTCACAGTATGAACTAATAGCTTTTGTCTTGTCTGAAAAAAAGAAAAAGTATTTCTCAAAACTGATTTCTTTATAAAAAGGTTAGTTGCTAAGGATTTTCTGTACAATCTGGCAAAAACCTGCAACCCATTGTAATTAAATCCAAGATTATTTTACTGAAAATAGGAAAGCAGAAACCTATTGTAGCTCATATTCCTTCGTGGACAATATATATATACTCTTGAAATACAGCTCACATATAGAGCACCTGAGATGATTTCCATAATTTTGAGATATGTACCGATGGATTTATACTGCTGGATATAAAGATATTATAATGATAAATGTGAAGGTATATTTTAAAAATATTAATTTAAGTTTCCCTGAAAGATGAGATATAGAAGACATCCTGAATGTCCCTAATAATGAAAAAAATAGTTGCCAATTATCATGTTTTTACATGTACTATATAAGAACAAAATGTGCCTTCTGATTTTAACTGCTAAAAATCACAGCACCCCATGTCTGTAAAAATAAGGAAGTGTTTTGCTTTGAGAAAAAAGATGAAATTTATGATTTATAGAGTTCAGACAGAGGAAATATGTAACAACTCTTACTTGAGACAATGAATGAAGAGTGAAGGATGTCTGATGATTCTCCTAGGGTGACGGCTGGGAGTTCTCTCCCTTCACATTTGAAACTGCAAATCTTTGCTTTCCCAGTGGCAAATGACAAAGCTAGTCTAGTCAGCAGAGCACTTTGGGGTTTTTTTCTGTAGTGCTGTGCAGGACATGGACCCAGCCTTGCAACAGGCAAGAGTGAGACACATGGCCAGGCAGCTATTTGGCTGCTGGTCCTTAGGAAAGGGTGTACTGAAAGCAGCAGTGATGCCTTAACCCTACAAGAAAAATTAAATAGATCCTGCCCACCATTATCTCCTAGTTCTGTTACTGTCACTGCAGGACAGGACTCTGCTGCAGCTGAGAGCAAAGCACAGCACCCTCAAAGATAGGAGAGGGAGAGGGAGAGCAGACCCTGAATATAGAATGTCCTGCTCTGCAATGTGAAGTGGGCAAGGTATTGCAGTGCTGACATTCCCCATGAAGAGGAGACTGAAGCATGCTGAAAATAGAACCATCTTGAGGAAGACATCAAGCAGCTGCCTCACTGTCTGCCAGCCCTTAGGATATGACTTCTTCTATCTCAGACTCTGTGTTAGCAGGCAGAGAGAGAGAGAATACTTAGCACCAAGTAAAAGTATGTAAATACACAGATTTCCAGTCTATGGCCTGGAAAAATAACACAATTTTACATTTGCATTGTAAACTTGAGACTAAAGTTTATAACATTCCAGTGTGGAAGACCTTTCACAGCCTGGAAGGGTGCTATTTTCTTCTTTACTTTTATCCATGTTTCAATACTTTTATCAATTAATTTCTTCAGTTGAAGAAGCCCCATGGTCCTTGTTCTGGTGTCAGAACCTATTGCCAAAAAATAAACCTAGGAAAAGAGTGATCAGATTTTCATATAATTCTTATCCATTCTGTTTTGCAGCTTGAAAAAACTGATTGAAAATGAGCACTGCTGATGTTTCACATTTGGTAAGGAAGGCCTTTTCATCTTGTCTAGGTTGAACAGATTGCCCTGTGGCAGCCAGCAAAGTCCACTATAGTAGAAAATAAACTGTGAGATCTCATTTCCTCTTTAATTATGGTGCAGCAGTAAATTTATGTTCAATTTATAATTTTCATATGCTTATCAACTATCTCTTGCAGTCTCATTAGTTTCTACTTTTTCACTAGTTTCCCAGCACAGTCTGAAATTTCAGACATGTCTTCAGGATGTTTGTTTATCTAGTGGGACATTCACTCAGTGGGCAGGAGATGAAGAAGTACTCATTAATAGATTCATAAAGAAACCTTCACATAATAATTAGCATCATCCCTCACTGAGACAGTGACTCAGGAGTTTTGAGTTCAGAAACTTTTCCTGAAGATTGGCTGCTATGACATTTATTTCCAACTGACTGTATGTTTGGGGATAATTCATTCAAGTCAAAAAGCATCGGTAGATTTCAATGCAACACTGATTATACTTGTATGATGAACATGTCCTCTGATCTAGGCCTTGTGAGGTTTTACTGCTTACAGAATGGCATGGCAGGGCATGGCAGGGCATGGCATGGGAAAGATGCAATAGAGATTCAGGGGGATAACAAGATGCATTGCAGAGTGAAATTGGGTTTTGATAAGTAATTACTACCACCACTAGATGAAGATTAAAAGCATGACTCTGAGTGACTTATTTCCCTACGAACGTGAAGGTCGCAGGATAAAGCAAACAACTCCTGCTAGTGAGCCCTGGGAGGCTGGACAGAGGTCAGAGATGCTCAGCTTCTGCTCCAGTAGGAAATCTCCTGCTGTGGGTCAAGGGCCTGGAGAGGAGGCTCAGACACAGATAGCAGTGTCTCCTTGTGCCTGGGGACAGGTCACTGCAGCTCCTCCTCAGGTCATTGGGGTCCCTGATACCCTGATTGGGAATTGGGAGGGGCTCAAGGCCATGGGAGGGACCAGGAATGAGCAGAATCTGCATGGATGTGCTGGTTCTCTGGCAGACCATGGCTCACATAAACTAAGCCTAGGCACAGCTGGAAGAGCAGAGGAGCAGCGTGTGTGAGCCTGTCCCACCCTGTGCCTGGCCAGGGGCACATGCACACTGCAAGGGACATGCCTCCAAGGACATCTTGAGGTCAGGTGGGTGAGAGTGAGAAGAAAGAGAGCACTCATCAGTGTGGAAACTGAGAGGGGGTAATGCAGGATAGGGGATGTAAAGAGAGGAGTGACAGGCAGTGGAGAGAGAAGATGCAGTAATGGGGGTGCCTTGTAAATGACAAGTTGTTGCAGCAAAAGCTTTGCTGGAATGGAAAGGGCGTGAACTCTGCTGTCACTCCTGTAGGAATCCAGGAGACAAACTCACTACAACATAATTTATTTTAGAATGGAGTGTTCTTTTATTGCTAACACTTTTCCACATTCCTTTTCCAGTCTCAAAGAGCAAAAAAAATTTCAAGAGGAGCTTTGTACTTTGGAGATAAAAATAGAGAATTGTGATGAAATCTTTTTAATTCATTCTCTGCCTTCTTGTTTTAGAAATAGCTTAATTTCAGTAGACTGAACCAAGAAAACAAAATTAATCCAAATGCTACACTTGGAACATGTATACATACCTATTGTTGCCAAAATAGGTTATTATCACATAGATTTGGAAAATAGACAGGGTTACTAGAATAGCTTATTTTCTAATGAGAAACCTTTAGCTGTAGGAATGAAATTGTCCGCATGCAAGAAAAGACATTGTCTCATATACTGACTTGATCTAAAATGCAAAGATAAGCACTCAAGTTTCTTGTTAAAAATGGAAGATGTTCAGCAGCTTTTACTGTTTTATGTTAGTATTACATTGATCTAGAAGGAAAATCTCCTATGGGATTGGCAGCTTGCAAATGCAACAGGATTTGCAGCTTGCAGATGCCATTCTCAGCTATGCTGTTAATATTTATAAAACATGCCAAGAGGGACCTTTTTGCCTTTGGATCCTTAATGACTGGTAAGGAATGTGTAGCCTCATACTGAAGATCCCTGGGTAAAATAAGACCTCTCAGGAATGCTGGCATGAGACAAGGAGAAATGCCAAAACATTAATTCTCTGATGCAAGCTTCTTACTGTGACACTTTTGCTAAGATGTGGCTGAACACTGGATCCTGGAGATGGTAAGAAAGGATTTCACATTAAAAGTTCTTGTTCTATTGAAAGATAAGTGTTGTGTTGAATTAAATGAAATATGTTGAGCATTTTGTTTGGTTTTGGCATATTTAATCTGGGTAATTTTTTACCTGGGTAAGATGAGTCCTTCAGAGACTTGAGCTATCATTCCAGATCAGCAGTGCTAAAATGGATGGATAGAAAAACAGTTGGGGATTATGTCTAGCAAAAAAACAGTGATGAGCCTAACAAAGAAGAGATTAACTAACCTGGTGGGGTACTCTGGGCCAGTTACTGGCTTGGCCATTGCAATAACAGAACATGAGAGAACTGACCTTTGTGCCTGCACTGCTTAGAACATCCTTTTATCTCAGGGTAGTTGTGTATGGCTTTGTGAACTTCTGATCCTGCTCCTTCTTTTGGAGACTAATTTCTGCAATGCTTGATACAGTTATTATTTGACTTCACAGCAGGGAAAACATATGTGACTTTTGAAGTTTCAACGGTATGTTTTAAACCTAAGAATGTCTTTATTTTGCTTGGTGAGACCTAAGTGTCTGCCCACTGAGGAAAAGTCTTGCAAAGAAAAGTGAAGAGGGAGGGCAAAACCAGCCAAAGATTAGCAACAGTTGGCTCACAGAATTTTTAAACTTAATGATAAACTGCTTTCTGTGTGCGTGAGATTTCTATGGTTATTCAAATTCCTTCTATCTTCGTAGCATGTCAGAGAAAGAAACATGAGCAGCAGGTTCTGGATGAGGAGGTGACATTCAGGATGCCCTTTCAATCACATGCCAAAGCAGCTGAAAATCTTCAGTTACCAAACAGGTGAGTGAGGTGAACAGGCTCTGATGGCAATGGAAGGAGGAAAAGGCAAAAGGAGCTGGACAATGGCATGGAAGGAGAATAAATGAGAACAATGTGAAATAAACTTAGCTTGATTAATTGGCTTGTTTCTCTGTTGACTGCATTTGCAAGAGAAGCAGAGAAGGGTTATACTGTGGAAATGGATTTGTTTAGATTTGCACAACTACCCTCCTTTTTCTTCTAAGTGAATGTTGAAATTATATTAAAAAATATTTACCACTTTTCTTCATAAAACAAGAAAGACATCAGAACATTAAAACCAAATAGTAGAAGGCATTTTTAAGCACAGAAAAAGTTTGCAGTATTGATACCAGATATTTTGTGTATTTGTAATTGCCATATTCATTATTTACATTGGAAGAAGAGGGTTGCTTTCAGTTTCGAGAGAATACACATTAAGAATAGTAAAACTTTGGTTTCTCATGGGTGTTCTACATGTGTCCTAATAATGTAATATGGACCTTCAATAAAGCTGTGCTGTAATTCCCAGGAGAACATGTAGGACTAGAAGATGGCTTTAGGAAGAGTACACTTTGTTTGAAATGTTTAGTATAGACTGAACATTACAACTTGCTGTAAGACTCCTAAAAAATCTCTGCAAAATAAAACATTTAGTAAGTGTGATATGAATTTCGAATCCTAAGGAATATGAAAATTTTCCAAGTACAGCATATTATATTTTCAAGGTATTTATAATTTATGGTTGATATTTTAATAATTTTATATTATTCAAAATATGAAAATTTTCCAAGTACAGCATATTATATTTTCAAGGTATTTATAATTTATGGTTGATATTTTAATAATTTTATATTATTCAAAATATATTCTCCAAAATAAAAATGCTGTTTTTCTTATTCACCTACTCAATCCAGTGAATTCTTTCCTACAATGGAAACATTCTAGGTCTGCTACAATAACATATAAACACAACTACAAACCAAAAAATTCCCTAGAAGCCTTTGGAAGTATCAAAATATCCTTTTTCCCCCGCAAAGTTAACTTTTGATGGGTTATAACTTCCACTTCCTTTCCTCCTTAATTCAAGAGCCATAAACCTTCTTGACTAGTCTTCACAAAAGTACTTTATTTCTCTTTATTGCATGTACTTCTGAAAATTGGAGACAGCTTCTCCAGTTTCTCAGAGTTACTTTTAATTCTGATGCCATTTCACCCTTCCAAAGTGTTTGGATGTCCCAGTCCCAAAATCTCTCAGGACCTTCACGAAGTCTGCAACGTGACAACCATGTGAGGTAATGAGGGCAGGCAGTCGTGATAGTTGTGGTGTAGTCAAAAGGGCAGTTCCTGTGGAAGATACATGATGTGGTTTCCAAGTTTGGCACTGAATACCCTTGCTTTAAAAGGCAATAGAAATCACAGCACAGGATGCTCACCTGCCATTTAGCTCTGGGTATTTTAGGCCAGAGTATTTTTCTCCTGAAGACCAAGGTTTCTGGCAGACTTGTGCTGGGACAACTTGTGTCCATCTCAGTAGCTCTATCATGATGGAAGAGTCACATTCTGGCCACAGATTCCTCCTTGGACAAAGGATCCACCAAACCAAGGACACAAAGCACAGCTCACCTAAATAGGAAGTATCTGTTCTTGGCCTTCCAAAGCCCCTCCCTCCTACATCTGTGGGCAACTCACTGCCACATGCTAAGGCAGAAGGAGAGGAAAGACCTCATCCCTGTCAGCAAGAGAAGGGAGGTAACTGAGGGGCACTGGAGCTGGAGAGCACTTCTGTGCCTCGCAGCTTCTGCTGCAGAGACTCCCAGATGGAACTGTCCCCTTTGGGACAGAAACAGCATCTTTGGGGATGGGTGTCTCTCACGCCCTTCCTCACCTAGTTTGTGCACATTCTGCCATGGTGCAATTAGCATGGGGAGTCTTTGAGCATGCCCTCATTAATATTTAGTGTGAAACAGGAAAATGTTATTGAAGCAAATCCCTGTTGTCCCGCAGTTTGATTTGCATTACAGGTGTGATCTAGGGACCCACTGAATGTGCTCTCACCTCAGACTGGCATTCACTACTTAGGACTTCCATCCTTTGCCCTGAAAACCCATTTCAGTCTGGCTGTCAGATCCTCAGCACTTGCTCCACTTCTGCCCCACTGATGTTCTCCTATCATGCTGCTCTACTAGCTGAGGGAGAGATGGCCTGGGTTTGCAGTGTGTGCTAGGAACTGACACTACCTCTGTCTAATAGTAGCCCTGTCCCCTGGGAAGCTGGTCCTGCTGACATGTCCCAGGGGAATTTGTCCCCTCTGCAGGAGGAAACCTGAAGGCAAGAGAGGAAGACAAAGAAGATGAGGGACAGGATTTCTTCTTTCCAATGTAGCTTTGCTGTTCTTTGTTATTGAACAGTGAAGGTCAGATGGGCTTAGCTTGGGCTCATAGTGCCACGTTCAAATCTGCTTTACAGAGAAGAATATCTTGATTGTTTGTGTATTTCGAGGTTCTGTACTGTGGGAATGGCTTATCTGCACTTTATGCTGCCAAGAGGTTTTTCTGTCACTGCTCCTGGCCTAAGAAACCAGGAAGTCCTTATGAAGCTGGACCTCATCCTAAGGGGAGTGACAGTATCCAGAGCCCCAGACCTCTCATGGTGCCGGCACTATGAAGGTCCAGCCAGATCACAGTTGCCAAGAGAATTGTTGCAGTCACTCTCCTTAGGGCTGCTCCACAACGTGTGCAGTGGAGCTGGCAGGGCCACTGACACAGTATCTTGTCCTTTTGTTAGTCACACACTCCCAAACACCTCCCTGGTTTCCTTTCTGGGCAGAGGGCCCAGTGCAGATGAGGCCCTGTGCGCTGGTGTGCAGTGGAGCAGGGCCCAGAGCAGGTCCCCTCGATGGCTCCAGGCTGCCATCCCCTGGCACTGGGTGCCTGGAGCAGAGGGACCTGCTCAGCTGCTGCCCCGGGAGCTCCCTGTGATTGACAGGAGCCTGATGGGGCCGTGGGACTGGCACTCCCTGCTCCCCTCATTGGGAATAATGCTGTTGGCTTCCTGCCAAGGTTCCCTACAGGAACTGTCCTGTCCCTCAGTGTCAGCTGATAAGGCTGGGGTGAGAAGAAAGCTGATGCAGTCTGTGCTGTCAGAGCAGCAGCCAAGGCTGAAGGAAAAGGCAGAGCCACAATCCCAGCTGATGTCCTGGGCTGGGTGTCCTCTGCCTGATTGCCCATGGTGACTGTACCCAGTTGGGACATGGCTTTGCTGAGCTCTCCAGAGGGCCTGGAGATTCAAGGTGAAAGCAGAGCTGAGTCTCCATAACCATCATGTCAGAGCCACCAGCCCAGCCAGGGCTTCTCCTGCAGCCCTGATCCCCACAGGGCACGTGAGGGACCTCTGGAGCGCAGCCATACATCCTTCCCTAAATGGGGACTGAGAAAGCAGAGCTTGAGCAAAGGGACATGGATGGCCTCTGCAGCACTGCTGGTCCTTGCAAGGAGCCCTGCCTCTGCATTCATCCTGACCTAGTTCCAGGATAGCAGCTGTAACATGCTCCATTTTCAGAGCTGCTGCCCAGTCTGTCTTTTCCATTAGCTGGTTAAAAATGAGAGTTGCCCCATCCACCCAAGGAGCCCTGGCTGACTTCTGGCAGTACCTGGGCAGCTGCTGTGCTGCCCATGAGACAGCACATCCCAGGAGGGAATGGCCGTGGAGCTGGGCCGGCACGGGGCCATTGCATGGGCTCCAAAGGGGAACACTCTGGATTTGGGCTCTGAGCAGGGAGAGCACACTCAGGCCCTATTTTGATGTTTAACCTTTCAGCTAGCAGTGGAGCTGTGCTGCAGAGAGTCTCTCTGGGGTAAGAATAGCAGCTGCTGACTTAGGACACAGCACACATGTCCAGCTCCTCCAGGGCAGCACGTTGCACGGCGACATAGAAGGCAGCCTACCCGCCCAGGAATGTCTTCAGGGCTATTCCTGGAAGCAAATCATCCCCACAAACAGGCACGACCCCGCACAGGAGTCTTGGGAGAGCGGGGCTATTTTGGGCCTTTGACATTGAGGATGAAAGGAGACACGTGATGGGCTGATCCTCCTGGTAGGGACCTCCTCCAGAGCTGCTGTCAGCCTTGTCCCCTCCTCCAGCAGTGGCTCTTGTGAAGGCTGAGGAGCAGTTGAGTGTGACCTTGAAGTCCAGAATGTGAGGGCAGAAAGAGGTGTGAGATTGCTGGGGTGGAAGGGCCAGCCCTGAGTGGCACTAGCAGTGCCCACCTGTGCTCAGGGCAGGTCCTGCCCTGAGGGTGTGCCCCTGACCCTGGGCTAAGGGCATGCTATATTCTGAACCACACCAATGAGTGTGAGAGGAGATGCCAGAGGGTGTCTGCAAGAGAAATGGTCAGAAAGCTGGAGGTAGAAGCAGCTGACTTTACAGAAGAGTCTAATGTAGGCTGTAGTAGTTCAGAACAGACACAGTCCCACCCACAATGGAGAGTTGCTTATTCCGTGATTTGCCATTCATTTCCCACTGGCGTAATTTGAGACAGTGCTTTTGGACAAATCATTAAAGAAACTCTCCGGGTGTCTCATGTGATAGTAAGGCTCACTGACTCCTCACTGGCCTGTGTCAAAGACTTCTGCAACATGAAGATTGGTTGTCTGGCTGTGACAGCTTCAGAAAGGGACAGAGATGCAACAGTTTCATGAGCTGATATTGCTGAAAGGATTTCCAAATTAACTTCATAGCCCTTAGCTACCACTAACCTGTTTGACTCAGTGAATACACAGAGCCCCAAGGTCTTTGAAGTTTGTGGTAAAATCCTCCAAAACTGAGTGTTCTCTCTGTCAATGAGATGAAGAGGTATATTGAAGCCGTGTGGTGTGGGAGAGCTGTGCCATTCCAGCACCTGGCCCCAGGCAGCCTCAGCTGTTTGCCCACCCAAGAGAAACTGTCGTGGCAGCAGGTGAGGAAATCTAGGCTGAGAGAGATGGCATAATGTAGGAACACTGTTGGTGTCTTGTAACTGATCTTTGTGACTGAAATTGTCTCTGTCAAGAACTGTCAATCCTTCACAGTGCAGTGCATTGCAGCTTCTGATGACCCACTCAGAAATTGGTGTTTAGGGTTTGTGAGGGCCAGCATCACAAGCAAGAGTAGGAAAAGGAAAAAGGAAAAGGATCACCCTCTCTTGACTTTCCCATGGGAAAGAAGCTATGCTGAAAGGACAATGGGAGATGCATCAGGAGGATGCAAAGGCAGGAGCTGGGGAAGGAGCTGCTGGAGACAGGAGAGAGCACAGACTGAATTTTCAGGAGTCTCCACAGCAATGGCCAGCCTCTAAGTTTGCAGATCCTCAATCCAGCACTGGCAGCAGCTTCTCCCTTGTCCCCGAGAGGAAAAGTAGGGAAACTTCTTCTTCAATGCAATTGCCCAAGAAAAACAAAACCCAAAGAAGGCACTGGTCATCGCGTGTGTGCAGAGGAATCTACTACAGCCTTTATTCACTAGACACTGAGGTGGATACAAAGACTCATGGCAGAAGGAAAGTGACTGAGAGGTTCACATTTTGTGCAGTCCTCAGGTCACTTTGCTGCCTCATGACATTTTCACTCTTCTTCTTCTATCCTCCTATGGAACTCCCTGCTCTTGGCTCGGAGCTTGTTGACCTGTGACTCTGCAATGTCAGCCCGCTCCTCGGCTTCCTCCAGCTCGTGCTGGATCTTGCGGAACTTGGAGAGGTTGACATTGGACAGCTCCTCCTGTGTGGGGAAAGGGAGTCAGTGGTGAGGAGCCCAGGACAGGGGTTTCATTTGTCTTTCACCTTGGCTTTGTTGAGCTGCAGCTTTTCCCTATGGGGAAGGAACCAATCTCTCTCCCATTTCTATCACTGCTCACAAGTCACCCTGACACATAGCTCCTCATCCTTGCCTTTGAGGAAGATTTATTGGAGAAGAAGCATAATGGGATTTGAACATATTTCTGCTCTGGAACGTGGGAAGGAAGCAAAATGGGCAGCTGGAAATGTGATTTTTTTAGCTCTAGAATCAAATGTTCAATTACATCTGCAGACACTTAAGTGGGTGAGGAATTCATGAGAGACAACGATTACAAGAAGTTTCCTCTCATAAATTGCCTTAACTGAACCCTTACTTCTGTGCTGGACTGTTTTCACAAAGAAGAACCCTTGCTCAGATAATTATAAATTATGGGGCTGTAGGGTTTCCCTCAGGGTGTCTCTGACTCCTGCATGCCCAGAAACAGGCAAGGGTTCCTTGTACAATTATAAAAGCATAACGCAAAGTGGTTTGGGAGGGGACTTTCAACACCTTTCCTGCCTACTGTCAAAATTCTAAAAAAAGGCATTTCCAAAATTTCTTTATATATTCTACCACTGATATAATCTATAAAAGTCTCGACAGGTTGCTTTGTGGTTCTAATGCAAAAAATGCTATGTGCAATTCTCCTCATCAGGAGACTTCTTCGGGACTCATTGGCAAGTCTGATTTATGAGCCTGTCAGAGAATTTGAAGAACTCCATTACAGATGAGTGGCATCTTCCAACCTTCATATATTTGTCTCCTCAAAGGCTACACTACCTTCTGGGAAAGTGGTTCTTGCCAAGCACTCAGAGAGATACTTACTGCCTCCTCAGATTGTCTCTTGTAGGATTTCACTTTCATTTGCAGCTTGTCCACCAGATCCTGCAGCCTGAGGACATTCTTCCTGTCTTCCTCAGACTAGAGTGGTTGGCAAACAGGAAAGAGAGTCAACTCCTGGGTCTGCATCACTCAAGGTGAACAATTCCCCTTGGGGATGGTGTGTGCAAGATGTGCCTTGCTGTGAGCAAAGAGTGTCAGAGCAGTCTCTTCCTGCCTTACCTGGTAGGTCAGTTCCTTCACCCTCCGCTCGTACTTGCGCACACCCTTGACGGCTTCAGCGCTGCGCTTCTGCTCAGCATCAACCTCCCCTTCCAGCTCCCGCACCTGCAAGGACAAGCCCAGCCCTGCAGCCTCTCTGGCAATGTCTCTGCAAGGACACACTCACTCACTCACAAGCCCAGCCCTACACACCCTGGCCTCCAGCTTCTGGATCTGCTTCTTCCCTCCCTTCAGTGCCAGCTGCTCGGCCTCATCCAGACGGTGCTGCAGGTCCTTCACAGTCTGGTCCAGGTTCTTCTTCATCCTCTCCAGGTGGGCACTGGTGTCCTGCTCCTTCTTCAGCTCTTCTGCCATCATGGCCGCCTAATCAGAGCAAAGGGTCAAAGCCATTTTGGGGCTGGACATATTTTGGGAATAGTACATTGACCATCAGCAAGTCCAGGAGTGTCCAACTCACATCAGTGATGGCCTTCTTGGCCTTCTCCTCAGCATTGCGGGCTTCCTGGATGGTATCCTCCATTTCACCCTGTATCTGAGCAATGTCCGTTTCCAGCTTCTTCTTGGTGTTGATCAAGCTGGTATTCTGTGCATTGGGAAGGACATGGGAAGAGTTCAATTCTAAAACCTGCCATAATAAACCTTCTCCCTGAACAAAGACTTTCCCCTTCCAGATTCCAATTCTTACTGTGAAATTATTGTTACAATGGTTCTTCACAAAATGTCAGGCATGGGCTTGGAGAATGGATGCAAAACATGCATGTCCTTGGGGACAGCAGTAGAGAGGCCTTTTTAGTCCTGCTCGTCCTCTCGTAAATTCCAGCTCTCTGTGTTTGGGCAGTGTCAACACAGCCCTTTGCTCCCTGCCCTGACCTGGGTATGGAGGAGTTGCACACGTTCAGCAGCATCCAGAAGCTCCTGCTCAGCCACTTTCCTCGACCGTTCTGCCTGCTCCAGGGCTGCCCTGAGCTCCTCAATCTCAGCCTGCAGCAGGTTTGCCCTGCGCTCCACCATGGCCACCTGCTCCTTCAGGTCCTCCTTTGTCCTAAGCGCATCATCCAGATGGATCTGAGTGTCCTGGACAGAAAGAGAAAAGAAATTACCATGTGTCAGTGGTCGCTAGAGTAGCAAATATGTCAAGGATCTCATTTTTCTCTTATCTATAGCTCTGCTGAATGGACCTTGAGTACTGCCTGTGTATTTCTCAGGTTCTTCTGTGCCTCTGCAGCCACACGATTGGCATGGCTCAGCTGGATCTCCATTTCATTCAGGTCTCCCTCCATCTTCTTCTTTACCCTCAGAGCTTCATTCCTGCTCCTGATCTCAGCATCCAAGCTGCTCTGCAAGGACTCCACAATTCGCAGGTGGTTTCTCTTCAGCTGGTCAATCTCTTCATCCTTCTCTGCTACCTTCCTGTCGATCTCAGCCTTCACCTGGTTGAGCTCAAGCTGCAGGCGCAGGATCTTCCCCTCCTCATGTTCCAGGGAGGCCTGGACAAGTGGACACAAACATTGATAATATCAATAAACTAACTGCTTCCATGTAGAGAATGACAGAATATTTCCAGAAATCTCAATTGTCTGCACTGTCCAGACAGAAGAGAGGACAATCCAGGCCTTTTCAACCCTATTTCCTCATTTATTTACTGCAGGCACCACTCATTATGGTCATGTACCTCAGCTTCCTCCAGAGCAGCCTGGATTTCAGATTTCTCCTGCTCAATCTGCTTCTTGACTTTCTCCAGCTCATGAATTGCCTTCCCTCCCTCCGCAATCTGCTCCGTCAGGTCGGAAATCTCCTCTGTGGGAACAAAGACAAATGGCATGGTCAGGCACAGAGCAGAATGGGAAGGGTCCTGTCCCACCAAGGTGACAGGCATCTCTGCACCCCTGCAGGCACAGAGCCATCAACAATGGTGATAATGGCTGACTGTGAGCAAGGCCAGTGAGGAGCAGAGGGCCAGGGACTTACGCTGCAGGTTCTTGTTCTCCCGCTTCATTGTTTCCAGGTGGTCCAAGGACTCCTCATAGGCATTCTTCATCTTGAACAGCTCCGTGCTGAGAGAGCGCGACTCCTTCTGCGAGGCCTCCAGCTCAGCCTGCGTTTCCTCATACTTCTGCTTCCATTCTGCCAGGATCTGGAGAGAAACGGGGTGTGAGTCGAGCTGTGGCCATCACGGGGCCCTGCTCTGGCCAGGGGTGCTGGTGCTGGAGGCCAAAAGACCTTGTCAAAGTTCTTCTGCTTCTTATCCAGAGCAGCACAGGCAGCATTGGATTTCTCCACATCAATCATCAGGTCCTCCACTTCATTCTGCAGCCTCTGCTTTGTCTTTTCCAAGGAGGCACATTTGGCATTGACAGCCTCAACCTGTTCCTCTGCGTCCTGGAGGCGCTGGGCCAGCTTCTTCCTGGGAGACATAAATTCAGTTCACATTAGTACTGGGTACTAATGTGTGCTTTTTACTATAGTGTGTCTAATAATTTTCCAGTTTGCAGTTGCAAAGTATTAAGGGCTACATTTATGCTGTTCTTTGTCTTTGCCCGTGCTGTACCACTAAATGTATTAGAGGATAAAGTTTCTCATTTCCTATTGCTCTTTCCCAAATCAAACAAATCCATAACTTATTCCACATAATATTGTGATGTTTCTCTTGCAATATCAGCTTTGAATTTTCTGTCTTAGTTTTCTTCTTTTCCTATCACCACGTACTTGGCCTCCTCAAGCTCCTCCGTGCGCTGAATCGCGTCCGTCTCGTATTTGGTTCTCCACTGGGCCACTTCACTGTTGGCCTTGGACAGGGCTCGCTGCAGCTCCCCCTTGGCCTCCTGCTCTTCCTCATATTGTTCCCGGAGCAAGTCACAGTCATGGCGAGCCGACTGCAGGGCATGGGCCAGGGCGTTCTTGGCCTTGGGAGACAATTGGATTGGGACAATTGATTTCCCATGAGATAGTAAAATGTTAACTTTATGAAAGTTGTTGAAAGTTATTTGATTATGGCATTTAAAGTCAGACTGAGAAAAAATGGCATATTCATTCCATGTTTTGAGAACCTTCTCAGGAGAGGTGCTGGGTAAATTCTAAATGACAGCTAGATAGCTGTGAATCCTTGAATCCTTTTAAATATATTCTAAAGGTTCAGCTGCCACTGTGAAAATGTGGACTAAGATGTGCAATTTCCTTTTAGAAATATCTCAATTATTTTTATATCTCAGATTAAAGACCTAAAATAATTTTTCCCTGTCTCCACATTGGGGGTGATATCTTTCTCAGCTTTCCACACCAGAATGGGAAGAGGAAAAAATTCTCACCTTGCCTGATAGCTCAAAAACTAAAATGATACAGCTAACATTCTAATATTATTTGAGAGTAGGAACTATCTGTAAAGAAAACAGATTCTCAATCCAAAATCCATCCCCTAGAGGAAGTAACTTTACCTTTATTTCTTCCTCTAAATGTCTCTTTAGTTCCTCAATTTGTTGAGTGAATGCCTGTTTGCTTCTGGATAACTGAGATATCAAACCATCTTTTTCTTCCACCTGGCGTGAATATTCACCTAAGAATATTTTCAGACAGATTGCCATTTAAAATCAATATTGATTCAATATTTCTTTTCAGCACAGTGTACCAGGTTACCAAGAATAGAACAATTTGAGTAAAGCATCAATCTTTTTCTCATTATCATTGATTACTGGTTGTTCCATTCCAGAGGGGTATAGCGTGTGTTACCTGACTCTGTCTGCAGACGAGATCTCTGAGCACTGAGGTCATTGATCATGCGCTGATGTTCTTCTTCCTTGGTCTTAAGCTCACTCAGCTGATCTTCCAGTGTGCGGCACATCTTCTCCAGGTTTGCCTGTGCACCAAAGTCACGTAAATAAAGAGAACTACCACTAAGTTCTAGCATGCTGTTCTCAAGGTGAAAAACAATATAACTGGATGGGATAGCAAAAGAGAATCAAAATCATGTATTAGGGCATGTATAATAGGGCAAGAACATGACAGAAACTCTGTACCTTGGCTTTGGAGACAGACTCCATGTTGCTGGCCAAGTCATCAATCTCCATCTTCAACTCACTCTTCTCCTTCTCCAGCTTCTGCTTCACGCGTTGCAGGTTGTCGATCTGCTCCCCCAGCTCAGCCGTGCTGTCCGCGTGCTTCTTGCGCAGCGCGGCAGCCGTGGCCTCGTGCTGCAGCGTGGCCTCTTCCAGGTCACGGCGCATCTTCTGGAATTCTGCCTCACGCTTCTTGTTCATCTCAACCTGAGCTGCTGTGGCCCCTCCTGCTTCTTCCAGGCGCTCGCTGATCTCCTCCAGCTCCCTGGACAGGTCAGCCCGATGCTTCTCTGCTTTAGCACGAGACGTTCGCTCAGCCTCAATTTCCTCCTCCAGCTCCTCAATGCGGGCCTGCACAACACCAGGGACCCTTCACACCTGTGCCCTCCTGCTGCCTGAGCTGAGCCTGAACAGGGGAGGGGAGGGAGAAGAGACTTGCCTGCAACTCCTTGATTTTCTTCTGAAGTTGCACACCCAGGGCTTGTTCATCCTCAATGTTGCTCTGGATCTGGCTGATTTCAAAGTCTTTCCTTTGGACGAAGTGAACCGTGTTAGAGCCCAAAGAAAAAAGACAAGTGCTCCAGCCCAGTACTCAGGTGCCCCAGAGCCACACTCACTTCTTCAGTTTCTCATCCAGCTGCTGCTTATCATTCTCCAAGTCCATGATGCTGTCCTGGGCCAGCTTCAGGTCTCCTTCCAGTTTCCTCTTAGCTCTCTCCAGGTCCATGCGCAGTTTCTTCTCTTGCTCCAGGGACCCTTCCAGCTAAACACAACAAGACCATCAGGGCTCTACCTGCCAGCTCAGGCTCCATACCTGTCCTGTTCCTGCTCTATGTCTGTGTGCTTACATCATCCACTTGCTGTTCCAGCTTGCTTTTTGCTTTGGTCAGAGTATTGACTTTGTCTTCCTCTGCCTGCAGGTCATCCAGGGTCTGCTGATGGGCCTCTTGGAGGGCTTTCTTCTCTTTTGTCAGCTTGGCGATGGTCTCGTCCAGGGCTGCCATCTCCTCAGTCAGGTTTTTCACCTTTGAGAAAAAAGGAGCAAACAGAGACAGAAAATGGTGCTTAAGACTTTATAACAAGACAAGTCTTTTCCAGAGTGCGAGTGACAGGTTCTACCTCATACCTTGTTTTCGGTGGCATGTTTTTCCTTCTCCACCTTGGCCAGTGTTAGCTCAAGGTCATCAATATCTTTCTTCAGCTCTGAACATTCATCCTCCAGCTTCCTCTTCTTGGCTGTCAGATCAGCATTAATTTCCTCCTCATCCTCAGCCCTTTCAGTGACCTCCTTAATTTTGGCTTCCAGCTGTATTTTGGTTTTGATGAGCTGGTCACACCTTTCCTCAGCATCGGCCAAGCTATCTGCTTCCTGGTGGGGAGACAGAACTTTGTGAATCCTAATAGTTTGAAATTTCTCTTCTCTGCCTCTTTTATCATTGAGTAGCAGCTGAACCTGACCTTCAGCAGAAGGATCTTAATTGCTAATTACCAAGCAGAGAGATTATGGCTTTTCCTGTACTTGCATTAACATGTACCACTTTCAAGTGTGATTTGCATTTTGCCACAAATTTACTTAATTTTTTTATCTTGTGTCAAGGATCTACATTTGTGTCCTTCCTCTGAAGACAAGAGCACTGACTCCCACTTGAAAATCTCTATATCTTTGCTCTGGCTGTCAGAGTGCTTACCACATCACTGCCAGAATTTTTTTCCTCACTTTCACATACATATGGTGGATAATTTCCCATATTTACATTTGATCTATTACATTTGGTGTTCTATAGTCTGATCTTCTGTTTGTAAAGAACAGTCTGAATGTATAGACTAATTTTCTGAGTGATAAACTAAAGGTGATAAACTCACAGCCTGTACTTGGAGCTGCAGGTCATTTTTCTCCTGCACCAATTTCACCATTTTCTCCTCAAGTTCCTTCCGCTTTGCCTCAGACTTAGCAAGCTCTTCCTTGGTTTTCTCAAATTCTTGTTTCATGTTGGCCATTTCCTTCTCAGACTCTGCACTCTTCAGCAAGGGCTTGATCTTGAAGAACAGCTTCATCCATGGCCAGTGTTTGACATTCATGAATGCACGAATGTTGTACTGGATGCAGAAGATGGATTCCCTGAGCAGTAATTAAAATGTACAATGAATATTCTCAATCTGACAAGTGTCAACACTTTTGGCAAGAGCAAAGTGATTTTAAATGAAGAAGAGGAAGGTGTACCTCCGCTCCACCATTCTCTGGTACTCCACCCTCATCAGGAAGCCCCTGCACCTGGCCTGGGTGCGGGTGATGAGCTGTGCCAGCTTCTCATCCCTCATCTCCTCCAGGAGTCCCAGCAGCCCAGCTTTGAAGAACACCTGGAGAGAGGGAATGTTGCAGAACATCACTGTCAGGCAGAGCAAAGCCCAGGCAGACAGTGAATGGGGAGGTTTGTACCTTGGTGTGTCCAAATTTGTACTGGGTGTGGTCCACATCGATTGAGCCAAGGAGCTTCTCAGAAGCCTTCTTGCTATCAATGAACTGTCCCTCAGGGATGGCACTGGCATTCAGCACCTTGTATCTGTGGAATCACAGGAAGATAAGGCTATTTATTTCCAAGCAACACACAGTAGCCACTAAACTGCACCAACTGTTTTTGAAAACAGAGCACAGCCTAAATGGACCTATAAATGAGCCAACACTGCTTTTAATGATGCTGACAAGCACCGTGCTCTCACCTCTGTTTGAAGTCAGCATAGAGGACTCTGCTGGGGAACCCTTTCCTGCAAATCCTGATCCCTTCCAGCACGCCGTTACAGCGCAGCTGGTGCAGAACCAGCTCGTGCTCCATGGCACCTAAGCAAGAAGACAATTATTTGTAAACTCATGATAGAACATAGAGAATAATGGCTGCATCACACTATTTTTTATCTTTACTTGGGGTTCTTACCAGGTGTTTTAGTCTCATTGGGGATGATACAGCGCACAAAATGGGGGTGAGTGCTCCGCAGATTGGTCATCAGTTTGTTGAGATTCTCCTAGAGGAACCAATTACCAGTGTGAGTTTCCTTGTATTGAGTGTTCAATGCACCAAGCCCAGGTAGTGATTTTAAGCCTTTTCAACCTGGGTTTTGGAACACTTAGATAAAGCCACAGAAACAAAAAAAAATGCTTTTATTTGAAGATACTGAGCACCATTTTTAGACTGAAATACTACAGTGCTGCTATTGGTTCAGTGAAAACTAATATATAATTTCACATGTTCACAAAGAGTAAATTACTTAGATTTTTCACATTCTGGCTTCAGAAGTCAATCTACTTAAGTTTTAAAAAATAGAGATTTATTCCTATGAGATAAATGTCTCCAACTCCTTAACAGAAATGCGGGAATACTAATATTACCATTCAAGTCTGATCTAAAAACATAAAAAGATGAAGTTCTGAATAATATCTGCGTATAAAAAAATCCCAAGAAACAAAAAACACATGAATTAATGGATTTCCATGATTTTGGAGACTGAATGCTCATTTTTGGACATACTTGCAATGTTAAAATTGACCCTGGAAAACCTGATGTGGAATTTCCAAAGAAATTTACCCCCTTTACAGTAATTTAAAATAGCTCTTTCAAATTTAATAGTAGTTCACCCCCTTTCTTCACATTTCAGAGATAACAGATGCAGTACTATACCCGGAAAAGAGCTGAGACAGTCTGGAAAGAAGAACCCTTCTTCTTGCCTCCCTTCTTGCCACTACCAGTCTCTGTGAATTAAATAAAGGAAAAAAAACCCACTAAAATTAACATGAAGCAACTTTAAATGTTTAGTGGCTTTAATTCTGCGACAATTATCCCACATTAAAAAAAATCCAAAAAACTGACCTGCATCTGCTCCACCATAGTTGGCAAAGAGTAAAGCCAGGGTCTTCACAGATGATTTCTGGTACAGCCCAATGACAGTTTCATTCAGAGGGTCCTTGTTCTTCTCCAGCCAGCCAGTGATGTTGTAGTCCACTGTGCCAGCATAGTGTACCAGGGAGAAGTGGGCCTCAGCCTTGCCTTTGGCAGGCTTGGGCTTCTGGAAGTTGTTGGACTTGCCCAGGTGCTGGTCATAGAGCTTGTTCTTGAAAGAGGTGTCCGTTGCCTTGGGGAACATGCATTCCTCTTCCAGGATGGAGAAGATGCCCATGGGCTGGAAGAGATTATGACAGACAAGAGCAAAAAACAGATTTGAAAGGAGACATCTCTTGGTTGGAAAGTTGCTGAAGCCAGAAAAGGAGGCTGTTCCCATACTGGCTTTAAGTCAGAAAAAATCAACTAAGACTCAACTTTTTTCAATATTGTTTCATTCAAAATTATGGAAATGCCTTTGCCAATGAAGTTATTATAGATATGACAATGTGAAATACTGTCCCCTCCATAAAACCTGTTTACTGATAAGTATTTAGAGAACCTGACCACCTTTCTCACTTCATTTTATAATTTGGCAGTGAATTCTGTCACCAAAAGTCCAGATATCTGAGTAATGATCTCCAAAACACCTCTACACTGTTGGCACTTTCACAGAGTATATATTTAAAGAAGCCAAAAAATTCTCACATGCTTCTTAATTGTTTCTCTTGGTAAGCATAGAACACTGAATTTATATTAGACTTGAACAGGAAGGATACCTTCTCAATGAGCTCAATGCAGGCAGCCAGGTCCATGCCAAAGTCAATGAATGTCCATTCAATGCCCTCCTTCTTGTACTCCTCCTGCTCCAGCACGAACATGTGGTGGTTGAAGAACTGTTGCAGTTTCTCATTGGTGAAGTTGATGCACAGCTGCTCAAAGCTGTTGTACTGCCAGACGTAAAAAGACATACAACTCTTTCACGGATAACCAATAATACCAAGGTGTTTTGTTGTACAATTCTAATTCGCCATGTCTTATACTTTAAATACAAGCCCTCTTGTCTGTAATTTTCCTTTGCAATTTCTCTAGGATAGGCTTTGTATTTAGAAAAGAGAGTTTTCTAATTTAGAGCAATTAGAAGATTAGTTTTCTATTCTATTATTTTTTCAGGATTAAAAGCATGATTCCAAATGCTCTACAAGTAAGCGTAGGGAGATACTCACTTCTATTAAATATATTTCAAAATTTTCAATTATAGTTCTACAAAAATTCTAGTAAAACTGTGCTCCTTACATCAAAGATCTCAAAGCCAGCAATGTCCAGGACCCCAATGAAGTACTGCCTGGGCTGCTTCGTGTCCAGCTGTTGGTTGATGCGAACAACCATCCACAGGAACATCTTCTCATAGACAGCCTTTGCCAGGGCACCTACAGAGTTGTTCACCTAAAGCACAGAGAAACCTTTGGAGGTTACTATTCATAGCAGAGGAGAATCAATGAGAACCATCATAGCTTCACATCACCATATTTTTTGTACCTGCTGCACAGTTTGGCCCTTGGTCACATATTCATTCCCCACTTTGACTCGGGGGTAGCAGAGAGCCTTGAGCAGGTCTGCTGAGTTCAGACCCATCAGGTAGGCAGCCTTGTCAGCAACTAAACACCAGAAAATACAGAAGAATAGATATTCAAAAATTCCTGAAAGTTGGTGCTTGACTGACTGGCACAACAGTGTTCTCCACAAGGTTGTACAACAGTATCTGTCAAAGCTACAAATCTAATTTCTCTTTTGTGTTCAGGACTCAGACTCTATAACTCTTTCTGAACTTCAGTTTCTGCAAACATTCTTCATGGGAGCACATTGCCTTTATCCTCTTTCAGGTGTCAGTATGGAACTTCAAACTTTCTAGTCATAATAGCAGGAGGATTTAGCACTCAGAAAGATGGAAGTATGGACTGTCATTCCTGTTGAGACAGAGACTAATGAAGTACACATCTCGCATCAGAGTTCTCTCTAGTAGGTGAGAGTGAAGAAGAACACAGCCTTCTGTTTTGTTAGGGCTGAACCATTTCACTGCTCCATACTACAGCAGAGGTTGCAAGGTGTATTTCGACTTCATTATGATTAGCAACGTTACAGCAATTGACATGCAAGTCTCCTGGCTTTCTGTCAGTGTACACTGGATCTCTTATATAGTAGTCACAGAGGAAAAAGTACAGGTATCATTAGATGAGAGTAATCAACTGGCATCTAGTCATGGACTAGCTACTCTTATTCTTAGTTTGCACATTTAAAGCCTGAAATCTGCCTAAGTCCTTATGTAATAAAGACTATCTCTTTTGGAAAGCTTGCACACTCTGCTGTTACCTTCGGTGCCGTCAGGCTCTGCCTGCTCCTCACGCTGTTTCTGCTTGAACTTCAGGTTCCCATAATGCATGACAGCCCCTGTCAGCTTGTAGATGGCTGTTTTCTCATCAGCACTGAAGCCCAGGATGTCAATGGCACTCTGGCAACAGAAACACAAATGTACATATACCAGTGCTCAAATCCACCATAGGATCATTTGGTAAAGTTACTCACATCTGTGGCCATCAGCTCCTCCTGGTCATCAATGCTGGGGACTGTGATCTCACCTTGACTCACAAAGTGGAAATCATAAGGGTTGGTGGTAATGAGCAGCATGTCTGAAAGCAACAGGAGAATAAAACAAGCTTACTTTAGTTTCCAGACAATACAATGAACTACTACTCAGTGATCTTCCTTCAGAAAAGGCTAGTGATGTCTCCTACCAATTAGCTCTGGCTTCTTGTTGGACATGATCTGATAAAAGATGTGGTAGCTCCTTTCCGCCTTCAGCTGGAAAGTGACTCTGGACTTCTCCAGAAGATCTGGCAAGAATGGTAGGACAGAGTCAAGCACAAGAAGTGGGGAAGGCTGGAGGGAAGGGGATCATGCCAGAAGGGCGTCTTACATGTTTCAATGTCAGCAGAAGCCAGCTTGCCTGTGGCACCAAAGTGGATTCTGATGAATTTACCCTGAAAGCAGAAGGAAAGTCAATCAAGACTTATTTTACCAATCTGGAAAGCAAGAATATTGAAATTGGTGTTGACAGTTGTCCCATGTAACAACTCACAAAGCGTGAGGAGTTGTCGTTCCTCACGGTCTTGGCATTCCCAAAGGCCTCCAGCAGTGGGTTGGCGCTGATGATTTGATCCTCAAGCGTTCCCTGCAGAGTGATGAATATTGCTAGTTATCCTTTCCAAAAATTATGTCAGGGACAAAGGAAAGCATTGATCTCAACATGTGTCTACTAATATACCTGCATTTTGCCTGATGCATTTTCCTCCTTCTTCTTGTCCCCACTGGCTGCAATTGTTGCAAAGTACTGGATGACACGCTTGGTGTTGACAGTCTTCCCGGCCCCGGATTCTCCGCTGCCAAAGCCAAGGGAGAAGCAGAGGGTGCATGGTCAGGCAGGAGGTGCCCTGGCCCCGGGCAGCCCCGCAGGGACCTGTGCAGGGGGTGTACGTACGTGATCAGGATGGACTGGTTCTCCCGATCTGTGAGGAGACAGAGGTAAGAAACAGAAATAAGAAAAGACAAATAGGAAATTTAAGAACTAGGAAAAAAAAAAAAAAAAAAAAAAGAAATGAAGCTTCCAGAGGATCCAGAAAATAGCAAAAAGTGCCCAGGGAATTCTAGTGGGTACTTTTGATGTTCCCAGCAGTACTTCTGCTATTAGCAACTGGTTCTGTAAAGGAATCACTTCAGAGAAGTTTCAGTAGTCCTGACATTGTCTTTTCATCAAGCTACTTATTTCTCTCTTAATAGGCAATAATGAAAATATTGAGGTTGTAATTTTTTGTATGTAAATTCTTCTGAGGCTAAAAGTTTTTTGAATAATCTTATGGTAATTTGGAGGCATCGTTAATTACAGAAACATCTGACCAACCCCTTTCACCCTTTTTCACCTCTATGTTTTTAATCACTATATATACATAATATTTACATTCTTGAGATTATACATCAACAACATTCATTTTTAGTTTTTCTTTTCTGAAAACATGTCTAAGAAAAGGACAAGAGAAGTTCTAAAATCCTGCACATCTTTTATTTCAATGCACATATAAGGAAAAGAAAATAAGAGGTGAAAGGACGAGGAGACAGCAGAAAGAAATTTTTGAAGTCACTCAATTTAAATGCTAAAAGCTTTATTTTTTCCTTGATATTGTTTTATGAAGTTTACTTTTCACGATACAGTGCAATTGGTTTTAGATACTGCTACAGACCAGTGCAGGAGTTCCAGACATCATTAAAGGCTGTATGTAATTTAGACCAAATGCCCATAATGTACATAATGATATCCATTTGCATAAATAAGTGCCTCAGGTGATGCTTACATACCTGATAAAAGTAAAGCTCGCTGTTTTGTCAGCACTGATGCTTGAAAATTTAAATTGATATTATGTGAATCATTTATAGGGTATGTGTCATTTAACTGTACCCTGTGCTCTCTGTCTGAGAGTAATTTAGTGATTAAGATACAGAAATCCATCCATATATGTAAGATTCCATTGTAGCCATAAGGTCTACACCACAAAATAGGTGATATTTTTCCAGTAAATTTACACCCTCTGGGTTATGTCCAGGTCTTTAGTGATTCTAATGGGAACAATGACACTCAGCTCTCACAGACCGTTAAAGTTAACTTCAATAATCTTCCATTCATTTCACACACACAATTTTTTTTTAACAGTGGTGCCATATTTCCAGAGAATACCCAACATTTCCCTCTACAGACAAATAATTTCAAGAGCAGCTCAAAGGAAATCAAACACTCACCAGTCAGCATGGACTGATACGCATTGTCAGAGATGGAGAAGATGTGTGGAGGGGCCTCCTGGCGCTTCTTGCCTCGGTAGGCCAACACCACCTCGGGGTTGTACACCGGCAGCCACTTGTAGGGGTTGACGGTGACGCAGAAGAGACCCGAGTAGGTCTGTGAGGAAGGGACACAGCACGTTGGCTTCCCCTGAGCCTGGCCCAGCAGCTCCCCAGGCTGCCCAAAGGAAGCTGCTGCTGCCACTTACGTAGATCATCCAGGCTGCGTAACGCTCTTTGAGGTTGTACAGCACAGCAGGTTCGTGCAGGTGGGTCATCATGGCCATGTCCTCGATTTTGTCATACTTGGGAGGGTTCATGGAGAAGACTTGGTCTTCCTTCACTGTCAGGGTCTGCCAAGGAAACAGCAGATCCACATGTATCACCTAAAAGCTCAAAATGGGGATCAAATGTTGTCCTTCAGCCTTATTTTTGACTCACCTCTCCCCCTTCAGTTTTAACAGTGACTTTGCCTGATTCCCTGCTCATGATTGTCCCTTTCACAAAGGATTCTTTGGGATGAGCCACAAAGACAGATGACTTGGCATCAAATGGTTTGTTCTGGGCTGCAATTCTCTCCTTTTCCGATTTTCGGAGGTAAGGAGCAGCCTCCCCAAAAACAGCCATCTCAGCATCTCCAGAGGCCATGTCTGCTCTCTAATGAAAGCTCGTCAACAGAGGTGTCTTGTGGAGAGAAAAAGTTATTGGTCAGTAAGAAGAACAATACAATCTATACCAATGAGAAAGTTCCTTGCCCTTTAGCAAATCAATTCCTAGTTAGTCTCCAAAATAAGCTCTTAGGAAGAAACCAATTAAATCCACTTTGATTTGAAATTAAAAGTGCCCTAGTCTGGACCTAAGGGTTAGACTTAGACTTCTATAACACGTAGATCTTGCAACAGCATATAGAACATCTGAATATTTGGTTTAGTTTGGCAAGCCACGCTGTATTCTGACAAGGTTTGAGTTTTTCACATAAAAGGATTTGCAGTCATAGAAAAATTGCCCTCTGTTCTGGTCCTTAATGTGAGCACTGAGTCTTCAAGAGAGTACTTTCTTGCTGAAATGATTACCTTTTCTATTAAAAATTACTTCAATTTAGAGCTCCTTCCTATTTCCATCTATCTAGTCTAAGTTAATTCAGTGGATATAAGAGGATTTATGAAGAGAATTCATGCAGCTCTTTAAAAGTCCTGTCCTAGAATACACATTAGGAACAGATCATTCAGTGTATTACCTTTGGAGAGCAGCTTGTATCCTATAATATGGCCAACCCTGCAAAATAGGAATGTCAGTTGCTTCTTATTGCTAAACAGAATTCCATATAATAGTGTAGATTGAAAGCACATACATGCATAAAAAGTACACTAAAAATTCTTGCTCACATGGACACTCCCTCATGGAAATGGTTGTTAAATACAGAATAAATGAAACTGGATATTGCAAGGACATTGTCCTCTTTCTTCAAACTCATGAAATGCATGCACTTACCTGGAAGCCTTCTGCAGAGACAGGCTAGACTTGTCTCTGGCAGACTTTATAGTGTCTCATCTGCAGATGCTGCAGATGGTCCCCCTTTCTTCGGTCAAAACATTTCTGGCAAACCTTTTTTGGCCAAGCATTGTCTGTCAAACTAAGGGCATAATTGTCACTTGATTTGAATGATATAATTAGAACATTTTTATATCTTACTGACTACGTGAATACATCTATAAATAATTTGTCAAGAGTGTTAAGGAGAGAATCTAGACTACTCAAGGCACTTAGAGAACTTGCATGATTCTATTGCTGCCTTTCTCAGTGATTTGCTCCTTGACCCATGGTAGTTTCCTTGGTATGTTTATAGCACAACTTTTCAGTCATGTAATGGTGATGACAACGCCTATGATGCTTTTGGAACATATGCATGGGGAGGAACAGGGAAAATATATCAAAAACTACCAAATAATGTTGGGACCCACTTTTCAGTGGTATTTTCTAAAAAGCAGGAAGTAAAAATCTATTACAGCTGAGTTTTCTGTATAGGACACTCTCGATAGCTAAAATGATTTGAAATACAGTGAGTTGGGAGCCTGATCCCAAGGAATGGGAGACTCTACTTTGATATGGAGCTCTTGAATAGAGCTGACTGTTGAAGAATCAAATGTTGCAAATGAGTTAAGATTGCTTAAAGTATCATCATCAAAGGCATTAGTGAAAGAGGGTTCAATATAAATTGCAAAAGCACAGCGAAGTTTGATGACAAGGTTGTTTGCTCCATTACTTGCTACAAAGATCAAGAAAAATCTACTAATAATTCCTTTAGAATGATTTGCATAACAACAGGGGATGCAAAGGATAAGTGTAAAAAGCATAAGAAAAATCCTTCTGTTGAGTTACGAGGTTCACAGAGGACCCCTTGGTTTCTAAACTCCTGACAGAGTTCAGGTGCAGTTGGATCCAATCATAATACCAGACCTGGTCAACAATTTGTGTCTAAAGGGTTTTAGCAAGACTTAATCATTGACTAATTTGACATTCATAAAGTGATTCAAAAGGATTTACTATAATTGCAACAGTGACTTTATTATAGATCCCAGAAAACAACATTAAAACTATACTTGCTGTAGAATGCTTAAATGAACTCACACATCTGTGCACCCAGATGCAAAGGTGTGTATCTAGATGTTCAAACCTGTTAAAAGTTCCCTCTGAGTTCAGTGTAATATTCACTTCAAATTGGAATTTCTCAGTGGGCAAGAGCTGACCCACAGAGAGTGGAGGATATTGCTCTGGCGATTCAGCTTTTGGTGAATTTTTTGAAAATCTGTCCTTCATTTTTCACAAACTTGAGAGTTCATGAGTTTTGAGAGGCACCCCACTCCGGGGGAGATGCTGGTTGCAGCCTGCTGCAGTCCAGGGGAGCTCAAAGTGCCTCACTAAAGCCTGCTATTTATAGGGTTGCAAGATTTTTGGTTTTAGTCATCCATACATTTCCATCCTGGACACAATCCAGGTCAGTATTTACTGGTACCCCCAAAATTTCAGTAGCAATGCTACTGGAGTTACCAAAACTCCAGCAACAATGGTACCATTCTACTTGGCTGTGATTAAGGTAAGGGAAATTCCAAGGCTTTCAGCAAGTGAATGATTATTCCCTCTCTCATCCTTCACCTTAGCCAGCCAACAGGAGTCCCTGATGCAAGCGCTGCTGCTCCCACCTTAGCCATGCAAGGGCTCTTGGTAGAGTCAAGGGACACTCATCAAGGGTTTATGGGAATTCCTGAGATTGTAGAGCAGAACTGAGTAGGAAGGGAGGATACACTATCACATCAAAATAAAATATATGTTTGCACATGCATAAATAATATATATGTTTGTGTGCATTCAATTTTAAAACTGATTTCTCAAGAAACTTTGCTTTTTCACTTTTGACAGTCATACATTTCTTAGTTGAAATTGATGCGTATTTGCACCTTCTATTGTCTGCATAAATAACAAGTTCCCTCTGTCAAACCTGAAGTTCCAGAGGTTCCCATATCCTCTCCCTACCTCCAACTCCCCAAAAACCAGCATGCCATGCTTGTGCCAATCATAAAAACCTTGGCATACAATTACAGCTGCTATTCATTCTGATATAACCTTGTTCTTGCAATGCCAATATCAAAATAAATGTATTTACACATTCACAGCCCCAGAAACACCTAACACAGCACCTTCTGTACCAGGGCATTAGAGGCATCAGGGTGTGTAATGTTGATGGCGCAGAATAAAGAGATTTGCTGGTAGTCCAGGAGACTAACTAGTCCAGTTTTAGGAAAGGTGTAATCACAGTATCATAGAAACACAGAATTGTTTAGGCTGGGAAAGACCAGTCCAACTGTTATCCCAGGACTGCCAAGTCTACCCCTAAACCTTGTCCCCAAGGGCTACATCCACACTTAATCATTTAGACTTTTTCTGATCTTTTAGATCTAAAGACATTTTTCTCATAGTCGTTTGCATTTCAATCCTTAAAATAGCTCAAAGAAAATCACTGTGAAATTGTTAGAAAAACAATGCCTGTGATCCAGTGCAATATGCAGCATCAGATGATTTCCTGTGCTGTAGGAGCCCCTTCCAAGACTCCTCTGGCACATTTAGAAACCCCAAATTGGAAGCCAAACCCAGAGCTCACCCCTGAGCTGACTAAATGAGTTATGAGGACAGTGGAATATCTCAAAAGGCTAATTTTTTCATATGGATTAGGAAGAAGAGCTGCCCATTACCAGAGGACTGGTGTGGAAATTTTGAATTCTTGTCTAGTGCAATACATTCATATAGAGAGCATTTAACATCTTATTAATAATGCAACCTCTACAAAATAATTCTTCATATAGGAATAGGGTCCTCTTGCCAAATTTCTCTCTATATTCAGCTGCTATTCACAAATCCTTGGAGAAAGATGAGTCATTCAGTTCTGAGGAACATATACTGACCATAGCCTTGTTTTCCTTTTTTGGTTGAACAGAAGACACATACTGAACAGACTACACTCAGGAGAGGTGAAAACTGGGAAGCTGAATTCCTTCTAGCTCTTGCCATACCCAGCATTGAAGTCCTGTGTTAAAATTTCTCCATGCTCATGCTGTTCAGGGAATTCAGGTTCCTCAAGTTTCCTGCTTCAGGCTCTTCACCAAGTATCTCTTCATTTCTCAGCAGCTGTCCTTTCAGGACAGAAATACCAACTGCAAATAAGAGGGGGCTATCACACTGTTCAAGCAACTCATATAACACCCATAGGAGACTACAACTGCTCCATACAGTATGGGCAGATGTTATTTTGGGTTCTAGTATTCATTGCCAATGAGTGCTTGTAGAAATCACAAATTAGGGTGTGAAAGAAAAGCAGGGTTGACTTATCTGGTTCGAATACAGCTGTGGACAAAGCTGAAAATAAAGCTGTTTGAGAATTGATCTATGACAATACATGTAATGTAGCATCCTATGAAGGGTTAAAATAGTCCCCAAAATTCAATATGATTGTGCTTATAAAGCACATCTCCCCCGAGCAGTCTCTTCTCTTTCACAGCTGCTGCAAAGTGTGTGCTAACTAGCAGTTCCTTGGATGCAGTGAATTCCAGTCTTACAAAATCTAGAGTGATAATTCTATTGCTTATCTCCCCAGCTTTCCACTGAATCCTTCATCCAGTCATCCTGTGTTTGCTGCAGCTTGAGGTGCCATGTGAGATCATATTTATCACAAGTTCATCCCTGCTTCCAATACTCGGTGTTGCCTGTCCAGTATTTACATTGGGATATTGACATCAGCACTGCCTAAGAATTTCTGGCAGAGCTTGCCTGGTGCTGTTGCCCTCACTGCAGATGTCCGCATGGCTGAAAACCTCCCTAAGGCAGAGGAGACTTGAGTTTCTATAGCTGTAGAAATCCCTTTACTACTTTGTCTTGTTCAGGTGGTCCATAGCAGACCCTATCACAACATCCCTCATTTTCCTCCTGTCTCTGACAGAATGCCTGCAGCCCCACAGTGAAGCACTGCACAGGCAAGGAGCACTTTGACATGAAGCATAAACCCCTCTCATTTTCCCTGTGTATTCTTCCTACACAGTCCACACTGTCCCATGACTATGCTCCCATGATGCACACTGCCCTGCATTACCTCCATAGTTTGAAACACATTCCCCTTCTTTTTAAAACTCCTACATTTTCAGCTATTCCTGTGTTACTTCTCAGCTTAAGTGTTCTTCTCATAATGAAGATGATTTCAGACCCTTATCATCAGGTTAGTAATCTCATGGCGGATTTCTTTCCTTCTCTGTCCTCAAATACAGATATCTGAAAATCATGGGGAAGTAATAAATTAACTTCTAAAGCTTCCAAACACAGTGAAAGCTCCTACTTAAGAATCCATTTGTATATCACAGGACTGCCTGGTGACTAATGTAATCCCATGGCATTAAGAGGGTTTATGGGGAAACCAAGAGAATTACAGTCCTGCAAGGCTGATGGCTTTACTGAACAAATGAATTCAGCACCCCTCCCTCAACTCACTTTTTGAGAGCAGCACCAATAGTTTGTTTTCTTGGTCTCAATCCTTAAATTTTACAGTAAGTAGCAATGACAGGGGAGACACCCAACAGGGCACCAGATGTTTCTCATGCATTGATTGGAAGCCCACTGAATCCCACACTTCCTGGAAATTTTAGCATATATTGGAATGGGGATAGAGATTCATTCTCCCCCTCCAACGACTCTAAGTTTCTCACACAACAAGCTGCTGTCTGGGTAAGACACCAGGCCTCTTTACCATGTGCTTCCTCTTGGAATTTTTTATTTCATTTTTCCCCATTAGCGAAATTATTAAAAAATTCTTCATTTCATTTTCTTTCTGATGATTGTTAATTTTTTCTTGTAACTTAACCAATTTTGTTGCAGAGTGAAATATAATTACTGTGTTGTGTCCTTCTTTATAAAAGAATTCTCTTTACAACCAGGCAGAGCTTAGGGTGTGTTAATTTGGAAGTTGCCCATTCACACTGCATGACTTCTGTGGATATCAAGGGTGTGGTGGAGAGGGAAGGTGGTGGCTTTGCCGAGTCTTCCTCCAGGGCATGAAGTTACATCATGTTTAGGGAAGTCCACCTCCTTCTGGAGGCTGAAGAGCCCCTGCTTGATCTTCATCAGCACCTTCAGACAGGCAAATTGCAACTGTATTTCTTTTCCCAGAGACTTGCTCAACTGGTTCTGCAGGTTTTCTGTCTCTTTTTATCATTCAACCCATCCTCCACCCTTTGCTGAACTATGAGCTGAGCCTGGAGGCTCCCTTGCAAGGTCTGAGCTAACTCAGAAGAGGCAGAATGAGAGAAATCCCTGGATAAAGATGGTCCTGCACAGGCTTTAAGGTGCGGGCAAAGTGCTAGTGTGATGACATCCAAGCATGCTGGAAACAGATCCCATCCCACTTTCTGTAAGTCCCTACAATGTGATTTCCCATCCCTTGTGTTCAGCGAGTGTGAGATGAGGAGCTCTGAGGAAAAAAGGGGAATTCACAAATACTGGTGAAGTGTGACTGTTGAGCGCTATCAAAGCTCTTGAGTTTGTGGCCCCGTGGAAACCTCACTCTCTATTCTGCTTCTTGGAGCAGCAGGCTTGTAACCTGCATAGTTAGAAAGAAAGTCCAGGAACAGTGTCTTCATGTCCTTGTTAAAGAACCAACCACCTTCAGGCCTTCTGCTTAGATCCTTCACTCCTTCCTCCCTAGACCAAGCTGACCAGGACCTCCTGGCCAGTTGCAATAACAGAAAACAAAACAAAGATGTATGTTGCTGGTGGGAGTCTCAAGACTTCCCACTGATGTTCTTTTCTGCCCAAAGAGAAACAAATAATATAAACCCAGTTAAAACATGTAGGAATCAACAAGAAAACTTCAAGAAGTCATATTCATGTTCACAGGCAAACTCTCCTGAAAAATTTCGTCCTGTGGATTTAAAATTCCTGGTCACGTGGATGCTCAGACAGGAACCTTGCAAAAATCTCTGAGCTGCTCCAGTCCTGAGTCTCCAAAACCTCTAGTTTTGGACCCTTCACAACATGAAAGACATTGAGGAACTGGAGCATGTCCAGGGAAGGGAACAGAGCTAGGAAGAGTCTGGAGCCCCAGGAGAGGCTGAGGGAGCTGGGAAAGGGGCTCAGCCTGGAGAAAAGGGGGCTCAAGGGGGATCAGCTGGCTCTGTACAACTCCCTGACAGGAGGGGACAACCAGGAGGGGGGTTTGGGTCTGTTCCCAGGGAACAGGGACAGGATGAGAGGAAATGGCCTCAAGCTGTACAGAGGGATGTTTAGATTGGTTATTGGGAAAATTTCTTCTCTGAAAGGATTGTCAAGTCCTGGAACAGGTTGCCCAGGGCAGTGGTGGACTCCCCATTCCTTTGAGATTTAAAAGATGTGTGGGGACATAGTTTAGTGATAGAGTTGGCAGTGCTGGGGTAATGGTTCAACATAATGATTTTAGAGATCTTTTCCAACCCACATGGAGACCTCATGACACCATCACATTTTGAAGAGTACAGGCAGCAGGAGGAGCAATTGGAGGAGCAATTGTTCTGATTTCTTTTCCTGCTCTTATTTCTGCAGGCTCTTTAGGATACTGAGACACCACCTTAATCTATTTTCTTTTCCCTGTGTCTGCAAAACTGTTTGGCATTACATTTGGCATCCACAATACTGGATACAATCCAGAATGGCAGTCATTGCCAAATCCTCCCCTTAATTATCAGCTAGGATTTGCAGAAATTTTTCAAAAAATGATATGGTTTCAGTATAGATTGCTTAAATTCACTTCTACTGGGAAATGAATATTTAGTATCATGTCCTTATATTCTAGGAAAAGAAAAAAAAAAAAAAGTATTTTGTTCAGCGCTTTGATTCTACCTTAAAAACATTTATGGCAATGTGAGACCCAGCTGCTAGAATATCACTTTCTGGTCTAATGTTTTTTTCTTGACACACTAATTCATACGTAGTGAAATACTATCCCTCCAAAATAAATAGCAACATTTGAATTCTAGAATCAGGATATTAACATATAGCACTTTTGAGGTAAAAACCACACCATCATCACCTCAAAACAGCAGAGACTGAGATAGTGATAGTGGTAGATATAAAAAACATGTAGATTAGAACTATACTTACAACTCTTCTAGAAAGAGCAGTTGTGTAGGAAGGAGTCTGAATTACTTGCTCGTTATTTCCCCCCCACTGCCAAAAAACAGGATCTTAAATCCTTGCAGCATTTTTGGCTTTCAAGTGCTACTGTTTTGGCTCTGCTTTCATTAAGGTAGGGCCTGCCTAGACAGGTCAGTTTTCTCTGCACTCTGTCATGGGCAGTCTGACAGGGAATGCTCAGCCCCTGCTGCAGCAGCTTTTCTGCTGCCCTCTGTGTAAAATGAGAGCTTCCAGGAATGTTAGCAGAGGGGAGGCAGAAATGTCAGAGTGCTGCTCTGTAGCAGCACTGCTCACCCCCGTACTTCTGCTTGGATATGACTGGACACTGAGCCCTGGAGAGGGTAAGAGTACATTTTCCATGTTAAAAGGCTGGTTTTCAATTCAGTGTTGCTCCATTAAGGTTCATGCGTTCAATGTTGTGTTGAAACATGCTCAGTGTTATGAGCAGAACATGCTCAGTTCATAATTTTGATGTGACAGCTGGTTAGGAAATTTGCCATCGAACTAATGTTTCTGATAAATATGACTGAAGAAATGGGCTGAGGCAATTGCTGGAAGCAATAAATGGTTTCTGAGGAAGAACTACTGAGGACCCTAACTAGTAAGACTTAAAAGCTGCAGGTAAAGAATAGGCCACCCATTTTTTACCATGGTAAATGTGACCAAAAATTTCTGTGTCTAAGTGTGAGCACCTGTGAAGATAAGCTGAATGTCACAGGCTGGTCTTGGAGGAGCTGTGATGGCCTTGCTGTCCCTTTTGCTCTAGTCAGAAATTAATTTATGTAGATCTAATGCAGCTGTGATTTGCCTCCACTACATTTCAAAGAAAGTGAATCCACCTGTCCTAGGGGGAGCTTTAATTATAAATTTGTTTCCAAGTAGGTTCCCACAGAGTGGTATTCTTGGAAGACTAGGAGTGAGTCTAAGTTGAACACGAGAGGCAGATAAGCTGAATAACTGAACATGAGAGCCAAATAAATCCCATAATCTGGGATTAGAGGGTGAGCAGTTTCAAGCACATGCTACTCGTGCACCACAATTCACACTTCTCCTGCCTCAACAGACACATCAGCAGAAGAGCTCTGGGCAGTACATCCCATCCAAGGAGGTGACACTCAGGATGCCCTTTCTACCCCCTGCCAAAGCAGCTGAGGAGCTCTTATTACAAAGCAGGTGAGTGGGGTGGGCAACCTGGCAGATAGGAAGAGGTAATTGAAGCAGCAATAAGTATAAGAGCAGGAAGGAAGGCGAAGGAAAAGGAAATAATGAAGGAGCATGGTATTAACTTGGCAGGAACTCTGTCATAACCTAAAATAAGCTGTCCTTGTGAGATCAAAGGTTCATGTAGCCCAACTTCCTGTCTTTGAAACTGATGCTGAGGAAGGAGAATCAGCGTAAAATAGTTCTACAGAACTCTCCTACCTCCAGTAATTTGTATTTATGGAGTCACTAAGCAAAATGCAATGTCTGAGTACTTAAGACCTCATAGTGGAATTTTAACTGATTAATTTCTCCAAGCACTTTTTAAACTCATACAGCATTCTCTGAACACAAAGCATGTTACTGTGATCCTCTACTGATCAAGGCTAACCCACAGAAAGCAAGACCTCATTGCTGGTGTGCAGTGGAGCAGGGCCCAGAGCAGGTCCCCTCGATGGCTCCAGGCTGCCATCCCCTGGCACTGGGTGCCTGGAGCAGAGGGACCTGCTCAGCTGCTGCCCCGGGAGCTCCTTGTGACTGACAGCAGCCTGATGGGGCCGTGGGACTGGCACTCCCTGCTCCCCTCACTAGGAATAATGCTGTTGGCTTCCTGCCAAGATTCCCTACAGGAACTGTCCTGTCCCTCAGTGTCAGCTGATAAGGCTGGGGTGAGAAGAAAGCTGATGCAGTCTGTGCTGTCAGAGCAGCAGCCAAGGCTGAAGGAAAAGGCAGAGCCACAATCCCAGCTGATGTCCTGGGCTGGGTGTCCTCTGCCTGATTGCCCATGGTGACTGTACCCAGTTGGGACATGGCTTTGCTGAGCTCTCCAGAGGGCCTGGAGATTCAAGGTGAAGGCTGAGCTGAGTCTCCATAACCATCATGTCAGAGCCACCAGCCCAGCCAGGGCTTCTCCTGCAGCCCTGATCCCCACAGGGCACGTGAGGGACCTCTGGAGTGCAGCCCTACAGCCTTCCCTAAATGGGGACCGAGAAAGCAGAGCTTGAACAAAGGGACATGGATGGCCTCTGCAGCACTGCTGGACCTTGCAACGAGCCCTGCCTCTGCATTCATCCTGACCTAGTTCCAGGATAGCAGCTGTAACATGCTTCATTTTCAGAGCTGCTGCCCAGTCTGTCTTTTCCATTAGCTGGTTAAAAATGAGAGTTGCCCCATCCACCCAAGGAGCCCTGGCTGACTTCTGGCAGTACCTGGGCAGCTGCTGTGCTGCCCATGAGACAGCACATCCCAGGAGGGAATGGCCGTGGAGCTGGGCCGGCACGGGGCCATTGCATGGGCTCCAAAGGGGAACACTCTGGATTTGGGCTCTGAGCAGGGAGAGCACACTCAGGCCCCATTCTGATGTTTAACCTTTCAGCTAGCAGTGGAGCTGTGCTGCAGAGAGTCTCTCTGGGGTAAGAATAGCAGCTGCTGCCTTGGGACACAGCACACATGTCCAGCTCCTCCAGGGCAGCATGTTGCACGGCGACATAGAAGGCAGCCTACCCGCCCAGGAATGTCTTCAGGGCTATTCCTGGAAGCAAATCATCCCCACAAACAGGCACGACCCCGCACAGGAGTCTTGGGAGAGCGGGGCTATTTTGGGCCTTTGACATTGAGGATGAAAGGAGACACGTGATGGGCTGATCCTCCTGGTAGGGACCTCCTCCAGAGCTGCTGTCAGCCTTGTCCCCTCCTCCAGCAATGGCTCTTGTGAAGGCTGAGGGGCAGTTTGGTGCAGCCTTGGAGGGCAGGAGGTGAAGGCAGGAGCAGCTGTGAGATTGCTGGGGTGGAAGGGCCAACCCTGAGTGCCACCAGCAGTGTCCAGCTGTGCTCAGGGCAGGTTCTCTCTGAGTGTGTGCCCCTGACCCTGAGTCTCTGTTCAGTCATTACAGCTAACAGAGGTACTGTCAGATTTTGTGTGCCTTCTCAACTCTACCCATACTCACCCAAATCTTTGGAGATGCCTCTCAGATGGGGCTGCTCCTCTTGGGAGCACCAGCTTCTAGGTGGGCTTGGGTAGGCAAAGGTTCACACCAAGAGGCCCTGGCTGTAGTGGCAGAATCATGGTCTTCGAGATTGAAATTGTCTCTGTCAAGAACTGTCAATCCTTCACAGTGCAGTGCACTGCAACTTCTGATGACCCACTCAGAAATTGGTGTTTAGGGTTTGTGAGGGCCAGCATCACAAGCAAGAGTAGGAAAAGGAAAAAGGAAAAGGATCACCCTCTCTTGACTCTCCCATGGGAAAGAAGCTATGCTGAAAGGACAATGGGTGAAGCATTAGGAGGATGTGAAGGCAGGAGCTGGGGAAGGAGCTGCTGGAGACAGGAGAGAGCACAGACTGAATTTTCAGGAGTCTCCACAGCAATGGCCAGCCTCTAAGTTTGCAGATCCTCAATCCAGCACTGGCAGCAGCTTCTCCCTTGTCCCAGAGAGGAAAAGTAGGGAAACTTCTTCTTCAATGCAATTGCCCAAGAAAAACAAAACCCAAAGAAGGCACTGGTCATCGCATGTGTGCAGAGGAATCTACTACAGCCTTTATTCACTAGACACTGAGGTGGGTACAAAGACTCATGGCAGAAGGAAAGTGACCAAGAGGTTCATATTTTGTTCGGCCCTCAGGTCACTTTGCTGCCTCACAACATTTTTACTCTTCTTCTTCTATCCTCCTATGGAACTCCCTGCTCTTGGCTCGGAGCTTGTTGACCTGTGATTCTGCAATGTCAGCCCGCTCCTCGGCTTCCTCCAGCTCGTGCTGGATCTTGCGGAACTTGGAGAGGTTGACGTTGGACAGCTGCTCCTGGGAGGGAGAAGGAGTTGGTAGTGAGAAGTTTGGAGTTTGGAGATTTCATTCCTCCTCTGCCTTGCTGTGGGCAAAGTCACAAACCTCCAAACTCCACCCACCACTGCTTGTACAAAGTCTCACAGTGAGATTGATGGGATCTCCTAAAATTCATTCTCACATATCCCCTTAATTGAACCAGAAGCCCTACTCTGTGCTGGATTGTTTCCACGATGAACAACACTTGCTCAGACAATCATAAATTCAGGGGCTGTAGGGTTTCCCTTAGGACATCCCTGACTGCTGCATGCACAGAAACAGGCAAGGGTTCCTTGCACTATTCTAAAAGCAAAATGCAGTGTTTTGTGGGGGAACTTCCAAAACCTTACCTGTCTACTATCAAAATTCTAAAAATAAGGTTTTTCCAAAATTTCTTTGTATATTGTATTTTTGATATTATTCCTAAAAGTTCTTAGAAGTTGCATTGTAGTTCTAATAAAAAAAATTTGCTATGTACATTTGCCCTCTTCAGTACTCTTCTTAAGGGCTCATTGTTTTTATTCTCAAAGGTGAGTCTGCTTTATGAGCCTGTCAGAGAATTTGAAGAACACCATTAATGATGAGTGCCATCTTCTAAATTTCTTATATTTTTCTCCTCAATGGCCAGACTACCCTCTGGGAAAGTAGTTCTTGCCAGGCACTCAGAGAGATACTTACTGCCTCCTCAGATTGTCTCTTGTAGGATTTCACTTTCATTTGCAGCTTGTCCACCAGATCCTGAAGCCTGAGAATATTCTTCCTGTCTTCCTCAGACTAGGAGTTTGTTGAAAAGGAAAGAGAGTCAATTCTTGGCTCTCCATCATGCAAGGTCAACAATTCCCCTCGGGATATGTGCCTTGCTGTGAGCAAATGGTGTCAGGGCAGTCTCCTCCTGCCTTACCTGGTAGGTCAGTTCCTTCACCCTCCGCTCGTACTTGCGCACACCCTTGACGGCTTCAGCGCTGCGCTTCTGCTCAGCATCAACCTCCCCTTCCAGCTCCCGCACCTGCAAGGACAAGCCCAGCCCTGCAGCCTCTCTGGCAATATCTCTGCAAGGACACACTCACTCACTCACAAGCCCAGCTCTACACACCCTGGCCTCCAGCTTCTGGATCTGCTTCTTCCCTCCCTTCAGTGCCAGCTGCTCAGCCTCTTCCAGACGAAGTTGCAGGTCCTTCACAGTCTGGTCCAGGTTCTTCTTCATCCTCTCCAGGTGGGCACTGGTGTCCTGCTCCTTCTTCAGTTCTTCTGCCATCATGGCCGCCTGATCAGAGCAAAGGGTCAAAGCCATTTTGGGACTGGAGATATTTTGGGAATAGTACATTCACCATCAGCAATGCCAGGAGTGTCCAACTCACATCAGTGATGGCCTTCTTGGCCTTCTCCTCAGCATTACGGGCTTCCTGGATGGTATCCTCCATTTCACCCTGGATCTGGGCAATGTCTGTTTCCAGCTTCTTCTTGGTGTTAATCAAGCTGGTATTCTGTGCATTGGGAAGGACATGGAAAGAATTCAATTATAAACCTGCCATAATAAACCTTCTCCCTGAACAAAGACTTTCCCCTTCCAGATTCCAATTCTTACTGTGAAATTATTGTTACAATGGTTCTTTACAAAATGTCAGGCATGGGCTTGGAGAATGGATGCGAAACATGCATGTCCTTGGGGACAGCAGTAGAGAGAGAGGCCTTTTTAGTCCTGCTCGTCCTCTCGTAAATTCTAGCCCTCTGTGTTTGGGCAGTGTCAATACAGCCCTTTGCTCCCTGCCCTGACCTGGGTATGGAGGAGTTGCACACGTTCAGTGGCATCCAGAAGCTCCTGCTCAGCTACTTTCCTCGACCGTTCCGTCTGCTCCAGGGCTGCTCTGAGCTCCTCAATCTCAGCCTGCAGCAGGTTTGCCCTGCGCTCCACCATGGCCACCTGCTCCTTCAGGTCATCCTGTGTCCTGAGAGCATCATCCAAATGGATCTGGGTGTCCTGGAAAGAAAAAGAAAAGAAATTACCATGTGTCAGTGTTCGCTAGAGTGTCATGTCAGGGATCTCATTTTTCTCTTTTCTGTAGCTTTGCTGAACAGACCTTGAGCACACCCTGTGTATTTCTCAGGTTCTTCTGTGCCTCTGCAGCCACACGATTGGCATGGCTCAGCTGGATCTCCATTTCATTCAGGTCTCCTTCCATCTTCTTCTTCAGCCTCAGGGCTTCATTCCTGCTCCTGATCTCAGCATCCAAGCTGCTCTGCAAGGACTCTACAACTCGCAGGTGATTTCTCTTCAGCTGGTCAATCTCCTCATCTTTCTCTGCTACCTTCCTGTCGATCTCAGCCTTCACCTGGTTGAGCTCAAGCTGCAGGCGCAGGATCTTCCCCTCCTCATGTTCCAGGGAGGCCTAGACACAAACATTGATAATATCAATGAATCTACTGCTTCCATGTAGAGAATGACAGAATATTTCCAGAAATCTCAATTGTCTGCACTGTCCAGACAGAAGAGAGGACAATCCAGGCCTTTTCAAATCTATTTCCTCATTTATTTACTGCAGATAGCAGTGATTATGGTCATGTACCTCAGCTTCCTCCAGAGCAGCCTGGATTTCAGATTTCTCCTGCTCAACCTGCTTCTTGATTTTCTCCAGCTCATGAATTGCCTTCCCTTGCTCAGCAATCTGCTCCGTCAGGTCAGAAATCTCCTCTGTGGGAACAAAGACCAATGGCATGGTCAGGCACAGAGCAGAATGGGAAGGGTCCTGTCCCACCAAGGTGACAGGCATCTCTGCACCCCTGCAGGCACAGAGCCATCAACAATGGTGATAATGGCTGACTCTGAGCAAGGCCAGTGAGGAGCAGAGGGCCAGGGACTTACGCTGCAGGTTCTTGTTCTCCCGCTTCATTGTTTCCAGGTGGTCCAAGGACTCCTCATAGGCATTCTTCATCTTGAACAGCTCCGTGCTGAGAGAGCGCGACTCCTTCTGCGAGGCCTCCAGCTCAGCCTGCGTTTCCTCGTACTTCTGCTTCCATTCTGCCAGGATCTGGAGAGAAACGAGGTGTGAGTCGGGCTGTGGCCATCACGGGGCCCTGCTCTGGCCAGGGGTGCTGGTGCTGGAGGCCAAAAGACCTTGTCAAAGTTCTTCTGCTTCTTATCCAGAGCAGCGCAGGCAGCATTGGATCTCTCCACATCAATCATCAGGTCCTCCACTTCATTCTGCAGTCTCTGCTTTGTCTTTTCCAGGGAGGCACATTTGGCATTGACAGCCTCAACATGTTCCTCTGCATCCTGGAGGCGCTGGGCCAGCTTCTTCCTGGGAAGTCGTAAGCACAATTCTTAAATGGAAATGAAGGTGGATGTTGATTGTCATCTTCACCAGAGCACTGAGACATTTCTTAGTATTTGATCCTAATGCATATGGTGCAGAGCCTATCCCTCCCAGTAATTTTTTTCCTGTTTCATTTCCCCAAGGTCTTCATAGAATCATAGAGTCACAGCATGGTTTTGGTTGGAGGGGACATCAAAAATCCATTAATTCTATGCCATTAGCAGTGACACCTTCCACTGGACTAGGGTGCTACAAGCCCTTTCCAGCCTGGCCATGAACACTCCCAGGGGTAGGGCAGCCACAGCTTCTTTGCAGTCTTGTTATCCCTCTGCACTTTGCACAGTCCCATGCATGTCCTTTCTCTTGTATTCTTTTTCACATAACCTATTTTCCTTGTGTTTTTCTGTTTCATATAACTCCTCAACCTTCTATCAGGCCTTTGCCTTTGAAAATCCCAGTGGTGTCTTTAAATTTTCCTTATTAGTGTGTGCCAACCTTGCACACAACCTTCCCCACGTACTTGGCCTCCTCGAGCTCCTCCGTGCGCTGAATCGCGTCCGTCTCGTATTTGGTTCTCCACTGGGCCACTTCACTGTTGGCCTTGGACAGGGCTCGCTGCAGCTCCCCCTTGGCCTCCTGCTCCTCCTCATATTGTTCCCGGAGCAAGTCACAGTCATGGCGAGCCGACTGCAGGGCATGGGCCAGGGCATTCTTGGCCTGATGGTACAAATATGGCAATAAGGTGTAGGTGTTTCCTGGGAAATTTCTCTTACTGGAACTTAATCACTGATATTCATCCCAAAGAGATAGTGGTTAACTGACTGCATGCTAATAACATGGGAGTCCTGCACTGCAAGGGTATAGATTGCGTGATGTAAGGGGATGGTTTGAACTTTTAATTGCATCACCTTTTGAAGTCTTGAACACTTCACAAAAATCAATATTATGTCAAATATTTATTTAATATGTATCATGAAAATCTTCACCTTTATCTCTTCTTCTAGCTGCCGCTTCAGTTCTTCAATCTGCTGGGTGAAAGCCTGTTTCCCTCTAGACAGCTGAGAAATTAAAGCATCTTTTTCCTCCACCTGGCGTCCATATTCACCTGAAAAAGTTTTCAGTTGAGAAAACATTTTAATAGCCAAGAGAACAATTTATGGGGTTCTCCCATTTCCAAATTACAGATGGAAGGGCTGTACCAGATTCTGTCTGCAGACGAGCTCTTTGAGCACTAAGATCGCTAATCATGCGTTGATTCTGCTCCTCCTTTGTTTTATATTCACTCAGCTGGTCTTCCAGAGTGCGGCACATCTTTTCCAGATTTGCCTAGATATCAATTGCACATAAGAAAATGAGTAAATACCTTGGTCCTGCCTTCTTTTAGTGGAAAGATATGTCCAGAAGATGCCATTGACATATCTTGGGATCGTGCATACACCCACACTTCTACACATACGATTTGAAGAAATCATTTATAATATACCCTGATAAAAAAATAAATATTATAGTATTAAAAAAACCCCACATTGCTATCAAATTCCTAATAAAAATAATTCTGTACCTTCGCTTTAGACACTGACTCTATGTTACTGGCCAAGTCATCAATCTCCATCTTCATCTCACTCTTCTCCTTCTCCAGCTTCTGCTTCACGCGTTGCAGGTTGTCGATCTGCTCCCCCAGCTCAGCCGTGCTGTCCGCGTGCTTCTTGCGCAGCGCAGCAGCCGTGGCCTCGTGCTGCAGCGTGGCCTCTTCTAGGTCACGGCGCATCTTCTGGAATTCTGCCTCACGCTTCTTGTTCATCTCAACCTGAGCTGCTGTGGCCCCTCCTGCTTCTTCCAGGCGCTCGCTGATCTCCTCCAGCTCCCTGGACAGGTCAGCCCGATGCTTCTCTGCTTTAGCGCGAGATGTTCGCTCAGCCTCAATTTCCTCCTCCAGCTCCTCAATGCGGGCCTGCACAACACCAGGGACCCTTCACACCTGTGCCCTCCTGCTGCCTGAGCTGAGCCTGAACAGGGGAGGGGAGGGAGAAGAGACTTGCCTGCAACTCCTTGATTTTCTTCTGAAATTGCATGCCTAGAAGTTGCTCATCCTCGATTTTGCTCTGGATCTGGCTGATTTCAAAGTCTTTCCTTTGGATGAAGTGAACCGTGTTAGAGCTCAAAGAAGAAAGACAAGTTCTCCAGCCCAGTACTCAGGTGCCCCAGAGCCACACTCACTTCTTCAGTTTCTCATCCAGCTGCTGCTTATCATTCTCCAAGTCCATGATGCTGTCCTGGGCCAGCTTCAGGTCTCCTTCCAGTTTCCTCTTAGCTCTCTCCAGGTCCATGCGCAGTTTCTTCTCTTGCTCCAGGGACCCTTCCAGCTAAACACAACAAGACCATCAGGGCTCTACCTGCCAGCTCAGGCTCCATACCTGTCCTGTTCCTGCTCTGTCTGTGTGCTTACATCATCCACTTGCTGTTCCAGCTTGATCTTGGCTTTGGTCAGAGTATTGACTTTGTCTTCCTCTGCCTGCAGGTCATCCAGGGTCTGCTGATGGGCCTCTTGGAGGGCTTTCTTCTCTTTTGTCAGCTTCACAATGGTCTCATCCAGGCCCGCCATCTCCTCAGTCAGGTTTTTCACCTTTGAGAAAAAAGGAGCAAACAGAGACAGAAAATGGTGCTTAAGACTTTATAACAAGACAAGTCTTTTCCAGAGTGCGAGTGACAGGTTCTACCTCATACCTTGTTTTCGGTGGCATGTTTTTCCTTCTCCACCTTGGCCAGTGTTAGCTCAAGGTCATCAATATCTTTCTTCAGCTCTGAACATTCATCCTCTAGCTTCCTCTTCTTGGCTGTCAGCTCAGCATTAATTTCCTCTTCATCCTCAGCCCTTTCAGTCACTTCTTTAACTTTGGCTTCCAGCTGTATTTTGGTTTTGATGAGTTGGTCACACCTTTCTTCAGCATCAGCCAAAGCATCAGCTTCCTGATAGGGAGATGCGATTTTTAGGGATATGCTTTTTTGAGGAAATATTGACATACTTAACTTTTATAGTGCTGGGTCTTTGATAGCAGTTTTGGAGTTTAAAATTTCATTAATATTCCAACAGAATGACATGTAATATAGAATTGATTTTGCATTGCTGGTTTTGAAACAGCCGTATTTAAAAGCTAAAGCCAAGTAAAATCCTTTTCAATCTACCTGACAACATGAGTATTTATATATTTGTACAAGGTATAGAATCCAATATTATCTCATAATATCAAACATTGGGTCAAGGTGCATAATCATATCTCAGCATACACCATAGAGAAGTGTCACCTAAGTAATATTTTGACTACAGATACCCCACAGTCTTTACAGAAGCTAGTTATGCTTTTGAGAGCATCACTGAAAGAATTACAATTGAAGTGAACTAAATTGAAGTTTCTATGTGGTTTGAAAATGTACCTGTATATATCAACCTGATAGTCACAGTAGAATTTTGATAAAGCCCACTGGTAGTACTCACAGCCTGCACTTGGAGCTGCAGGTCATTTTTCTCCTGCACCAATTTCACCATTTTCTCCTCAAGCTCCTTCCGCTTTGCCTCAGATTTTGCAAGCTCTTCCTTGGTTTTCTCAAACTCCTGTTTCATGTTGGCCATTTCTTTCTCAGACTCTGCACTCTTCAACAAAGGCTTGATCTTGAAGAACAGCTTCATCCATGGCCAGTGTTTGACATTCATGAATGCACGAATGTTGTACTGGATGCAGAAGATGGATTCCCTGAAAGTAAGTCAAATTATTATTCATTATTTACACCATGATGACACAGTAAGCCAAGTACAGTGAACCTCATTTGAAGAAAAGTCTACCTCCTCTCCACCATTTTCTGGTATTCCACTCTCATTAGGAAGCCCCTGCATCTGGCTTGGGTGCGGGTGATGAGCTGTGCCAGCTTCTCATCCCTCATCTCTTCCAAGAGGCCCACCAGCCCAGCTTTGAAGAACACCTTAGGTAAGGAGATGAAAACAGGTGCAGTGTCTGTACTTGTTTAAGGTAGCCTGATACCCTGCCCACCATGACAAACACTATGGAAGTTAAGAGCAAAACCACTAAGAATATATGTATTGGCAGACACTCCAAGCTTCTGGTAATTTGCAGTTGAAGAACTATAATAGTCAGATATTTTCCTTTTATTTTTGTTCACTCTTGATTCTTTTATTTTACAACTGAGTCCTAAATTAGGAACTTGATTAATCCTTAATTAAATCATCTTATGGTGATGAATTTCAGTTCATTCAAATGTTGAGTTATCAAGAACCTGGTTGATTTATTTTACACTACTTCTTATACGCTATTGGATCATTTAATGTACTGTCTGGAGTATCTGAGTGTCAGTATCAAGCCATACAAACCAAAACCACATAGCACTTGAAGCAAACAGATCGTGTACCTTAGTGTGGCCAAATTTGTATTGAGTATGGTCTATATCAATCGATCCAAGAAGTTTCTCACAAGCCTTCTTGCTGTCAATGAACTGTCCCTCTGGGATAGCACTGGCATTTAATACTTTGTATCTGAGGAAGAAAATGGAAGGACTTGCTTTGAACTCCAGAATGTTACTGGTAGTTCCCAACCTAAGTGCTTCTATGAATATGAAGCGGTCTGTTGTTGAGACCAGCTGGCAGATACATGGCAAGAAAGTCTTAAGAACTGTTGAGAACAAACAGCACTTGTTGAACTGAAACTTTAGAGAAGGCTTTAGGCATAGGAGGGGAAGGTTAGATTTCAAAAGCTATTTAAGGTGGGCAAGGTGATCCAATAAGAGGATGAAGTCTGACCTCTGTTTAAAATCTGCATACAGGACTCTGTTGGGAAATCCTTTCCTGCAAATCCTGATCCCTTCCAGCACGCCGTTACAGCGCAGCTGATGCAGCACCAGCTCGTGCTCCATGGCCCCTGACAATGCAGAGCACAAATACATGCCATGTTCTGTAATACAGTGAGGAAGAGCTGCGCCACACTAAAAACCTTCAATATATATGTAAGTCTCTTACCAGGAGTTTTAGTTTCATTTGGGATGATGCACCGTACAAAATGGGGGTGGGTGCTTCGCAGGTTGGTCATCAACTTGTTTAAATTCTCCTGGGAAAGACATTAAGAAAAGCTGGTATTAGCAAATGTAATTTCTTCTGTAAGCATCAAGTCCTCTGAAATAAGATACTATACATAAATTAGCAGAACCCTGAACTCAAGCTCTCTGACCAGTTTTTCTTTTCACAGATCTTTGCTATAATTAACTTAGTGTATAAAGTTTTTCTGACTAATGTGAAGGAAAGACTGTACTCTCAAACACACAGTTTTAATACATTTCACTGACTCTGGTGGAATGACTTCATTTGAAAGGATATCCATCTTCCACTGGATGTACCTAGAGAGATAATGTAGTGCCCCTATGCCCACACTATAAGGCAGTGTGAAGCATTCTGCAGTAAGCATTAGGGTCATATGGAGCATAATTCATAGAGCCTTTGTGGTTTTCCCTACTGAAAGCAAAAGGGAGAAAACCAATAAGCTGAGTTTTAAATTTCTAGATTATACATTTATCTTGTAGAGTAAAGTGAGATGAATCCCAGCCTTAAGCAAATGCAAAAGCTGTGCATTCAGTGAAATGAAGTATGAGTAGATTAATTGGATTTATTCCTAGCACAATGTGGCCAAAGAACTTCAGAATCTTTTAACAGAACCAAGCTAAAACAAGACTAGCCATAGTAATTGGTGAGTTTTAGGGCTTGTTTTAGGAAGAAATAGTGAATTCTCTACTGTACCCGAAAAAGAGCTGAGACAGTCTGGAAAGAAGAACCCTTCTTCTTAGCACCTTTCTTGCCAGCGCCAGCACTTGCCTCAGCTAAATTGAAACAGAATTTAGGTGGGTTTTTTTTCACTTCTTTGATTTATTTTTGCAAGCTGTACATCACTGAAAACATGGAATTCAAAGAACCAACCTGCATCTGCTCCACCATAGTTGGCAAAGAGTAAAGCCAGGGTCTTCACAGATGATTTCTGGTACAGCCCAATGACAGTTTCATTCAGAGGGTCCTTGTTCTTCTCCAGCCAGCCAGTGATGTTGTAGTCCACTGTGCCAGCATAGTGAATCAGGGAGAAGTGGGCCTCAACCTTCCCTTTGGTAGGTTTTGGCTTCTGGAAGTTGCTGGACTTGCCCAGGTGCTGGTCATAGAGCTTGTTCTTGAAAGAGGTGTCAGTTGCCTTGGGGAACATGCACTCCTCTTCCAGGATGGAGAAGATGCCCATGGGCTGGGAGAAATCACAAGAGAGACCAATTGTAATTTATCTTTCAGGGCAATAATGGCCTCCACCTAGGCACATTAAGGGAATATAGACTGATATACACATCAGATAATATTATTTAATTTCATTTTCTTCTAGCAAGTGGGACCAATCACATTGATACTAACATTTTTAACACAAAGTTATTCATTAAAAAATAGAAATTAATTTTGCTTGTGCTGATAATGTGCTTTGTAAAGTCAGAGCACTATCTTCTTATTCAGTGGGACTCAGAGCACACACAGTTGTGTTGGACAAGTTGAACATGAGCCAACAGTACACCAGTGCAGCAAAGCCACCAACTCATCCTTGGCTACACTGTGTTGCTAACAGCTCAAGGGAGTTGATTCTTTCCCTCTACTCAGCTCTGAAAAGGAACATCTGGAGTGCTGTTCAAGCTCTTGGCTATCCAGCACAAAGAGAAACATGAACATAGAAGATCCCTTTGGAAAATGAGACCAAGTAATTACGGAGATTCCATGCATGTAACTGATTTGAATAGGAACCTAATACCTTCTCAATGAGCTCAATGCAGGCAGCCAGGTCCATGCCAAAGTCAATGAATGTCCATTCAATGCCCTCCTTCTTGTACTCCTCCTGCTCCAGCACGAACATGTGGTGATTGAAGAACTGTTGCAGTTTCTCATTGGTGAAGTTGATGCACAGCTGCTCAAAGCTGTTGAACTGGAAATAGAATAAGAAAGATGTGTATTTGAAGATGCAGCAAAAATTGCAACATCTCATCTTTTAAAATTAATGAATGCCGTTAACTTGTCTTCCCATGAATTTCTTCAGTCAGCTTTATAACATTATGAAAAAGAGAAAAGGATCAAAATTTCCACCAGGAAATTTTTTTCATTGACAAAATTTAAAAATAAATTATATGTCCTGTTTAAATGAGACCAAATTACAGGGAGAATAAACCCAAGCTTAGGACAATCATGGTTACATATTTTTATACTGTCTTGTCCCTGATCATATAAACAATATACTTTTTTGATTGGACCATTTTGTACCTTTAATTTTGCACATCTTGAAATAGCACATATCCTTTGAAAGGTCATTTTTTACTTAAAAGAGAGAAATAGCAATAATCATGTGATGATATTATGCTTTCTTTAAAAATGTGTCTCAAATTGATCATAACATTCAGTTGTCACTTGCAAATAGGTCTTACTAAATCTTACTTACATCAAAGATCTCAAAGCCAGCAATGTCCAGGACACCAATGAAGTACTGCCTGGGCTGCTTCGTGTCCAGCTGCTCGTTGATGCGAACAACCATCCACAGGAACATTCTCTCATAGAGTGCCTTTGCCAAGGCACCTACAGCATTGTGCACCTACAGGAAAAAAAACCAAAAACCTGGAGTTACAATACAGGGCAGAGGAGAATCAAAAGGATAATCATTCTACACATGGCTACAGGTTACAACATGTTTCTTACCTGCTGTGCTGTTTGGCCCTTGGTCACATATTCATTCCCCACTTTGACTCGGGGGTAGCAGAGGGCTTTGAGCATGTCAGCTGAGTTCAGACCCATCAGGTAGGCAGCCTTGTCAGCAACTGAAATGCCAGAGGAAAAAGGAAGAATTTTATGTCCAATAGGCTTTGAATCCGGGAGTATTCCCTAAAGGCTGAAGGGTTCAGATTTCTGTTAGTTGAAAATTTTCAATAGACTCTTACAGAGGGAATCTTTGTAACATCACACTTGCCATTATGCGTATTGAGATTTTGTAAAATAATTTCTGTTAGAAATTCTTCACTGCAACATGCAGAAAGTAATGAAGTTTTCAAAAATCTCCTGGCATATATCTGAAAACTGAAGCTTGCTAGTCTGAATATGTGCAATACACATGCAGCTCGGGAGCTGTAATAAAATAGTCACGTACTGATTTACATTCAGGTGATCAAAACCTCAAACCCACAAAATAGTTAAAGTGGAACACAGAGATAATAACTCTGTTCTCCTTCAGATCCACAGCCTACAGCCTTTTCTGAGCTTTAGTTTTTGATGTTCAATAAAACTCGTTGGGCTTCATCCTGTTACTCCCCACCTGAATTGTCCTTTAACAAGAGGAAGCATTGCTCACAGAACTGAAGACAGAGGTTTTAGGTTCTGTGCCAACAAAGAAAAAGAATGAAATAACACCTCTCACAGCTGACTTCCCTGAGCATCTGATAGGGTGCATCTGAAAGTGCATGGGATCATGGTTCCCTGTTACATTAGAACTGAATCATGGGGCTGTTTCACAATTGCAAGCCATATTCCAGCAAAGGTATGACTAAAGGAACATCTATAACTCCTGAATTCTTGAAAGAGCATGAATATTAGTTTAAAGTATTAATTGTTCATAGCATAAGTTACATAAATCCCGAGATCAGGGAACTCAGTGTACTGAGGACAAGGGACAGCTGTTTTTTCCTGGATGATTGTTTTACTTGGGATCTAAAGTACAACAGCGAACAACTTTTGATGTCTTCCACATATGTAGTGGCTTATATAAGGTTAGTTATTGAGTTTGATAATACCTTCTGTGCCTTCAGGTTCAGCCTGCTCCTCTCTTGGTTTCTGCTTGAACTTCAGGTTCCCATAGTGCATGACAGCCCCAGTTAGCTTGTAGATGGCTGTCTTTTCATCAGCAGTGAAGCCCAGGATGTCAATGGCACTCTGGTAACACAATGAGCAAGGTGAAATATTTGCAAGTTATCTGATGTATGACCTGTGCCTGTTGACCTGTTCTGTACATTACTTACATCTGTTGCCATCAACTCCTCCTTGTCATCAATGCTGGGAACAGTGATCTCACCTTGACTCACAAAAGGGAAGTCAAATGGGTTGGTGGTGATGAGGAGCATTTCTGAAAACAAATATGTTCATGGGTTAAATTTAATGAATCTTGTAATATAGTTGAATGTTGCTCAGAGATTTTCCTCTCAAAAGCTCAGTAATGTCTCCTACCAATTAGCTCTGGCTTCTTGTTGGACATGATCTGATAAAAGATGTGGTAGCTCCTTTCCGCCTTCAGCTGGAAAGTGACTCTGGACTTCTCCAGCAGATCTGCCCAGGGAGGTAGAAAGAGTTAGACATTTGTGGGAATGTACATAGGGATGGGAATTTGGGAAGGGATGGGAGCAGCCCAGGAGAATCTCTTACAAGTTTCAATGTCAGCAGAAGCCAGTTTGCCTGTGGCACCAAAGTGGATTCTGATGAATTTACCCTGTTAAGCAGAAGCAGCATGAGGTCAGACTGGATGTGTTCTGCTGATGTGTCCTTTGCATGAAGAACTGCTCAGGCATCCTGTGTATTGCCATGAGGGGGAGAGATTTTATGCAAAGCGAGAACTTACAAAGCGTGAGGAGTTGTCGTTCCTCACAGTTTTGGCGTTTCCAAAGGCCTCCAGCAGGGGGTTGGCACTGATGATTTGATCCTCAAGCGTTCCCTGCAGGGACATAATTATTCAGAATTATTCAATGAGTTTAGTTGACAGAACAATGATAGGCCATTCAGTCTGTTCTTCCTGACTCACCTGCATTTTGCCTGATGACTTCTCTTCCTTCTTCTTGTCTCCACTGGCTGCAATTGTTGCAAAGTACTGGATGACACGCTTGGTGTTGACAGTCTTCCCGGCCCCGGATTCTCCGCTGCCAAAGCCAAGGGAGAAGCAGAGGGTGCATGGTCAGGCAGGAGGTGCCCTGGCCCCGGGCAGCCCCACAGGGACCTGTGCAGGGGGTGTACGTACGTGATCAGGATGGACTGGTTCTCCCGATCTGTGAAAGCAGAACAATGAAAGGTGTGTTAGCAGCTGACCGGGTAATGCTAAGCTGAATGGCAAGTAAAACTGCAAACGCAAGTTGGGGATTCTTCAGAAAGTCCAAGAGTACCCAATTACCTTCTATGCCCTAGCACTATTGAGCATAAGCCCAAATGGATATGTTGAACAGTCAGAGGCACTCAAACCTGAGACTAGTCGTGTATCACTTGCCCTTCACGTAGTTTTCCTCAAGAAGTGAAACCAACGTACTATGCGAGTTCAAATACAAAAAGACCCCAACTTTTTCTTTCTTATCAGTGAAAAAAGTAAGAAAACTGAGTCAAATACTATTTCTGCAGTAGGAGAGTGTAGAATTTTGTACAAATAATTCACTATGGTAAGTTCATGAATGCTCGTAAGTCAGTTTCACTTGAAATTGTTTGCTATATAAATCGAGCAAGTTCACAGTCATGCTCTCTGGTGGCTCCATCTGGTTTGTCACATGCACTAGTGGGATCAGCAGGGCTTTTTTGGTTAGATTGCTGTGAGGGAGGTCAAACACTCACCAGTCAGCATGAACTGATACGCATTGTCAGAGATGGAGAATATATGTGGAGGGGCCTCCTGGCGCTTCTTGCCTCGGTAGGCCAACACCACCTCGGGGTTGTACACCGGCAGCCACTTGTAGGGGTTGACAGTGACGCAGAAGAGACCCGAGTAGGTCTGTGAGGAAGGGACACAGCAAGTTGGCTTCCCCTGAGCCTGGCCCAGCAGCTCCCCAGGCTGCCCAAAGGAAGCTGCTGGTGCCACTTACGTAGATCATCCAGGCTGCGTAACGCTCTTTGAGGTTGTACAGCACAGCGGGTTCGTGCAGGTGGGTCATCATGGCCATGTCCTCGATTTTGTCATACTTGGGAGGGTTCATGGAGAAGATTTGATCTTCCTTCACCGTCAGGGTCTGCCAAGAAAACAGCAGATCCACATGTATCACCTAAAAGCTCAAAATGGGGATCAAATGTTGTCCTTCAGCCTTATTTTTGACTCACCTCTCCCCCTTCAGTTTTAACAGTGACTTTGCCTGATTCCCTGCTCGTGATTGTCCCTTTCACAAAGGATTCTTTGGGATGAACCACAAAGACAGATGACTTGGCATCAAATGGTTTGTTCTGGGCTGCAATTCTTTCCTTTTCCGATTTTCGGAGGTAAGGAGCAGCCTCCCCAAAAACAGCCATCTCAGCATCTCCAGAGGCCATGTCTGCACTTAACTGACAATATGTCAGCAGATGACTCTGAAGAGGAAAAAAAATACGGCACTAATTATTTATTCAGTAAGATTTTGGAATATTTTATCCGGTGCCTTGGTGTCTCTTCATACTCAGGGTATTTTAATATGAGATAACTAGAAACTTGATTTTATGTCAAAATAACAGGATTTCATTAATGTAGTCTAGGTCTTCAAATGTTTATCGATGACCTTTTCAGAACTGTGGATTTGGTGGTTTAAGAATACTGTTCCTGTAAGACAAGAGTGAATTTGTTGAACAAGTTTCGCTAAGACATCACTATTAGGAAAGGAAATAGAAGAAATTGTTAAAAGGATGAACAGTGAAATAAAACTACTGAAAAGCTGTGGTGTAGGTGACCTACAGTCTTGGAAAACAATGAATCTGTGGGACATTTACCTATTTAAAGGTAATGGAATGGTAGTGAGTAATTAATAAATTTTGCTAATGAAGTTCTCCACTGGAAAAAAAATATAACTGCAGGCTTTGTGACCTTTTAATATTCTGCCATAACTACTTTGCTCTATGCATGTCACCCTTCATTACAATACCTAAACAATTTCAGCTCCAAAGTTCCAACTCAGGTGAAATAAAATTCAATCACTGAAACTGGAATTTCCAAGGCTATATTAAGGCTCAGTTAAATACTTACTGAAAAAATCTAGGAACGCACGAGTTCTCAAAAGTCTTTTTAAAAAAGTGTTTCTTCAAGTGATTTATTAAACATCTAAGGTACCTAAATTTTGTCAACTGCACTTGAAAATCCTCTAGCTACTTAAGGAAAATTTATTCCCTCTTTATTCCTTAGGTAATAAATATATTTTTTGTCTGAAGTAAAAAAATGCATATCTAAGAAAGCTGAGAATTCTGGCACTCTGCAAAGGTGGTTAGAAGGTCTGTATGTTCTGATGGTTTAATAGTTAATATATTCCTAAGCAGAGTACAAGATTTAGCATTTTTTCCTGCTGTGGTTATCTGGTCCCATTCTCCTCTTGCCGTAGTAAAGATGAGAAGGCAGCACACCTTGATTTATGTAAGGTCAGTTAAGCAGAATTGAAGATTATCCCCATGGGGATTTTCTGTTCTGTCATCAGTGCTCAGAGGCTTTCAAACACAGCCTTGGGCACCCTCACCACTTTCTACTGCAACCCCACCAGGTTTGTATATAGGGTGAACCAGGGAACCTTCCTGACACCCCACCCCAGAGGATCTGTCTCTGTCCCTAAGAATTAGTAAATCAGCTTCTTACCTCTCGTGATACCAGATGTGTGGATTGTGGGCTGGCAGCTGGTCAGTACTGTAAAACAGAAATGACAGTTCCCAAATTGCTGCTGCGCAGAAATCAAAATCAGTGAAAACAGGCAGGTGCCTTGAAAACAGATTGATAATGGAGTCCTCTCCTGGACAGGAGCACCAGAGGCAGCAGGAATGTGGTGGCACATTAGGCTGCCATCCCCTTCCTGCCAGCCTGCAGACCCCATCCTCTTACCTTGGAGCTTTCTGTGGAGCCAGGGCAGACGTGTTGCAGGGACGTTTTATACGATCTCGCCTGCAGATGCTACAGATGCCTACTCTTTCTTCGGTCAAAAATATTTTGGCAAACCCTCTTTGGTAAAGCATTGTCTGGCAAACTGAACTAAGGGCATAATTGTCATTTGACATGACTAGATATAATTAGAAAATTTTGATGTCTTAGTGGCTATATGAATACATCTCCTATAAACAATCTTCCAAGGGTGTTAAGGAGAGAATCTGGACTAGTCAAAGCACTTAAAGAACTTGGATTCAGGACTTATGGATTTTACTGCTGGCTTTCCCACCGACTCACTGCACGACCTGGGATGGATTGTTTGGTATGTCAGTGCTGTAGCTATCCCAGTAGTACAATAGATAAAACAGGATGTTAAAAGATAAATTAGCATTACTAAAACCTTTTGGCAGTTTTGTTGGTTTAACCCTGAAAGCAGAAGTGTAGATGCCTAAGAGGTGAGGAGGATGACAGGCATAGCAGGGTGGTCAGCCAAACACTGCAGCAGGGAGAGGCTGGGTTCTACCTGGGCTTTTAAGCTGATGGCTCTGACAGATGTGAGCAGCTTTAGGGGTATCAGGAAGAGTGTGCACACACGGAGCCATGTGCCTTTGTGCCTCTTTGCACAAACTTCAGATCGAAAATATGTGGGAGATTCCCTAAGGGCTGTTAATGTGAACCCTGTGATGGGTTACCCCTGCTGAGACTCCTGATCTGCAGGTTAGTGCCAGTGAGCAAGATCCTCCCTGCTTTTGGTGGCAACTTAACTTATCCTTAACCAATGCCTGTAACTCTAGGAAGAATAACTGATTTGAAATGCCTTCCAACTGAAACCAGCACACCTACTTACAAATGGTAGAAAAATCCTCTTTTCAGTAATACCTGTACAAATAATTGGATGTATGCACAAACACATCATGTCAGCATGCAGTCCCAGATGCTTTCTACCTGATACATCCTCAGTCCAGCACTTCCATTTCATTACAAATATCTTGCACACTTAGTCCAAAACACCACGGGTATACCAGAGAACTGGGGGTGGCAGATATGCCTGGGCAATGCTGATGGAGAGAGAGAAAGAGGATTTACTGATGGTGCTGGAGAGAGACTGGTCTTGTTTTAGGAACAGAGCACAGTCATGTGAGCTGATTTAAATCCTGTCAGATTTAGGCTGAGGTGCTTAACACCTTCTTTGCCTCAGTTATCAACAGAAAGAGTGGTTATCCTCAGGGCAACCAACCCCTTGAACTGTTAATCAGGGAAGGGGAGCAGAATGGACTCCCTGCAATCCAAGAGGAATTAGTCAGTGGCCTGCTGATCTTAGACACTCAAAAGACACTCAAATCTGTGAGGTCAGACAGGATTCACCTGAGGCCACTGAGGGAACTGTAGGAAGCATTTGCCCAGCCACTCCATCATTTATCATCAGTCCTGGCCAACCAGGAGTTTCCTTTAGCCAGGCGTGAGACTGGAAGGATTGATGTCCTGAGACATTTTGGGATGCATGTGTGTGGGGGAAAGGAAGGTCAGGCCCCGCCCTGGTGAGGCAGTGCACTTCCCTACACCCCACCTCACCTAGAGCCACAATTCTATGATTCCATAGCTGAGAGTGCTGGGCTGAACCTGATTTTGGGAGCATTGCCTTTCCAGTGGCCAACAACAAAGCCATGCTACTCAGAGACCTCTTCTGGGGTTTTGCTGTTGTGCTGTGCAGGATGTGGACCCAGCTGAGCAGGAGGCAAGAGTGAGGCACACAGCCAGGTAGCTGTGGGAAGGTTTGGTTTGAATGGGAAGCAGTCAGTGAGTTGTGGGAAGGTCTGGTTGGAACGGGAAGCAGTCAGTGAGTTGTGGGAAGGTCCGGCTTGAATGGGAAGCAGTCATTGAGTTGAGGTGTCTCCAGGTATTGACATTCACTAGTGATTTGGGGATTGAATTTAGTGTCACTAGGGCCCCAGAGTCCAGTGGTAGAACATAAAACCTTTTAGGAAAATGGTCCAAATCTCAGAAGAGGGTTGTGAAGTAAAACTCAGCAATGAAAGAGATTCTTTAATCCAGATGGCTTTTGAATATTTCTAAGGATGGAGATTTCACAATAGCTCTGGGAAACTTGTGCCAGTGCTCAGTCACCCTTACAGGAAAGAAGTATTCCCAGATTTTCACAGAGTGAAAATCTGTGTGTCAGATTGTGCCCATTGTCTCTTGGCTTGTCACTGGGCACCACAAAAAAGGGCCTGGTTCCATCCTCTGTGCACCTCCAGGTATCAGTATCTATGGATACAATTCACTTGATCATTCTCTTCTCCAGGCTGAATAATCTCCACTCTTTCAGCCTTCCCTTATGAGAGAGATGCTCCAGTCCCTCATTCATCTAACTGGCCCTTTTCTGGACCCTCTCCAGTAGCTCTATATCTCTCTTTCACTGGTGAGCTCAGCACTGGACATCACTCTACATGTGGCCTCAGTGCTGAATTAAGGGCAAGGATCACCTCCCTCTACCTGCTGCAACACTCCTCCTAATGCAGACATCATTCAGCTTCTTCACAGAAAGAGCACATTGTTGGCTCATGCTCAATTTGCTGTCCCTCAGAACCCCCAGGTTCTTTTTTTGCAAAGCTGCTTTTCACCTGTTCAGCATATACTGGTGCCTGGGCTTGTTCGTCTTCAGGTTCAGGGCTTTGCACTTGCTTTGTGTTATTGTGTCCCAGATTCTCCTCAGGGCTTTGCCTTACCAGTACTCAGCTACACATTGTCCTTAGCACAGAAATCACTTAATATTAAATGGACCTCAGCAATTGTAGAATCACAGGGACTCAAATCTTACCAACATGTTTATTTGTATTGCTAATTAAGTTATGTAAAGAAGATAAAATGTTAAAACATCAACTACTTTCACTTGAAAGCTCTAAATTCATACCCATTTCTTATTTCCCTCTTTTGCATTAATGAAATAAGACACAGAAAACAAGAACTTCTCTTTCAGTGTTTTGAGCTGTTGTTTTTTAATATATTTTTGAAGGAAATTAGGGCTAAAGCAATGGCAGCTGTAGGAGCATGTGTTGTCAATACAGGGAGTATTTGAACTCTCAGTCAATGTCTACAGGGGAAGGACACTACGTTTGTGGAGGCTGGGAGAGAAGACAGGAGTAAGTGCAAAAAAATGTTGGGTAAGTAACCCAGCATTCCATGTTGTAGTGTATGACATAAAGCTCATGAAAAGTGAATGGGAAACTGCCATGTTTCCTCTATCCAGGTACAGCAAGGAGAAATCTGTCCAGGAAGGAATCTGTTGAAAGAAGTGCAAACACCACAAAGCAAAAAAAAAAAAAAAAAAAAAAGAAATTCAGTATTTCCTGGGGAACCATTAATAAATATTCTGTCAATTCTATTTCCATCTCTGCAGGATGAACTTCACTGGGACCAGAAGCAGACCAGAGATAAATGGGAAGAGGGAGGCTGGAAGCCATCTCTGGATACAGACTGTGCTGCACAGCAATGCAGTGTCGTCAAGGTGCACATTCCCCATGGAGGAAAAAGGATTCAGTCTGCTGAAAATAGATCCTTCTTGAGACAGTGACCAGACAGCTGCTCCCTTTCTGCCAGGGCCTAAGATGTGTATTTTGTTTTCCTCATCCCAGCAGTTAACTGAGAGATAAGGAGTGAAAAGGCACTTTTTAGCCAGGTTGGGGAGGGCAAGGGGAAGTTCCTGCAGGTGCTGTGTGTTGGCCGCTGGGAACCTCCCTCTCCTGCCTGTTCAAACTCATCAAGCTCATGAACTGGAAACACAAGAGTGGCCTGCATGGGCAGAGGTTTTGCAGTAGGAAAAGGAATGTTGCTTTGTCATTTTTACCACTGGGAGCTGCTCTCAGGCTGTATGCTCTGTGATTCCCTGAGACAGACAGCCCTCTAAGGTGGCCCCTCTGGCTGGGGACGTGTCCAGGTGTCCCCTCTGGCTGGGGAAGTCTCTAGGTGTTCCCTCTGGCTGGGAAAGTGTCCAGGTGGCCACTCCCATGCAGTTGAAGCCGTGGCCATCAATGAAATCTTTGATCTCACTTCATTTAATTAACAGTTAATTCCATGCCATTTGCCAAAGCATATCCCTCCAGAACACCAAATCCATAATAAGGCTTCTAATGAACATCAGCTGAAATGTCCTCAGCAGCAGCAGCAGCAGCAGGATTTGGTTGTTTTCAGTCCTTGAAGAGCAGTGTGACCTCCAGTCAGAGTCAGAGACCTGTGGAACTCATTAGGGCAGCAAAATGCATCTCATCACATAAGGAAGGAGCTCCACCAGGTGAGGAGCAGCAGGGCAGGCAGAGTACAGGAGATTCTTCTCATTACCACAGGCTGGACATATTCTCAGTGGTAACTGTATGCTGGTAAGCATTTCTCCAGGTCCATCACAGGAATTTAGGAGTGTGGTTCAAACATTTATTTTTTTCATTTTGAGTTGCCAGGCATGATTTTTCAGAAATATGTGTATGATACAGCACTAATATCACCTCTGTGGGTTATTTCTGACAATAATATCACATTGAAGGAAATACGACTGCATGATATCCCCGCCCATATCAGGGAGATAGGATTAGGTGAGATTTAAAGGTTTCTTCAACCCAAACCCTTCTGTGATCTGTGTGCCTGTCTGAATGGCTGTACTGGGTGAGTCCAAAGGAACAGGCAGACTCTCACACCCAAGACATTTGTCATTATCCCACTCTCCCCAGACACCCAGCCTCTGCATGACATTCCACCTAGGTGGTGAACCCTTCTAGAGAACAAACCACCTCAAGATGGTGAAAAATGTAATTTGAATGGAGCAAAAATCAAGTAACTTACACGTGGGAAGCTGTACTGAAAATGACAATATATTCTGTGTGTCCCTGCCAGTAAGAGGAGACAGAAGCACAAGCACATTCCTACCATCTCTATATGAAGCCTAAGAAGCCTTTGGCCTTCTCAGGTCTCAGTGACCTGTACCCCCATGTGGAGCCTGTAAAGGTCATGGGATAGAGCAGATCTCCTCCTCAGCAGGGATCCCCTTGCACACCCTGCTAGTGAGCCCTGGGTGGCTGGAGAGAGCTCAGAGATGCTCAGCTTCTGCTCCAGTAGGAAACCTGCTGTGGACTGAGGACCTGGAGAGGAGGCTCAGACACAGACAGCAGTGTCTCCTTGTGCCTGGGGACAGGTCACTGCAGCTCCTCCTCAGGTCATTGAGGTCCCTCAAGGAATTGGATGTGCTCAGGGCCATGGGGAGCACCAGGAATGAGAAGGATCTGTATGGATGTGCTGCTTCTCTGAGCACACATTACAGTTAAGGCGAAAGGAAGTCAGTCCTGCACTACTGGTGATTACTCTGGTCTGCTTCAACCAAATCAGCTTGTTGGGTGACTGATACCCAGACCCTGATAAACCATGGTAGATATTCCATAATGTAAAATCTACATACATCTGTTCATTGTTTACATACACATTTGATGTGTTATCATCTATCTCTCAACGAGATGTCACACAGGGAACAGACTTGGTGACAAGCAGCTGTGCTTGGGCATGCTTTTCAAGTTGGGTTCCTCTCAATGACAGCAGGTGGGACTCAAGAGTGGCACAGCCCAGCTCATAGAGCAGTGGGGAGACAGGTAAAGCAGCAAACTTTCCTTTGGGGCTGAGTATCAGGGTTGTGCTGTTAATCAGACTCCTCATGTTCCCAGCAAACACCAGCGGAAGAGCTGGCCTAGGAGGTGACATTCAGGATGTCCTTTCTGTCACCCACCACAGCAGCTGAGGAGCTCCTGTTACAGAGCAGGGGAGTGGGGTGGGCAGGCTAAGACGCCTCCGGGTACGACAAAGTCAAAAGAAGGCAAGTGGCAAAAGGGGGAGGGAAGGAGAACCAGGATTAGGTGCATAATATTAGCACAAGCAGCAACTGTATCCTAAAAAAGACAGCAATGAGGTGCTGGTATCTTCCTTGGTTGGCACTCATTTGGGACAGATGCACAAATCCTACTTCTGGGCAGATTTCAGTGCTGTAAATGGAAATAAACAGGTATAGGATTTCTATAAATCTGCTCACTTTTCTATAAATCTGCTCACAAAAATTAGGTTTTTCAAGACTAAGACAACCCAGTAGATTACCACAGAATTTTCTGAGTGACACTCACTGTAGAGAAATTGCCAACAGGATGCACAGCAGAATTTTTTAGTGACATTTCTGAACTAACTTGTTCTTGCAAAAGAGTTCCTTTTACATCCTTAGAAAATTTATCAACGGTTTTATTATTTTATATTGGAAGACAAACTCCCTTGTGAATCAAGCTAAACATTTCTTTAATTGCTCTATGTATTCATCTCATGTGCCAAGGGAAGAATACAAGTCCCTGCTGCTCCTGAAGGGCAAATCGGTTGTGCAAAGCAGAACAGCTCCAGGTTTTTTTCTTTGGATGATCCTACATAAAACATATGTCGCAGGGTGGGCTCAAAAAGAGTGACAAGCCCTGTGGGGTGGGCCACAGCAGCAGCTTAAAACTTGGACCACTCTGCACCACTCCTATCTGCTCTCCCTCTGCTGGAGAGAAAAGCAGCTCCTGAGGCTGCTGGACCCCAGCCTGAGCTACCTGCCCTGCCTGGGAGCTGAGCTCTGGCCATGCTGGGGGCCCCCAGGCTCCACCTGCGTGTACCCCCTGAATTCTTCACCCCTCTGGGAAGGTCTGGATTTTCACTTTGTCCTCCCAGTATAGCTTGTGCTCCCAGGTTTGGGAAATGCTCCCTGAGGATTTGTTCTCCACAGCTCAGAGAGCTCTGCTCAGCACTGTGCCTGGGTATGAGTGACGAGCCTTGTACCTTCTCAGCAGTAATGAAACTCAGAATAAATACAGCAAATTATTTCTTCAAAACTAAAATTAGGCTTTAAAAAGAATTTCAGATGTGGGGTATGAGTTAATATTTTGCAGATTATCATTGTAGTGTTTCTCAGCAGTTCCCCTCGTATTTCTCCTTCCCTTTCATTCCCATACCTGTTCTGAGTTGCCTTTTCCTCCAGCCCCACATCCTCTACTGTCTTATCACTTTTTTTTTTTTTCCTTGCACACATCCATCTTGCTGTCCTCCTCCCAGACTCTTTCTGAACTCCTCAGCACTGTTTCAACCCCACCTTAGTTCTGTGGTTACTCTTCCACACTCTCTTACCAATTTTTTTCTGCAACAAGAGTCATAATATAGCAAGTTCAGCTGCTCACACCTAATTGGGGCCCAGCTCTATTTGATCTGAACATATTCAACAGGCTGCTCCTGCTCCACTTGGCTAAGAGAGGGACAAGACTTTCTGCAATGCTGCTGTTCCTCAGAGCAAGCCCTGCCTCTGCTTTCCTCCCCAGGGAAAGGAATAATGAACTGGGGCCTCCTGCTGATCTGCAAAGCAAAAGACAGTCTTCTGGGTCCACAGGCACTGCATTAATTTATTGGTTTACATGAGAGGGGTTTCCCCATCCACCCCAAGGAGCCCTGACAGTATCTGGGCAGCTGCTGTGCTGCCCATGGGACAGCACATCCCAGGAGGGAATGGCCGTGGAGCTGGGCCGGCACGGGGCCATTGCATGGGCTCCAAAGGGGAACACTCTGGATTTGGGCTCTGAGCAGGGAGAGCACACTCAGGCCCCATTCTGATGTTTAACCTTTCAGCTAGCAGTGGAGCTGTGCTGCAGAGAGTCTCTCTGGGGTAAGAATAGCAGCTGCTGACTTAGGACACAGCACACATGTCCAGCTCCTCCAGGGCAGCACGTTGCACGGCGACATAGAAGGCAGCCTACCCGCCCAGGAATGTCTTCAGGGCTATTCCTGGAAGCAAATCATCCCCACAAACAGGCACGACCCCGCACAGGAGTCTTGGGAGAGCGGGGCTATTTTGGGCTTTTGACATTGAGGATGAAAGGAGACACGTGATGGGCTGATCCTCCTGGTAGGGACCTCCTCCAGAGCTGCTGTCAGCCTTGTCCCCTCCTCCAGCAGTGGCTCTTGTGAAGGCTGAGGGGCAGTTGAGTGTGGCCTTGGAGGGCAGGAGGTGAAGGCAGGAGCAGCTGTGAGATTGCTGGGGTGGCAGGGCCAGCCCTGAGTGCCACCAGCAGTGTCCAGCTGTGCTCAGGGCAGGTTCTCCCTGAGTGTGTGCCCCTGTCACTGGGCTAAGGGCATGGGGCTGCCTGCTTTCTTCTTAACCACACCCATGAGAGTGAGAGGAGGTGCAAGAGAGTATTGTAAGGCTCCAAACAACTTGCTGAAAACGTGCTTTGAAACGCAAATCCTGTGCATCCAGGAAGCTATTTACTTCTTTCCACCTGAAGCTCTCCTTTTCTGAGCAGTTCTTCAGCAACAGGGATGTTTGAGCGGCCTGTTTTCTTCTTCCCAGCCATCACAAATTCCCTCCTCAACTTATTCCCATCCTTTTAACATCCTCTTTCTGGTGTGGATTTCTCTCATTTCACTTTTTTATGTCTCATTTATCTCTTTTTAATTACCCAGATTTGTGAAAAGTTGCAGATTAAACTGTCAGACGAAAAATCACCACTTTCCCAGAAGACTTTTTTGGCTGGATCAGCCAGCAAAGTTGGTTCCCCTTGTGACTGCATATTCAGCTGGACTGATGCACAGCAGCAGTATTAGTAGGCAGGAACAAGTGGCCAGGGGACTCAGGGTATATTGGGTAGCTTTATAAAGACTCAAACCCTTCGTTTGGACTATACTTAGTAACAAAATGAGACTCTCATTTAAACAGTCGCATTTGGAGATCTGAAGTTGCAGGTATCTATTTCATTGATATCAGTACAGCAACAGGAACAGAAAATGTTTGTGTTCATAAACAATGGGAAAATGACTTCCACAGCTGGAGGTATACTTTGTGAAAGTTCGAGTTATCCCAGAGGAAGCTCATTTTTCAGTTTCTGACACCGCCTAGAAAGGAGAGGCTTTGATTAGTCTACACATGCCAAGATGAGTCTTTGGAGCCTAAAATCATCCCTCCCAGTGCACCATCCAGCTAGATGTGCAAGTGGAGCACGAGGCAATGCAGGAATGTCTGACACCCTTAAAACCACTGTGTGAGTTGAATATATGCAAGGAACACCACGATGGCCACCATCCCCAGCTGAGGCATGGAGAAAAGATTAATTCTATTATTTCACTGGCAAAACGAGAACACATGCACTGCTAAACTTATTCCATCTTAAGAGGAGCCTAAATCTTGCATTACAGGCCTGGAGCAGGCACACTCTGTCACCAGGCTGTGTTTTACGATCTCTGAACTTCTTATGTCCCTTCCCCTGTTACAACAGGGGGGAGGTTCAACAAGACCAAGAGTCAGTGTTGGTCACAGCAACCACCTACAGGGGAGAGCTACAGGCTGGGGACAGAGTGCCTGGACAGCAGCCAGGCAGGAAGGGACCTGCAGAGGCTGGTGGACAGCTGACTGAACATGAGCCAGCAGTGGGCCCATGTGGCCAAGAAGGCCAAAGGCAGCTGGTCTGGATCAGGAATGGTGTGGAAGGACCAGGGCAGTCACTCTTCCCCTGCACTCAGCACTGGGGAGGCCTCACCTTGAGTGCTGTGTCCAGTTCTGGGCCCCTAAGTTTAGGAAAGACATTGAGGGGCTGGAGCGTGTCCAGAGAGGGCAACAATGCTGGTGAAGAGTCTGGAACACAAGTCCTGTGAGGAAGGGCTGAGGGAGCTGGGATTGTTTATCCTTGAGAAGAGGAGCTCAGGGGAGACCTCATCACTCCCTACAACTCCCTGACAGGAGGGTGCAGCCAGCTGGGGTCGGGCTCTGCTCCCAAGCAGTCAGCAATAGGACAGGAGGACACAGCCTTAAACTGTGCCAGGGGAGGTTCAGGTTGAACAGCAGGAAATTTTTCACAGAAAGAGTGATTGGGCATGGAATGGGCTGCCCAGCGTGGAGTCACTGTGCCTGGAAGGGACCTTCAAAGGTCATCTAGTCCAAAACACCTGCCATGGGCAGGGACATCTTTCACTAGACAAAGTTGCTCAGGGTCCCATCCAACCTGAGCCTCAACATTTCCAATGACGGGGACCTCCAACTTCTCTGGGCCACCTGTGCCAGTGTCTCACCACTCTCATACATATTTCTTCCTTATGGTCAACAAAAACATACCCTGTGTTTCACTTTAAAACCATCACTCCTTGCCTTGTCGCTAAAAGTCCTTGCAAGGAGTCTTGCACTGTCTTTCTTACAAGACTCATTTAAGCGGGCCAGAATAAAGTCTGCTCAGAGCTTTCTCTTCCATAGGCTGAATAACCCCAACCCAATCAGCTTATCTTTAAAAGCCCCTTCCTTCCAGAGCTGTCCTTCCCAAGTGCTGCACAGAAAGCACACTGGCAAGGCACAAATCTGCTGCTAGACTCATTTGAGCAAAGAGCACAGCTCCAGTAGGGCCTTACCTTTGTAGCAAGGCATCCTCGGGCCTTAGCTTTGAGTTTATTTACTTGGTTCTCAGCAGTATCTGCCCTTTCCAGGGCCTCACCTATCCTGTGCAGTGCAGTTCTCAGTTTGGAGAGATCAGTATTGGATTGTTCACCCTGCAATTCCAAAACAAAAATTTAAAATTGGTATGTGGTAACATGATGGGGCATAGAGCCATCTTTTAATCTGACAGTCCTATCAACTCGTAAATAAATATTTGCTTTGGTTTAAGTGACTCACAGCTTCCTCAGTTTGTCTTCTGTAGGATTTGATTTTCACCTCCAGTTCATCCATCATATCTTGTAACTTAATCAAATTCCTCCTTTGTTCTTGGCACTGTGGAAGGAGAACGTGCAATTTTATGTCCTTGGGAGACAAAACATCAGAATTGCTTTCTATTTTTTACGCACATGAAAAATGAGTGCTCTCAAACGCCGTTCAGATTTGCCATTGTTTTTCATAGCTTCTGAGGATTGTTCACATACTCCTTTCAGTTCAGCTTCCAATTCTCGGATCTGGTGAATTAATCAACAATTGGCTTAAGCCCCCACACCAGACTTGGAGAAGAAAGATGTTTCTGACACCCATGGTCAGTGCTGGTACCCACCCTGGCCACCATATTCTGGATCTGCTTCTTCCCCGCCTTCAGTGCCAGCTGCTCAGCTTCATCCAGATGGAGCTGCAGGCCCTCCATCATCTGGTCCAGGTTTGTGTTCGTCTTCTCCAGGTGGGCACTGGTGTTCTGCTCCTTCTTCAGCTCTTCTGCCATCCTGGCTGCCTTGGAAGGGAGATGATACAGGAAACTGGAAGAATGTGAAAGAACAGCACATACTGTGCACCAGTGGAGGATTAACTCCTGTATCCTGCTGACCATCCCTGCCACCCCATACCCTGTTTTGGATTTGGTTTTGGTTTTTTGTTTTTCGTTTGTTTGTTTTTTTTTTTTTTCATGACATGAAAATGGCAAAAACATGTCAGGAAATGGGAGTGAAAAGGATGGGAAAAGTTTGCCTTACTGCACACAGAGCTGGAGTGACAGAGAGGGGCAGAATGCTCTGTCCCCACTGCACGGCCCCACTGTGACCTTACCAACAGCTGGGTGCCAGGGGGAAAACAGCCATGGCAACGGCAGAGTCTGGAAACAGGTCATGGAACAGCTGGAAGGCTCCTGTGTCAACACATCTGGGCTGTGCTGCGCTTTAGGCCTTGCCCTGCTACTTCCACAACCTCCTGCAGGGTAGTGCCACAAAGGCACAAAGTAGTTTAAAACCTTCTATGTTATTTAAGACAAACTAAGATTTATTTTGCTCTCAAACACTGGATTCCTACACAATATAATTAAGCACTTTGGTGAAATATTGAGTGACAGTATAATTAATGTTACAATTATATAATTAATGTAGAATTCAAGAAATTGCTTTTGCAGCAAAATGTCTGAAAAGGTCTAAATTGAAAAATGTGCCCACCAGGAGTTTTATATAAATATATATATATGTGTGTATTCACATTCATTGTAATGTGAATTTTAATTCATTGTACTGTTTTTCTTCTGTTTCAATAAAACAGAATAGAAATCATTAAAACACAAGAATACCTCAACATAGGGAAAAGCTTTTTTTCGTGTAGAGTGGCAGAGCATGCAACAGCTGCCCAGGGAGGGCATAAAATCTCCCTCTGAAGATATTTCAAACTTGTCTGGACACACTCCTGTGCCATCTGCTGCAGGTGACCCTTCCTGGACAGAGGGGTTGGAACAGATGATCTCCAGAGGTCTCTTCCAATCCTAATGTGCCTGATATTCTATTATTTTTTTTTTCCTTTTAATGAGCAAGTTGAAAAGTTTTTTTTCTATTTTAATTCCACATAATGTATCTAAGATTTTGGTTTGATTCTCTGCATCAAAAATCATGAGCAGATTGAGTCCCGTGGCTCCCGGCTGCAGAGTAGAGCATGTTCTTCACATCTGGTCCTGTCCTGACTGGGCCAAGGGCTACTGCATGAATGATCTCCAGGCTCTGTGGCTGGGATGTTGGACATGGCTGTGTCCTTCTCTGGGGATCCCCAGCACTGCAGTGTTCACCCTTGTGCTGCCCTAGACCATCATGGTTCAGCACAGGCCAAACATTTTTGCAGAAACTCAAGCTGTGAGGGTTTGTGCCCTATGGCTGTGCATTTCTTTAGTGCATTTCTTTCAATCTGTTTTATTTCTTACTGTATGCAATGGGCAGAGCAGGCTTTCCACAGAGCTCCATTGCTACCAGCAGGCCCTGAGCCCAAACCTGCCCTTGTATGCTCAGGATCCTCCCCTCCAAACCAGCCAGACCCTCGTGCATGGTGTGTTATCCTAACACAGGCACCATAATCCTGGATATGTCAGCCTGGGGACTCCAGCTGCCAGGTGAGAAAGCCAGGCTCTGGCACCTACCACTCAGCCAACCCTTTCATGAGTCAGAGCCAACACAAACCAAAAATGAATTCCACTTTATGAAATGAAAAAGAGCTCCACTACCAACAGAAGGGAGCTGGTGCAGTGAAGGTAGGGTTTATCCTGCTAAAGCCACATCCAGGCAGAGCCTTGCAGAGGCTGCTGGGGCTGCTGTGTTCTGCCCACTGTGCTTGGAGTCTCAAAGAGCCAGGGACTGTGTAGCTGGGGGAAGAGCAAACAGCAAGCCTTGTACCAAAAGCAGGAAGGAGGGCTGGGAGGATTACATGAAATGTCATGTTGATGCCTGGATACTCTGGAATGAATAATGGCAGGCTGGTAAGAGTTACCAGATTTGCCTAGCAGTTGGTAATTTTCTGTTGATTTTGCACAACATAAAAACTCCTGTTTTCTGCAGGTTTGTGAAGCAGAGTATGCACTGAGTAACCAGTCATTTGTTATGCTAGGCTAGGGTCAGTGACATGGCCTAGGAGCACAGCAGCACTTTGGATTGCATCTTAAAGCACAGCACTGTGTCATGAGCTGCTGAGAACAAGGTGCAGCTGGTGTCCTGAGTAGGTGCTGCTTCCAGGCTACAGGAGCTGAAACAGAGTTCATCCCTTGGGGAAGCAAAAAGCCTGTCAAACCTCTAGGTTTTAAATTCAGGATTAAATTGGTCAAACTGGTCACAGAAGGAGTAAGGTTCAAACCCTCCATTTTGACTATACTTAACTTAGCAACAAAATGAGACTCATTTTTAAACAGTCGTATATGGAGCATGTGAAGTTGCAGGTATCTATTTTATTGACACTAGTATAGCAACAGCAACAGAAAATGTTTGTGTTCATAAATAATGGCAAAATTACTTCCACAGCTGGAGAGATACTTTGTGGAAGCTCTACTTATCCCAGAGGAAGCTCATTTTTCAGTTTCTGACACCACCTAGAAAGGAGAGACTTTGATTAGTCTACACATGCCAAGATGAGTTGGTCACAACAACCACAGGGGAGAGCTACAGGCTGGGGACAGAGTGCCTGGACAGCAGCCAGGCAGGAAAGGACCTGCAGAGGCTGGTGGACAGCTGACTGAACATGAGCCAGCAGTGGGCCCATGTGGCCAAGAAGGCCAAAGGGAGCTGGTCTGGATCAGACCTGGAATGGTGTGGCAGGACCAGGACAGTCACTCTTCCCCTGTACTCAGCACTGGGGAGGCCTCACCGTGAGTGCTGTGCCCAGTTCTGGACAGTGTCTCACCACTCTTATTATACATATTTCTTCCTTATGGTCAACAAAAACATACCCTGTGTTTCACTTTAAAACCATCACTCCTTGCCTTGTCGCTAAAAGTCTTTGCAAGGAGTCTTGCACTGTCTTTCTTACAAGACCCATTTAAGCGGGCCAGAATAAAGTCTGCTCAGAGCTTTCTCTTCCATAGGCTGAATAACCCCAACCCAATCAGCTTATCTTTAAAAGCCCCTTCCTTCCAGAGCTGTCCTTCCCAAGTGCTGCACAGAAAGCACACTGGCAAGGCACAAATCTGCTGCTAGACTCATTTGAGCAAAGAGCACAGCTCCAGTAGGGCCTTACCTTTGTAGCAAGGCATCCTCGGGCCTTAGCTTTGAGTTTATTTACTTGGTTCTCAGCAGTATCTGCCCTTTCCAGGGCCTCACCTATCCTGTGCAGTGCAGTTCTCAGTTTGGAGAGATCAGTATTGGATTGTTCACCCTGCAATTCCAAAACAAAAATTTAAAATTGGTATGTGGTAACATGATGGGGCATAGAGCCATCTTTTAATCTGACAGTCCTATCAACTCGTAAATAAATATTTGCTTTGGTTTAAGTGACTCACAGCTTCCTCAGTTTGTCTTCTGTAGGATTTGATTTTCTTCTGCAGCTCATCCACCAGATTTTGTAACTTAATCATGGTCCTCTTTTGTTCCTCACACTGTGGAAGGAGAACGTGCAATTTTATGTCCTTGGGAGACAAAACATCAGAATTGCTTTCTATTTTATTCCCACCTGAAGAGTGAGCACTCTCAAGCGCCGTTCAGACTTGTAGATGTTTCTCAGAACATCTGCGGTTTGTTTACGTTCCTCTTCCAGTTCAGCTTCTAATTCTCGGATCTGGTGAATTAATCAACAATTGGCTTAAACCCCCACACCAGACTTGGAGAAGAAAGATGTTTCTGACACCCATGGTCAGTGCTGGTACCCACCTTGCTGTCCAGCTTATGGATCTGCTTCTTCCCTCCCTTCAGTGCCAGCTGCTCGGCCTCATCCAGACTGTTCTGCAGGCCTTTCACTGTCTGTTCCAGGCTCTTCTTTGTCCTCTCCAGGTGGGCACTGGTGTTCTGCTCCTTCTTCAGCTCTTCTGCCATCCTGGCTGCCTTGGAAGGAAGATGACACAAGAAACTGGAAGAATGTGAAAGAACAGCACATACTGTGCACCAGTGGAGGATTAACTCCTGTGTCCTGCTGACCATCCCTGTCACCCCATACCCTGTTTTGGGTTCGTTTGGTTTTTTTCCATGACATGAAAATGGCAAAAACATGTCAGGAAATGGGAGTGAAAAGGATGGGAAAAGTTTGCCTTACTGCACACAGAGCTGGAGTGACAGAGAGGGGCAGAATGCTCTGTCCCCACTGCACGGCCCCACTGTGACCTTACCAACAGCTGGGTGCCAGGGGGAAAACAGCCATGGCAACGGCAGAGTCTGGAAACAGGTCATGGAACAGCTGGAAGGCTCCTGTGTCAACACATCTGGGCTGTGCTGCGCTTTAGGCCTTGCCCTGCTACTTCCACAACCTCCTGCAGGGTAGTGCCACAAAGGCACAAAGTAGTTTAAAACCTTCTATGTTATTTAAGACAAACTAAGATTTATTTTGCTCTCAAACACTGGATTCCTACACAATATAATTAAGCACTTTGGTGAAATATTGAGTGACAGTATAATTAACGTAGAATTCAAGAAATTGCTTTGGCAGCCAAATATCTGAAAAGGTGTAAATTGAAAAATGTGACCACCAGAAGTTTTATATAAATATGTATGTATATGTGTGTATAATTCATTGTAATGTTTTCCTTCTGTTTTATTGAAACAGAATAGAAATCATTAAAACACATGAACACTTCAACCTGAAGTTCTCATGTTCACCTCAAAGTTTTGTTTCTATTTTAATTCCACATGTTGTATCTAAGATTTTGGTTTGATCCTCTGCATCAAAAATCATGAGCAGATTGAGCCCCATCACATACAAGTCCTATTACTTGCTTGAGCTTCACAGGTTTGCATGTGAGGATTTAGCAACAATTTTGAATGGAAATTTACAATTCTTATTTTAAAAATTGTTAAATAGGATTTTGCAAAGAAAACTATTCAGATGCCTTTGCCACTTGACTGGTTTAAATACTGCAGGATTTCTTTGTGGATTAAGTTTTCATGCAGCACTGAAGAAAGTTATTTTGGCATTGACTGACCAAATGTAGGTTTAGTTCTTTATGATAGCAACAGCTCCATCTGCCAGCAGGACATGCTCCCTGTTGCTCTAATCCTCCTCTGACATGAAGCCTTTTCAATCAGGCCCACAGACTGGTTCCTTGTCCAACATGTAACAAGAGTATATTTACATTATCTCCCAGCAGCAATGCCACTGGTACCCTTGAAAATTCAAAGTGAAAACCACAGTAACATCCTCACATCTGTCATTGCCTTCTTAGCTCTTTCTTCAGCACTTTTTGCTTCATTACTAACATCCTCTATCTCTGTTTGGAGTTGTGACATATCAGTTTCAAGCTTCTTCTTGGTCTTAGAAAGGCTGGTGTTCTATGAAGGAGAAAGAGAGAGGCATTGAGTCTCTTACACCTAGAGACCATCAATAACTATTCATTCTTCCTGCTTCTATCTCTGGACCCAAAATACATCAGTCTTAGCAAAGCAAACTACCTGGGTATGGAGGAGCTGTGCACGTTCAGTGGCATCCAGAAGCTCCTGCTCAGCCAGTTTTCTCAATCTCTCAGTCTGCTCCAGGACTGCCCGGAGCTCCTCAATCTCAGCCTGCAGCAGGTTTGCCCTGTGCTCCACCATGGCCACCTGCTCCTTCAGGTCATCCTGTGTTCTGAGAGCATCATCCAAGTGCAGCTGAGTGTCCTGTATTTGAAGAGCAAGTGTTGTCCTCATGAATTTCTCAAATACTGTGCTTAAAAAAAAAAAATCAACCAGAAGGTAAAGCAAGACCTTGAGAGCTCCCTGGATGGTGTGTAGGTGTTTCTGTGCCTCTGTAGCCTGGTGGTTGGTGTGGCTCAGCTGGATCTCCATTTCATTCAGGTCTCCCTCCATCTTCTTCTTCATCCTCAGGGCTTCATTCCTGCTCCTGATCTCAGCATCCAAAGCACCCTGCATTGTCTCCACAATCATTTCATTGTTCTTTTTTAGCTGGTTGATCTCCTCATCCTTGTCAGCAATCTTTCTGCTGATTTCTGACTTTATCTGACTCAGTTCTTGGTTGGCACCAAGGATTTTGACTTCTTCATGCTCAAGAGCTGCCTTTAAAAGGAAAAGGTGAAAACAAAGATGGAGGTAACATTTCAGAGAAAAGGATTATTGAGGTGGTACTTAGTGACTTCACAGAACTTCCTAAAATTTGTGGCAATCAACCTTGCACACATCTACTGCCAGAAAAGGGAACAGAAAGCTACTCAGCATGCTCTTTACTATTTACAGTAATATTTGAACCAACTCACCTCTGCCTCCTGCAGAGCTAATTGCAGACCATTTTTTTCTATTTCAGCTTGCATTTTGGCTTTCTCAAGATCTCTGATCATTTTGCCATTTGCTGTAATTTGCTCTGTGAGATCAGCTGCTTCCTCTGTGAGAGAAGAATGGCATCAACTTGAGGAGCTGAACTCTATGCTTGGTTGCTGCATTCAGCACCCCTTTTGCACACATAAATATGTATACACAAATGTACATGTGTACACAATGTAAATATGTAAATATGTACAGAGACACCAGCTCATGCAGGCCAAGTGGGGTATCAGGTGGGCAAGATGTGGTTTCACAGCTCTCTTTATAGAGAGCCTGGAAGAGCCCTGCACCTGTGGATAGGCCATCAACATCTAAAGGTACAGGTCCTGTCAGTGCATCTGTAAATCTCACTTTCATGAGCTGCTCAGTCTCCCACGGTCACTACCTTTACCTGGGAATGGTACCTCAGTGTCTGCAGCAGATGAGAGAGCCTGGACATTTGCTTTATTGGCTTTACAAACATGCTTGACAACTGATGACGTGCATTAAGATGGAGAGCACAGGAAGGACAGAGTGCTGTCACTTGGTGCCCTCCTGCAGACATGAGTGTGCTGGTGAAGCACACCTTGCTGTGGCTGGTCTGTGAAAGTTGATGGGAAACCAGAGCCAGACACCTACTCTGGAGAGCGGAGTTCTCCCGTTTCATTGTTTCAAGCTGATCTAAGGTTTCCTCATAGGTGTTTTTCACTTTGAAAAGCTCTGTGTTCAGCAAGCCTGTTTCTTTAGAGAGAGCTTCCCGCTCCAGCTGGCTCTCCTCATACTTCCCCTTCCATTCTGCCATGACCTGGAAGACATCATAGAATCACAGAACGCTTTGGGTTGGAAGGGACATCAAAGATCACCTGTTTCCAAATCCCCTGCCATGGGCAGGGACACCTTCCACTATCCCAGGCTGCTCCAAGCCCCAGTGTCCAACCTGGCCTTGGGACATTTCCAGGCATAGGGCAGCCACAGCTTTTCTGGGAAGCCTGTGCCAGGGTCTCCCCACCCTCACAGGGAAGAATTTCATCCTAAAATCTAATTTAAACCTACTCTCTGTTATTGTGAAGCCACTCCCCCTTGTCCTGTCACTCCAGGCCCTTGTAAACAGTTTCTCACCATCTTCCTTGTAGCTCTTTTTAGGCACTGGAAGGTCACAATTATAACATACCGAAGCTTCTCTTCTCTAGGCTGAACAATCCCAATTCTCTCAGCCTTTCCTCAGAGGAAAAGCTGCTATGTTTCATTTCCTGCTGCGACTAAAAATGTTATTTTACCTGTGACTACATTTTGTACTAGATAAATAATGCAGTCTCTGAAATCAGGATAAATTCCTGCTGCCATGCCCTAGTGGCTCTAGTTAGATTCACTTTGACTTCAGCATTGACTGATGTACAGAGTGTTAGTTTGGCTTTCTGGAAGGCTACACTTGAAAGACACTGTGCTCATTTATGACCTTATCAAAATTCTGCTGTTTCCTGTCAAGGGCAGCTGCTGATGTGTTTGCTCTTTCTATGTCCAGTGTCAGATCCTCCACTTCCCCCTGCAGCTTAAACTTCATCTTCTCCAAGGAGGCACACTTGGAATTCAGCATGTCTGCCTGCTGCCCTGCTTCCTGGAGATGCTGAGAGAGCTTTTTCCTTAAGGCACATAAATAAAACAAGCGTATGATTAAAAAAAAAAAAAAATCATTGCATTATGTGTCTCCTTGTAATTGAGACTATACACAACCCCCCAAAAAGTCATTTAGGTCAGGCTTCTAAAAGTGAGTCTGTGTTCTGCCCAATATACATCTGGACAGCTCATCTCATCTGTTCTGTACTTGGCCTCCTCGAGCTCCTCCGTGCGCTGAATCGTGTCCGTCTCATATTTGGTTCTCCACTGGGCCACTTCACTGTTGGCCTTGGACAGGGCTCGCTGCAGCTCCCCCTTGGCCTCCTGCTCCTCTTCATATTGTTCCCGGAGCAAGTCACAGTCATGGCGAGCTGACTGCAGGGCGTGGGCCAGGGCGTTCTTGGCCTAAAAATTACCCACAATATCATGTATTTTTGTTAGCTGTGACCAGCAGGAGACCTCATGACCTTCTGAAATATCTGAAATATCATCACTGCAGTGATCATAGGGCTGGGGCTTTGTAAGTGTTCAGGAAGCTACCTTTACCTGTCACCAATTCTACCACTAGAAAAGACCAAAAGTGATGCTTTCACCTTGGCATATGCTGTAACTTGTCTTCCCTGTGGCTACAGAAGTTAATGAAATCACATAGACCATGGCTTTAAAATTCATAAATTCACCATGTTAAATCAACTTTCAGCATGCCAGACTCATTCTTTGCAAAGAACTTACTGCACACAGTCCTTACTGTACACATCCTTCCCCAGACTAATTTTACTGTGTTAGAATATAGGCAATACTTATAAAAATGTCTTTTAAATGAACTGAGACCCTGATACATTTTGAAGCCTTATCAGGTGCTCAGTAGTTCACACTACCTTGATCTCTTCTGCCAGCTGCCTCTTGAGTCCTTCTATTTGCTGTGCAAGTGCCTGCTTGCTTCTGGACAGCTGCAACCTTACTATTTCTTTCTCTTTGAGCTGACTGCTTAGTTCACCTATGACAAGAGAGGGCAAGTTCTCAATATTGTCCAGCTTAAGCATCCTGAAAACAGTCATATATTATGATAATAAATAAGTGGAATCACACAGCACTGTTTACCTTATCGGTTCCTCCCATTATGTACATACATCTACCACTGCACAATATATTTCAATTGTTCAAAATGCTTTTGTTGTTTTTTTCTTTATCTAAATTCACCTGATTCCCTAATTATAATTGTGTTCTCTATTACAGTTCTGATCCACTAGATGCTTTTTTTTTCCTGAAGAAAAATACTTTCAAAAATTTGCTTAATTGTTTATTTTAAAGCCCAATTTTCATTTTGAAGCAGTAGGATTTTATGCTGCTACACTGGCTGAACTGACACAAAATGCTGTAGCAGTTTCCAATAATTGGCCTTGTGATGCAAGAGAAAAACCCTAAAGTTTCATTTCATAAGATTTACGGTAACTGGAAAATTTATTTTAAATATTTTTTCCATATATACCCTCTGTCCTGGGGGCTGAAGTACACCTCTCCCCTTTCTTGGAGAGGTGCCTATAGCTTATGCCATTATCTCTAGAATTCTCAGAACTTCTTGTAGCCCTCCAATATTGTCTTTTCCAGATTTGTCCTGAGCCATTTTACATTTTTACTCAAATTTTCAGTTTCATTCTAAGATTCCCCTTGAGCATGATGCTCAATGACCTTACAACAAACTGGTCAGAGAATGGTACACATGAGAGAATCCATTTGGTACTGAAGGGAAAAAATACCCTCTCAGCACATCTTTGTGCCTTCCTTACCAGACTCTGTCTGGAGCTGGGCTTTTTGCATCACCATCTCATTCGCATTCCTCTGGTGGTCCTCAAGTTTGGCTTTCATCTCACTCATCTCATCTTGCAGCATGAGGTACCTTTTTTCCAGAATAGCCTGAAAGAGAATAAAAAAGCGGAATCTGTGTAGGTGTGTTTGTACAGGTCCCATCAGACAGAAACATTGGTAATTCAAGTATTCAAGTAATAAAGAAACACCTTGGACTTGGTAATGGTCTCTGTTTGACCGGCCAAGTTGTCAATCTCCATCTTCATCTCACTCTTCTCCTTCTCCAGCTTCTGCTTCACGCGTTGCAGGTTGTCGATCTGCTCCCCCAGCTCAGCCGTGCTGTCCGCGTGCTTCTTGCGCAGGTTGGCAGCCGTGGCCTCGTGCTGCAGCGTGGCCTCTTCCAGGTCACGGCGCATCTTCTGGAATTCTGCCTCACGCTTCTTGGTGAGCTCCCTGTGAGCAGTGGTGGCTCCTCCAGCCTCTGCAAGGCTTCTACGGATTTCCTCAAGCTCCCGAGCCAGCTCAGCACAGCGCTTCTCTGCTTTTGCCCGCATCACTTTCTCACTCATGGTCTCTCCTTCCAGCTCTGCTGCACGGGCCTGCATAACGAGGGAATAGCACATCAGGGATTAAATAGGGAACAAGTCATTCAGTGTTCAGGTTACTGCATATTTGTCACAGTAGAACACTAAGAACCTTGTTCTGGAGATTGTGGGCTCGATATTTTCTGAGCCTGAGAACTGCCAAGCTCTTCTCAAGGGAAACTTTTCAACAGTTTTTCTTTTTCCCAAAACAACCTTGTGTAAACAATATTCCTTTCCCATAACAAAAGGTGTTGTTTGCTATTTCTGTTCCTTAGCCAATGGGAGAAGTGTCAGTCCTATGGACCAATAACGTGTCTTCTTAGCACAGCGTGCTATAAAAGGGCTAAAAAAATTGTAAATAAACCTTCTGATTTCTACTGCCTTCTGACTGGAGTCGAGCATCTTTATTTCATGTCCCATTGTGACAGAAGACTGTAAGCAAAACAAACTTCCTCAAAATGTCATGTATTAGCATTGTAGGTAAAGACTTACAGACAGGAAAAGGACCTGTGGATCAACTCATTCTAGCTTTAGATTACAGATTTCTGTTGTTGTTTGGGTTGGAATGGCCAGATTTTGGTAGTGGGGGGATACAGGAGTGGCTTCTGTGAGAAGCTGCTGGAAGCTTCCCCTGTGTCTGACAGAGCCAATGCCAAACTGTGGACAAACATTATTCATGGTACTAGAGTTTCAAACAAACAAATAGCAATGATGAAGAAGTATATAAAGTCTCTTGCCTGCAATTCTCTCATCTTCTTCTGCAAATGAGTACCTGAATTTTGCTGTTCTGCAACTTTATTTTGCATCTGGTTAAAATCAAAATCTTTCCTGTGAAGGAGATGTTCTTTTTATTAAAAGAAACTATGTCCAGTTAAAGCCAAATAATAAATTTTTCACCACTTTTTTTCTCATACTTCCTTAATTTTTCATCCAAATGTTGTTTATCACTCTCCAGATCTACTATGGTTTCCTGTGCAAGTTTCAAATCTCCCTCAAGCTTTCTCTTTGCTCGTTGAAGGTCCACACATGCTTTTCTTTCAAGTTCCAAAGATTCTTCAACCTGCAACATAAACATATATAAACATGACTGATGGAACCACTAAAGAATCTGCTCCTTCTCTTTGTGTTGAACATACTCACATGGTTCACTTGCTGCTCCAGCTTGATTCTAGCCTTGGTGAGGGTATTAACTTTGTCCTCCTCTATTTGCAGGTCATCCACTGCCTGTTGCTGGGCTTCTTGCAGGGCCTTCTTCTCCTTGACTAACTTTGCAACAGTCTCATCCAAACCTGTCACTACTTCTGTCAGGTTCTTGACCTATTGTAAGGCAAAATACTTAAAGGTCACTAATAATTAATGGCCCTCACATAGGCAATGAACACAGACAATGAATTTGCTGTTAGACTCCCAAAGAGGCTTTGACCACTGTATGGTCACACTCTACAATCTCTCTGTTTATATATCAGCCCTTCACAAGTCACAAAGCAATGCTAAACTTTAATACATTTTTGCATGCCTATGGATTGGTTTTCCTGCACAACAGAGGTGCCCAGATTCAATACCAGGCCCATAGATCTCCTTACACAGCAGCATGTTAGCATTTAAGTTTACTGAACATTTACAGCCTATACACAGGCAGAGCAACTGCTATTAAACATTCCAGAAATAAAAAGTACCTTGTTTTCAGTGGCATGCTTTTCCTTTTCAGCCTTGACCAATGATAACTCAAGGTCATCCATATCTTTCTTCAGCTCAGAGTATTCATCCTCCAGTTTCCTCTTTCTTTCTGCCAGATCAGCATTCATTTCCTCATCATCTTCCAGCTTTTCCATTACCTCCTTTATTCTTGTTTCCAGCTGGAATTTTAGTTTGATCAGCTGGTCGCATCTTTCTTCAGCATCAGCCAGATTTTCATTTTCCTTTTGATAGAGAACAGAAATGTGTTTCATTATCACACATTGGCACTGACACTTGCAGAAATCACCGGCTTATTGAGTGGCTGGTACATGAAATAACAGAATTTCCTTTCAGCCCTTTCCTGAACACTCAGACAAAACTGGTGCAATCTGAAGAGCCGGAAATGATTTAAATTACGTACAGTTTGTACTTGCAGCTGTAAGTCCTTTTTCTCTTGCACCAGAGCCACCATTTTTCCTTCCAGTTTGCTCCTCCTGGCTTCTGATTTAGCCAGTTCATCTTTTGTTCTCTCAAACTCTTCCTTCATCATGGTCAGTTCTTTCTCAGTTCCCACACTTTTTAAGAGGGGTTTGAACTTGAAGTATAGCTTCATCCAGGGCCACTGCTTGACTTTCATGAATGCACGGATGTTGTACTGAATGCAGAGGATGGACTCCCTGAAACCAAAGGGATCCATCAGCGCTGTGAATAAAAGCCCATATGTGAGCAACCAGACCTGGCAGAGGACACACACCTGTGGTCAAACATTCTTTTCAGCTCAAGTCTCCGGAGGTACCCCCTGCACAAAGCCTGGGTCCGTGTGATGAGCTGTCCTAAACGGTCATCTCTCATCTCTTCCAGGACCCCCAGCAAACCTGCCTTGAAGAACACCTTTAGCCAAAGAACAGACAACACTCGTTGCTGGGTTTACATTTCAATGCAATGAACATTTTCTTATCATGTGGCAAAATTAAACATTTACCTTCGTGTGTCCAAATCTGTACTGAGTATGATCTATCTCAATGGAAGACAGCAACTTTTCACACGCCTTCCTGCTATCAATAAACTTTCCTTCTGGAATGGCACTGGTATTCAGAAGGTGGTATCTGATAAAATAAAAAAAAAAGCTTACCCATCAGTAGTACCATTTTAGTGCACAGGATGCCACAAGAACAGCTGTCAGTTGGAAGATACAGAGGAAGACAGAGTCTGGCTCACACCTCCAGCCTCAAATAGCAAAGCAGTAAGAAAAGCAGCAAATAGCAGCAGGTCAGTTCAGTAAGTTCCAAGGATGTTTACACCCCTCACTGAGACTGAAGGCATGGATAGTCTGTTCTCTGGACCTGAGAGACTCTGCTCATGTGTATCACAGTCATTATCACTACTCTAGGGGTCCAGCTCATTGGCCTAACTGTAAATTCAAAAAAATGGATAGATTTTGAGAGTAGAGGAACTGCTTTTCTGAACCATATCCAGCTTCTCACATTCCTCCTGAACCATGTAACCCAGAATTAGACTTTGTATCTAGGAATGGACTTCCTAATCCTACACTGAGAGATTATTCTATACCTATTTTCAGCATTGACCCACAAATCTGCCCTCCCACATCAATGGCTGGGCCAATGCCTGCAGTTGGTACCCAAAACACCATTTCAGCCCTTCTCTGTCCTGCTCTCCAGTACATCCTGCACAGAGTTGTAAGGGAGGAATGATTGCTTTGTTCTTAGAGATCTGACACTACATTTGCCTTTTGTTCTAACAAAACAAGCAGATGACCCCAGCTGGGTTGCCCTGAATTTAGCAACCATAAATGTCTTATTTGCAGCAGTTCCCATGATAAGATCTTTTGGTTGGGGTTTTATTTAAAAATGAATCTGCTAATGCTGTAGAAATGTTAGCATGTAGAAATGTTAACCTACTACAAAATGAGAGGGCCATGTGGGGCTAACTTGGATTTCCTGTCGGAGTACCTTTTGTTACTGCAGCTCGATTTGCCAGTCAAATTTAGCATTTCATCAAGAAGTAGTATTGAATTTAACATAATTTCATTGTTGCAAAACCATTAGAATTATTTAAACCTCATTCTTCAAACCTCTACTAGATAGCAGTCAAATACAGGATGTGCATAGACTGCCCTCTGGATTTTTGCCGAAACATGCTTGAGCCCAATTTGAGAACTAAAGCAAAGAATATCCAAACATTCAGATGAACAGGAATGAATTAAAAATAGGTTTTGGCATACAGTACTGACAAAGGCATCTGGGTGTGCACTGCCCACACAGACCATGCTATTAGATATGGCTTTTGCTTTCCACGCATGTTAAATATTAAAATATTCATTTCCTAATAACTGTGTCATGGACTGGTTTAGCAAGGCTCTTCTTTCAAATGAATTGGGCTCAATGCAAAGACAAGAATGTTATTTACTGACCTTTGTTTGAAATCCCCATATGGTATCTTGTTAGGAAATCCTTTCCTGCAGATCCGAATGCCTTCCAGAACACCATTACATCTCAGCTGGTGCAGAACAAGCTTGTGATCCATCAGGCCTGTGACAGAGCAGCATGGGGACACACTGATTGCTCTGGCACTGCTTTATGCCCTGTTCTATTCTATGTTTTATGAATTACCTGGGGTCTTTGTTTCATTGGGAATGATGCAACGCACAAAGTGAGGATGAGTAGTTCGTAAGTTAGACATCAACTTATTTAGATTTTCCTGTAAAACAGATATCATTTCTAACCTCTATATTATCTCAGTTCTCAAAGTGATTTGACTCTGCTGAAAAGTAAAAAATTCAGAACTTTATCCTTACTCTTCTACTGAATATTCTACAATCCTATGTAGGCATCAGCAAAGTAAATTGCTACTACTGAAGAACTTCCCTTCTGTCTTAAAATGAAAATGTGGCTGTGGAGCCAGGTGTGAAAGTCTCTGCCAGAGAACTTACCCGAAAGAGTACAGAGACAGTTTGGAAGGAAGAGCCCTTCTTCTTGGTTCCTTTCTTCTTCCCACCATCTTCAGCTGGAAAATGAGATGACAGTCCAGCTGAGGAACAGCTGCAGATCCCTTTGACAGTCTTACAATTGTGCATCTAACACACAGCACACAAGCACTGACTCAACACTGATCCATGTCAGGTGAGAGGTACAGTAGGAAATCCCAAACTGGAAACATAATCCTCGGAGCTTACCTTCATCTACAGAAGCAAAACTGGCATAAAGATGGCATAAAATTTTCATAGATGATTTCTGGTACAGCCCAATGACAGTTTCATTCAGAGGGTCCTTGTTCTTCTCCAGCCAGCCAGTGATGTTGTAATCCACTATGCCAGCATAGTGCACCAGAGAGAAATGGGCCTCAGCCTTGCCTTTGCCAGGCTTAGGCTTCTGAAAGCTGTTAGACTTGCCCAGGTGCTGGTCATAGAGCTTGTTCTTGAAAGAGGTGTCAGTTGCCTTGGGGAACATGCACTCCTCTTCCAGGATGGAGAAGATGCCCATGGGCTGAATAGGAAAATGATGTTTTCTAATAAAATTAATTCAAGCTACAATAATACAAAGTGAAAGACATGCTAAAATTGAAACACTGGAGGTATTTTATAGAGAATTGGCTTGAGAGGAGCAGGTAACCAAGATTTTTTGTGAATGGCTGGCAAGATAATTAAAAGAACTCGTAAGATTTTAATATAGAGTTTGCTACCCAGAGAGTGTGTGAACAATAAAAAGTCAGGTGAAAACTGTGCAGTAACTTCTTAGAATACAGTAATGATTTCTTACTCAGAAGGGACAAAAAGCAACCAGACATGAAGCTTTCTGGGATTTGATTTTGACTGAGAGAAAACCTGAGGGGGAACCAATATGGGAAGGGAGGGAAGGGAGGGAAGGGAGGGAAGGGAGGGAAGGGAGGGAGGAAGGGAGGGAGGAAGGGAGGAAGGAAGGAAGGAAGGAAGGAAGGAAGGAAGGAAGGAAGGAAGGAAGGAAGGGAGGAAGGGAGGAAGGGAGGAAGGGAGGGAAGGGAGGGAAGGGAGGGAAGGGAGGGAGGGAGGGAGGGAGGGAGGGAGGGAGGGAGGGAGGGAGGGAGGGAGGGAGGAAGGAAGGAAGGAAGGAAGGAAGGAAGGAAGGAAGGAAGGAAGGAAGGAAGGAAGGAAGGAAGGAAGGAAGGAAGGAAGGAAGGAAGGAAGGAAGGAAGGAAGGAAGGAAGGAAGGAAGGAAGGAAGGAAGGAAGGAAGGAAGGAAGGAAGGAAGGAAGGAAGGAAGGAAGGAAGGAAGGAAGGAAGGAAGGAAGGAAGGAAGGAAGGAAGGAAGGAAGGAAGGAAGGAAGGAAGGAAGGAAATCAGTGTCTTTTTAGAAGACAGGATACATTCCCAGTCAGTAGATAATTAATTAATCACAAGTGTAATATTTAAAGAAGCAGAGGAGGTGAAGAGACTTGAAAGCTTCCCATAGAGACTGTATTGAAGGCACTCAGTGCAAACACTCTCAAGAACCTTTTACAGATCCAATTTGTGTGATTGCACAAGATGCTTAAGAAACTCACCTTTTCTATGAGCTCAATGCAGGCAGCCAGGTCCATCCCAAAGTCAATGAACTCCCATTCAATGCCCTCCTTCTTGTACTCCTCCTGCTCCAGCACGAACATGTGGTGGTTGAAGAACTGTTGCAGTTTCTCATTGGTGAAGTTAATGCACAGCTGCTCAAAGCTGTTAAACTAATATTTGAGTAAGTTTGTTAATAGTGTTAAACTGCCTCTGATCAGGTTTTTTTTTTCACAGAGATGTCATGGCAAGGTCAGCCAGACTACCCCAAAAGGGTTCTGATAACGGTGCAAAGAATGTACTATGGGTGCCCAGGCTTACAGAAAAGTTGTGCAGTGCAGCAAAGGATTGCTGCAGCCTGCATTGGCTATGGTTTGGGTGGCCCTAATGTCCCTAAATATAGATTCTGTGGAGAGAGAGACAGTAGTTTCTAGGAGAGACAGCATGGCTATGCTTCTGCCATGTCCCTTCTCATACAAAGTGGGTGATGGATCTACAAAAGCAGAAACAGCTTCAGACAGATTTGTCCTGTTCTTGAGGGCTGCACTGGGGTCAGGAGAAGGAAAGGTCAGAGAAGACAAAATGAAAAAAGCATTTAGAGACAAGCAGGAGTCTGAGAGTACTGCAAACCTCAAAGATCTCAAAGCCAGCAATGTCTAAGACCCCAATAAAGTGCTGTCTTGGCAGCTTCGTGTCCAGCTGTTGGTTGATGCGCACCACCATCCACAGGAAGATTTTCTCATAGACAGACTTGGCAATGGCGCTCACTGCCTGGTGCACCTGCAGGGGGATGATCACACAGCTGTGTCAGGGCGCTGCTAGGACACCCCCAGAACAAAACACCCCTCACCATGCCCACACACAGTGCATTAACAGGCCTTAATGGCCCTGACCCTTCTCAGCTGTGACCTGCCCCATTCCTTTTCCTTAGGGAGAGGAAGTGTCATTCCTTGACACTCACCTGATCCACTGTTTGGCCCTTCATGACATATTCATTTCCTACTTTCACCCGGGGATAGCACAAAGCTTTCAGCAAGTCTGCTGAGTTCAGGCCCATCAGATATGCTGCTTTGTCAGCCTCTGGAAAACAAAGTAATAACTTAAAATATTTTCTTCTTAGCTTGGACACACACAGGGCATTGGAACCAGCCAGAGCTCACTCTGAAACTTGCAACTTGATTGGCTTTACCCCATCCACAAATCTTGACTAAGGTTCTCATTTATTTTTCTGAATAGCTTTGTAGGACTGGTCCTCATGACAGAGTGGCTACAGTAGCCCCAACAGATGTGGTGAAACCCATGAGTGCACTTTTGTTGGGACAACACAGAGTTTTTCCCATCAAGCCATTTCTCCACAAGGTCACCCAGGCAGAATAAGTGTGTATGTGTAACCAGAAACTGGAGAACACTACAGTAATGTGCTCCAGGCACAGAGTCCTACAGCAGAGTCATCAGGAATAAACTGGAATGTAGAAAGTGCCTCTACTTGAGGCAGTAAGTTGAAAATCAAACCTCCTTTTCATGTTTATCAAGGAACAATTGCATCTCTCCTGGAAGACTCCCTCCATTTCTAGTGAAAAATGGCATGGAAACAGTTAGAAATAGTTCTCTCCCAGCCTTGAAGGTATTACCTTCTGTACCATCAGGCTCTGCCTGCTCCTCACGTGGTTTCTGCTTGAACTTCATGTTCCCATAGTGCAGAATTGCCCCCATCAACTTGTAAATCCCCATTTTCTCATCGAGGCTGAAGCCCAAAGTGTCAATGGCCACCTGCACACCAGATAGATCAGCTGGTTTTACCAGGGATGAGAGTAAAAGCAAGACTGTCTCTTTTTGCTAACTGTACTCACATCTGTGGCAACAAGCTCCTCCTGGTCATTGATGCTGGCCACAGAGATCTGCCCGTGGCTGATGAAGGGATAGTCACAGGGGTTGGCTGTGACAAGGAGCATCTCTGAAAGGCAAACACAGGAGTGAGAGCCAGAGCCTGGCAGGGAAGGTGGAACAATGGCTCCAGCAAGGTTTCACAAGCTCTCCTTCCTTTTGCATCCCAAACTCTTGGTTTTCTATTAAGAGACCAGAAAGACAGAGTAAAGCTTTTCATCTGCCTTCCCCTGGCTGAGCAGTCCTTCCAGTTTAATATGTTGTGAACTGAGAGCTGAGCTGTCTCTGTGGCAGACACAGAACACAGGCCATCCACAGAAACAGCTTTTAAGAAAGGCTTTTAGATAGGGCTCATTCGTGCTTATCCTCATACATGACACACACAGAGTGGGAGGATGGGAGCAGGAGCTCCACCTTGGGAAATGTTCTGTGGATAGTTGGGAAGGATGGGCAGAGTGGACCAAGGATGAGTGCAGTAGCTGGGTGTGTGGCAAAAAGGGACAGATGTGGGGCATGGATAGGGAGTGGCAGTGGGAAGGGGGAAAAGGTCAGAGTGGTTGCACTGGAAACAGGAAATAACCTTTGCCCATGTGATGAAAAGCTCAGATAAATCGTTTGTAGTTCAGGGTACCTGCCCATCCTGCACCCAGAATTGTTTACCTTTCTATTGAAGATCATTCACAGGATCTGGCCCATCTAAGTTGGAATTTCCACACCAAGGACAATAGCAAGGTGCAAGGCAGAGTACATTGGCCACGCCTGCATCTCACCTGCACACAGTTTGTGTTAGAGCTCACCCAGGGAGGATAAATGGAGATGGAGTAAAGCCCTAGTGTGACCCTGTCATGCAGAGACACTAGTACAGCTTGGGGAACCCGGGCAGGGACAATGCTGCAATGCTGAGGATGTAAATCAGCACATGATCCCTGCTCTGCACAGACTGGGGCACTGCCAAAGAGGCACCTGGGGGGCCTGGTACCACTGGACCCTCTGTCACTGAGCTGGCACATGGAAGGAAACGTTTCCCACACTGACTTTACTCAATGTCACCAGCTGGTGGCTGTCCTTACCAAGCAGTTCAGGCTTCTTATTGGAGAGGATCTGGTAGAAGATGTGGTAGCTTCTTTCAGCTTTCAGCTGGAAAGTGACTCTGGACTTTTCCAGCAAGTCTGTAACATGTAAGCACATTTTTTACATTTTTGAGGTTTTTTATGTTCTAGGGAGGCTGTCACCCTCCCCTCAGTTACTCACAGGTCTCAATGTCACCAGAGGCCAGTTTTCCTGAAGTTCCAAAATGGATACGAATGAATTTACCCTGGCAAGCAGACAAAAGGTGGAGGTGAGTGCAGCAATCTCAGAGTGTTTTTATCTCTTCAGTCTTAGTGAGAGCATCACCAAATCAGTCTGATTAGCTTTGATACATATAGATAAAGGGGAACACTGCTGCAGCAATGTCAGTGTGAAGCAGCTGCTAACACATCAGCATTTCATAAAAAAACAAGAAATTGGTCAGCAAGAATATTTTTCCCAGCCAAGGGGTACACAGTCACAGCTAACAAGCAGGCAAAGGGCATTAGAAACACAGGAGGGCAGAGGGACAGACACAGGATGACTCACAAAGCGTGAGGAGTTGTCATTTCTCACAGTCTTGGCATTCCCAAAGGCCTCCAGCAGGGGGTTGGCACTGAGGACTTGATCCTTGAGCGTACCTTGAGCGTACTGCAGGAATAATTGAATAATTATTGAAAAACACCATGAGCTATATGACAGGAAGAAATTACTCTATGGCATGATTACATGTGCAGCCATGTGCACTTCATTTCAGCTTCACACTGCTACTGCAGCACCTTTTTGACTCCAGCACCAAGAACTAACACTGGGGGTAAACAACAAATAACTCATTTTCCTCTGATTCAGAATTTCTCCCACAGTCAGAGCTCTCAGGTCTCAGCCACAGGTTCAGATTGATCCATGTCAAGAAACTGGAGCCTCTGATTTTTCCTGGGCACCAGTCTTGCAGACCTGCTTTCAGTCCAGGTGAAGCTACACCTTGGCTACACCTCTGGTGGCTGGTATTTATTGTGGTCCTAACCACACATTACTCCCCACTGGTCCTACCTCCTTTCAACAAGTGGCTGAAACTAATAAAAGGTATTTAGAGGTAAGTGTGTGTCACCAGTGCTGTCCACAGGCACAAGGGGATTACATCCTGAACTGTCCTTCACCAAGGGGAAGGGCACCTTCATTGGGGACTCCTTTTTGGTGGCCGGGTCCCTGCTGGCGGCGATGGTAGCGTAGTACTGGATGACGCGCTTGGTGTTCACCGTCTTCCCGGCACCGGATTCCCCTCTGGAGAGAGAAGGCTCAGAGTGAAGAATGGTCTGCCCACGTCTTGTTAGAGACAAAGTCCAAAGTAGCAGATGCACTTACGTGATCAGGATGGACTGGTTTTCACGATCTGTCAAAGGGAAAAAATACCTGCAGTCAGAGAAGCTGTAGGGAAAGTGCTGGTTCTCAGGTAACTGGGACCTGATGTCCAGCAGGGGGAACGAAACAAAATCTCTGCATGGAGGGTTGCATGGTCTACTCTCCACCTCTCTTTCCCTCCCTATACTCGACTTTTTGTCTTCTCTTCCCTGCCTTTGCTCATCCTCTACTTGTTTTTGCTCCTGTCTTTTCCATTCTTTACCTTTAATACTATTAAATATGGGACAGGAGTTTATTCAAATTAAAACCATGTGTTTTGGTGACAATATTTCTACCACCTTAGTTCTGGATCTACCAGCTGTTCCTTAAAGCCACATGCAAATGTGCTTCCCAGATATTGTGTCCTGTCCAAGTGCAACTGCTTTTAGCAGAGATCCCTGTTAGAACTCTCTAACAGTGACTCTCAGCTGTTTAGCTTAGTACTTAGACCAGAAATATAGATAATGTGCAGCGCACAGTGCTTCAAAAATAGCAAAAATATTTCAGGAGCTGGGGAAAACTGTCTGGAGCTGGTTTTGCACCAGTTAGGCTTAATAATAAAAACCAAGCAGAAAATCTGCAATACTACACAGACAGCACTCTGCAAGAGATGGTAAAAGCCACTGAGCCACGGCAGTATGGAATGGCACGTGGCAGAAGCAGCAGTTCTGCACACACTTTTTTACTCCAAGCCTGGTCAAAATAGAAAAGCTCACCAGTCAGCATGAACTGATAGGCATTGTCAGAGATGGAGAAGATGTGTGGAGGGGCCTCCTGGCGCTTCTTGCCTCGGTAGGCCAACACCACCTCGGGGTTGTACACCGGCAGCCACTTGTAGGGGTTGACGGTGATGCAGAAGAGACCCGAGTAGGTCTGCAGGAAAATAATGGAGGTGTCTTTGATGTCCAGCTCCTGCAGCTGTGTTTTCTCCTCTGCCAGAAGAAGGAACTTACGTAGATCATCCAGGAGCTGTAGCGGTCCTTGAGGTTGTAGAGGACAGCAGGTTCATGCAGGTGGGTCAGCATGGCCACATCCTCAACTCTGTCAAACTTGGGTGGGTTCATGGCATACACATCATCAGGTTTGACAGTAACTGTCTATAATTCAGAGAAAAAGAGCAAACCTTGGTTCAGCAACTCTTGACAGTCCTTCCACAACCACAGAGAAGTAATAACATCTCTAAGGCTACTCTAATTCATATTTTTCTTTCTGCTTAACCATGCTGAGCAAGATATGCCTATTTCAGGGCAAATGCTGCAGCCAGCCAGGAACTCTACAACACTGGTAAAATGACAGGATGCAAATTTACTGGAATTGGTATGACCACACAGACATGATTTGTGCTGGACCAGGTCTTCCAACACATTATCACTGCTTATGAACTTTAGGTCTTTGCTGCTCATGGCTGTAAGAGCCTGGGGCACATCTGCTGGCCAGCCAACCTCCCAGCGTCCAGGATTCCCATGACAGTGCCAGAGAGATGGGACACGAACAGCACAAGGCTCAGCAACAGTAAATCCATCCTTGGGACTTGTTCCACTGCTGCCTGTGGCCATTCCCAACTAAAAAAAGGCTCTGTCTCTACCAGACAGCACCATCTGCAGGGCTCACACTGTGGGGGACTATCCTGTCACACAGCCAGAGCCTGTGGATATGTTGTGGGGGCGGCAGATGTCCACAGCTGGCAGCAGCTTTACTCAGCCACTGCTTTCTAATAGCCTTGTAGCACCTACTGCCAAGATGTTGGTCGTGGTTGTTCTTTGACCTGCTGCAGTTATTCTTACAAAAGGTATCAGGACACGAGCTGCTAAGACATTTCGACATTTCAGCATTTTGGAAGATTAACAGCTTGGATGTTCCTCTGGGAAACAGCAGCCAGTGACACTGACAACTTCACATGTAAAGGCGACTTGCAAAGTATCTGTCTGCTCAGCTACCAGTAAAGGAAGGAATTTATGAGTGGATATGACAGCGTTAGCTGAGAAAGTGTTAAAAACTAAGTTAAGACTGTCATGGCAAGGCTACAATCCAACCTGGTTTAGAGCACTGCCTGAGTTTTAGAGCCCAAACCAAGAATAATTATCCAATGACTACTTTTATCCCACCATCCAGATCTATACTTTCCTGTGGAGGCTGTACTAGTCCCAGTCAGAGGACAGGGAGGGCAGGGCAGATTTGTTGTCTGAGCTAGCCTGGTGCTTTCTCTGTTCATCCTCAGCAGATGCCCTGGATCCCTAAGCAGGGCTGGGAGAAGGGCCAGAAGGAATGCACTTACTCTGCCATCCTCTGTCTCAACAGTTATCTTCCCCTCCTGTGCAGACTTAATCCTCCCCTTGATGTACTCCACCTCAGGGTCAGCCACAAAGCAGTAGGTCTTGACATCAAATGGCTGGTTCTGGGCTTCTATTCTCTCCTTCTCGGGTTTGCGCAGGTACGGGGCGGCCTCACCAAAAATCTCCATGCCAGCGTCTCTGCTCATGGCTCTGAAAGACAGACCCTGCTGGGCTGGTCCCGTGTGGTGCTTAGGGCAGAGTGGAGCTGGACATTCACCCCCAGCTGGCTGCTCCAAGCTCACCCCTCCCAGCTCTCAAGGTGTGTGCAGCGAGATCTTGGGGGAGTTGTTTGCTTTTCCAAGCTGGAAGGTACAAAGGCAGTGAAGAAGAGCTACCACCCATCATGGCCCCAAGGAAAGGACATCCATGTCCAAAGGAAGAGGAGGGCTCCCCAGGAAAGTGGTCAGATGTGAAGGATTCATGTATCCTTGGAAAAGGGAAGCCCCGAAGATTATTTTTCTTCTGGTTTTTAATTTATTACTTCCCCCACTGTCTATTAACATGGAACCTGTTCTAGTCCTCTGGACTAGAACATGTGCTGTGGCTTGTTAAAGGAGCTCATGGAGGGGAAAAAACAGAGACCTGCCCACAGTTAGCACAGGAGAAAAGGCAGCTCATGCCAGCCTGAGCAAACTGTTAGTATTCATGCCTCAAATCCTCACCTTAACAATCAGTCAACAGAAAGCAGGAAGGAACCAGATGACATCTCGTATCTCTGAAAGAGAAAGTCAAAGGTCAGACTTCAACTAAGCTGGAGCCTCTCACTGCAAGTGACTGTGCCTTTTGAGGGCCAGCAAAGTTCACCAGGGACCACTCCTTCCCTGCCCAAGGAACGGCCCAGCAGAGAATCTACAGCAGAATTCCCACCACAGTGCCACAGCCTTGTGAGATTCCAAGCATGGGAACCAGACCCGTGGCAGGGACCCTCTGTCCCTCTGTAGGTCAGTCACAGCATGGCCATGAACATGGCCAGGACATCAGGTGCCACCAACAAGGGTTTTCTTCTTGACAGCTTTTATAGGCTCAGCTTAGTACCCCTGGTTCAGCCCCCTCCCTATATTTGGAAGGAAGGGATTGACACTCCTGCCTGCTCACCAATTCATGTTCATTTTTTGCCATATACAGTGTGTAAAGAAAGGACCTGATCTTCTCTCCCAATTTTAGTAGCTCTGGGATCTATCTGTGGTTTGTAGACTTTGGTGGAAGTTTCCTTTACTGGGAACATGGTCTCCTGCTGGCTATGACCACAGCCAGCACTTCACTCTCACCAAAACGTCAAAAAAATGATAGCACAGAAGGGACCTGCCTCACTGCTCCTGCTCACAGATTGCCTGGGGAGTGCTGCACAGTGGTGAAGGAACCCAAACCAGCTCTGTATGGGGTGGAGAGCAAGGCCACAAGAAGGAAAAAAAGGATGAGGATTCATGTAGGATCAGTTATGGCCATTCTTGTGGCTTTCACCACAGCATGGGTCAGGGAGGACAGGATGGGAGGCCATGACTGAAATAGGATGTGACAAACATGGCAAGTTAGAGACTAATCAGAAAGAACAACACCCAAATCTGGCCAGGAGTGGATGATTCGTGAATGTCAAATCATGAATACACTACACAAGTTTAGCTTCAAATATATCTTTGGCTGCCCATGATGCCCACTGCCCTTGCTGCCAAAAAGAGCTGCAGAAACCCCATTACGCCATGCTAAGGAGGTTCTCAGATATGTGTGACTGCAATTCCCATGAGAAAGATACTGGGAAAATAGGCTTTAAATGGAGGTCTCCCAGTCCCAAACATGCTGTTTGGCTGGTACAGAGGAGCCAGGCAATGGCTGGCAGGGCAGCAGTTGGCAGAACAGTGGGAGCCTTCATGCACAGCTGGAGTGAACTCCTGGTGAAAAAGAGAAAAAATCTCCTCCATCACAAGCCATTCTGGCTGTTCTGGTCATCTGTCACTGTTCAGCAACCCCTGTTTGCTCTCCGCACTACATGAACACTCACCCAAGGCTGCAGCACCAGCCTTCCCTCGAGCAGAACAAAGACAAGACTTGTGTGAAGCCAGAAGCCCCCTCCACCCTCCCCAAACACCTCCTGCCACCTCCCAAAGCACCACTCTGAGCTGGAGCACTCTGGGACACCTGCAGCTGCTGCTACATCACAGGGGATGTCACCCTGCCTTTTGGACAGTGGCTGACCCTGTTTGTGTTGGCCCGATGAGAGCTGAGCCTGTGGGCTTGCAGCAGAGTCCCTGTCACTAGTGTTTTGAAAAACATGTTTCATGTTGCCCTTAATTTCATTTAAGGTCACTAAAAATGGACACCACAGCCACATATCTCATGAACCATGAATTCCTAGAATCCCCCTAAGCCCAGAGGATGAGGGAAAAGCTTATTTTAGCATCCCTTGTGATCAGCCCTTTGAACTCAGTACAGTGGATGTGCTGAAAGCAAAAAGCTAAGGCACACCAATGAGCAGTTTGGGGCTTTGTCCTGACACCAAATTGCCACTGTAATTCAGAAAGGACATTTCCTGCTCCCAGGCATGGTGAAGCCAGGAGGGGCTGGACCTCACCCACACAATCACTGGGGTTTGGAAAAGACCTCCAAGACCAAGTCCACTTTTGACGGATGCCCACCTTGCCACCCAGCCCAGAGCGCTGAGTCCCACCTCCAGTCTTTCCTTGGACACTTCTAGGGATGGGGACTCCACCACCTCCCAGGGCAGTCTTTTCCATTGTTTGATCACCCTTTCAGCAAAGAATTTCCTCTTGATGTCCAACCTGAGCCTCTGCTGGCCCAGTCTGAGGCCGTTCCTTCTCCTTCTGTCCTTGTTCCCTGGGAGCAGAGCCCAACGCCCCCAGCTGTCAGGGAGTTGTGCAGAACCAGAACCAGAAGGTCCCCCCCCGAGCCTCCTTTTCTCCAGGCTGAGCCCCTTTCCCAGCTCCCTCAGCTGCTCCTGGAGCTCTAGACCATTCCGCAGCTCCATTCCTTTCTCTGGACATACTCCAGCCGCTCAATGTTTTTCTTGTCAGGAGGGGCCCAGAACAGGACAGAGCACTCGAGGTGCCTCAGCAGTGCCCAGTACAGGGCAGGTCACCCTCCTGGTCCTTGCTGGCCACACCATGGCTGGTACAAACCCAGCTATTGTTGGCCTTTCTGGCCACACTACTGGCCAAGTCCCCACACCCAGCTGTGGAAGCAGAACAAAAAGAACCCTGAAGCACTGAGAGCCACTGCCCCGGTTTTCTCTTGCTGGTTCAGGTGCCCAGGTGGGAGCAGAGTGCAGGAAAACAAGTGGCACTGAGCAATGACCCATGGAAGCTGCAGGTACATCTGTTGCTCTGTGCTGCCAACATCATTGCAGGGCTGTCCTGTGGTGAAGGTCATGAGGGTGCTGTCACCACAAGCCACATTGCCTTGCAAGGCTCTCTCATCCCATCCTGGTGCTGCCAGGGAGCTTTTATTGCTGCCCTTCATTCAGAAAAGGGAACACTCATAGCTCAATATACCCCCACAAATTAAAGGTGGATTTACTGGTTGGTGTCTATCTATTTTTGCACAAAGAACTTTGGGAGAACAAGGAGGTTTTGTAAGCTGCAGCTGAGTAAGTTCCCTGGCACGCTGAAGGAACCTGCTTTATTAAACTAGTAATACACAGCTTAAAACATGGAATGAGCTGGCTCTTGCACAGAGACAGGTGCAATCATTCCTGCCCAGGTCTCCCCAGCACAAATCTTCACACTCCCAGCAACATGTACAACTGATGTAAAGCTGCTAAAAGTCAGGGCTAGACACTACCACCAGCATAACTTCCTTTAAAAAACATGTTTCCAGTTGAACCAAATCAAACTTTAAAATTCTCTTCTAGGACAGAAATAATCAGCTTTTTTGCCTTTCCTTTTAGGCCACCAAACCTAAGAACAGTCCAGCAAAACTCAGGGGCTTGCCAGTTCATGTCTAAAGTAAGGACTGTGGCCATTCCTCCTGCAGCACAGACCAGGACATCTGCTTCACTGAGTACAGACTCAATGCCCCAAGGCTGGGGAGATCCTGAGCACCCCTAGCAAACACTGTGCTGGAGCCACAGCTCCTGGAAGCTCCAGGTGAGTACACTGCTTCAGCAGCAGGGGCTGGAAAGCCTTGGTTGCAACCAGCAACCTCAGTGCATTGGAACAGGCTGTTCCCAGCTGTTTGACTCCTCAGCAGTCTGTGCATCACTTGTTCTGCCTGACTGAAAACACTGATTTGCAGAGAGGTGGCGAAGAGGCCAACCAAATTCTCAGCCTCCAGCTCCATCCTGCAGTTCACTGAAGACCATGTGAGAGCCTTCATTCACCCCAGATCCTGGCTGTGGGCTGATGGGAGCACATCTTCAGAATGCCAAGTCAGTGCTAGGACCATGCAAATCTGATCAAGTGAGAAAAGGCTCAGAAAATATAGATATCTTCAAAGGCACCAGAGAAGGGGAGAAAGAGCAACAGCATCTCCAACCACACATGGCCTTGACCCAAGCTGGAGACAAGGAAGACTTGCTTTCTTCCTGAGGCTGTGAACAAGGATAAAGTGGCTGTGGGTGACTACAGCAGGAGGTTGGACCACAGACCTCCTGAGAGTCCCTCTTATCTGAGCCTTTCCATGATCTGGACTGAAAATGCAACATAGGGCTTCTGTGGTTGTTTAAGGTCACAGTCTCTGCCCCTCTTCAGGCCCTGATTCTGCCCATGCTGGTGCTGAGAACATTCTTAAAACAGCCAAGCTTAACCCATGTGGCTCAACTATTCCTCGTAGTTAAGCTCCTCCATGGGCTATGCAAGCAGCACATGAGGAATGTGTTGCCTTCCTTGGGTAGACAAATGGAGCCAGTCCTCATTCCTCAGACATCTTGTCACTGGTCCCCAGCCTGGGATGGCAGCAGCTCTTCAGTTGGGGTTATGGATGTCAGCCCCTCAGAGGAGACACTGTTTTCCACTATTTTCCAGGACAAATTGGCCAGGGCTGGGAGTGCTGTGGGCATACACAGAAGAGCTCTGCAGACTGGCGTCTGCCAGGACTGTACTCTGCCCTCCCCCTGTCTGTGGGGGTCCCAGGGGTCCCTGCTGGCCTTGGGGAACACAGGTTCACCTTGCACAGCACTAGACTCCAACAAATCTGGTCCCCAAATGAAACCTGTCACCTGGTAAAGTTTCCAGAGAGGAAACCCACCTGGGCAGCCTGCACACCAGCACCCAGCACAGCCTCAAGAGAGAAGCCCTGTCACAAACCTTCCCAGGCAGAGCTGAGCTCCCTCCTTGTGGGCTGGGCACTGCACTTGGGGATACAGGGAATTTGGGTATGATGAGTACAGAGGGAGTTTGCTTCTTCTAATACTGGACTGGAAAAATACCGAGTATCTGCTGACAAAGTGTCTCCAAGCACCTCCAGCACATTCCCTTCTCCTTCCTGACCAGCTCTGCCTTCTCCCAGTGAGCACTCAGCACAAGCCTTGGGCCTCCTAAACACACCGGGAACAAATCTGTGCTCCCTGCTGTCACTGAACAGGGCAGGGAAATCCTAACAGTTGCCTAAACAACATTTTCAGGTTTTTAATAAACAAGCAAAACTCCAAATAAACAAAACAAAACAAAACAAAAAAAAAAAAAAAAAAAAAAAAAAAAAAAAAAAAAAAAAAAAAAAAACACAACCGCCAAAGAACAACCAAGCACAACAAAAATAAAATTCCTCACTTGCAAAGAAAGTCTCCCTCCTGGAAAAGCCAAGGAAAAAGTGATGGGCATAGTCAAATTGGGAGGCTGAAAAAAGCAGGACATCAGTTGCTCTGGCTGCCATGAGGCAAGGGACATGTCAGTCCATCTGAAATCCTTTTGGGCCTTTGCCACACTCCCCCCAGTCTGCCATAAGCTTCCTGGGTCAGCTGGTTCTGCCTTTCAGGGCACAGAAAAACAAGGTAAAGGACACGACATTGCTGCCAAAACATTTGTGAGAAGACAGGAATCCTGTATTTGTCTCTGTAGTACGAGTCAGCTGCAAAAGAGCTTTAGAGAAATCAGTGTAACAAGTGACTCTTCCCAGGCTGCAGCTCGTGTGCTGATTTTGCAAAGCCTCAGGACAGAGGTTTGCCTTGTCCAAATTCTGCTTTAACTTGGCTCAGCTGTAACACCAATTCTTTCTTCTGAGCAGTTGTTTCTAACTGATTTTATTTTTACTTACCATTGCTTCATACAATCATGATGTTCCAGACTGTCCTCTGTGCAGAAAAGGTATTTGGCCCTAATATACTGCTGCAGTATTTAAAATACAGATCTGATGTGACAGCAGAGACCTTGAGAAGGACACAGGCTGCTGTGCAGAGCACAGCCACAGGATGTAAGAGATGGGGCAGAGATGGTCCCTGAGGACTCCACAAACACAAACAAATCACAAGGGATCAAATAAATACACATCTGAAGGTGAAACCCATGGAACAGAGCAGGTATCCAATATATGTAAAAATGCATGAGAGATGTCACTGCTCTGAAGCAGGTAAAGATTATTGCTTTTCACAATTTTGGAAAGACAGAAATTTTCCACAGGCTATGCACCTTCTCCTGGACAGGAACAACCTCTCTTCCAACCCCCCCCCAACTCAGGAAAAAAACAGTGCTACCTGCAGGAACACCAGCCTAAGACTCTCTGGAACTTACACCAAAAACTGTCCCGGTTTGTCTCCTGTGGGCCATTCTCTGAGGCTCAGCTTAAAAAGGCACATTCAGCTCCTGATGTGCATGACTAGAAATAAGTACTGCTTTCTAAAATGAAGGAAAGCAGAGCAAGAATATGCAGGTTGACCAGTATACAAAGTTCTGACAATATTCTAGTTAAACCTAAGGAAATAAAAATATATATTGCCTATACAAATCAATCTTTATTTTCAAATTCTGCATTGCATAAAATGTATCTGATTGCCAGTCCTGTGCATGGACACAGCCCCCCTCCACCCACCCCACCTCCTTGCTCAGCACAGCACAAGCAAAGCAACTACACACACCATCATTTGCATCAAAAGAAAAAAAAAATTCAACCCAATTCTCTTCTCCTTATAAGTGAACAGTGTTCACCTGGAAAAAATCACCAGAAAAATAAACTTCATTTCTGCAGACGAAATGATCAGGCACGCTACAGGGCTGGTCCCATGAGTGGAAGCTGCTGGTGCTTTCAGTGCTCTTCACCTTCTTAACCTAGATAAAGAAGCATTCTGAAGGCTCCCCTGCTTCTCATAGTGCAACTGCCTCTCCCAGAAGGCAAAACAGTGCAGAGAAATCAGAGGGCAGAGCTCCTCTGAGAACGCCATGGCCCCATGGCTTTGCATCAAGTGATTCTCCAGCAGTGACTGTTGTCCTTTTTTTTTTTTTTTTTTTTTTTTTTTACCAGCAACACACACATTCTTCCCAAGGGAAAAGTGCTTTCCATCCTTTGCTCCCAAAAATGTTTCAGAGAAGTCCCAAATTTCATTCTGTACCCAAGATCTTGTTGGAAATGATATCCATGGGGAAGGCTCTGTAGAGATTTTTGGTAATGGGAATTTGCAGAAACATGAGTGCCTTTCTTATTAGGAAGAAAGGAGACCTACTTGACAGGATGTTACATTTGTGTGCTTCTGCTTTAACTCCAATGTCCAATCACAGCCAAACCCACAGGTGACATTCACAGCAATTTCTGAAGAACTTGTTTTAGGATCTGTGTTTTCTCATGTGTGCAGCAATAGAAGCTGAAATCTCACCGCTCCTCTTATTCTGGCCATAGTAGTCCACAAAGTCACCATCAGGGCCGAGAAGGTACATAATTATTGTGTGATCCACCTGCAAGAGAGCACAGTGTGCCTTGGGAAGAGAGATTACAGAATCACAGAACACCAGCTCGGAAGGGAAATGAGGGATTGCAGCCAGCAGTGGGATACAGGGAAATGCAGGATCGGGATTAGCAGTGGGATACAGGGAAACGTGGGATCGGGATTGGGACCAGCAGTGGGATAAGAGAAATGCGGGATGGGGACGAGCAGTGGGATACAGGGAAATGCGGGATCGGGATTGAGACCAGCAGTGGGATACAGGGAAATGCGGGATCGGGATTGAGACCAGCAGTGGGATACAGGGAAATGCGGGACGGGGACCAGCAGTGGGATACAGGGAAATGCGGGATCGGGACCAGCAGTGGGATAGAAGAACATGCGGGACTGGAGCGCCCCCTGCCGGCGCACTGGAGCAGCCTCACCCATGCATATCCCGGAATTCCAATCGGATTTATAGCAAAATTGACTCCACTGCAGGTTTATTTAAATGACGCTGCAAGTGCTGTCTGCAACTAACCGTGACAACATCTTTCTCAACAAAGAGACAGAGTTCTAGCGCTGGAACGATGATTGCTCAGAACTGAAATACAGCTGTGCTCTGAGTTCAGCTGCATTAGAAATGAGAAATCACAGCAACTTTGGAGAACACAGGAAAAAAGCCAGTCAAATATGTTACAGATCAGAAAGAAATTCGACTATTGCTAGGCTGGCTAGTTCCTGTGCTACTGTCTGTATTTCTGGGATTGTTTAGAACACACTTTGGTAAGGTTCTGAGCTTGTAGGAAGGCATTGTGGTTCTGACAGCTTAACATACCACTGCACATGGGACTTCAGTAAAGATCCAATAGCTGGTTTTAAAATGTACATGCTGCTCTTACCCACAGTCTTTCAGTAAGCAAAGGCTCCTTTTACTTACTATGTAATCATTGTCCTCATCCTTGGGCCCTTCGCTGTAGTACACACGGTATGCTTTAGCCACTTGGTCAATCTGTGCCTTGCTGCCAGTCAATCCCACCAGCTTTGGAGAAAATTCTAGGCAGAAAGAAGACATTTACAGATTTCAGTGTAAAGAATCCCTTCAAGAGGCTCCTTTTCAGTGCCCTATACTGTGTGCCATGAGGCATAGAGGAGGAAAGCAGAAATACCTTTAACATATCTGGCAATGGCTTCTTGGTTGTCCCTCTCAGGATCGATGGTGATGAAGAGTGGAGTCAGATTAGGCAAAGATGGAATTCCATCTGTAACATTAACAACGATTATTGATTTTAGAAAACCAGGTATCACTTCTCATCTTCCTTCAAACATGCTCACAGCCATGTAACATCAATGCAAGCCCACCCCAAGTGACTAAAAAAAGACCATTTGGGGCAGGTTTAGTTATTTATTATAATTTGTGAAGGAAGCAAATGCCATGAGATGCAATGCTCTGTTGTCTGTGCTGGGAATTTCCAGCCTCCCAGCCAGAGGCCCTACCCTGCTCAGCAGGGATTACAGACTGGCTCTGCTGCAGAAGATGCTGTGGTGTAATGCATGTGTTGGAGCACTGGCTGACACAAGGAAAGGTCATGACACGCTGGGATGGTGGAGCAGGAGGAAACATAAAAACACAATCCAGGCTCTTTCCTTCATGTTCCAGCCAAAGCCTTCATTTTGGTCTGATCTCTCCCACATTGGGTTACTATTAACCCTGCTCAGTAATTCTTCAGGGTCTGCAGGCTAAGAAAACACAGCTAACTCAGAGCCTTCCTCCTCCCTCCATTGCACAGCACAGCCACTCTCCTTCAGAAGAAATTTCATAGAGATGAACAAAATAGAGGGAAAAAAATTCCTCACATACCTCACAGTCACTTCTTGGCAAAAATACAATGCACTATATTTTCTGTAACCTGCCACTAGCTTTTTATTGCCAAGTCTCCTGCTGTGGAAAGATCAGTGCTGTCACATCAGACCCTAGTGACACTAGGGATTGCTCTACGTACCCCTTAGCAATTAATTCAATTACTGAATAATAGCCAGCAGCATTTTTTTAAAAAATATTGCCAATTATCACCATCTGTGGTATTTTATCAGAGTAAACTTAACCTACTCAAAAATCCCTGTTACGGATTCCTACACCAACTGAGTTCCCATACCAATTTCATCTACCACGGCAATCATTTTCTCCAGCTCATCAGGACAGATGTCAGGGCAGTGAGTGAAGCCAAAGTAGATCAGCACCCACTGGCCAATGTAGTCCTTGTTGGTCCTGGGCTGTCCCTCATGGCTCACCAACGAGAAGGGCCCTCCCAGCAGGGGCTTCCCAATGCCTCGGTTTCGTTCCTTCTCCAGCTCTACAAAACACAAGTGGGAATCAGACACACCCATGGCACAGTGCACAGTGATTCCCAGGCAACCCTTGGGAGCAGCCACTGCTCAGAGTCATGTCAAGATCCACCAACACCTGTCACACAGAAACCCAACGTGCCTTCCAGAAAGGGTTCCTTTTGGACAAAATTAAATATATCACTAAATTCCTTTGAAATATGACATTATCTTTCATTGTTACCAGGCTGCACTTTTGCTTAAAAAGGGGAAAAATAAAGACAGATATCTGGCCTGCTGTGAAACAGTGATACCAGCATCCGTTGAAAACTGAACATATGCTAAAAGCTGCAATACCTCAGTTTCCAATAGTAAATCCATGAAAAGGAAACGTGCGGGCAGTTCCTGAAGGAGAGGGCAAAGCTCACGGGCTGCAGGGCAGGAACCCAAGGAGCCCACCACAACCAGCTCCGTGTCTGCTCTGCACGGGCTGGCAGAGCGTGGGGCCAAACACAACTATTCCAACCCAGGAGCTTTAAAACGCTGAACCTTGAACTGATTTTAATTTTCGAAAATTTTCTGCGGCACTTCCGTAAACACAGACACCAAGTGACCCTGTGGGCAAAGCTGCCATACAGTGACGATGCCCAAGCAGCTAAAATACATCTGAACGCAAAAACCGGCATCACCTAACCACGAAAAACGCTTCATCCGAGCACGAACCGCGCCACGCCCGGCGCTCTTCCCGCAGCCCGCACTCACTCTCCTCCTTGCGCCGCTTCATCACCTTCATGCCGGCCAGCAGTCCCCCGCCCAGCACCACGGTGGCCGCCAGCGACCGCCACGACAAGAGCTGAGGGATACAAGGGGTTCGGTGAGTGCTCAGGGCACGGGAGCGGCCGGGCCAGCAGCTCCCTTCCCTCCCTTCCTCCCCTCAGTCACTCACCCGCCTCTGCGCGCCCGCCCGCGGCCCGCGGCCCGGCGGCAGCTGCGATAGCAGTCGGCTGCGGGGAGCGGGCGGCAGAGCCCAGCCCCTCAGGGCCGGGCCCGGCAGCGGCCATAGCCCCACACAACCTCGCAGCCGCCACAGCGCCGCCACCCCCGCCATGTTCCCGCCGCCCGGCCCGCCCTTTCCGGCCCGCCCGAGGCCGCCATGCAGGCGGCGCCGCGCCTCGCCTTCGGGGTGGTGGCTGACATCCAGTTCGCGGACGCGGAGGACGGCCACGACTTCGGCGGCTGCCGGCGGCGCTACTACCGGAACAGCCTGCGCTTGCTGCGGGAGGCGGTGCGGGCGTGGGCCGGCGAGAGCCCGCCGATAGACTTCGTGCTGCAGCTGGGCGATAGCATCGACGGGCAGAACGCTCGGCGCGGCGAGGCCGAGAGCGCCTTGCAGAAGGTGCTGGAGGTGCTGGGGCAGCTCTCGGTGCCGGTACACCACGCATGGGGCAACCACGAGCTCTACAACTTCAGCCGGGCCCGGCTGGTGCACACCGGGCTGTACAGCCGGCCCGCGGGGGGCTCGGACGGGCCCCCGGACAGAGAGTGCCACGCTTATCACTGCAGCCCGGCCCCGCGCCTCCGCCTCGTCGTGCTCGACACCTACGACCTGAGCACCCTGGGCACGGAGCCCGGCAGCCCCCGCTACCAGGAGTCCCTGCGGCTGCTGCGGGAGAAGAACTCCAACGATGACCTCAACAGCCCTGAAGGTACCTCCGGCGGGGCAGGGGCGCGGGCGGCCGAGCCTTCGCTGTCCGGAGCTCCCGGTGCTGACAGCGGGGTGCCGGGGGTTCGAGCAATGTGCCCCATTGCTGCCCACCTCCGCCGCCTCCCTGCCGTCAGTGCGGCTCCAGGCGAGCACAGGAGATGCTCTCCTGTACACCCGGGGCTGTGCGGTGCCTCTGTGCCCTGCAGTACCGGGACAGCAGCTGTTGGGGAAGCAGATGCTGTGTTGCAGAGCACCGAGTTGTGCCCGCCCCATCCCATGCTAGGGGGACACCCAGCAGTGGAAACCCTGTTTGCGTAGTGTGATCAAAACTCCCGAAAACACTAACGAAAAATCTTCTTCTTTGTACAAGGGGGCTGAAGTTTTGATCCAAGAAATTCAACAAAGGTTCTGAGAGTAAAACCATCAGCAGATTTACATAAGGCAAATAGAGGGGCTATGGGAGGTGTATGCATTTGTGCCTAACCTTCTTCTTCATTGCAGGGCTCAAAGAACCTCATTTTGTAGCATTTAATGGAGGATTTAGCCAAGCCCAACTGGACTGGTTCAATGAAGTCCTCAAGTTCTCTGATGAAAACCAAGAAAAAGTTATAGTTTCGGGTAGGTGGATATGGAGGGGGATAAATAGACAATCAGAATGGTTTGTGTTGGAAGGGCCCTTAAAGCTAATCCATTTCCAACCCTGATATTTGATGGGGGGTGTATACTCCCATGGAAATACATGGCGTAAAAAAAACAAAGTCAAAAGTCAGCTAGCCCATGTATGTTAGCAATGGAAAACATGCAGGTGGTCTGGTGAGGTACACCAACCATGCCTCACTCTGAGGGTGAACTTCCTATACTCAGCTGGATGGCTGAACTTCCCAGCAACGAGGCAGATTTGTCCCACTTCAACTCCCTTTATTTCTTTCCCTCTGCACCGCAGCTCACGTGCCCCTCCACCCGGGCGCTTCCAACGGGGTTTGCCTGGCCTGGAATTACGAGGCTGCGCTGTCGGTCATTCACGCGCACCGCAGCGTGGTCTGTGTCCTGGCTGGGCACCTGCACGACGGCGCCTACTGCCTGGACTCCCACGGAGTCCATCACCTCACCCTGGAGGGGCTGATTGAGATGCCACCCGACAGCAACGCCTTTGGAACTGTCCATGTCTATGAAGATAAAATGGTACTAAAGGGATGGGGCAGGATTCCTGACAGAGTTATGCATTTCTGAAACACCAGGGAAATACAGATTGCTCTTCTTCGGGAAGGACTTGGGCAAAAATGTAGGAGATTCAGCTGTTTGCTTTTAGAAAGCTATGCTTGGCTGATCCTTATTGCTTTAGCTGAGGCATTTTTCTCTTGGATACAGAGTTTTAGAAATTATGTTTCTGTAAGAAAGCACCTTTTTTTTTTTTTTTTTTTTTTTTTTTTTTTTGAGAATACAGAAGGTCAGTAATTGAAATAAATATACTTGAATGCAGAATGTTGACTGGATTACTGCTGTGAAAAAGATGCAAACCATGTAATGAATATTGTTCAGAAAAACCTCCACTGCTGTTCTGTCAGTGAGCATTAAAGCATGCAGAGCTGTACCTGCCCAGCCACATCTCTATTTATTAATTTTCTGTGAACATTACAGTAAGGTGTCATGTCTGGCAGAATGTATCCAGCCTGTAGCCTAATTCAGTCTTCCAACATTGCTTTAAAAGACTAAAGTAATCCTCAGAAAAAGCTGAGCCTAAGGAGACTGGAGACCATCTGTGCTACACCACGGAATGCTGCAGATACCCAGGCTGCGTCTACACAGCTGGGATCACCTGCAGCAGTGCTGAGTGTGAGCTCTGACACCCATCTAAATAAAGGTATTGTGTGTTACACCTGGAGCTGTCCTGGCTCTGTCCCAGCCAGCTCCTGAGTCCAGTGTATCCATCTGTGCTTCCTTCTCCAGGATGAACAGTGGAACATGCTTGCTGCTGCATGGCTGCTGCATGGGTCCTGCTTTTCAGGAAAAATTAGGTGAGCAGCGGAGTTGTGACAGTGCTCACATCTGCTGGTGACAGGCTTGAATATGCATCTCCCAGAAAATAAAAAGATACAGAGGCTTTCATTGAGTTTTCTTTAAAAAAAAATAGTGTTTATTACTCTGTAAAACAGTGACTTTCACTTAATAGCAAAAATAATTTTTCAGATATATTATACATATGATTTTAGCACAGGGCAGAAATACACACTGCTCAATTTTCCAGGAAGTCTAAAATGGATTATCCAGGCACATTTTTGAAAGTTCTATGGCTGTAAATAGTCATTTATTAAAATAGTATTTGCTTTACTTGTCCCTTATTTTACAGAACAGTAGACTTCCCAAATTATGAGGTGATTGGAGAGTGATCCAGGGATGCAATGATATCTTGAATATACCATCAGGACAGACATTAGAGCAATGGTGCTTGAAAAATGTAAAAGCAGCAAGGTGAACAATTTCCATAGAAAAATTCCCACACACATTTGACAGTGTTCCTCAACATTTTACCAAATCTCAACTGGCACTGCTGGAAGCAGCCAGGTACTCTTGGGTCCTGTCAAACTGACACCTTTTGTTAAGCACCAAAAACAAAGGCAAGTAAGGTCAGCATAGTCACTGTAGACTTTTCTGCCACCCAATTAAAGCACTGTTTTGCAGTGTGTTGGCCAAGACTCTCGCATGTCTTTGTTCACATAAATGTACAGCCACGAAACAAAGGGGAAGAGGGCAACAACAACTGCAGCAATCAAGCGAACTCCTCCCAGGGGACTCCTATAACAGAAAAAATCCAACAAAGCTCCTTCAAATCACTGAAGGTTGAAAAAGACCTCCACAATCATCAAGTCCAACCTTGCACTGCATACCACCATGCCCACTATGGTGCACTGCCATACCCAGTCTTTTTTTTTTTTTTTTTCGAACACTTCCAGGAATGGTGGGTGACTCCACCACCTCCCTGGGCAGCCTGTACCAATGCTTGACCACTCTTTTGTTGAAGGAATTTTCCCTAGGATCTAATCTCTACCTCTCCTGGCACAGCTTGAGGCTGTTTCCTCTGGTCCTGTCCCTTGCTCTCTGGGAGCAGAACCTGACCCCCACCTGGCTGCACTCTCCTGTCAGGGAGTTGTAGAGAGTGAAAAGGTCCCTTCGATTCTTCTTTTCTCCAGACTGAGCCACTCCAGCTCCCTTGGTGACTCCTGGTGCTCCACACCCTTCCCCAACTCTGTTCCCTTCCCTGGACACACTCCAGTCCCTCCAAATTGTTTTTGGAGTGAGGTGCCCAAACCTGACCCCAGGACTGGAGGTTCCTCAGCAGTGCCAGCACAGGGGATAGGCACTGTCCTCTTCCTGCTGACCACACCATGGCTGGGACAGGCCAAGATGTCTTTGGCCTTCTTGGACACTGCTACAGGTACCACATATTTGTATTTGCCAGCAGCTGGAAAGACAGCAGAGAGCTTTTGGCCACTTCAGTGGGGCTCCTATGGATGCATAACCAGAGTCTTTTACTGGAGAGGCACAAAGAATTTTCTGTAAAATTAGGCTAGAAACTAGCTGGAATTTAAAAAAAAACACCCTAAGCAAAGGGAAATTGCCCCTATTATGGCAGGAGGCCAGAAAAAGTGCTTCATGTAGCTTTACATTCCCTGCTGCCCCAACTTTTATCTGTGCAAGATCTTCCAGGCTGTAGCACCAGCTGGGCATCTGGAAGGTTCAGAGGGTGACATGAAACAAGAAAACAAGCTGCCAAAATCAACTGTGTGTTTTCAAGGAGCTAGTCACTAAATGTGAACATTGGAATGGATTATAAGAAAGAGAAAATAAAGCTTACTTTGCTGAACTGCGACAAAGACTCATCCATATTGTAATAATCACCAGACCAAACAACTCTCTAAAAAGCCAAACAAAAAACAGATCTGAAAATAATACAAACAATACAAATTTTGCCTCCAAAACTGTTGTGTCTGCTTCTTTGGAGAAGTTACATATTTTACTAGGATTATGATTATAAAGATATTTACAAAGAGTAACTTTGCTTCACACCACAAATCTACCAATCGACATGACAGCTAAACAGCTGCAGAAATTTTCCTGTGCCCACATTTTGTTCTACTGCTGGATTTATATTCCACAGCACACTTCTCTAATTAACTTAGGCAAAGCAGGCACATTTCTCTCATTGAAACAGAGCAACATCCCAGTTTTCCAGACTGTGATTAGGTGCAGAACTAGCTGCCAGGGCTTCACCTCAGTACTTTGGCAAGCACCTACTTTTTAGGCAACTTTTGAATGTCCAGGTGAGAAATTCTCCCTCATCCTCAATCCCTTGGAGGACTCAGCAGCCCATGCCAGATAAATATGCATTTGGTATTGCTTCAAGAGTTTTTAAAACATTGATTACCACTTGTACAGCTCCATGAAAAGAGCACAAAGCTGTTTCACTGTGCTTGTGCCCTGGTCAAGGCCAGACAAGTAGATCTAACTTGGAATTAGATCTCCACAATCAGGGAAGCAATGACTGTTCAATTCCCTGTGTCTGAGGAGTCACTGGTTTGGAGCATTATGGTCCCTCCTCTTTGGTCTGATTCCTCTGGACCAACAGCACTCACTGCAACAGCCCAGGAAATAAAGTTTTGGAAGGCAACACCAGGAGGAGATGACTTGGTGAGCTGGATTTGGGTGGGGACAAATAAAACCCACTGCTTACCTGCCTTCCTCTTCATGAAAAATGTTTCCTTGAGCGTAAGCAAACAAAGAGCAAGCCAACGCAATGGTCCCAACAACACAGCCAGCAGAATGAAGGTCACAGAGGCTCCTCCAAACACCGTTGTCTGGGGAAAAAAAATAGACTGTCAGCCACTATCATGAAGCATGAATAAACCCATCTGGTTCTTCTACAGACCCTTTGGTGAATTTACATAAACCTGCAGTTTTACAAAAGCTATGCTATTATAATCTTTATTTTCCACAATCTTGGCACAAGGAAAACCCTAGCTATGAGTTTAACACGCAGATTCTCTTGACCAGTCAAATGCCATTATGCCATCTATTACACAGTAAACCTCCCTGAAATATTCAAAACCACAAGCAACCAACTCTCATGAGTTCTGAACTTAGGAATGCTGCCACTTTATATGCTTAAGGTATCCAGAATCCCAAGAGACTGCAATGGTGTCATTTGTGACAATACCATGCAGTCCTGAAGGTTTTCTTTTTTGAGTGTGATTTTAATTTATTCAGTGTAAGTATTCATCCAGAAGAGATACAGTCACTTTTTGTATATAAAATGGCCTTATTTTAAATCATTTTCCCTGAATTAAAATACAAAAATCTTAACTATGTTCTGAAGACCTGAAACAAACCTGATCTGAATGATCCTCTGAACTGCCATTAGCCCCCACAGTAAACACCCTTGGAAACACAGCTTTGGAATGTTCCTATTGCTGCCCATTGCTCTGTGGGGCAGCTGCAATACGTGGCACTGAACAAGACTTTTAGCACTTCCACGGAACTGTGCAAAGCTCAAATGCTCTTGCACGAGGTAGATAAACAAAACCACAGATTTACAAGGAAACAAAGTGAATTAGAGTGCTAAGGTCAACACAGAGCCAGGTTCAGAGCATGCTCCCAAACTTCTGCTCCATCCCAGCAGCTGAGCTTTCTGCTGGGCTCCTCTCCTCACCTGCAGTGTGCCCAGCCACCAACACTAAAGCAATGATCACCTTCTGTAGAAGTAGGTCCTGCAGCTTTTTGCCCTCAGAAGGTAGTAGGATGTGTTTCCACACAGCCTGATTTCAATCTGTGGTTCAATTAAAAAAATAACAACGCAAAACAACCACCTTTTGAGGGCAAAATTTGAGAAGAGACTGTTTTGCACACCAGTATCATACCTGTTATTGAAGGGTTGATGCTGACAAGCAGTGTCAGGGCAGCTGGCACTAAGTAGACAACCTGTTAATGACATATAAATCTACTCGGTAGCAAAACTTAGCAAGGTCAGGAAGCAGAACTGTCCAGCCACAGCAACACTTCTCCCTTTTGCAGCAGTTTGTCAGAGGCACAGAGCAGATCCCAGTCCCTCATCCTCTGGCATGCCCTAGCACTGCTAGTGCTCATCTTCACCATCACCACCCAGAATCCCAGGCCATCAGCCCACAGCCAGCCCTTGTTCCTCTGCTCCTGGGTTACAGAATATTGGCTGCATGACCAACCACCACAGAGCCCCTTCCCTGAATACTGATCCTCCAGGGAGAGCACTGATGGGACAGGGTCCTGTCGGCCCTGGGCTCCCCAAACCCTCCACCGGCTCTGGGGCGATTTGCCCCCTTTGGTGCCACTGCCAGAGGTGCTCCCAGGGCACGCAGGTGCAGCCCCTGCCCAGCCAGCAGCACACACACACTGTCCCCTCTGCCAGCAGCTCCTGTCACACACACACACACACAATGTCCCCTCTGCCCGCAGCTCCTGTCACACACACACTCACACACACACACACTGTCCCCTCTGCCCACAGCTCCTGTCTCACACACACACACACTGTCCCCTCTGCCAGCAGCTCCTGTCACACACACACTGTCCCCTCTGCCCGCAGCTCCTGTCACACACACACTCACACACACACACACTGTCCCCTCTGCCCACAGCTCCTGTCTCACACACACACACACTGTCCCCTCTGCCAGCAGCTCCTGTCACACACACACACACACACTGTCCCCTCTGCCCGCAGCTCCTGTCACACACACACTCACACAGAGTCCCCTCTGCCCCAGCTCCCAGCGCAGTCCCGGGCCCAGGGGCCGCTCGGTGCCGGAGCAGCACGGCACAGGAGCGAGGCTCGCTCCGCGTTTCCCGGGGAGGCCCGGCAGGAAGCAGCTCCCGCGGGGGACTCAAGGCAAGCACAGGGCCGGGCAGGAGGAGCGGGAGCAGCTCGGGGTGCTCTGCACAGCGATGCTCCGCAGGGGCAAGTGAAGATCTGGGGTGAAACAAGGCAGCTCCTGGAAGCACGGTCGGATTCCAGCCGTCGCTGCAGTAGAGGCATTGTCTTCCCGGCGCCTGCCCGCTCCTCAGCTGGAAGCCGGGACGTTCCTCCGGCGGCCCCGGACCGGACGGGCGCAAGCGGAGGGGGGCCAGTGCCGCCGGGACCTCCGGGGCAGGAGGAGCCGAGGAGGAAAAGGGAAGGGCGGCCCGTACTCACCATCCACAGCCCCGCGTCGGGGTCGTTCACCTGCAGCGGGAGGCGCGCACTGAGAGCCCGCAGGGGCTGGCCCGGCCGGGGCCGCGCTCCGCGGGGCGGGAGCGGAGGGGACGGGAGGGGAGCCCCGGCCTCACCTGCACGGCGGCCGCCAGCCCGAAGAAGGCGGCCATGAGGAGATTGCAGAGCCGCCACAGCCGCGCCGCCATGGCCGGGGCCGGCCGGGAGGCGGGACGGAGGGACGGGACGGAGGGACGGGACGGGACAGAAGGATGGGACGGGGCGGAGGGACGGGACGGAGGGAGGGACGGGACAGAGTGGGGAGACGCGGGCGATCTCCTGCCCCGATCCTGATCCCGTTTCCCAGCGCTGATCCCGATTCTGACCCCGATCCTGACCCCGAGGCCGCCCGGGACGGGACGGTGAGCACGGCGATATTGCCCTGAGGGTGGTCAGGCCCTGGCACAGGGTGCCCAGAGAAGCTGTGGCTGCCCCTGGATCCCTGGAAATGTCCAAGGTCAGGTTGGACATTGGGGCTTGGAGCAGCCTGGGACAGTGGAAGGTGTCCCTGCACATGGCAGGGCGCTAAATGAGATGAGTTCTAAGGCTGCTTCCAACCTAAAACGTCCTGTGATTTTTGTAATAGATCAAAATTAGTTTTGTGTTTAAGAGATTCAGTCATTTTATGTAGTTTGGAGAACCGAAAGGATGTTGCTCAGAAAAATAGCATTGTGCTATTGTTCGCTGGTCATTTAAGATGAAAAGTGATAATAAGTGATGAACTGAAAGTGGGTCCTTTAGAAATGTGATATTTACCAAAACTGAGCCTCTGTGAGATCATGTCTCCCACGGATTTCAGTATGAGCATCGTACAGTTCCCTCAGCACCCAAAAAATCAAGTCTTGCTGAATTGTTATGTGGAGGACATGTGAATGTGTTCACATTTGTGGAAAGAATTAATTCTCAGTTTATTTTTAACTGAGTCTTTTTCTTTGAGCACGTTTCAAGAGATGAAATTACTGCAAATAAAGCCACAGAGAAGCAAGAATTGTCTTTGTGAGAGTCCCTACCCCTCACCTCAAAAGAAGCAGAGCTCTAGTAATGAATCACCTTCATGCCTTGTTTCCAGGTCAAGGATAGGCTCTTGAATGTATTTTTTAACAGAGGGGAAGTAATTTTGGGCTAGCAAATGGAAATGCCAAGGATTAAAAAGCAACAATGGTGATAAAAAGTGTAAGAAAAATGTAAAAAAAAGCATGTCTTTCATTAGCATAATAATTATGAGCATAATATGATAGGAAAATAAAAGCAGCCAAGCTTTTCAGGCACACCAGTTCTTCTTTGTGCAGGAAACAAAATTATGAGTCACTGCACCATACAAACTGATCTTCAAAATGAAAATTAACCTGTAATGAAGTCTTTAGCTCTTTAATTTGTCTGATCACAAGTTATTGTGCAAATTCGCACAGCCCACCTAGTTTCTGTCACAGCTGGGCTGTTCCTTGACATCTCATGGGCAGCACAGTCAGGAGGGGAGAGAGAGCAGATGGGAGGATCTGATAGAGACTGGGAAGGAAGCAGAGAAACAGCTCGACAGACACACCCAGGGCCCTGCATGATGTGGGACAGGACTCTGCTGAGGGGAAGGGAAGGCTGGGCTGGCAGAAAGCAGCTTCTAATGGCACTTGGGAGGCATGGCATGGAAGGTTTGGCAATCCTGTGAGTGACCAAAGGTCAGAGACGAAAGAGCATGGGAAGGCAAAAGGCCCCTCTGTCTCTCCTGAGCATAGGGTCGAAAGGAGAGATTTGTTTACCAACTGTGGCATTCTTTACTCCTCTAATTCACAGGATCACATAATACTCTGAGCTGGAAAGGACCCATGAGGATCGCAGAGTCCAACTCTTGAGTGGATGGCCTGTGTGGGGATCAAACCCACAACCTACATGTTAGCATTGTGCTCTGGCCAGATGAGATAAATGGAATTCAAAAGCAATCAGGCTGTAACGTGCCTTAGAAATAAAAAGGTCTTTCAGTGCTGAGTGTGCTTATTGCAAAGAAAAGGTCGAGGCTGTTCACTTTAAAGCTTTACCAACCATCCCGAGCACTTCCTCCAACCACCCTCTGCAGGGACACAGGAGACTGTCGGCAGAAGGCAATACTGACTTCTCCCATGAGAGGGAGGCCGAGAACCTTTTGTATCCTTGAGTAGAACTTGAGCTACTTGTTCCTCAGTGTTAGGCAAAACATCTTCCCTCCTTATGGCTCTCTGGATCTACTACTCACCCCATAGCAGTCTGAGTTTACCTCCACTGTGGCAACTCCACCTGTAAAGAACAGAGGCAGCAGGGATGGGCCCTGCAGCCCAGCTGTGATATTGAGAGCCAGGACATTTCTCAAGGGCCTATACCAGAGATGTCATTACAACACAGCCACAGTCACCATCACAGTGACCCATCTCATAATGGCCCACATCCTTGTGTCATGAATGGTCATAGATTGGTTTAGATGGATCAAAAGTGATTAAAAGGCTCTGAGCAGGCAGGTGAAGGGTTCGTGGCCTTTGGTGTGTTCCTGGCCACAGAACCCTGACTGCAATTCCAATAGGGACATCTGGAGATGCAACATGTTTGCACAGTTGATATTGCCAAAAGGGCTCTGGGTTTAATTGCCTTGACTGGTGGGCCAGGTGCCAGGAGCAGGGAGGGATGGTGCCCACCTTCCTGAGAATGGGAGCAGCCCTGTGTTCCCTGATTGACCAACTTCAGAGGACACATTTCTGAAGCAAAGGCAAACCCATCCCTGGGACTGTTTTTGCTCAAGGACCTGGGTGTACCAGGTGAGTAATGCAGAGGGACAGGGAAGAATGATACGTACCTCAAGGGGATTTGATTTTTGGGTGAGAAGAGTCTGTAATGTTGAATTTCATATGTAATACTGGTTGTTGAATGATAATGCCACTCTATGTCATAGATAATGAATATGGACTGCTCCAGACACACCAGTCATGGACTAACTGAACCCCACAGACATCTTGGTGGGGATGGTCAGTGACTACTGAAATAATAGCTGTGGTCATGTAGAGTTACATGAAAATATATGTATATAATATAGTTGGAAAGTATAAGATTCAGTTATGATGTAAATGGTACAGAATAAGGGGGTGGATGATGATGTCCTGGTTGTGGAGAGAAGGGCACATCAGGAAAAAAATGCTGACTAACACTCTCATGTCCTGGTGTGGCACAATGTTTTAGGAATAAAGTGATAAGTAACAGATGTCACATATGTTGACTTCAGGAAGGTTTTTACCATTGGCTGGCCTGGTGCCTTCTTAAGAAGATATATAAGGGCATGGTGAGTGTAAAACTGGTGAGATCATTGTACCTCAAGTGCTAATTATCAGTGTTTGCCAAAGTGGAAGGACATATTCAGAGGATTTTTGCAGTGGTCTGTTCTGATGCCAGATCTTTTTAATTACTTCAGTTAACAGCCTGGATTATTAACATCCATGACTGCCTTGTTAAACCTGCTAATTACTCCAGGCTGTTGAGGACAGCTAAGACAACAGGATTCAGCACTAGATGGAGAAATAGCCTCCAATCTACAGGGCAATATTCAACAAGTACAACTTCTAGCATTACTTTTATGAGTAGTGAGCAACACAGGTTCAGGTGAGGGAACTGGGTAGATGCAGTTTTCCAAAAAAACCCAAAGCAAACCAAAAAATAAGCAAACAAACACAAAACCAAACAAAAACCCCACAAAACAAAACCACAACAACAATAAAAACAAACAAACAAACAAAAACCACTCCTCCCCCTCACCCCCCCAAAAAAAAAAAAAAAAAAAAAAAAAAGTCCACAGTGTAATGAGTGTAATGGAGAGCAAACTGAACACCAGCAATGGAAAAGGCAAATGCCATCCTGGAGGGTGTGAGCTTTAGCCTCCAAGGCAAGCTGAGGCAGTATGCCTAGCTAGGAATGCTGTACTTAAAAAATGCAGATGGACAGAGAAAACATCAAAGGAGGTCAGTCAGGATGCTGGGAGGCATAGAAAACAGGAAGAAATGCTGAAGGAAATGAATTGATGTAATATGTAGAAGAGAAAGCTGAGGCAAGGGCAAAAAGGGAAACATTGCAGTTCATTGTTGCACATCACCAAGTGCCCAAGGAGTCATTTTGAAGAAGGCTATGGCCATAGTGAACAGGGCAGGATATAAAGGATTTGAAATAATAAAAAGAACCCCTGAAGTTAGGCTTTTGAATGATGTCAGGTTGTGTGCCAGAACAGATTGCTAGGGAATGGCACAATCCCCATCACTGGAGGTCTTTAAGGAAAGGTTTCACAAACATGTCAAAACAGGTATTGTTGGTCCTCCCAGATTTGCAGTGAGGGAAAAGTATGACTTTAGCTACTTGTAAGCAAACCACATGTAGGTGGCACACAGCAGAAGTGGAAGTCACCTTGTGCCAGTGTTTGCCGCTAGGCACTGGGTTTCTGCATCAAAGCCAAGGTGCCAACCCTGGGCCTGCCCTCAGGGGTTAATGCAAAAGAGAAGGCTTAATCAAAACAGGGAAGAGAAAGGAAAGACGTGGAACTAGGGAAGGGAATGTTTTTTTGTGTGTCAGGACTCAAACTGCACTCCCTGCCTCCCCCAAAGAAGTTTACTGCACCCCCTGCCTCCCCCAAAGAAGTTTAACTCTCAACATTTAAGACCAGTTTGCTTGTAAGAGCAAATGGTTTAATCACCATCAGGTGGCTTTGGATCATTTTGAAAAAAAAAATGGAAGAAGTCATATGTATATATGTATATGTATAAACCACTCTTCACCTGGCGGCTGTTTTTAGCCAAAGCTTTTACTTTGGTTCCCACCTAAGCTACATTACAGCTGTATTGCTGCTGTGTACAGCCGTGTCCTGGGGCTGTGAGGCAGACCGTGACCTGGGAATTCAAACCTCACCTATGCCCATTACAGAAGACTTGTCTGAAGCCCAGACTGAGCATGGTCACTGCCGTGGGACAGCACTCCTCACTTGGCTCAGCTCTGGCTGTGGAGGCCACTGCCCCTCCACCATGTAATGCTGCAGTTCTCTCACAGAGCAGCCATCCCTGGTGCTCCCCACTGTTGTGTAGGTGAAGGTACAGGGTTGGGATTCTGCTGGTGCTAGGCAATGAGATGTCTCCTAAGGGAATATGGGAGGAGAGAATAAAGGCACATCTTCACCTGGTGTGTCCCTGGGCCTTGTTACAGGCTCTTCCAGGTGCTAGCACTGATGGTTTCCACCCATGGTGCTCATACCAACCACACCCAGGAAGGATTGTTCCTTCTTGAAGCTCTGGGCACAAGTGACTCTCATTCCTAACCAAAGTGGTGGTGGAGCCAGACTGGAAGCAGCTTTAGGAAAGTGAGCAATGTCCCCAAAGAGGGTAGAGGCCAAGATGGGACAGTGAAAAGCAGCAGCCTAAGTTCAAACCCAGCAAAGAGGTTACTGGGATTTTGACTTGTGTGAGAGGGGTTACAGTGTTCCCCAAGGCAAAGGAAAGCTGCATCCTTGGCAGGGAGGGAGGTGAATCTGCTGAACTATCAGGAGTTGGGAGCAGAAACAGGGACATGGGCAGGATTTGTTTTGACCTCTTCTCCCACTTCCTGGCAAAGGTGAGCTGAGCAGTGTGAGTTATTCCCTGCAGAGCAGGGTTTGGACAGAAGGCTGGGCTTCCTCTGTGCCCCAGGGACTATTCCAGCCCATCTCCCTGAGCCTCCCACAACTGAGCAGGGAAACCAGAAGACTCTAGGATTGAAGAAGATGTTTTCCTAAGTTCAAAACATATGAGGAAAGAAAAATCATTTTCTTATCGTGAGGCAAGAGGAATCAGTATGAGCTGAACTGAGAGAGAAAGAAATAAAAATGAAGGCAAGATGGACAGGCAGCTCATGCCCCAACCTCCTCCCCCAGTGCCCTTGTACAAAGGGTGATGGTTTGCAGTTCCTGGAGGCACTTCCAGTGTGTGTTCAGGGCTGTATTATCACCTTCATGGTGACCTGGAGCAGCAGAGAAAGACTCCTCCTGCTTCCAATACGTGGGACATCCAGCTCTTTCCTCAGCCCATCTCCATCCATAAAGAGGGTCAGTATTATTCCTACTACAAAGACGAGGACACAAGGCCTCCTGTAGGTGAAGGGACTTCCCTGTGTCATGCAACAGGCTGGAGAGGGCCCGCAGTTCTGGGGCAAAAATTTCACTGCTCTAATTCACAGTATGTGCTGCACCTTTGACTAGGAGTGTGGGTTTGCTGGAGTTGAGAGGAATGGTCAGAAACCATGTACTGGCATGAGCAGCAGTGCCCTAGAGAAGAAGGAAAAAGAGGGGGAGACTAATGGTGGGAGGAAGAGGCTGATGATGCCCTGGGTGTCCGGGAAAACATGGCAAAGAGCTGTGCCCTGCGGTATCCAGGGAGTCGGGAAAAGTTTACAAGGGGCTGCCTGTGTGGGAGAAGCCCTAACCCCAGGGTGAAGATGAGCAATGCGATAAAGCCGCTCGGGACAGCCCCCGAGGGGATGTGAGGCAGGACCGCAGATGTCCGGGCGCTGCCGGCGGAGGGGCCGGCGGAGCCGAGCGCGGTGCGGGGTCCCCCGGCGGGCTGCGGGCGATGCCCCCCGGCCCGATGGAGCAGCAGCGGAGCAGCAGGACCGCCCGGGGATGCCCCGTGTCCCTGCGGGAAGCAGCGCCCCCCCCGCCCCGCCGCAGCGGTGCCGCAGGCGCGGGGCCTCGGCGGGGAGGGGTTTCGCGGCCCCAGCCGGGGGCGGACGGGCGGCGGGGCCGTGTGTCCTGCCCTGCTGGGGAGGGCCCTGCGCAGCGCCGCCGCCGCTGCTCCCGCTCCGCGCACAATGGCGACTCCCAGCCCCAGCGGTGGCTCCGGGGGGAGTGGGAGCGGGAGCGGGCCTGGCCCGGGCGCCGCCGGCAGCAGCAGCAGCATGCAGGGTAAGCACCGCCGGCCCGGGCAGCGCCGGGCCTAGCCGGGCCGGGCCGGAGCCGCCGCGGGTCTCGCCCTGCCCGGGCCGTGGGGACCCCTGGGCGCTGCGGGCTGGCGCTGGGCCGCGGCTGCGGAGCGGCGCTGCCCGCGGGAAGCCCCGGCCCCGGCTCGGCCCGGCCCCGCTCCGGGCCTTGCCCCTTTGGCGGCCCGGCCTCGCCCGGCGCGCTCGGCGGGAGGAAGCGCGGCCCTAGCCCTGCCTGCCGGGGCGCGGGGCCTGCCCGGAGCTCGGCCCCGAGCTCGGCCCCGGCCGCCGGGACAAAGGCCGGGCTGGACGCGGCTCTGGCCTCTCCCGACGGGGAGCGGACGGTTTTGCGGGCGCTCCGGTTGCCCGGTGCAGGCCTCGGCTGCAGCAGCATCCCCGGGGGGCCCGGCCGGAGTCAAGCGCGCCGAGGGCGGCCCGAGCCCGCAAGGAGCCCCGCGGGGCGGCCGGGCCGGGGCTGCGGCACCACGGCTCTGCCCCGGCCCTCCGCCTCCGCTCGGCGCTTTCCTCAAGACAAACGTTGAAGTAAAATCAGTTCAGTGCGAACTTGCGGTTCAGTTTCGTTCCGTTCCGTTCCGATGGAAATTTACAGTGCTGCAGAGGGTCGTGTTGGTTCCCACCGGCACTTGTTGATGGTTGAGCAGCCTTGCAAAAACGGTGGATGTTTGTTTTTTGCGGAAAGGCCTCAGCAAACCCTTTGAGTTTCACCTTTAAAGCTAGACCACTGAAAAATAGTCTCTGCTTGAAAAACGTTTTAGGCCTTACTAGGCGGAGGGGACACAGTGCTGGTTTGTTTGGGGTTTTTAAATTAAATACAGGACAGTAATATTGAAGAAGCAGTTTACTCTGTTTTGGGCCAGGAAAAGGGAAGGGTTGCTCTCTCTGTGACAGAAGTACAGGCACTGTTGTGAAATAATGTTTGTCACAGTTATTTACTATATTCTGTGTTCTGTCCTCCTGATATGGACTGTGCTGAGACTGTGGATGCTTGTTTGGGCAGAGAACTGATGGTTAAACTGAAGAGTTTAGTAAATTTGGAGTAAAAAGGTGAAATTGGCTCCTTGTAGTTTCCCCTGTGTGGAGGATTGGATAACTTTTGGGCCTTGTCAAGGTAGCATTATTTGTTTTTCGAAGACCAGAATCCCAGACCTTATGAATTAAATGCATGGCTTAAAAACTTGGCATGATATGACAAAGCAGTTATGATTTAATAAGGACCACCCTTGTTCTTGTAGTGCAGTTACAACCCTCAGTGTTGCCCACTGTATTTCCACTTGACCCATTTTTTCATATTTGAGTCGTTCCTCTGAATCACCTGTATCTTCCAAGGCTGAGAGTTGGTTTTGCACCCTGGCATCTGTGATTCCCTGTGAGCTTGTGGTGATGTAGCATCTCCAGTGGAGGAAGGGCAGTTGCTTCTGCTATAGCTGGTTTAAAGTGGCTGTTTAAATATGGATTCAGGATCATGGGCCGCTGTGATGGTGCCCAAGTGCTGCTGGTTTTTCGTAAGGTAACAGGTGAGTGTTTACATGTCCCTCAAGGAGCTGTGTGTGGGATCCTGCCTGAGCTCTGGAGCAGCAGTTTGCTGTGACTCTGATGGTTCCTGGAACCTGCAAGAAACTGTCCCAGGAGGACCTGTGCTGCCACACCCCCTGGGTGGGATGGGAATGGGGTGGATGTGGCTGCAGGTGGTGTTCAGGCTGCTGGGGCAGCTCTGGCTGCTCTCCAAGATGCACAGTGGCCTTGCCCACAACATGTGTTCCTGCTGATGCCAAGGCAAGCTGAGCTGAACAAAGAAAACCCCACAAAAGCGTTGAGCATTCTGCAGTTGGGATGCTCAGCTTGTGCGTGTGGTGGGGCTGGGCAGGCACTGGAGCAAGGGAGGTGCAGGAATGCACTGCTGAGTGGGGAGAAGAGTAGGTAGGACTGCATCAGTGTTGATTTGATTGGCTTAAACAGCATGACAAGGTGGAGCAGGGAAGTCATTAAGCTGGAAACAAGTAATTATATCTAAAAAAAAAGTTTTGCTCAGTTAATTTTCAGCCAGGAACTCTCTAACTTGGCTTGTGCAACTGCTGCTGCAAGGGAGGTGGGAATGGGAGGGGATGGAACTCCCATGCCTAAGGACTGTGGCAGTGCTCCCCTGGACAGCAGTCTGTTGCTTTTGGGCACCCTGCCCACAGGCCATGTGATTGTGCAAGCTCTCCTGAGGTGGGAGTCCCTCACAGAGGGGATTCTGTTTTGGTGTCAAGGCTGGCAGTTTTATAAGGAGTGTCAGGGCCTGGGAGTAGGGAAGAGTTGTGAGGATGCTGGTACAGGGGAGAAGTCTTCAGTGAAATTAAGACCCATCACATTGATGTCCAGGGCAGGGGCAGCAGATCCACAAGGTCTCTGCAGGCCACCCAGTTTTGGTTTTAATTCTGTATCCTACACTATTTTGGATGCGCACAGGCTAAAGTCCTCCAGGTGATGATACAGAAGTGAAGGGACACTGCCCTGTCCTTGTGCTGGGCTCACTGTGCAGCTGTGGCCCTCAAACATGGGGTTGCTTTAGACCTTATTATTATTCACCCTTATTCTGCATGCCCCAGGTTCACTCTCATGTCTTCTCTTGGCTACCTGGATCAGCTGCCCATGCCAAAGGACCTGGAGCTTCATTCTTTCCCAAAGAGTCTCCTGGCCAGTCCAGTTCATGGTGCTGTACTCAAGGCACAGCTTGGGGACAAAGAAGAGCTGGAATTCTGAGTATTAAAATAGATCCTATTCCGTATTTTTTTTAAATGTCTGTTGCATGCCCACTGAAGTCTGTCTGGATGCTGATGACTGCTGGTGTGAAGAGTTGTTGTCATTCTTACTCATGTGTGATGTTAAAGTTCAGGAACAGTCCTGAATATTTAGTGTCCTGGATGTTTTGTGGAGGAAACAGATTCTGTGGAAAGTAGGATACCTTTGATGATGATTTAAGGAAAAACCAGCACCCAAACTGTAATTGGAGCAATTTTGTGCTTCTCTCATTGCCAAAATTAGTAATAGTCTTTACTGCTAACATTATTCAGAAAATGATAATTCAAAGGATGGTGGTGTGAAATCTGGAAATGTAGTTTATTCCAAGGCATAGGGAGAATTTTGGTTCTAAATACAACCTGTGGAGTCACTCATCCTAACTACAGTGCCAAAGTGGAATCGGAACCTTATAATGGATGGTCATAGAATCAGCTCAGATGCACTCAGGAAGAGTGGAGGCAGCTGGGATTCTCCAAATACTCCCTGCCTGGTGTGTTCTGGTGTCTTTAAAAAGCAAAGCAGAGCTACTGCGTATGTCTCCTCAGAGTGTGTGTCATGGCTCAGATGTGTTGGGTGGGAATTCCTGACTGGTTCAACCAGAACTTGGGATTCTCAGTTCCCTTCACCTGTGTGGTCCTGTTTGCTCCCTCATTGATGTCTTTGCCCTCTTCACCTGACTCCAGCCATTTTAGCAAAAAATCAGAGGAAGTCTGTCTCTGTGAGAGAGTCCTTTGTGGGTATGAGGCAAGGAGCCTGCACAGGGAGGTTGTTAAGAGGTGTCTGAGTGATGAGATGAACTAGAGTCCCTCTCTTACCCTTGGGTGCCATTCATGACATTAGTGGCTTACTGAACTTGTGTGATCAGTTCCTGTTTACAAAGAAACTTCTGCACCTTTCTCTTTGCTGGTACAAAAGAGCTGCTGGGAGGCTTTTTGAGAGGTCAGAAATTGTTCATGTTTGGCTGGTGGCAGGATTGAGTACTGTGATGGACTGTGTCAGTCACTGTGGTCAGGTGAATTTGGTGTGGGTGTGTAGTGTACACTGTGTCAGTGGAGTAATCACGGCTTCTGAAGACAGCACTGGCAGAAGCAGAATATTGCTTCAAGCCATTTGTGGGCATGGCTGCAACCAGACTGATCCTCAGGATGGGAATTCAGTAAGAGATGCCATGGTTCCTGTGTCCTCCTCTGTTGCCTGCTGCCTGGGTGAGTACCTGGAGTGACTGGAGCTGCTCCCCTCCCCACTCCTGCCCTCGGTGGAATTATCAAACTGTGTGTGTTAGCAGACAGCACTCATGCAGGCTGACTCTGGCAGATTGACAGGTGTATGTCTGCTTGGTCATATTTGCATTTGTTAAGAATGATAAAAGTTGTGTTGGGAGCAAATCAATGTATTTTAGTAATCAGTGTATTTTAGTTCATTTGTGCCCCCAGTTTATTCCTGTGTGGGCCTTGGGGCCATGTCTGTTTTGTGTTTGAGTCTTGGTGTAAGGTTGTGTGTAAGGTTGTATTGGTATGTGGGCATAGGGTTTTGCGTTTTGACTTTCTATTTTGTTTTACTTGTAATCAACTATGTTTTTGATATGTCTGTTTCCTGGTAAAGGGGCAGCCCAAAAGTACTAGTTAGTCTCCTCAGATGTTGGCAGGCCTTTTCAGTTATTTTATGCTGATTTGAGGAAGTCAGGAGGTGTGGAAGTCACACTGTTGCCCATCAAAATGAGAATTATCCTGCAATAGAAAGATGAGTTCTGTGAGGAAGCAGAAGAGGCCAAAATGTGTACTTTCAAAACTTCATGTTGTTGAGGAGCCCCTGAAATTAAATTTGTGTGTATGCAATGAAGCATTGCTTACAGGAATCTCGTGTAACCACATCAAGCTCTGCATGTATCATACACACATAAACAGCTTTTTAGCATCATGCAGCTTTGAAGCTGGATGCCTTCTGTTGGATTTAGGTTTGATAAGATTTTATGTGAAAGAAATGTGGAGGTCTGCTTCCTGGTGGAGGAAGCAGGCTACCTGTTGTAGGCTGTGGAGACAGGAAAGGAAAGCTGTGTGAGGGGAAGAAGCTGTGCAGGGTGTTTGTGTAGTGCTCTGCCCTGTGGGTAGGAATTGGCAGCAAATACCCATCTCCAGGCTCCACTAAAATGATGTTTATAAAGAAGGTATAAAGATCTCTGAATGGATGTGATGCTTCTGGCATCCTCTCAAAGGCTGAAGTGCACTGATCTGGACCAGCGTGTGAGAGGTGCTGGTGATGTTCCCTGCTCTCACGTATCTCACTTAAAATGGGCTTCATTGTATTGAAGTGCCTCCTTTGATGTGCATGTGTGTCTTGCCCTTCTGCCTTGTACTAAGACAGCAGCATCCACTTAGGAATATGCTCTGCTGCAGCAGCAGGGTGAGGAAAACCTGCCTGATATTGGCAGTTGAACCTTTTCACAGTGGTTCAAGAAGTATCACCTTGGGATGTAGGCTTTTTCATGGATATTTTGGTCAGGATGGATTATTTTTATTATTGTACAGTGTTGTCTGCTGGCTTGGGAGAGATAACAAACATTTTGGGCATTCATTTATTGATCCTGGTCATTTAAGGTTGCTGGGCTATAACATCTCTTCTGCAATGAGAAACTGAGTCCCTCTCATGACACTTGTTCAAAAGAATCTGTGTCTTTAAGTCTGTTTGCCTAGGAGTTATTACATCTTTAAACTGTTTGTATTATCAGTTTGGTTGATTTCTGGTTTTTGGTTCTCCCTGTGCTGTTCTGCTCCTGCTCCCTTGGCCACTGCCTATAGTAATGTGAATCTTCCACGTTGTTCCAGGCTGCTGGTGTTCCCTGCAAAGGGCTTTTGTCTGTCTTCTGGGTACTCAGGTTTCTTTTCATGTTGTGGGTTTGTTTGATTGCAGAAGGGATGTGTGAGCAATGGGTAAATGACAGCGCAGTACTTGTTGAGCACTGAAAAATGTCTTTCAAAAAGGTGTGTTACTACAGCTGGTTTACTTAATGTGCAGTAGTTACTCATGGTAAATCCCTGGAGAGAGACACTTCATCTGTATTTCTTCAGTTCAGCTCATAAATGACTTGAATACTGTGTCTCTGCTAGGCTGAGAATGGAACAGCTATTGCATGTTCGTTGTCCCTCTGGTTTGAAGGATGGAACATGGGTGTGAGGCTCACCCCTCACAGCTGGCACTGACTTGGCTGTCAAAATATTGAAATACTTGATTTTCAAAATCAATGAGAAGGAAAGTGCTCAGAGTTATCCTGAAGGTGCCAAGGGGTTAAGCCATTGTTCATGAAATGTGAAATGCAGGGAAGGTGGGTTTAATTTCTTTCTCCTGGCACAGGATTGGAGGAAGGATTTGTGCAGCCTTGGAGCTTTGGTTTTTACTTGTGGTTATGTTACTGTCTGAACAAGACAAAACAATTTTTGCTGTGACTCTGCACCCTGTTCTCTACCCCTGCCCACCTCTTTGTACTGCTGCTGAGTCGTTGGACGAGTTATCTCTGTTACAGGTCTCTTGCTGAGGTTTGCTGAGTGGATTTATGTAAACTGTATATGAGATGAATGGAAAACTGCCACTGCAGGTGACACTGCAGTGGCAGCGTCTCAAAGAGCTGCTTCTGTGCTACCACCTTTGAACTGGCTGCAAGAACTGGTTTTAGATACATGTACCTTTAAAATACACAGCCCATCTGTTTGTTCACCTTGTAGGCATTTTCTGTGTTGGGCCATGTTTGTCCCCTTGCCTCATGAATGGTCTCAGCTCAGGACCTGTCTTCCTTCTTTAGACCTGTATTTGAATGAATTGGCCTTTTTCCTGAGACCCTGAACCTGAAGGAAAGAATAGGCTGCAGGGAGATTTGCAGTAGGAGAGACTTGAACTAATTCCTGTGATTTAATACAGTAAACTCAGAGCACCCAGAGGACAGTAGAGATGTGTTTTAAACCAAAGGATGTAACAGAAGGCTGATAAACATTGGCAGCCAAATGCATTTGGAAATAATGATAAGGAGGAAAGTGAGGCTTGAAAACTTGCTCTGCCTTAGCAAGTTGAGCTGCCATAGCCTCAGCAGTGAAGCTTTGTCAGCCTGAATATTGGAGCTGGTGTTCTGGACAGGCTGTGGTCCTGACTTAGGTTCTAAACTTCTCATTCCACTTTTACTTTGTTAGATTTGTCTGGTTCTAATGGTCTTTTGCAATCTTACTGGATTTGTTTTTGTTTGACAGGAAGCTTTAGGTCTTGAAGCTCCCCATGATGTGCATTTCCTGATTCGCTTAGGTGGTTGTTTTTTTCAAGATAGTTCTGCAATTCATGCAGGTGTGACATGTCTGTGTCTCCTTGTGGTTAGGTAGAGAGCTGCAAACGTGATTTTTATCTGATGTCACAGGTTTGTTTAAGCAGGGTCCCAGTGGAGCTCTCTGCAGCCCTGTCTGGTGCCTGCTCCATGCCTGCACACATCCTTTGCGGGCCATGTGAGGTATCGTTGGCCTGGATTTGCATCAGGAGTATCACGTGATGCTGCGGAGCATCTTCCAAAATGCGTGACCTTGACACCTCAGGCTGTACCCTCGGTGGTCAGATCTCTGCTGTTGCTGTTAGTGAGGAAATACAACACAATGTTGCCAAGTATCGCTGCCCATCTCCCGCCTGTTTCTCCTCTCAGGTGAGCTGAACTTGGTACACATGGATGGTACAGTGACAGTGTTGAGGGGGTATGGCCCATTAACTTCTGTATGAGCATCAAGGGAGATGGGAGTATGTGTATCTCACAAATTGTGTATTTATTAGCTGCTAAATTGATTTCCTCTTCTGCAAATCAAAACCTTGATGTTTGCCCTTTACTGGAGACAGGGCGAGCCCTCCAGGAAGTAGACAGCTCTGCTGGTCCTGGAGCAAACAAAGAGTCCAAGCGCCAGGAATTAGTCTATGTTTTGAATAATTTATCTGATCTTTCTGAGGTGCTCCAGGAGATGCCCTGTGGAGTAAGGAGGACAGCTGTTGGGAGCAGACAGCTGAGCTGAATGGGAATTTATCCTTTATCCTTTTTTGTCTAGGCTTATTTTTTTCCGGTGGACCAAAAGGGTTGTGTGGTTTGCTTTGGACCTAATTCTCTGGAAGTGGTTCTCTGAAGTGAATTTGCTATCTCTTTGCTTTTGGACCAGAAAGCAAAGTGTTTGGACTTTGAAGAGGTTTGTGGACAGAGATAAAACAGTTTCCTTTAAAAACATATGGCTGTGTTGTTTGACCTGGGAGGGGTTGTGGACTAAGATGAAAGCACTGCATTTGGAAATCTCTTCTGGGGAGCAGTGGGACCATGTCCGAGTTTTCCTGTGAAGACCAGTTCCTCTCCTGAACGCTGTCAGTTCAGGACTTAGTCTCATGCCAAACTCCGGAAACCTCATCCTACCTTTGATATCCTCTTGTTTCCTCTTGTCCCACTCAGAAACTTGCATGGGCAGAAAGTAGGAAGGGGGAGGAGGATGGTCAGGTTTGGTACAGTGCTGGCCTTCAAGGTCCTTTTTGCCTTGGGGGTAGGTAGCTGTAACAGTCAGTGTGTGGAAAGTGGGGTATTTGCATGTCAGCTTTTAGAGCTGGTTTGCTTCGTGATTTGGGGAAGAGGTCAGATTTCTGGTCTGATGTAGGCCAGCTGTTGTCACTAGAAGTGTGACACTAAGGATTAAGTTAGTATGCAAGTTTATACAAAGGAGTTATGAATGAGCTCAGACTTCTGTTGGAAGAAGAAAGGGTTGAATGCAAAGGTTTAGATAATGTGCTGCTATAAGCAGCAGCTTGACAATTGAGTTTTTTCTCCACTGGAACCACATGTTGTGGAATATCTGAACAAACCTGCCAGTGTTCTCCTGGAAATGCAAAATCTATTTGAAAATGTATTTTTAACTGATTTATTTCTTTTTGAGAAGAATTTGAGTAATAGCCTGGAGCTTTTCTGCCCAGCTGATTATGCCAGAGTCATGCATAGCCAGATAGGCTTCTTATGGGGTAAGCTTTGCCACTGTGTATCAGTGCTCGATGTCCATGGGGCTAAGAACAAAAATTTACTCTCTGGCCTGTTTCTGTGCTTTCATCTCTGCTGTGATCCTGCTGATGAGGACTTCAGCTGAGCACATGGGTGAAGGATCTTCTCAGCAAGTGTGGAAGTGGCAAAGATTGAGACAGGAGTGGTGGAAGCTGGTGTCTGAAGCCCATGATTGTCTGTCTGGAGGGTCATGTGGGAGGGCTTAGCTGGCTTTCCCATCAGGGCCGTGGATTTGGAATCCTCTGTGAGTTGAAGAAATTCCCAGTCTGATTTGTCAGTATGGCTGCTTTTTTCCTGTCCTACAAAAACACGGGAAATGAAGAATGTGTGAATGCACAGTTTATTTCAATGAAGCCCTGCAATGTTTCTAGGTCTGGTAATTTGCTTTAATATAAAAAGCCTTAGTCAGGGCTGCCTTGAACAGGAGCCTGGAACTGAACTGGCAGCAGGAACCCTGAACTCACACCGGGGCACTGTGCTGCTCTCACAGTACCTGGGACACAGTCCAGGAGCCACTTGTGCACAGTGTTGTTTCCACATAGTAAATAGCAGCTTTCTGGGAAGTTTTGTGTAGGGTTTCTCTCTCAGAGCTGAGTGATACTCTGACTTTGGCAGCAGAGCTCTGGCTGCTGAACAGTGTTCTCAGAATAATCCTGTACTGGCATGTCCTGACTCCTTGAGACTCAAACCAAACACAGATAATGCTGTGACAACATTCTTCATTCTTCATAAGGCTGATGTCCTTGTTGTTGAGCAATGCAGAAATGGAGGGTGTAATGAGACTGGGGTCATCGTCTTCCTGTCCCTTCAGATATTGTGCTCAAGAGTTGTGGGTTTAGCAGCCAACACAGGTTGTTCCATGGCAGCTGAGCTGGTAAAGGGGAAGTTTGGGTCATCTTCATCCAAGCTGTCAGGAGTTGCTGCTTTACTGCCCAGCAGGAGATTGACTGGTGCCAGGAGGAAAGTCATTTGCTCTTCCAACCTTGATGATTCAATCCCAAGTATGGCAGTTGTTTTAGATGACTGTGGGTTTGCTATGATCTGGTGCATGTTAGGACTCAAAGAAATGCAAGAACCTTTGGAAATCTCTTTGAAAAGAGAAGTAAAATACTGACATATAGCAACACAGTGAAAGAATTGTGCCTGCACTGTGTGGGCACACACATTCTGCTGGGACCAGCTGGAGCCCAGCTAATGCCCTGACTCCTGCTAAGGGAACTGGCGAGCTGGGTGCACAGGGATTCCTATGACAAGTTTAATACTTTGTCTCCACTAGTTACCCCTTTCTACTTCATGCATAAGAATATCAAACTCCTCCTTAAAGACAGTTAGGACTCTTGGCTTTCAGCAGACTATTTCAGTCCTTAGCTGATATATTCTTTCTGTTGCCACACCTTGGTGATTTCATGGCAGTTGCCTAGCTGTTGATCTGGCATCTTCAACATGCATGTGCTGCTCCCTCTGTAATGCCTGTGTCTCTGAGGTGTTTTAGGGTGTGATGGTATTCCTGTCCTGGTGTGCCTTGGGCTAGGCAAGGAACCAGCCTCCTCTCCCCTTTGCAGCATATGGGTGCTCCATTCCCACTGATGGGATGTTATTTGCAATATCTTTGGAGTTCACATTGTCTCTGGAGTTTGCTGATGGTCTTGTATGGAGCAGAAAACATAGGCAGCAAGGCCAGGCTGATATAGCTCAGCTTCCCCCTTCTCAGATGCCTCCGAGGGCAGCAGCACCAGGAGCAGACCTGAGCTGTGCTGGTGCCACGAGCAGAGATGACTCTTGAATCATTGATAGAAAGTCATGCAGCTCCCACCTCCTCAGTAAAAACTGGGCAGCCCTGCTGTAGTGGGGAAGTTGCATCATAAAACCAAAACATTGTGGGTCATTTTGCTCTGGAGTGAGCATGAGCCAGGTGGGCAGCAGTGCTGGCTCTGGCCACAGGCCACACACAGGTGGCTGCAAAGGTGGAAAACTTGTTTGTGGTGCTGGGACACCTTGTAGGAGCCAGGAGAAGACTCTTGGTGCTTTTGGGTGGGATAGTCCGTTTGTATGCAGGCCTGGTGCACACATTCCTTTTCCTGCAAGCTTGGAGGGAGAAGGAGTTAATGGGGACAAGGGCAAGGGAAGAAGATAGCTGGATTTCAGTTGGGGCTACTGGCTGATATTTTTGCAACAGTCTTCTGTTACCCAGCGTGAGACCGCGGGGATTAGCTGGGCAGACTCTCAGGCTCCTTCTGGACTGAGGGCCCACCTGCCCTCTGCACACCAACAGAGCTGTTTTACACAGGCTTTCAAAATCCAGTGCACTTGGGGAATTTTTATTGAGAGATTTTATGGGGCTTATTTCTTCAGCAACGAAATTTTGTGTTTGCCCCTAGTTATTTACCCTAGTAAAAGGGTAAGCAGTAAGATTGCTGCTTCCTGAGGGTGCAGTGGTGCTAAATTCCTCATGCACATTGCTGAGGTGCTTGCATCCCAGAGCCTGCTGAATCACACCTGCCTCTTCCAAGTGTTGGTGGGTCAGGTCCTTGTCACTGCTCAGAGTGGGAGCTTTGCCATGACCTGCTCCTTATACCAAGCAATGGATCTGTACCCAGGTCTGCAGTGGGGTTATCAGGTGTTATCAGGTGTGATCTCTATGTGATTTGGAAGATATTCTTTGCTTGTGAGGGTGATGAGGCTCTAGCACAGGCTGCCTAGAGCAACTGTGGCTGCACCTGGAAGTGTCTGAGGCCAGGTTGGATGGAGCTTGGAGCAACTTGGGATCTCAGTATATTTTGTGACTGCTGTTCAGAGACATTGCTTCTGGGATACTGTAGATAGAAAATCCTTTGTTGTCCATTACTTGCCACAGGCTGGTGTTTTCCTGTCTTGGAAGAGCTGAGAAGGAGCTCTATTTCAGTTTTCCAGCACAAAGTGGGCCCATGTGTCAGAATTACTCTCTTAGGATAGGCTTGGAAGGCACCTATTTATTCTTTAATAGCTTTCTATTAGCTCACGATATATAGGTATTTAGGAAACTTGGTGTTGGAAGCTGGAATTTCCAACCTCTTTTGCAAGCTAGAGCTCTGTGGCAGGAATTGAGGTAGATTTATAGACCTTCCTGGTGAACACCAGAGAGCACAGTGACTGACTGAGGTGTGAAAAGAGATGGAAGGGAAGCATCTTCCCCAGGGAGCTGTTGCCTGGAGGTGTCTGGATGGGGAGAAATGGCCTGTGGGCACCAGGGAGCAGTGACCTGCTGGTGACTGTGATGGAACTGTGTTAATAGCTCTGCAGGTGAGACTGAGTTGAAGATGAGACTTGCTGGGAACAGCTGGTACCCCGTGGTTCATATGAACTATGGCAGCCCGAGAAGGTTAATTAATATTTATTAAGGACAATGGCTTACTTTTGTGTCAGACTTTTTGCCAGCTCACAGTTGTCTGGCATGTTAAGACTGTAAATGCTTCTGCAGGAGTTTAGTTACTTCCCCAGCAGTGCCTTTCAGCTGAAGCTGAGATCTTCTGTCAGGCATAGAGTGTTCGAAGGGTTGAAGTCTGCTGCCAAACAAAAAAATATTGAATAAAAGATATTACACAGAAAAAATAAAAGGAAATAAAAAGGCTTTGTCATCAGTGGTTTTTGCAATATAATGAAGTTTTTCTAGAGCTCAGCAGCTGAGTCTAACGGGAAGGTAGCCCTGCAGTAAACTGGTGATGAATGGGATCTTAGGGAAGGGAATTTGTTGTTTAGTCATTTCAGGAGTTAAACGTTCTGAGGTTCTGAGGCTGCCACAAGCTGAGGACTGATAACCAGTGAATCCTTTCTGCCCAGCCCTGTTCACTGTACTGGCTACCTGGAGGTGTAGGAAAACATGGGAACTGCTTTGCTGGTGACTGCAGAGCACAGCTGCTGGTAGCATGAGGCCAGGCTGCCGCCAAAGGGCTTCCAGAGAGCAGGTGACAAAAATCCCTACAGCAGCTCTGTGGCTTTCTGACCTTGACAGTTTTGGAGTGAAAATGTGTGCTTCCAGCTCTGGAATCTGCAGTAGCAAGCAGCGATGTGCTGTGTTTTCACCTGTCATGTTGTGAGCTCCCTACACTCCCTGAAGGCTGTGAAATGTTTCCATTAAATTCACTTTGCTGACTCCTGTGCCTGGAGGCAGGAATGCAGCTAGGCCAGACCCAGGGGGCTGAAAGGCATTAAGAAAAAGCCTTAAACCAGAATTTTAGCACTTCTTTGCCAGAGCATCACAGTTTGCCTTAAAAATGCAGAAGATACACAAGAATAGTTGATAATAAAATAGTTGATAATACCTAACAAACCCTAATGCTCTTGCTGCTGGGGTGTTCCTGAAGTGTTGCCTAGTGGAGATCTTCATCTCCAAGGATGGGCACCGTGTGTCAGCCCAGAGAGCTGCTGAGGGGTGCCCATGCCTTGTTTCCTTTTAGATTTTAACCAGGCAAATTAAGAAGTGCTATTAGGAAAGCACTCAAGAAGATTCTTTTGACGGAACAAACCCCATTTGTTTCCAGAAAAAGTGGTTTACAGCGAAGAGAAATTTTGATGTTGAGTATTTTCCGTTAAAAATACTGTTAACTGCTAAATAGTGACAGTGTGTTTGCTTTAATTATCCCCAGAGTATATTTCAATTGTAGTTTTCTCTTTAAACCACTTGTTAAAGTGCTGGAAGTGTATTTACTGACTTTGTGCATGTTCCATGCAAATGTCACAGGTATTTTGAAGGAAAGGATGACAATAGCATGAATACATTTACCCGTTTAGCTTTCTCTTTCATAGGCAATTTCTGTAGGTTGTGCTTACCAGCTATTAATGAGAATTACGGAAGTTATTTGGTGTTAATTTATTTTTTCAAGTACTCAGTCAGTGCTCAGTAATTGTTGATGAAACTGGTGGCACTTAGAGAGGGCAGGAGTGGTCTGCCCTAGACCTGGCACAGGCTGGCACACACCTGTTGTCCTCTCCCATTAAGTGACACTTTTTGTTGTGCCTCCACTTCTTTTCCTCCAGAAGAACACCCTTAATTTAAAGGTGGGGGTTATTTTGTGCTGAGAAGGAAAGGCAGTTGCTGTTCTCATTGCTGGAAGATCAAAGGTTTTACTAGTGAGAGATGCTTTGCAGATCCTCTGCTTGTTGTAAATGAAAGGAATGTAACACAGGTGTCTGAATTTCTCATGTAAGCCATTGAGAAGTGGCAGGATTTAATTCCCAGTGCTCTACAGCCTTTTCATGGGAAAAGAGCAACAAGCCTGAGCTCAGGATGGCAGCTTTGCCTTACTGAATAATTTGGCAAAGCTGTGTGCTCTCAGGTGAGGCACGAGATATGTTGGTGTTCTGCTAACCTAGATTTGGGAGATGCTGACAGTAAGAAGTCAGGATATTAATAAATGCTGAAATAAGGGAGGAAATATGCAATGGAACTGACTTCCTGCTGGCCTAAAGAGAGCACCTTTTAGCTTGCAGCTTCTGCTGTGCACGGGGGTGCAGCTCTACAGAGCAGCAGGATGCAATGCTGAACTTCCTGGCTGAGGTCCCTGTCCCGTGGCAATCCTTGCCCAGGCAACACCCCAAGCCATTCTCCATTTCTGTGTGTTGGGCTCCTGCCTGTGTCCAGCTCTGCCTTGTCTGTGGGAAGGGCTGTTCCCAGGGGTAGTTCCTTCCCATTTACATTTTGCTGACAAGTCCATATAAAGAAAATAAAAGGGTTAGGGACTCTTCTCTTTTTTTTCTGTTTGTACCAGGATTGCAAACCTCAAAACTGTTGGAAATTTATTTCCCAGACTTTGATGTGAAGATCCTTTCCCAGTGTTATTTCATTACAGCAGGACCTCAGTCCTATGGTCAGGGCCTGTTAATAGTGCTGCAAGATAAATACAAAGTAATAAAAAGCACTCTTTTTTTTTTTTTTTTTTTTTTTTTTTTTTTTTTTTTTTCAATTATAAAAACTGGAGCAATAAAAAGGCAGCAGGAGTTCCTGTGCTGTGGAAATAAAGGGTTTGTGTAGCCTTTGGGGGAGCAGAACCCTTTGAGCTGGGTGGTGGAAGGAAACCAGAGCTCTCCACAGAAGTTTCACCTCCTGACTGTGATCCTTGTGCTGGAGCCAAGCTTTGCAGAGACTTGGGTTTGTCCTGGCTGGAAACACTAGGGTTTTACTCATCTGGAACCACATAGAAAAGGAAAACCACAAAACCCTCAGCTTCCTGCTCTGCAGGTAACGTGATTGCAGCTCCTCATCTCTCACTTTCTGTAGTGTTCACTTGCATTAGGAATGGCAGTAATAAGGTCTTTATGTAAAATATTATTTGTCTTCCTAGATCTGTTCTCTCTTCACTGACAGGATGCAAGGTCCTTGTCTAGAGTTGGAGCAGCTGATGTTCCAAAGCCAGTCTGTTGTTCATTGCTGTGGAAGTGTCTTGCTGTAGATCCCTTGGCTGTTGGAGTCAGAGTTGTTGTGTCCATCTGTGCAGTTCTTCTTCAGGAAGAGGTTTAATTGTTGTCACGCTTCGGTATTTTTTTTGCTCACAAGAAAGTGAAGATTTCTGCCACATGAGGAGATATCCGCAACGCTGTTGAGAGCAGCCAGCTGTTGGAGGCAGCTGTGGCATTCTGCCAAGCTCCTGAAGGCAGCAGCCCTGTGCCCAAATCCCTGGTTGACTCCAGCCTTCAGTGGAGCTGTGCAAGGGGTTTGGTACGTGCTGTCTTCACTCCTTCCAGCACAGCAGCAGCTCATTCGTGGCATTCTGTGTGTTTTGTCACTTGAATGACAATGTTGGGCAAGAGTGCCATCACCGTGTGTCTTTCTGAGGAGGGTTTGATGCTGCCAAGCTGTAAAAGCTGCAAATTCTGTTGGAAACATTGGTCATTAGACAATGCCTGACATGTCTCAGCAGTGGGAATCAGGAGTTCCTTCCTTGCTTGTCCTGCTACAGGGTATTGCTAATTTGTACTGAATGCTTCACAAGACAGTACAAAGCTGGAATTTTTATGAGTGCACAAGATTTTTTTTTTTAATAGGAAAAACATCAGCCCAAAAGATGGTGTTCACAGAGCCGTGGTGTGATTAACAAAGCCTCTGAGTGTTCATTAAGTTATTTCAGTGTTGAGAAATAACTGGCCTTTGGGTGTTTCTGCTGGATTTCAGCATGAGGAAAGGTTTGAAGAGAGTAATGAAAGTGAACCAAAGTTCATTGAAGTAAGCTTTTTGAGATTTTTGGCCCCTTTTTTATTCCTTGCTATGTGAATTTTCCTTCATTTTTCCCTCTCCACTTCCTTGGAAAGCAGAGTAATTCATGTGCTGGGAGATGAGCTGTGACATGGCAGCAGGGCACTCCAGGCCCTAGTGGAGACTGCTGGACAAACTCCGGTGCTGGGTTGTGAACATCCCTTGTGGCATTGAGGAGCTGCTGTCCTGCAGACAGGGAGTGGATCCAGTGGGAACACCCAGACCAGTTGTGCGGTCATGGGGAGATCTGGGCTGCTGCTGTGCTGGACAGAGTGACGAAAATTCAACATATTCAGGTTGTGTCTCAAATGCAAGTGCCAGGGCAGGCCCTGTGTGACAAGGGGAGGAAGTGAGTGGTGACAGAGCTCCAGGCATAGGTGACAGGTTGTGTCCCTGCTGACAGCCTGCACATAGCTGAGCTGCTCTGTTGGGTTTGTGTTGTTCAACTTGACTTCAAGTATAAGGGCTTCAATCAAGTGTTGGGTTGAGTTGGGTGAGCTCTTGCCAGCCCAGCATGATCGGGTCTAGTGCTCACAAGGCAACGAGAGGATGCGATCTGTCTGTAGAAGTGAAACCCAGCAACAGTCATTAAATACAGAGAAACCATGGCTGACTGAAGAGGGCCTTGAGCTGGAAGTGGTTGGAGGTTGAAAGAATATCCAAAGGAAGGGTGTTGTGGCTTTGGCTATCACTCTTTTCATTGACATCTCAGTGCTGTGATGGAGGGCAGGTTGATGTGCTGGATGGATCACTGCAGCTGTTCTTATGCTTTTTGTCTTTAGATCTAGCCCTTACCCCTGGAATGAGAACATCTTTTTCTGAAATCCAGATTGGAAGAGTACAAAAATAGATCAGATTGATCTATCTACAGATACCAGTTCTAATGCTTAGCACAAAAATGCCTTGGATTTAGTGTCTAAAAGTTCTCTGTGTGCTTTCAAAGACAACTAAAAGCTTAATATACCCTGTAGACTTGTGATTTAATTTCTCGCTTAAGCAACTCTACACACGTCCATTTTATAATGTTCAGCAGAGCTAAACAAAGATGCCCATTGGGACCATGTATTCCAAGGCGTTCTTAAGATCCAGATCAGAATCTTTCCCAGTGTAACAGTGCAGAAAGAGCCTTGCAGCTGGGACCGGGTTTTCAGAAGGGCTCAGTTCCTCTCTAAGGCTGTGAAAACACTGATCAGATGTTTGGGAGAGCAGCACACGTGGGCACTCACAAGCAAGAGACCAATTCTTGTGAAGCAGATCCAAACTTGAGAAATTGGCTTGGTGTATTTTTAGTTATGCATAGATGTCAGGCTGGTAGTATTAGGAAAAAAAAACACCTATATATTACAAAGCTTTGGTTTGGATCCAGACATGAAGATCTGCTATGCTTGCATTGCATGAAGGATTATCTTTTGTGGAAATAGTGGTCAAGTGGAAAAGCAGCCCAGTGCTGGGGTCACAGCATTATCCCTCCCCAGGAGAGTCTGAAGCCTGTTAAAAGCCCAGTCCAGTATGCGTGTGCTCATTATAGTACAACATTAATGTTTTTTACAACATTTTATTTGTTCATGTTAGTGCAGCTTGAACATTTCCACACACGTTCTGCACATGTTCTCGGCTTATTCTTTCTAGTTATTTAATTAGACGGTGACAGGCAACATGTAACTATTCTTATGCCCCTGCCTCTGGAGGTTTTCCTATTCTATAATTCTGTGACTGGAGGATTCAGTCTGGTGGCTGGGTCTAAGGTGTTTATCAGAGCCGTGATTGGCATTGCCACTTTTCTGGCCTGAGGTATCTAGAGGGATGATGGAAACATGCTTGTTGCTTTATCCACAGAAACTAAATCCTTTCTATTGACCTTAAGCAAAGGCCCCAAGGGCAGATTCTGCCCCCCCCCCCCCCCCCCCCCCCCCGCTTCTAGTCTAAGTATAAGCTCCTAAAATTAAAAAAGTAATAAAATCAACCAAGCCCCCTCCCCAGTCCTCCTTCTTGTGGTATATTTTATAATTGTTGCTGTGCTGTTTCAGATTGAAAAAGGACCTGGCATGGCCCTTTGCATAATTTATTACTGTTGTTCAACAGGGGAGGCTCCAGGTGCTGCACAATAAATTTCCCAGGGCAGTGTCACCCTTTGTTTCTGTCACCTGCTCCATGACAGGCTTAGCTCTGCAGGGTTATGCCATGGCTGCCTCAGGCGCAGGTTGCAGGAATATTTTGTGTGAAGCAAAGTGCTGCTGTGAGGGCAGACACAGCCTCCTGGTCTGGCAGCACCTCCTGTGTGGACAGTTGAACCTTCCAGGTTCTCTGCAGCAGTGTTTCACCAGGCTTGGCACTGGACTGTGACTGTGAGCCATGTGTTAAATGCTGCTCTCCAGCTGGAAATTGCCTGAACCCCAGTTTGGGCTGGGTGCTGCTGTCTGACCAGAGTGCTGCACTCTCTTCTGGACAGGGAGCTTTAACCCTGTTTTTACAAATGGTGTTTCCATGCAGGGTAGCATCAGGGATAATATTAAAGGTTATTGGGTTTTGGAGAGTCCAGAGACTTCATTCTCAGGTTTTGCTTCTGGGAATTTCCAGTCTAAGGGAACTAATCTTAATCTGATTGCAGTTTCTTGCCCTCTAAGCTTAACCTACTTTACCAGGTGTTGTGGTGGAGGTATTTATAGATGCTGGATGTGCTGTGTGGATGTAGCCTGTATCCTGCATTGCCAGTCAGAGGTGGTGTGTGCTGGTGCAGCTGTAAATCTCCTCCCAGCCCCATATCATGCAGATGTCTCATTAAAATATTGTCTGGTATGATTGTTTTGCCATGGTGTGTGTTCATGGAGGCAGTGGCCAGTAATCCTTCCAGAGTCCTGGCTGCTCTAGGCTTGGAAGTTTGTACTCTGTAGTTGGAAGCACATTTGGGGCTGTGGGTGAATTATGGCTAAATCCTCTTTCTAATGAGGTGACTCCTAAAAATGAGCATACTTAGCTTACTCCTGCTGTGCAGAATCATCATTTCAGGTTTGAATGCTGACTCTCAGTTTATACGAAATTGAAGGTTTCATTGAAGGACTAAAATCATCAGTAACAGACAGAGGCACTGAAAGTATTTGTACCCTTTAAAGTGAATTTCTGTAACTGCAACTCTTAAAACTAATAAGTCAAATCCCACGCCTCTTCTTTCATCCAGACTCCTCAAATAGAACTGCTTGATATGCTAAAGTTCTTCAGGTTTTGTTTCAAAATTTGACTTGTTTTTTTCTTGAAAAACAGTCTCCCTTGAATGTAAGACTGGAAACATACTTTAGTCTCACATTAATTGTGCTGGGTTTGGAGTGCAAAACTGGAAAGGAAGGAAATATAAATGCAAGATGGTTGGTTGGGAGGGTCTGTGGGCAGGCAGAGCCGTGCTAGAAGCAGCAGGAATAACCAGCTGGAAATCCTGGGAGCATTCAGGATGTCAGCAACTGCTGGGCTGCAGCTCTGAACGCAGGTAAATGTTCTTTGCTGTCTCTACATCAAAGCAGGCATTTTGTTAGCAGACAAGATACAGCAGTTTGGTTATTCAAAGCTGTTGGAAGAGCAGAGATCTGTGGTGGTTTTTTGTTTTGTTTTGTTTTGTTTTGTTTTGTTTTGTTTTGTTTTGTTTTGTTTTTTTTCCTGTCTCACGTTAGAGTTTGCACTGGCTTTGCTTGGAATTACCTTGGAAGAAATCAGAGCTGATAGTTTTCTATTAAGAAAATGACCTCAAGCATTCAGCTGGTTCCAAATGGAAGTAAGCAATCCATTTTTCTCCGTTTCCTCTGTCATTTTGTTGATGTGTTTTAATATTACAAGGGAGAGGTAGAAAGATTTCACAGTTCATTACAGATCCATTGACTTTCCTTCCTGCTGTTTGCAGTCACAATTTGTGTTTCTGTGGTTGTATCTTTCTTTTCTTGATTACAGTAAGGAAAGAGAGTGCAGATTTGATTCCTGGTGTATCATCAGTCCACAGAGTGACTTCAGCATCTGACCAGAGCGAATTTACCTGTGCACTGTGACTCACTTGAACACTATGCTCAGGTTGTAACAGCAAGAGGTTGATCCTGCAGAGTTGAACCAAGTGGAAAACGTTTTGACAAGGCTCAGTTTGTACCCTTGCAAAATAGAAACCTTGGAAAAATCCATTAAACCACTGCTGTTTTGAAAATCTTACTGCTTGAAAAGGGAGCATTTTATTCTGTGTAACTTGAATGTGGTAAGCAGTGCTCTTGAGGTGTGGCATGCAGGAATAGAGAAAATTCTAGGGGGAAGTTAGAATTGCTTTCCCCAATAAGTGGTGACATAGAGGCTTGAAGAAATGGCCAAGGGCATCCTTTACCAGCCACAGTGTGTCCAGCAAGAGCAGGAGAGTGACAGTCCCTTTGTGCTGGGCACTGCTGAGGCACCTTGAATCCCTCATGACAAGACAAGCTTTGAGGGGCTGGAGTGTGCTCAGGAAAGGGAACAGAGCTGAGGGAAGGAGCTGGGAAAGGGGCTCAGCCTGGAGAAAAGGAGGCTCGGGGGGACCAGCTGGCTCTGCACAACTCCTTGAACAGGAGGAGGGGGTCAGGCTCTGCTCCCAGGGAACCAGGGACAGGAGGAGAGGAAATGGCCTCAAGCTGTGCCAGGAGAGGTTTAGATAGGATATTAGGGAAAATTTCTTCAGCTGTCAAACATTGGAAGGGGCTGCCCAGAGAGGTGGTGGAGTCCCATCCCTGGAAGTGTAAAAATATGTGGGTGTGGTGCTTGAGGCCATGGTTTGATGGTGAACAAGCTGATGGTGCTGGGGTGATGGTTGGACTTGGTGATCTTAGAGGTCTTTCCAACATTAATGATTTTGTGATTCTGTAAATCATAGATAGTCTAGGTGAAGTAAAAATAGCAGTACACAATCTAACTCTGGAGGAATACTTTTGGCCTGCATATGACCTGCTAGACAGCTGTTTCTTGTTGTTTGAAGGCTGGTTGGCTGTGGTGTGGTACAGGGGCCTCACAGTGATGAGAACTTAACTGCAGAGCCAAGTGCTTGGATTAATTCTGGTGACGGATAGCAGCACATAAATAATTCTGTCCTTGGCCTAGGACCTATTCACCAGTGCAGCAAGGAACAAGGGTTGCTGTGAGCCTGAATTTTTCTGGGGCTGTTGGTGTAGGTGCTTTCCCCAGTGTCCATTTTGGCTGTGATCTATGGAATTCCAAGGGTTGTGCATTTGGAACACAAGGTATCACTCCTGAACCTCAGTTCAGTGCACAAGCCTGGTGGTAGAATGATAATATCCTTTCAAAAATTGTTTTGAGGACACCACCACCAATACCACTTTAAGGCTGGGATGGTTTGTAATAAAGATTTTTATCTTTATGGGTAGATTAACTCATTTGCAACCAGAAAGCTATTTTTGGCTGTCTTTTTTCTTCTTGGAGAGCAACCTAACATAGGATACAATCCAATTCAGACTTCCTCAAAACATAAGGTAGTACTTGCTACTTCTGCTCAGCTAAAGGCCAGGCCATCTTGCTTTCAAATATGGTCTGGACTTGGTATAACCATTAACATGCAGCTAAACAAACCCAGCAGTCACAATTGGGAAGACCGTAAGTCAAGAAACTTCATGATTTCAGGTCTGGTTTTGAGGATTGCCCTAATTTATGAAAAAGTTATCTATTGCAGAGTTAGTTTTGGTTTCTTCCAAATCATTCTCTCTCCCATAATCTTTACTGTAAAAGTTCTCAGAGAAGTAGATGTTAAAATGGTTAATGATTGGAATTATGTGTTAAGTTAGCAGAACCTTTAAAAGATAATTTATATAGGGTGGATATTTCTGCCACACACTTTTGGGCAGTTTGGGCCCACAGCCTTGGTGATGATGGACATTAGTGAATCCCAGAAGCACCATAACCCCCAATCTCTTTGCTGTAGAGAGGCAGGGTGGTCTGTAATGAACCTCCTGCATCTAAAGGGCTTCTTTTGCTTCCAGTTAGAAAGATGTGTCTGAAAGGAATAGAGACGTGGAGTCAAAAGTCTTGTTTAGGATGAAACTCAAGGTTTGGAGTCCAGAACTGAAGGTATGGAAGGCTGCTGGGGACCACAGTTTGCTTTGGCTCTCCTCAGACTTCGCTTCATTTGAATCTGTTGTTTCACTTACAGTGCATTTCCCTGTGATCTGTGCTGGATGGAAATTCCTGGCATTTCTCAGGATGTTCGTTTTTCCCGGTCACATTCCTTGTTCATCAGCTGAGCAGAAACAAACCATCCTGTTTGCTTCCCAGGGGCAGCCTAAGCTTCTGGATTTGTTGGACTTGTAGAAAATCCAGCTTCAGATAGTGAATTGACATAATTGAAACTATCCTTAGAAACCTACTGAGCTTGAAATCAATAGACCAATATTTAACTGTGTTACGAAGTGTTCTGTGCCTGAGTAAGGAAAAAACTTGGTGTATAAAGTTTACAAATAGTAAGAATAGGAACAGGCTGTGAGGACATTTTCTGATGAGGGTTTGTAGTTAATTGTGTCAATTTTAGTCTTGGGCCGCTTCAAGTCCCCTGTTCTCCTGAGCTGTATAAACATTGCTGTGAGAAAGGGAAAACCTTACAAAACAATGTAAGTGCCCTTGACAGAGGGGTGTGGGGCTTGTGATTGAAACAGAGTCAAAGGATAATCCTTGGATCCCTCCCATCTGAGGGCAGATTTGTGCTGCTGTGACAGGACCTGTGAGTGAGGGGTTGTGTGGCCATTCTCTACAGATTCCTCCAGACCCTTTGCAGTCGTGAATTCAGTCTGGTTTTGCTCTGTGTGAGAGGAGAGATGCCCTCAGGGATGCAGTCAGAGGAGGTGTGGGAGGTCAGTGAGGTGATGGTGTGGTGTTGTGACAGGTTGTGCACTCACAGAAGGCCCTCTGGTTCTTCGTTGCTGCAGACCTGCCCTCAAGGGACAAACATGAGGTACAGAGTGTTCTGTGTCTGTACTGGCTGAGTGTCCTTAGTGTCAGCTTGAAATGGGTTGTTACAGTGTGAGTGGTGAGGCACAGGCTGCCCAGAGAAGCTGTGGTTGTCTTATCATTCAGAGTTAGGTTGGATAGGGCTTTGATCAACCTGACCTAGTGGAATGTGTCCCTGCTCATGGCGGGGTGGGAATGAGTTAGTCTTTAAGGACCTTTCCAACCCAGAGACATCACTCAGGCAATGAGAAGCTGGGGGGGGGGGGGGGGGGGGAGGATTCAGTCCTGGGCTCCTGGGAAGTTGGAAGGAGAAGAGAGCTCATTTCAGGTGTTTTGGTGTGAAGGAGTGCAGATTTCCTGTGGGCAAATGGGAACAATACAGGATCTTCTGTACCCCAGTGGGAGGACTGGGGAGGGAAAACAGCCTTTGTAGTCCCCATCCTGCTGTTGGTTGGCCAAGTCATCTCAACTTCAGTGGAAAATACAGAACCAATGACTGGCACAGTGACCGGGACCCCTCTCACACTACTATTTATTTATTTTGTGTTTCCCACTTCTCCTTCCGTTAGCTGCAGAGCTTTCCTGGTCACCCCTCAGGCACTCTCTGCTTGGCATCTCCCTTGGCATAAGGAATGCACAGATACCCATCCTCCCTCAAGCCTGGTTATCTCCATTTGCTGCTAGCCTGAGGGAGGATCAGGTACCCCAACAGCCATCCTGTGCTTGGAGTGTCACATAAAACACATCCCAAGGTGCCCTTTCCCTCTTCAGTGCCATCCCTCCAGGTCTGGTGCTGTGCCCAGGCTGTGTGTGGCAGGTCAGGCCTCTGTGCCCTATGGGTGTACAAGGAGGATGCTTAGCCCTGGGGCTGGAGGTGGTTGCTGGAGCCCTGACTGGAGATCCAGGTGCTCCAGCTGTCACGGGAGATGCTGTGGATGCCTTGCTTTGGTAACTGCCTTGGAATGAGCTGGGGAAGACCTTGGTATCAGAGCTGACTCTGTGTCACCATCCCTGTGTCCTAAATCAAATTATGATTTGCTAGTGTCGTAAAATGTAAAATGCTTTTCTTACAATATGTCGGGTTTTTTCTGTTTATTTCCAGATGCTCTCAATATTTTGTGCTGACAAAAAGTTTACTTTATGTTCGTTGTCTCCCAGGTAAACGCAAAGCGCTGAAGTTAAATTTTGCAAATCCACCTTTCAAGTCTACAGCAAGATTTACTCTAAATACTTCTGGAGTTCCTTTCCAAAATCCACACATGTGAGTATAAAGCCAATGGCACAACTAGTGGAACAATTTTAAATTAATTAGCCAAGTTAGTTAAATGGAATTTGATTAGTCCAGTTATTCTGTAGGTTGTTTAAATCTCTGAGTCACCATAAAAGATTTTTTTTCCAGAATTAAAGAAAAGGTTAAATTGGGATCTTCTTGGTTTACACTGGAGCTAATGCTTTCCAGAATTGATTGAATTGAATATTGTAGCTGATAATGCTAGATACACCTATAATTAATGTCTAGATTGGGTCACTGTTGTTTTCCTATCTCTTTTTTCAGCTTATTACTTTTTGTTAGAATTTCTTTTTTCTGCATTACTTGGGAAAGCCATAACTGTGATAGAATTGTTTTCAGCACTAAAACAGACAAAGGTTGAGGGTTATCATTTTAGCAACAGGAGATGTTAGAGGAGTTATGCAAAGTTTAGGTCTCAGTGAGTTTTCTAGCCAGTTTAGCCCCAGGATATCCTTGTCCAAGGTCAGAGAGCAAGTGTGGCACAGAGCTGTTCCTGACTCTAGTAAATACCAGAGTACATCAGCACCAAAAAGATCAGCTTTGTATCCTCAGATCCACCAATCTAGCTGGACAGTGCTGCTCTGCAGCTGGTCACTGTGGCAGATGCAGCAAGCAAGGAAAAGATGTCCCACATTTTTCTTCCCTAAGGTCTCAGGAGTTTTCTCAGTGTCAAGTCTCAGAAGCTGCACCTGCAGCCTCCCTGCTGCCTGGGCTCTCTGGAGTGTCCCTGTCATAGACTGCTCCTGCTTGGCTCTGCATGTCACTACCTCTGTCCTGGAGCTCAGTGCCTTCTGCTTCCACAGGACATACCTGCTGGGTTCTGTTCCTGGGAGCTTCTTTATGCTGGAGATTTTCAAACAAGCCTTTATCAAGTTAGGAACATGTTTCTGATGAGTTATTGATGGTAATTATAATACAAAGAAATTTTATAGAGTACTTCAGATGATTCTTAAAATCTTGAGTGACCTGTCCAGCAAGTCCTCTTCTTTCCTTCTTGCTCCTTTCTGAAATAGTGTATTATTACTGGTTATAGAGCTCACATTTAGATACTCACTTTTTGTGTGTCATCACATCATCAAACTCTTGTAAATATTTTCTGCACAACCCCTTCTGGGCTCTTTCATCTCTGTGACCTTCTTAGTCCATTAAATAAAGGACTTAGTCTCAGCTAGTGAGTCCCCACCATCAGCCATCTATAGGGATTTGACTTTTCTGTGTTTATCTGTGCGGATTTCTGTCTCGGATTCACTGGAAGTCACAGTGGCTCCTGTCTAGCACAGAAGAGCTTTTGTTGTTAGTCTTTTACATCTTAAGTTTCATGTTTGTGCAAGTGATTGTCAACACTGTCCAAGACAGGTGCTGCTCTTCCTCTGTGGGAGTTGCAGTTGCTGGCAGGGGTTGGATCCTAGCCTGGTTAATGGTGTTAGTAGGTCTGAGGGCTTGCAGGTGATTTAGGTTGGATATGATAGCAGTTCAAGTGCTAAAATTGATGGTGATGTGTCTGTGCTGGAGCTTTCTTGGGAGGCTGCAAGCTGTCATGTCCATTTCTGTTTGAAAGAGATGGATGGTGTTAGCTTGATTGCTTTCTCTGTAGTGAGGCTGGTTGAGCTTGGGTGCAGCAAATTGTCCTCGTGTCCTTTACATGTCCACAGCAGAAGCTATTCCTCAAAAGCAGTGTCGACATCTTCTGATTGCACGCTTCCATCAAGTGTTTTTCTCACAGCTGATGTATCTCCGTCTCCTCCCTTCTTCCCTGAGATTCTGGAATGACCTTTTCCTCAGTAGGCTAGAAACCTTTTCTAGACTTTGGATTTGAACTGGATATTTCAGACGTCCTTGCCCAGACGTGTTCCTGACGCAGAGTGTGTTTCTGTTCACCAAGCCACTTCTCAGCCTGGTGGAGCTGAACAGCCTGGGGTTCCTCCCGAAATGAGCACTGGCTCCACAGTGCTGAGGATTGTCCTGGACAGACCCTCTTGGTTCAGATGGATAGATCTGAAGATACAGAGAGGTTAATTTTTCACATGAAATTTGGGGTTCTGTGGTTTGGATCCACCAGTCCAGGGTGTCTTGTTGATTTTGCTTGAGATGGTGTGTTGAGCAGCAGAAAGTGAGGCAGGGGTTTGGAAGGAAGATCCATTCTGGTTCTGTGACTGCATGTGATGGAATAGGTGTGTCTTGTTTGGTTCAGCTGGAACTGCTGCTGCCAGATCTTCTCGAAAAGTGCAAAGAGATTTTCATCTAGGCATGACATGTTTTCTGCCTGTCTGTAGGGCATCCAGCACAGTTGTAAACATAATTTTACATGTGACCTGTACAGGGCAGGGCAGAATAGAGCCTGAATTATAGACAGTAGTTGGGGAATATAATTCATACTTGAAAGGATGCAGTCTGGAGAAGAGGTGAGAGTTTTGCTGATGGCTGATGCCTGGTCAGAGTCAGTGAGGCTGTGTGATTACCATACTGTGCAGGCTGGGGAGCAGTCAAGGCTGTGGAGACCTGCCAAGTTAGCCCATGTCTTTTGTGAGTTCAGGCTGACTTTGTCACTTAGGCCAGATTAACAGCTGTTAACTTTGTTTTCCCTGCAGCAGATGTTGCAGAGGCTGGAGGACACAAGCCATGGTTAGAGTGAGCTCTTCAAATTCTAACCCATTATACCAACTGGAAAGCATCCCACCTTTTACCTCATCTGTCCTGTGTCCAAGTAGGATTTAGGTCACAAACAAAATTAGATTACTCCGTTATCTATATGGAAGCTTTACAGAGCTGCTTGCAGCTGTTTGCCTTTACTAAATGGAGATTCAGATCACACTAACAGGAGTGATGTGGTGAGGTGTGACTCTGGTTGTGCATGGCAGGATTTCTGGCTGGGCTGGGCTGGGCTGCCCATTGCTCTTGAAACGACGATAGAAACCATTTGGCTGTAGAGGAGATTTTTGGTTTTCTGGAAAGCTTTGTGTTCTTGTGCATTGATATCTGGATGTAGGTTTAGAGGATTTAAATTGACCTGCTAGGAAATGGGCAAGCACAGAGAATGTTGTTTGGTATTTGATTGACAGCATGCTCCTTCTTGAGTGTTCTGTCTGCTGACTGGGAAGTCTCTTGACTCTCAGAGTTGCCACCTCTTGAGAACCTGATTACCAAAGCATTGCAGTTTCACCTAGAAAGGTGACAAAATGAACTAATACCTCTTAGTGTACAGACTTCATGTTTGAAGTGTCTAGTCCAGCTGAACTCCACAGTCTCCCTATAGCTTATGAGTGTCTTCATGGATTTACTGGGACCTGAGCTTTCCAGAGCTGCCCTGTGTGGAGCTTCTTCTTGTGACACCTGGGATAGTCACAGGCTTTCCAGAGAGCTGCTCCAAGAGTGTGTTGAATGTTCTACTGAACTCTCAGGGCTGGATTCTTCAAACGTTAGTGGAGATCCAGTTGCACATCAGATTTTGCTGCTTCTTTTTTTTCCTGTATAGTTCAGGGACTGTTATTCCTGGAAAGTTTTGGTTTTTTTTTTTTGTGGTTTGTTTTTTTTTTTTTTTTTTTTTTTTTTTTTTTTTTTTTTTTTTTGTTTTGTTTTGTTTTGTTTTGGTTTTTTTTTGTTTTTTGTTTTTTGTGTTTTTTTTGTTTTGTTTTGTTTTGGTTTTTTTTTTTTTGTGTTTTTTTTTTTTTGTTTTGTTTTTTTTTGTTTTTTTTTGTTTTGTTTTGTTTTTTTTGTTTGTTTTTTTTTTTGTTTTTTTTTTTGTTTTTTTTTCTGGCTGTTCCAAAGCCTCTCTGAGGTGTCTGTTGCTCTTTTAATCTCCTCTTAGGCTTTCCCATACCCTTTTGGCATGTGGGGTCAGGCTCTGTAGCTGCATAGCCTGCAGCTGGTGGAGTTCTTTAGGAAGTAACCTGAGAGTTCCTACCATTTTTGAAAAAAAACAAAAAAAAAAAACCCCAAGACCTAAACCCGAAAGGGGAATATCCTAAACTGGCATGTTCCCTGTTACTGGTGTGAATTTTCCTGTAAATATTTCTGTCTCTTCCTCATTTCTGTAATTATCACTTCACATCTTTATTATTACTGATTTCTGTTACCTTTCTGCTGTGGGAGTGCTGCCTGGAAGCCTTGGAGGCAGAATTCAGAGTCAAAGGTACCAAGAATATGAACTTTTTTCCTGTGATTGAATCTGTCCCGTTTCCTGAAAGTTGCAGAATCTGGATGTAATCACTTTTTTCAAGTCAGCACAACAAAAATGTAACCTCCAAGGCCTCAGAGATCTCAGTGTTTGAGGGAGCCTGTGGTAACCAGGCTTTCACTTTTCCTCCAAACATCACCGTCGGTTCCGTATTGGAACAATGCTTTTTCTGTATTTTTTCAGGAGCATTTTTTGCAAATTGATGAATTTTGCCTTGTATTTAATCTTCCTCTTCCTTCCAAGAGTTTACAAGTTCATTTGGCCAGTGATCTCTGCATGACAGAGATTATGTGGTCTGTAACACACTCGAGTATCTCTGGCTTTGAGTAGGTCACTGCTTCAGAGAAGGTGCTGCCAGAGTCAATGTGAGATTTTAACTGAGTGTACTGCTTTAAGGTCTGTTTTATTTTCTTTTTGTTTTAGCTTTCTGAGTTTTGGTATTTCTTAAGTGCACATCCTCTCTGGAAAGTAACTTTTTGCTGTCTGCAGCTTCCAAATTAAGCTTCTCTAGCAGCTTCCACATCCCTTGGAGCTTCACTGCCCTGGTAGGACTGTTCTCTTCTTTCTGTAAGGGCTTGATATCCCAGCACCCTGCTTCTGACTTTAGGCCTTCTATGTCCGGAACCAAAATTTGGACCTTGTGTCTCCATTCAGCTAATCCACATGAATTTTTCAAGGATGCTGAGCACCTGCCTTCCTGCCACACTACAGGGACCTGGGCTCCTCAGAACTTCTGGAAACTAGTGAGCCACCCTTGAGTGTCTAAATCAAATCCAGCCTGATGTTATGTAATAACCTGACTCCCATGGGTTCCAAGTGCTTCACGGGTGCTGAGTGATTGTGCTGAGCAATTACAAATTGTTGCACAAGTCTCTGCATTCCTCATCCTGTGGATGGGAAGCTGGGACATCCTGTCTTTCGGAAGAGGCAGAGGTTAGGCCAGAAGCTTTTGATAGACAGATCAACAGGGATCTTTGATCTGTGATCCACAGGTAGCTCTGTGTTACTTGTCCCATCTGGGCATGATTGGGAGCTGCTGTCCTGGTCCTTGTGCACACAGCCATGGTCAGACCTGCTCATTTGGGGGCAGAATTTGGACCTTGTAGCCTTGACCCTCTTGATGTGATGCATAACAGGGCCCCCACCCAGGGCTCAGGGAGCCCTGTCCTCTCCATGGTGGGAACAGCAATGATGGGTGAGAGGATGGTGATGGCTGAAGTCACCTTCTAAAGCTCTGAGACCTGGCCTGTCCTGCCCAGACAGGGACAGCAGCTGGTACTGGGGTGGCACAGGAGTTGTGGTGGCAGAGGCATTGGGTTATCCAAGGTGGGAGAGGCTGGAGGCTTCTGTGCCTGTCTGTGTGAGCGTTCATGCAACACAGCCATCCCTGGCCACTGAGCTGGGACACAGATGTGTACTGCAGTTCCTAATTCAATATGTATTGGCTGATGTTTGGGCTGCCTCCTCAGGGCTGTTTTCCATGGCATGTTGGGCAAAAGAAGGTGGGATGGGGTAGTGTTACCTGTAAAAGGTATTTTTAATAGTGTTGTCCTCACTTTTCTGGGGACACTAAGGTGGTGTCTCGGGTAAGTCACTCAAGAATAGTAGTTCTGAGTTGACTACTAGGTTTTTTCTACTGAGTTGAATGATGTGGAGGGGAGTGAAGCATTCTGGGTTAGTTGGAATGAGAAGGGTAGAGCAAAGAGCTGGAAATGTTCGTTTGTAAACTGAACTTGATTTCATTCAATATGAAATATCCATCAGTGTGGCCTGTTGGAACACAGAGTGGACAGAAGAGCAAAGCTGGGGATGACTCCCTCGGGTAGGGGTTTCCTATAGACTTTCCTTCTCATGCCTGGGTTTTGGTGAGCTGTGTTGCCTCCCCTTCATCCAGTGACATGGCTCCATGGGTGACCTGTGGTTGGCCAAGTTCTTCCCTGAGACATGTACAAGGCACCATCCTTGACTCCATCCATGCTCGTGGCAAAAGCCCAGTGTTTGCAGCCTGTGCAGGACCAAGTTGCTGTTTGGGGGTACCTGTCATGCCTCCAGAGCCTGAAGGAGAGCTGGGGGTGACCATTTTCCTTGCTTAGTCAGCTTGGTTCCAAAAGCACAGGTTTATAAACCTGAATACAAGGTCAGTGCTTTGATAATACTTTGTGTAATCTGCCAAGGAAGACAAGTTAGGAAAGTCTGTCATCCTGGCCGTGAAGTATTGGAATTTTCCCCATTCTACTTCCTGTGCATGAGATGAGGGATGGTGCTGTCTTTCTTTGAAAGCAGTTCAGGGCTTCAAGCTATGGAAGATTTGATGTGGTTTAAGAATTTTGGGTTTATGTAATTCCTCTGGTTGTGTCTTGATGGTTTTGAGGTAGCACTGGGTCTGGCAGGAGCAGAGCTGTCCCATCAGTGTGCAGCAGGCCCTGGGAACTCCTGAGCTGCAGCTCTCTTCATATATCCAGGGGCCATGTCTGCTCCTGGCACAGCTGCAGAACTCACACCAAGATGTAACTGCAGTGCTTGTTTCAAAGCAGGGAAAGTAGGTTGAGGAGTTTCAGAGCTGGTATCAGCTCTTGCCTTCATGCTATTGTGTTACCAGAAGCAAAATTTTCTTCCCTTCTTTCCTTCCCTTTATTTTGAGATGCTGCATCCAACTGCAACGACAGCTGTGTACATGCTCTAGGAAAACTGGTCGTAAGTTTTGTGGAGACTTTCAAAGCGTTCAGGACACCAGAATACCTCAGTCTTTTCTGGAGGGCTCATGAGAAAGTAGGAGATCACAGCTACATGCATTTGGACTTTTCTGTAAATAGCATCTGGATCTGTTGTATTCTCAGAGTACTTTAAGACTCATGTGTTTGTCCCTTTACCATTTTATCTGGAAAACTCTGTGAGCTGTTCTAAAACTTGTGTTTCATACTTTGTAGAGAAGGTGAGATGTGATGCCATCTCTGAGCATTCAAATGGTCTGATCAATTATTCATCAGTAACTTTTATGGTTAAGAGGTACAGACGAGATCCAGAATTCCATTTAACAGCCAGAAGCTGCTAAAATTTCTCCCTTTCTCCCTCCTGCCATGAGCAGTCCTTGGGATTTGAACTTTTGGATCAAAATGATCCCAAGCCACTTGTGTGTTTCCTGCATTCCAGAATGACCCAGGGATCCTCTGTGCTGAGTGTATTGCTGCTCTCCTGCCCAGGAGGGAACACTGTACATTGCTCTGTTTGAGCTCATCAGTTTGTAAGGCAGGCCCTGAAAACCCAGCAGATGAAACTGATTGCCATTAAATTTTTTCCAGGGATGAGGAGATGCTTTTTGCTCATCTTTCTAAATCACCTGAGAGCATGAGATGCTCTCATGGCTTTCTGTAGTTAATTTCTTCTAGCCCCATAAATCTGCTTTCTGAGCTGCCTTTTTTTTTTTTTTTTTTTTTTTTAATCCAAGGTCAATGGGGCCATAGTTGTCCAGTGCTTACATCCTGTATGTCTTAGGGACTGGTGTCTTGGCACATGGGTGGAGTCCTCAGGCTGAACAGAGCCCAGTATTCCCACATTCCCTCCTCTTTTTTGGGCAAGTGCAGTATCTGCTGGCTTCCTGTGCAGAACATGCTGGTGTTCAGAGAGGAAAATGGGATGAAGCAGAATGTTATGTGTTAACATCTCTGAACACATGTGTATAAATATATCTGTGTGTACGCCCAGGTTTGGTCTCTACTCATTTTTTGGATTAATATCTTGTTCAATAATTATTTACAAGTAGCAAAGTAGAACATGGCATATGCATTGGGCTGAGCTTGGTGCCTCTATGTGTCTCTGCTGTGTTGAGCAGCTGGTGGAGCTGGGCTCTGACCCTGGAGGGCTGTCAGTGTCACTGTTAATCTGAGAGGATCAGGCATGGACCACCACAGTTTGTATTGGATTGGACTCCAACCCTTTGACTCCAGATGGAAAACCACATTCCTGCAGGAAACCTCTTTAAACCAGCACTTGGAATAAACTCTGCTCATTGCTACACTGTGTACTTGGGATCCCACGTTTCATCAGAGCAGGACAGGCACATCCTTTATCTCTTCAGACTTAATTCACCACCTCATAGTAAAATGTCTTTTGTTTTCCCCTGGCTATGGAAAAGTGAGTCAACTCTTCTGCTTTGTGGGTTCAGACTGAAGGAATCAGTAATTGCTTTATCTTCTGTACACATTGAGCAATGGAGAATAAAGAGAGGACAGTCTTCAGATTCAGAGACTGCATCAACCCCACAGGTCTTTGTCAACACCTTCTGTCCTCATTCTTTGCACAAATAAGAGTGACTTCCAGCCTGTGCCGTGGAGGATGTTGGGTCTGAATGGACAGGATGCACACAGGAAATCAATCAGCTGTTGAATAGAGTGGTCATGCAAAGTGTCTTGTGGTGGACAGGATGGATCTGATGGAGGTGGGGGTTGGCCTGTGGGACTGAACTGGTTTTGCTATTCTGCTTGCTTGGGGAACAGGCTTCCGAAAGGGACTTAAATTATCTGGGTTTGCCGTGTATTGTGTCTGTGAGAACTAAAGATATCCTTGATATCTGATGGATATTCTTGCCTTGTACCACAAACACCTTTCCATTTTGGGAAACTTCAGTGAAGAGAGAACAAATCATAAAATCATAGCATAAACTGAGTTGGAAAGGACCCACAAGGATCATTGAGTCTCCTGGCCCTGCACCCTGCAGAAATCCTGCCCTCTGCTTGGGAGTGTTGTCCAAATGTTCCTTGAGCTCTGGCAGCCTTGGGGCTGTGGCCATTCCCTGGGGAGCCTGTTCAGTGCCCCACCACTGAAGAGGGAGAAGAACTTTTTCCTGATATCCAACCTAAATCTAATTGGCCAAGCCAGTCTCCAGTGGATTATGGCAATGCTGAACACTCTTCTTTGTTGAGCCTGTTTTTATTCCTTCCTTCCTAAGATAAGCTTGCAATAAATCCAGGTGAGCAAATGGTCCTTCATGTCTGGCGTAAGTGGTGCCTTTGCAGAGACAAGTGTGGATCAGTTGGAAATAATTATTTCTTATATCTCCTGCTGCAAGCAGAGTGAAGGTGGTTGTCCTCTCTGAGGGGCACAGGGGCTTAGCAAAGCAGCTTGTGTTCTTTTCTCTGTGGTGTTCTAGGTGGGTATTTCACACCAGTGAAAAAGGAGAAAGGTGATTGTCTAGGAACATTTAGCTCCTTACAGCACCCTTAGTTTTGGGTGAACGTCCTTGCAGAGCTTACAGCAAACCAGCTCTTGGCTCTGAAGGGTCAGTGAGAGCACCATGCCCCAGCAGCCATCATGGAGGAGCCCAGCATGGAAAATCTCACCACACTACTGGAGCCTGGGAATCTTCACATGGTCTGCGCAAATCTTTTGTCTTAGAGAAGGGACATTTTAAATAAAAGTCAAATTTGGTCTACTTGGTCTTGTTACAAGCTCTTTTGGTCCCCACTTTGAAGTAGCTGCATCTCTTGAGTGAGCAGTCTGTCTTGCAGTCAGGTGCTTTCTGTGTCTTCCATCTGTCCTTGTCTGCCATAGAAAGAAATACGTGACCAGGTGCATTCTTGGCAGTGAATTTCAGGTTATTTCAGGCTGTGATGCAGCCCAAAGTTTGTGAGATATTGTTCGGTTGCATATTTTTAAAATCTCAAAAGAGAAGTTGGACTTTTCCAGGCTTGGGTTGTAATTTTTCTGTCCTACAGAAGTTTGAATTAGAAAAATCAGTTCTTCAGTGTATTTGAAACTAAACCATTTCTTATAGTTGAATTAGCAGTGTTCATTACCTGGCCCTGTCAGGTGGTTCCCACAAGGAGCTGAGCAGAGCCCCTGGTTCCTTTGCTATCTGTGTGTCCATGGCTGCAGGGTCAGTGGTGCAAGGATCCAGGGCTTGTTCCCCACACTTAGCAGAAGCCCATCTCACCCAAGCTTCTCCAACTGCTCTGAGATAACAGGTCCTCATGTTGAGAAGGATTTCTAGAGCTGGACAGCTTGAGGGACTCTGATATGCAGAATACAATTTCTGTTCCTAGAGAAGTCTCATAGTGCAGAGTGGTGATTAACTCTTGTCAGTTGTAGGGCTCTGGAGGGACTAAATGAGGATGTAGTTGTTCAGTTCATTCAGACTTATTTGGGAGAGGGGATCTGATGAATGGCAAGCCCACCTGGGAGAGACCACCAGTCCTAGATTGGTGGATTCAGGATGGAAGCTCGATTTTTAATTTTTTTAAGGGAAAAAAGGTTGTTAATAAGATCTGCCTTAGCACAAGAAAAGCAGAGCAGGGATGGTCAATGTGCCTCGAGGGAAGTAGCATGTCACTAACATACAGGTATTTGGCTAATGAGTTAATAATGCATGCTTCTAATTGTAGTAGTAATACAGTTGGAAATAAGAATTGTCATTGCTGTAAGAAAACAAATTGCTTATGACTTAATATGTTAAAATGAGTTCAAATGATCGGGTGTCGCTTTGCCCCCAAGGAGGGGAGGTTGCTTTGGTGGAAATTGGAAGCAAAAGATGGCACAGTGGCTGTGATTTGTGCCACTGAGTGCTCAGTGGGCAGTGTGACTTAGCTGAGTATTGTGTTGTTCGTTACTGTGTCATGTGATAACAGCACCATGTTTTCCTGTCATTTCCACAACTTTTCCTGGCTGAAGTGACACACAAGCAACCCTGGGTAGTAATCACATTGTCCCGTTCAGTTTCAAAAGGAGAGAAGCGGACCTCATCCAGAAACTTTCCAGCAGGCTACAGTAAGCTTTCCTGTCTGTTAGCCATTGTCAACTCTTCTCCATCCCGCAAAAATGGCATCTCTTAAAGTAATGAAATTGTCTCAGAAATAGTGTCATTCCATCGAGTGATTGCTGTGTAATAATGATTTTGCAAACTATTTATGGTCTGTATTGAGGTTATTTTGTTGATTCTTATGGATGTGCTTGTGTCTCTGTTTACTGTTCTCTCTCAGGGAGCTGCCCATGACTCAGGAGAGGAAATAAAAAGAATCAGCATTCTCAGTAGGGTTGTTTAAATTAATTAGCTCACAGTTTTCCAATATTATCCTGAAGTTCTTTCCAGTTTAAGCTTTGAAATCCCAGCAGTGGTGGGTTCAGTGAATGTGCTGCAGTCTGGCTCATGGCTGAATCAAAATGAGTTTGAGATCAGTGTGCTCAGTTAAATTCTGCTCAGTCTTGACTAGGATGGGTGGAGAGGTTTCCTCCATGTCAAGGTGTAGGGCTAATTAAAATCCATTGTAACTCAGTGTTTTACCAGTACAAAATATTCACATTTTAAAAGCCTCAGCCAATCCCCATTGAAGCCAGGGAGACTCTTAGCAGCCTTGAGCATGTGCTGGGCTGAGACATGTGGGCTGTGGAAGGGCCGTGCCATCTTCCACTTTCTGTTCTTATCTTTATTTTAATGTTTTGGAGGAGCATAAAAGCCAGAGTAGTGCTAGGGAGAATTTCAGCCTCTTGGTCACAAGGAAAGGGAGAAAATGTGCTTTGCTTTAGTCTGGGTACGTCACAGGTGCAAAACTATTTCCTTCCTTTGCCACATTTTCTGTGTTTCTTCTTCATGTCTAGGAATCTGTTCTTAAATATAATGAAGCCTCAGGACAGTTTACATGGATTAGAGCAAACCAAAATTAGTTCTGCCCCTCTTGCAAGGATGCTGTTTGGTTATGAAAAACAAAAATTTCTTCTTTTGAGAATCCAAAAGCTTTGTGACAGCATCGACATTTCCATCGCTCTAGGAAAAAAATTGGAACATTTCTTCTGGAGACTTTTTCTAGTGAAATTCAAACTAGGATTGATATGGTATTAGCATTGGCCTGCAGGGTCTGAAAATGATTTTAGAAATGACAGACTTTGAGATAGAAGTAACAAAGCTCTCTAAAACCTCTCCAGGCTGTCTGGAGTCTTGGTAGGAACGTGTCAGGCACAGTCCTAAACAGTGTTTGTACTCTGAAGTTGCACAGTGTCATTTGAACCCTGCAGTTTGCCTGGAAGCTTTTTTGTTAGGATTTACACTTTAGCTTTGGCCGATGGACTAGAAATCAGTTCTTAAAATGTCACCCTTTTTACCAAGCCTGTGGAGAATAGAATGTATTCTCATTAACCCTAGTGAAAATAGGAGCTGTTAAGAGAGATTTCTGAGCAGAATCCAGCACCAGGTAGGGTTGGGAAGCACAGCTGGTGCGCTTGGATCTTTTTACTTTTGCAGATTTTACTCGTGTCAGCTGTACCATCGAATATGTCAACTTTGGGGCTTCTTTGAGTCCTGCAGAGCTCTCGGCAAAGTGCAATAGAGGAGATAGGCAGCTACCTACAGCATCTTTTTGGCTTTGCTTCATGTCTGTTGACTTTCAATTTTACTTAAAAAAACTCACCACCTTTTCTCTGCTTCTTTCAACAGTCCTTGTTTTTCATGCCAAGGAAACACTTGTTTTTAAAAGTCGTGGCCTCCCTGCAGTTGGTTGTTTACAGCAGGGCTCAGGGAACTTTCACAGCCTGTCTGGGAGCTTCCCAAGGTCTCCGTGGGTCTCCAGAGGAGATTTTTGGGGTCCTCTGGCCATCAGAGACTTTTCCATGCGTGTCCAGCTGTGCAGCTTGTGGCGAGCAGCCTCGTGGCCGTGCCGGGCCCAGCAGTGCCTGGCGCCAGCGCCCGTCCGCCTCCTGCCAAGCTGGACACAGCTCTGACAAAAGGACAACTGTTTGGAGGAGTTGTTGTCTTGCTTGGTGCTCCTAATCCCTGGAATAACTGCTGTGACAAGCATAGTAACCATCTGCAGTGAGACCGACACATTGGTGCCTTTTTGAGTGCAAGGATGGCAGCCACCTCCTCAGCGCCTTTTTTCTTTGCTTTTCAAAATGCCTCAAAAGCAGGATGGAGAATTGGAAGCTCAAGCCCTTGGATGAGTTGTCAGGAGCTTTAGTCACTCTAAGGTGCCTTTGGAAATGCTACTTTTAGCTGTTTGAAGAACATCTAGCCCTCTTCAGCTATTTATATTATATTTTTAAATCGTATATGAAGCCCCACAAGTCAGTCTTACATATCCTGGGCATTTGGGGAATATATGTCCAATTTTGCCCAACATTCCCAGCCTTAGAGAAGTTTGGATTGCACATCTTAAAAATTATATGGTGAGAAAAGGCACATGTCTGCTGACTTTTGTGCAAACTCTGATGTGCACTAATCCCAGGGAGTGGGCAGTAACTAATTTTTACCTTCACTGAACCCTGGGCTGTGTGGTTGTCCTGCTATTCTCTGAAGCAGGCTGCTGTAGTATTCAGAGCACCAGGATGTAGTGCAGGGTTTAGGCAGTTTTTTTTTGCTTTTGGAGGCATGTCCACCCTATGGATTTCTGTCCTCATACATCTGCAACAGTGCAAACATACAGATAGATGTCCTGCACTTAGTTTTTATTGCCTCACTCAGATTTACATTAAAAAATTCACAATTTAGATCAATGCAGAGAGTCCGTGTTCTAGATTTGCATTTTTGAGCTGCTTTCTTGGCATGGGAATCCCTTGAAATTTTGATTTACACTGAAAAATTCCTGATATAAAGCATAGGCTTTTTGACATTAAAAGCAATTATTGCAATCCAGTTATCATTCTTGAGGTGGGCCATATTGCTTAAAGGAAAATTGCCCTGCTTGCATATGGCAAATCAGCTAAATGAGCAAAACCTCTATTCAAGTCTCTGTTACTGTGTCAAACTGGTAATTTGGTTATTTGACCATTTCCCCGGGTATTTGAGAAGAGCTAAGCGGGAGCCGTGGTTGCGAGACAAGGCAGATGGCATCATAAATACATAATGGAAATGAGGCCAAGCTCCAAGACGGGACGGTTTGGGGGTGGATGGTAATGGTCTGTCTCAATCCAAAGCCCTGGAGAGCTGCAGAGCCCTCAGTGCAGCCCTGGGGAGGAGAGGATGTTCCCCAGCTCCCACCTTCTTCCCAGCAGCTCGAGGCACCATCCTGCAGCTGTGGAACAATGGCCCAGATCTGCTTTCACACCACAGCTGGGGACACACAGCCTGCTTGTGTGTGACAGGGGAATAATGAATTCCAATTCGCTGTCTCTTCTGCTGTAGGGTCAGGAAAGCAAAGTTTCCTAGTCTGAAAAACAGAGGGAGGAGAGAGAAGGGTTTAATTGCTTATTTGAATAAATTACCTCAATGTTTAAAATTTTTAAGTCCATGAAAACTTTGATATGAAATGTTTTTTGAAACAAGAGCTGAAAAAGTAGCTCAGTCAGTGAAAACTCAACATTTCACCTTTTAGCTGTTTTTCCTCTGCTCTTTTGAAGAGGATTTAGCTCTCCAAGATCATGCTCCTTCGTGCCCACCAGCTGGCAGGAGGTGAGGCAGGAAATGCCCATTTGTCTGTGCTTCCTTGGCATGGTGCTTCTCACCTCTCTTCCTCCCTCAAAACAAGAACTATTTTTATGGCACTGACAAAACAGGATGGTGGAGCAGTTAGACAGAAACCAGTTCAGGAGCTCCCAACAGAAGCTGTCTGTGAGACACTTGGCACATGTGGAAGTCATGTTTCTTTTCACTTTTTTTTTCCATTTCTTTTTTCCTCTGTTCTTTTCTTTTTTTTGTCATTTTGCTGCCTTTTTTTTTTTTTCATTCCTTGCTTTTTAGTAAGCAATTTCCACGGAGAACCCCACTGAAAGCAGGGTTTGTTTTATGCACAGAAGCTCTGAGATGGCATCCATCCCACCTGTGCTGGGTTGTAGCACTATGAGATGGTTTCCCAAATCATCCCTAAGTGCAGTGTAGGGGCACTGTAAGGAACAGCAGATTGAAATCTCGAGCTGGGCAGGTTAGAGAGCAGGAAACACCATGGCAGATACAGCCCAGGAGTGGGGAGAGGAGCTGCTTCCAAACGCTTTAATCAAACAGGTCAAGAGTTCAGGACACGCAGCTGCTCCGAATGTGGCAGCACTAACCCAAAGTGCAGCAGAGGAAGCCATTTGAACTGTAGCTGCTCCAGTCAATTGGCCTTTTGCCCTCTCAAAACCTGGGATCCCAATAAAACCCCATCATAGTTGGGTCCCCAGCTGGGTGGTGTTTGCAGCTGCTGGTGACCAACATGGGATTTATCAGCGTGGAATCAGCTGTGACCTGTTTATTCCTTGGCTGATAAACTCAGTAAGCTCCATGTGTTTGGTCAAATCCTCCATGTGTGTTCTGCTCTTTGGGCCAGACCCTGGACAGGCAAGTGGGGGCTGGATTAAATATCCACCGAGTTTGATGGATCTCTCCTGTACACAGGGTGGTCACAAGTACTTGTGTGCTTTAAAATCCATGTGAGATCAGTGTGCCCTGCTGTGGGAACTGTCTGCATTGCTCTTAATGCACCTTGAAAGTGGAAAATGTGAGCTTTGGGCTTATTTTATGACTCAAGAAGTGTGAATCAGCTAACTAACTAATGGAAAACTGAAATTTTGCATGGTATTTTAAGATGAAAAGTGTTGCAAATACTTGTGCATTTCCTGCTAATTCAATGGTAGCATTGCTGCATGTGAATGAGCCATTGGGAGCACCTTTGAACTCTCCGTTTACAAATTTTGGACATTCATAATACTCCTTATCTGGGCAAATCCTGGTGGCTTCAGTAGGGGCAGGGTTTGTCTGAGAAAGTTAATTTAGATGCTTGGTGACGACACACCTGAACAGGCAGATTTGGTTTTCATGTCACAAAAAACTTGTCTTGGTTTTTATAAATTATTGGCTCTTTATTTGGTCTTGGATAAATTAAATGATTATCTAAATGTATCGGATTTTGGAGGTTTGGGGTTATTTTCTTTTTTAATTGCAAGTTTTCTGTTAAGGGCAAACTTTTCTTAAAGTCTCACTGGTTCACCCAGAAGAGCTTTGCCTGTATTAATAGAATCCCAGCTGGAAGGGAGGCAGGTGCTGGGATTGGTGGTGTAGGGCAGCAGGAGCTTTGGGGAGGTGGGGCTGGGAGTGCCCTTCAGGCTCTTGGTGCTGCATGTTACCAGATCCTGCTCACAGCCTGATGTATTTTGTGCAAAGTAGAAAGAACTGTGCAAATGAGCACTTAGAATGACTCTATGAGACATATTGAATTTTATGCTGCAGCTGGAGAAACTTATCCTTAATTGAAGCTGTGGGCAAGTGTATGTCATTTTTGATTTAACATTTTTCCTCACCCCTTCACCCCTCACCCCAACCAAAATCCTTTGTGGAGTCAGATTGTTGCTGTAGCTTTGTGAATCCCTCTCTTCTAATGTTTAATCAAGTGCTGAAAAGAGACATTTAAAGACTATTTAAAATGTGGAAAAATTGCTTCCCAATATTTTTGACAGAGAGAGACTGAGAACACACAGCATTGAATCATCAGGAAAATTGAAGATTTCCCCTGAGCAACATTGGGATTTTACAGCAGAGGACTTGAAAGACCTTGGAGAAATTGGACGAGGCGCTTATGGTTCTGTCAACAAAATGGTCCACAAACCAAGTGGGCAAATTATGGCAGTTAAAGTAGGTGATGCCCATCCTTACATTTGTACTTCAGTCCGTTGGGATGCAGTGTGATGGAGAATTAAGGTTCTTCCATCTAGCACCTATTACTGCTCTGTTCTATTTATATTTCTGGTGTAAAGGCTGCTGTTTGCTGAAAATACAGTGTATAATGGGCACGTTTTCAGGTGATTTGTGAAGTTCTCATAATTGCTGTGCCCTTTTCAAAATGTCTATCAGGAACCTGCTGTTCTGAGGGGATCACACATCTTTGGAGACTGATGGTGGGGCACGGGCCTTTCTCCTCTAGGTCACTGGTTCAGATACAGCCTAGGCTGGTGGTAGGCACAACTTGACATCTCGTAGCTTCTTGGTGTCTTTTGTGAAATAAGGTAATGGCTTAAAATCAGCTGTTGATGTCAGCATGTGCCATGGTGTTGCCCTGCCCGGAGGAGCTGGAATGGAGTGGATGTCTTCTAGGGAATGTTGTGCTCTTGCTGATGTATGATGGAGTGTCTGCTTTGTGCCTACCATGTCAGACTGTTCTGGAGGTGGAAAGTGTAGCAGGTTTCTTGACTGTCCGTTTTCTACTTTATGCTACCCAAAACCTCACCTTAGAACCAGGAATAGCCTCCTCTCCCAGCTGGACAATAATTATCTGTCTTGCCACAGCAGTGCTGCTCACTGGGCATCTTGAAGGAGCTGCTTGTCCATGGAGGTGGGCAGCAGCTGTTCTCTGTCTCTCTGGTCCTTTCCTTTGCTCACTGCAGGTTGCTAATGACATCTGTCTTTTAACTCTGTCGATGATACCAACTGTAAGTGCTCTCATGGCTCCCAGGAAAAAGCAGAAGTGAGCTACGCAGGAGTCTGTGTTGCTGTCATTTCCAACTCTCTGTCTTCTTCAGAATATTCCCTGATCCAATCTGGAAAGGTTTGCCCCTGTTAGTCTCACATGCCAGGCAGACATATCTCAGCCCTAGCTCTAGCTACCCCAAATTTTATTCCTACCTGTCTGTAGTGTGTCAGGTTACTGGAGTAACCTCCATCCTTCAATCTTCTCCAGTAAATACTGACTTCCTCACAAAGGTGGGATCACTGGTTAGGTCTCTTGAGTGTTCTTGACACCATGCAGTGCTGTTTCAAGCTGGATTTGAATCCCTAAAAGTCGCAGTGGAGCTAGAGGTTGCCTGTAGCTACAGGCTGGTTTCCTTCAGTTGTCTTTGGTAGAACTCATGGGTGTAGTTTGCAGGTGACAGGTTGAAAAACACTGGTGGAGTGAAATGATTCCTGGACACCTCCATCTTCCCCAACTCAGGGTGTGTGACCTGGCTACCTCTAGTTTTGCTGAGGGTGTGAAGGGGGCACAGCCCCAGAGCTGAGTGGCTGTTTCCTGGAGCTCTGCAGTGGCTACAGCCGTGCGGAGAAGGGCACTGTGTTGGATTAGCTCATGTCAGGGAGAAGATGTGTCTGCTGGCACAGGAGTTCCCTTGTCCCACACTGTTTGCACAAGAGCTTTTCAGCACCCTAGGTGAGCCTTGCTGCTGTTGAGGGCCTGTGGTACATGTACAGCCATGTGGGAGACACGAGGCACCAGTTCTGTGTCCTTGGAGAAGATGGCATGGTGCAGCATGCTGAGCTGGCTTTAAATAGGGATGAGGTGTGTTCTGAGCCTTGGGGGCTCACTTTTAAACAAGTAAATCCTGTTTGTTTACAGTGACTAAACTGAAATGTTCAAGTTCTGGGCTGGGCTGGTGCCACCTTCTTTTCTCTGACCCTGTTTATTTTGGGTGGACACAGCTGGACCTGCTGGGGGAGAAAGGTTGGAGGGTTTGGGCAACAACATCATTTCTAAAACAGTAGTGGTAAACAACTGTTCTGTTTGTCCTAGTGGGGAGAAAACACAACATTGAGCAAAGGAAGACCTGTGGGTGGAATAGTCAGTGAGGCCTCTAAGGCAGCAGCAGCATTCCCCAGACTGGATGGTGCAGTTCTTTGAGATGAGGATTCAGGATGAGACTAAGCTTGGGCTTGTGATTAGTTCATCCCACACTCCTCAGATTTTCCTTTCTCAGCCTGCTGATGCTTTTGGGGCAGCCACGGTTGTGCATTAATCTTCTGCTCCTTCACTGTCTTAATCCATCTGTGTTGGGAACTGTTTTTTCCCTCCTGCTCTCTCTCTCAAGCTTTATAGTCTCTTCACTGTGGAACTGTTGCCTTCAGCCATGTGTTCTCCTTCAGCATAAAGCTCTTCTCTAAGAGAAGTTTGAGAAGGGAAATAGCGTTTTATGAAAATGTGTCAGTTTAGTGAGGTCTTGGCTATGATCTCCATGGCACCTGCAGCTCTGTGATGTGGCACTGAGCTGGGACAGGTGACAGGATTCCCTCACAGCTGGAGCCAGTGTCTGGTTATTTGGGTACTTCCCCAAGAGCAGCACCAGTGCAGCAGGCCAAGCATCCTTGGAAGGACATTCAGCACAAGGAAACAGCTTTACAGAAGCTGCAACCCAGAAGTTGGTTGTTCTGTACTGCTCACTAGATGCAGAGAAAATTGGTACAGGAGCCTGTCCCAACTGTTCCTCCATCCTTCTCCACCACTCCCCAAATCTCCACTACTGTTGCTGCAAATTCCCATCGTGGTCAGGAGATTCCTACCCCACTTCTGGAAGGGCTGTGTCCTGCTTGCAGCTACCATGACCAGGCTTGTCACTCCATTCTACCACAAGGAGATTGAAATACTCATTGTTCTGCAAGTGTGCAGCTAGAAACATTGCTTGTTTCCCCTTGCTGGAGTCTTCTCTGGCTGAAGGCAGCTCCTGTTGTGCCAGGCCACTGGGCACCTCTGGTCACTTGTCCTGCTCCCCTCAAAGGGTGTGGCTGCTAGAGCGTATCTTCAAATCCTGTTTCCAGCTCCTTTCTCCTGTGTTTTGTAGCCTGTCCTGCCTTTGCCCAAGGAACAGTTCCTTGAAGTTTCCCAAGCTTTCCCCCTGCTTGGTGTGTGTGGCATCAGTGCTGCAGGGCACACGTGCTCCTTTGCCCCCAGGGCTCACCAGGCACAGCCTTTTGTGCTGTTTTTGTTGCACATTCAATTTTTCTTAACCACTGAAAGAAAATAATTCCTGAGGGCTGATATATCACCAAAATAACTGGGGATCTGCAGATGGAGAGACACTGTTTTCTTTCATTTTTCCTTTTAACTCATTTTGGTCTATCAGCCTATGGGTCCTCGCAAATGCAATCCTGGCACCTTTAATGAGTCTCTTGGCATGGGCAGGGCTGCCAGGCCCTCGGTGAGTCAGGCTTTTCATCTGTGCTCCACTCAGTAGAAAAGGAGGAAAATGAGCCTGAAATGAGCCTCCTTGTGTCGATGGCTAAAACCACTGCAGCAGAGTTTCAGCTGGTGATGCATGGCTGGGATGATGAGCTCTTGTCCCCAGTCCTTCTCCTCCCTCTCCTTTAGCCTTGGTCATTCTCTGTGACTACTTTTTAATGACAAAAAGGCACTCTGAATACTCATTTCAATGACAAAAAGACATTCTGAACCTCTTTGGGAATAGGCCTAAGGCTGGAGTGGGCTGCAGGAGCAGGGACCTGGTCCTCCTGCTGCTGCCACCTGCAATTATTTGTGCACCCTTTATGCTTTCTGCCATAGAGAGCTACTTCCTAGAGCTATCAGGAGGAGGGGGAGAGGATGAAGGAAAGGGATCCAACTCAAGAGGATTTGTGTTCAAGCCTTTCTCATTTTTGCCCCTAGAAGACATTGCATTGTTTTCCTAATTGTCAAATTTTTATTTACAAATAAAAACCAATCTTTTCATTCTTTAGGTCGCTTTCTTTCAGATCTTCCTGGAGATGCACTTTTTTACTCTGGGTCAGCTGCCATCAGTCTTCCTGTCACTGAAAATACCCTTTTCATTTTCTTAAGGATTTTTTGGCATATGAGGTCAAGACTTCTCCAGGTGGGAAAGAGAGTGGCCCAGTTTTGTCCAGTGCCAGATCTGGCTATGCAAACTAATAAATGCAATGGAACTTTGTATGCTGAATCCTCACCTTGTCAGGTTTCTCTTCCTGGCTCATTTTCCTGGGAGAAATCTCTTTTCGTGGCTGGTGTGTGTCTGCTGCACCAGTTCTTTGTGATCTTGCCTGGTCAGGCTTCCACTTCTACCCCCACTACCCTTTGATTTTGCTTCTGGTTTCTTGTTTTTGTGTTAGTCTGGTTTTTCCCAGTCTATGGCAGTCCGTAAGTGACTTGTGACCATTGTCCTGGGCTTCCCACTGTGCAGAGAGCCCTGGTTCCTCCTCAGGATCTGCTCCAGTGCTGTCCTGGTTTTGTCTGAGAGGGTCTACAGTATGTGCAATTCTCCAGCCCTTTTTGTATTTGTCCTCCAGCATCACCCCGTGGTGTTGTCCCAGCTGCTCCAGGGACTGTGCCTCTTGTTCCGTGGGGGCACCACAAATTACAGGCACATGGAGAAGCCCCATTTATTTGGATGAAATGTTTTCTTGGGATACTTGCCCAGCTGCTAGAGGGGTGTAATTTCTGTTGTGAGGTTTCCTTCTGGCCCTGATGATAGTTCATACAGAAAGGACGCTTTAAAAGTTTCCTGGGATATGAATTTAAAAAAAAAAAATAGCCCAAACTGGAATGAAAGCTGGGGAGCATTCTTCCAGTTAGAGCAGGATGCTCTGCTTTGCACTGAAATATTGAACATGGTGTGGGTTTTACTAGCCAGGGTACTTCACAGTGCCTCTGGAAGGCTGGGAAAGCTGCTTGTTTGAAATTAGAACATATTTAAAATAGTCAACCTTTGATGTTTTGGGTGGCTCCTCTGCTGGTCAGGACCCTAAACACAGCCGTGGTGTCCTGAGCATCTGGTATTCCTGGCAGTGATGTCTGAGCCTCAGGCTCAGGCGGGACATCTTCACCTGCTTCTCACCTCTTCTGCCCTGCAGCAGGGAACACATCTGGGGTTCACCATCAGCAGCTTCTCCCAGTTTTGTTTCAATTAGTTCAGCTGGCTGAGAAATACATCACCAAGAGATGAGTGGAGTGGTTTGGCTGACCTTCAAGCTTCTTATCATGGCCCCTTGGAAACATCTTGCACCTCTTTTTTCATTGAATTATTTTTCTGTCAGGAAAGGTTACAGCTGGGAGAGTAACCCAGCTGGGGGAGAGAGTGGTTTTGTCCACAATGTTCAGTTTTCCTCCACCTCAAAAGAAAGTGATTTTTCAGCTGTAGGCCAGAATTTTCTATGTATTCCAATATCCTCAGCCTGGCTTAGTCTCCCTGCAGTATTGCTTAGTCCAGCCTCCAGTTACATTGTCCTCAGCCATTGTTGCTGCCTTCCTGTATTCTGTTTCGTTTAACAATATTTTTGACATGCTCCACTTGTTCTCTAAACTTGTTCTAAGGAAATCAGAAGCATTTTCAATATCACTTTGGTAATTGGAGGTGTCAAACTCATAGGCCCATAGGAGATCCCTGTTCCTCCTGGGGAAGCCAGTAAGCCAGGGAGCTGTTCTTGTTCCGAGCACAGTAGATCATTTTGGTAGTCAGTGCTTGTTCCCTCACCCACAGCTTCAAACCAGAAGTTCCTGTCTGACTTGCTCAGGTTTCTCAGTGGCAGTCTCACAGCTGAAGGAGGTTGCTAAGTATCACATGCCCCTTTGAGCAGCAATTTAACATACATTTTTACTTCCATGATCTCTCCATCCTTTCCTGGGTGCCTGATAGCCCATAAAGGCCCATCAGAATAATACATATTTAGCTTCATCCAGGGGCAAATTTCTCTGTCCTTCCCATGTCCATACAACTTCCGAAGAGAATTCTTGGGGTTTTGTTGCCAAACCATCCTTGTAATTCTTCACACGGTTAAAAGACACCTTCAGAATTTTCTGTTCCAGTCATTTGTTTCAGTCTGCTGGCTGAGAGTTTGGGGAAACCAGTGTTCCCAGTCCTGCTGGTAGGGTAGCTGGAGAGGGAGTGGATGAGTAAGAGCTGAAAAGAAACATGAGATAGAGTTAGAGCCTCATCACAGGAGGTGGGAAACTAGTTGTGATCTACTTCAGTCAGCAGTAAATGTGTTTCAGATGGTGAGATAGGTATTCCCATGCTCAGCAGTGACTGGACAAACCCTCTTTTTGCTGCTGGTTTGTTGTCCTAAATCTCTCCCGTCCCATGGAAGGATTGCTTCTCCCTTGGCACTGCCCGGCACTGCTGTGCTGAGCTTCCTGCTGAGGATGCAGGTGAGCCCCATGCTCAGGACAGTTCTGGATTGTCTCACAGCTCAAGGAATTGAGTTTCAAGTTGGTGTTTACAGCATATTTTTTTTTCTTTTCCTTTTTTTTTTAACCAGTCACTTCACACTGCACCTGAATCTTTCTGTGTGCATATTGGGCTGGACAATGTCTCTTCTGTTTTATGTCAAGTTTCTGGAATCTGCCTGGTTCTAGATTTCAGGGTGGCACAGACTGTGCTTTTGCTGTTGAGGCTACTCAGAGCATGGCTTCAGAGCTCTTCTTCCTAGTGTTGGAAAGCTTTGTCCTAACCTGTGTTTGAATAAAAAGGGCTGGAGAATTTTCTTCTAAAGGATTTGATAGTTTAAATTTGAGGCCACCAAGGAATTGTTACAAAAGGAGACTCCATAAACTTCTACTATAAATCCCCTTTTTTCCTTCTGTGCCTTTTTTGGCCGAGGGGTCACTTATCAGTGACTTATCAGTGACTGCCTGCAGGAAGGTGACTGGGCTGAGATCTGTAAGGCCTGAAGTGAAGTCAGCCCCTGTCCATCCCTGTCTGAAATGCCCTCAAGCAGCTGCCTCACCTTGTGTCTTCCTTCTCTGCCATGTCCCCTGTTCTTGGGGAATGTATCTGTGGGAGCTGCTGCAGTGCTTTGCACTATGCCTTGGATTTAGGTAGCAGGTTGTATCACAGCTCATGTGCTGTTTGGGTAGTGACTGCTGTTGGCTTTCCTCACTTTCTCTGTTCTACTGCTGAACTGGGAGTGTTGGGCTGCAGCAGGATCCCTGGCACACTGCAGCTAAACAGAGCCACCTTGTCCAGCCTGGGCTGACCCTGTCTGTGTGCTGTACTGCATGCTGCTCCTCGGAGTTCTCCCTTTCTCTTGACTTTGCCAGTCTCCTGTACTGTTGTATGAGACTTCCCAATCTTGTATCATGGCATTCCTTTCACTCTCTGAAGCAGTATTTGTTGTAGTGTCCATGTTGGCTTCTCAAGCTGTCCTCTGCCCTGTAGCTGACCCACTGTCTGTGCTCTGGGTCCTCTGCCAGCCCTTTATTGCTGGGGAGCTTGCGTTTGAGAAAGAGGAGTGTTTGGGTTCAGTGCTGTTCTGGAGTGCCATTAAAATCACCTCCACCATGCAGCATCTATTCCATATGGTTTCCAGTGTTGGAGAAGTAAGACCAGAGGAGGAATGTCAGAGGTGGGAGGAGATGCTTTCAGAAGAAGCTGTGGACTTTGAGGTGGATGCTGTAGTGTTGGCTGTGACAGGATTGTGCAGGTGCAAGGGGAATGCAGAGCAGGGCTGGGACAAGGTCATCATTCTCAGATGACCAGGAAAGAGGCTTTTTGGAGACAGACATGGAGTGGGCACAGAAGGAGAATACAAGTTACAATATGGAGAAAAGCTCCTTTTGGTTCCTCACCAGAGGTGACCTTTTCAGTGTGGGTCATGTCTCAGTGAGAGGCTGAACTATTGGCCATAGGTCTCACCACGGTGGCTTTGGCATCCATCACCTTCCATGGAGGTCAGAGCAGTGGCATTTCCATTCCACACAGTGCTGCTGGCGTGTCACTTGGGGAGAGACATTCACTCTGCTTGGCCTTCAGCCTCTCAGAGGGATTGCAGAGCTTTGTACAGTGAGGGCACAAGAGCAGGAAATAGCCAGTGTCTATCTGAACTTGTGTGACACAAACCTGAACCAGTGACCTGGAGGTGAAGTGTTTTAGTTCCGTTCCTGGCCCGTTGAGCTGCTTCTTGCTCTGTTGGTGACACAGAACCCCACCTGCTCAGCACGTCACGGACATTATGGGCTGTGGGTGCTGGGCAAGTCTCCTGACAGGTCCCCAAGAACTCTAGAATTCACAGGATGGGAAAATATAAACATATTATTTGCTGGTCTAGGCCAAACTAGAGCTACTAGAACATTAAGAACAAGTGGTTAAATACCAAAATACCAGGATATACTACAGGTAAGGAAAATTACAGTGTTGATACTGTCCTTGTTTCATATGAGTCATCACATAATAAGTCCTAAAGTACATAATGGTGCACTGTTTCACATGTGGTGCTGTATGAATGGCCGGCCTTGAAAATACCTTCATTCACCTGGCCTGTGCTAGCTGATGTGTGTGGGCATGATGCCACCAGCAGTTGCCCACAGGGCCATAGTATTGGTGAAATGGGTGCTAGTATCTTGCAGATTTTTTCCACAAGCTTGAATAATTTTTCTTTCTTGGATGCCGTGTAGTTTTTGTCCCTGAGGATGGTCCTGGCTACCTGTGTTGCTTTGGACTTCTTGCTAGATATTTTTTCTTGTTTTTTTAAAATGGTTTTTCAACGTGAGTCAGAGCTTCAGGATCACGATTTCATCATGTGTGATTCAGAGAATGTATTAATTAATGCAAGATGTTAAATTTATCTGTAAAATCACATGAAAAACTGGATGGTCATCTCCATCCTTCATTTAACCAGTTTCATACTTGAAAATGTAGTTTTCTATTTTCAAATGTGCATTGTTCTTTCAAGCCCAAATGAAACTTTTCACAATATATAGTGTATATATGAAGTATAGTGTATGTATACATATATCTATATTTACACATGGGGTATGTATCTATGTAAAGTATCTTTTATACAATGTTGATGTTCAGCCAGTACTAGGTAAAGGATTGTTAGTTTTATGAGAAGAGCTCACAGGACTGCTGCTCATCATTAACATTACCAGAGAAATGTGTTCCCTGGGTTATGTGGCAGTCCCTTCTCCCCAGCCATGCTGGAGGTTATGGAAGGAACCTTTTTGGCTTCTGTGCTTAGAAATTTTAAACATAATGTTCCTTGGTTAAATTTCAAACCAGTCTTCAAGCGCTGTCTAACATGGCTAAGAGCTGTGTGGGAATTTGTTTTGAAATGAAAGCCTGGATGTGGTGTTTCGCTGTAGTTTTCAATGAAATTTCAGCTCTTTAATTTCTTCCTGACATTTCATCTGAAAATGTTGATGCTTATGCGAGGACTGGGGGTTTTATGGTCTGATTAAACAGCTTTAGAAGTGTTCAGTTACATTTCTCATTTGAGAGCACTGCTTAATTCTCTAGAGTGTTTTTGAGCATGTTTGGGGGGGACTGCCTGCTCTGCTTGGGTTTCGGGTCCCGGTCACTTGTCTCCACCAGCAGGGCTGAGAATACAATAATGGCACGGAAGTGATGAAGTCTCTGCCACTCTTCCTCTTTCAGAGAATTCGGTCAACAGTGGATGAAAAGGAGCAGAAGCAGCTTCTGATGGACCTTGATGTAGTGATGCGAAGCAGTGACTGCCCGTATATTGTTCAGTTTTATGGCGCACTCTTCAGAGAGGTGGGCACCCCAAACTTGCTTCACTTGTAGCACAGTTTGGATTTTACCTTGTTTTTTTTCTCTTTGTAATTTCAAACTCGTGCTAAGGAGGAGAAAATTGGTTATTGTTAGATTTCTTGGTTCTCTGCTTTTACTCAAGGGTGTGTTTAGCCAGGAGACCCAGATGTCTGGGCACTTCTGAGCAAGCATTTGGTCTCTTTGCAGCAGGAGTTTTGGAGAAGATCAATGTTGAAACCTGATTGTTGCTCTCTTTCCTCCTGTAGTTCTTCTGCAGGCTTGGATTATCCCTGCTCCTGTAATTGTTGTTGAAACTGCCACAGTGTAGGGGTACAGACATGGAACCTCTGCCTGTTTTCCACTACTTCAGCACAAATGCAGTACCTCTGCTGAAGGGAAGAAAGGCTAGAGACCAAAGGGCTGCTGATGGATTTTGGGGATTATCAGGCATATCAGTCTGTGCAGGGTCTTGTGGGGTTTTACTGGAAAACTTTTAGAGAGAGGTCAGTGTTGTAGGTAGGTAAAACCCAAAACTATGTCTGAATACTCAATTCCTGATTTTAGAGAGTCTGCCTCTGTAATTTTGACAGGTCACTCCTCTGGCTTTAAGTCTCATTTACTAAAATAAGCATAATAATACTTCCTTTCCCCATGCTCTGCTTTTTCTGATCTTTTTGAACACAGAGCCATTTTAGGCCAGCAGGCATTGTCCATGTTCACACAGTACAAAGTCCTACCATGTGTGGAGCCTCAATTTGGCTGGAAATTTCCAGCTTTGCTGAGATGAAGGTGACAGGGCTGTCAGCTGGTGTGAGGAAAAGGTCTGTGGACAAAACAGTGTCTTGCCAGATGGTGATGAGCATCATGCTCAGAGCTGTGCAAGCCTCTCACCCCCCTTCAGCTCTGGGCACATCCCAGGATATAAATGTAAATACATAAACAATATAAGAACTTACCTTAATCAGCACCCAGATGTCAGCCTGGCTGCACTCTTTGTCATGTCCAAAAGTCTCATCATCCTGCAGCCAGGCAGGACTCCCAGGGCGCCTTGTATGCTCTGTCTGGGAAAGGTTTCATTGGCATCACTTTAATTGGAGTGAAATCTCCTTTTCCCCCCTTCAGCATTAAGTGGTGTTTGCTTCTGAGATGAAAGCAGCCTTCCCCTCTCCTTGGTCCCTCACTGCCTAGGGATATTCTAAGTCACATTCCTCAGTGGTACACAGGGTGAGCTGGGAGGCTTCCATAAAGTTTTCTGTCTTGTCCTATTAATTACTTGTTCCAAGATTAAGTAGAATCTTAATCTTTTAAAGATACCAAAGTATGACAGCAGAGAAGCACAGAAAGGGAAAAAAGGAATTTCACCAGGATGTTTGGATCTGTCTGATCCCTCAGTCTGCATATCAGCTCTGTTCTCAGATAATTGTGAAATATCCAGGTCGCTGCTGTACCATCCCATGGGGTATAAAAGCTCATGGGATATTGGTAAAGACCCAAACTCTCTCAGGAAATCTGCAGCAAACTATATAAAACAAAGCTCTTTGTTCCAGTATTTCAAGGTGAAAAGTAAGGAAATCCTTTTGGGGTTACCTGCTCTGAGCTGGGATTCAGGTTCTCTGGCTATGGATGGAGTGACTGATGAGAAATCTTCTTTGCCTGCTCCTAAAAGGTGAAAGACTTCCATGTGAGCCTCGTTACAGGAGTTTAACACACTGAATAGGCATCTTGTGCAATCAGAGGGCTGGCAGGATCCGAGCAGCTCCAGGAGAAGCAGCTGGCACAAAGGGAAAGCAGGCAGCCTTCCACAACAGGGACTGTTTGATGTGGAGAGGCAGACCTAAGCTCTGGGATCCTGATAGTGTGGGAATACTAAACCAAATTGGACAAAATTATGCAAGGTCTTACTTTGTAGCCAGGCAAGTGTCCCAGCTTGCAGTCAGAGAAGTAGCTGTGAACACTTCCTGTGGCAGCCTCTGTGAATACCAGCAGTTTGATTTTAAAAAGGCAGAAAATACTACACAAAAACTTCTGTAGTTGTATTTTCTCTTGCTTGTTGTGCATTTTGTGATAGGGAGAGCCTTCTCTGGGTGCTGCTTGTCCTTCAGCAGACAGCACCTAAACCTCTAAACCTTTATCACTTGCTGCCTGTTCTTCAGTCAGAAGGGACATTTCTGTTGCTCTATGTCTCTGCATGTGATGGAACATGTAACAGTGCAATAAGCACAAGTTGATTGCCAGGTGCAGGACTTTGCTTCAGCTCATTGGCACCCACTAGCTGAGATTAAATTGCCTGGTCAATGAAACAAGAACAAAGCTGAAAAAGCAGAAGACAGTGTTTCAGTCTATGCATGGAATCAGGGGCTTTAGTGCACCATTGCCAAGACATGATTGTTTTTTTGGGCTGCAAGCACATGTTACCAGCTCATGTCCAATTTTCCATCCACTGGTATCTCCCAGCTCTTCTCCTCAGGACTGCTCTCAATCCCATCATCATTATACTGGTGAGTGCCCTGAGCCAAGTTCAGGATCTTACACTTGTTGAACTTCGTGGGGTTCCCACTGGCCCCAGGAGACCCAACTGGCTTTTCCATACTGCACCCAGGAGAGCCCAGAGTCCTGCTGGTGCACACAGAGCTGTCCACATCTGCCACCAGAGATCTGATTGAAGAGGATCTGGCTACTCCTGCTCATGTGTTTCCTCTCAAGGCAGTATTTGCAAGATGAGGGAAGGAAAAAAAAAAAGTTTGTTGACAGGGGTTCTGAAAACATTTCACTTGAGTCTCTCCTTGTGAGAAAAGAGGAGTTGTGGGCTGACCCCACAGGGCTGCACTGGTACCCCCAAGACTTTGGCCTTGAGCCTAGCTGTTTTAAGAGTTTTTTCAGTCTGAGAAAAAATATGGTCTTCTTTTCTTGCCTGTCTGCTAAAAGCTTTACAGCTGCTCTGGTTTGAAATAGTACCTGTAAAGCTAGGAATGTTTGGGTAGTTACCATGACCACACTAGTGGCTCTTCAAATTACTTCTTCTGATTGTGTTTCTTTTTAAGAGGGGAAGAGGAAAGAAGCCTTATCTGACTTGGAATCTCAGGAGTGACTCCTACACAATGCAAGTTTAAACCAACACAGCCAAGTTTAAACCAACAAGTTCAATACTTGATAAGATTATTCAATGAAAAATTCATTGCTAGTTGCAGAACATGCCTTAAGCAGCTGGGTAAATCAACCCATGGGGAACTTCTGCTGGCAGGAGAGAAGAGCTGGGATGGATGTGTTGGTAGCACAGTGCTGGGCTGGTGTGAATTGCTGACATAGCCTTGCTCAGTTGTTTGATCTCTTCGCTGTTGATGCATCTCACACTGTTTTTATGGAAATCCTTGACTGTGCTGCCATCCCTCAGCACATCTGTCCCTGTTGTCAGTCCCTGGTCTGTAGGAAAAGTGTCCTGTGTGCTATGTAAATATATAGTGGTGGTGGTGACATTTGTCAGTCTCTCTTACTGGTGTAGCTGCAACTTGCATAGAGAGCTGGGTGCCCCTGCAATGAGCAGATGTGATTAAACCTTCAGCATTTGCATCGTGGAGTGGTGGGTGTTGGCAGGCACCTCTGAGGTCACCTCTTCCAACCTCCATGGTCATGTGGGGCCACTTGACCAGGATTGTGTCCAAACAGCTTTTGAATCTCTCCAGGGATAGAGTCTCTACAGTCTCCTGGGGCAACCTGTGCCAATGATCAATCCCCCTCACAGAAAGTGCTTCCTCATGTTCAGAGGGAACCTCCTGTGTCAGATTGTGCCCTGCTTGTGTTGCTCAGAACCACTGAGAGAGCCTGGCTCCATTCCCTGTGCAGCTTCACCTCAGCTTGATGAGATTCCCCTGAAGCTTCTCCAGGCTGAACAGTCCTGGCTTTATCAGCCTTTCTCGTGGGGAAGATGCTCCTGTTCCTCAGTCATCTTAGTTGCCCTTTGCTGGAGTCTCTCTTGTACTGGGGAGCCCAGCACTGGTTACAGCACTCCAGATGTGGCCTCACCATTGCTGGATGGAGGGGAAGGATCACCTCCCTCCACCTGCTGGCAATGCTTTGCCTCATGCTGTGATCCTTCAGCCCAGCAAAGATGCACTGTTGGCTCATGTTCAGCTTAATGTCCACCTGGACCCACAGGTGCTTTCCTGGTGAGCTGCACTCCAGACAAGTGACATCCTTGTCACACCTTCTCCCTTGTCAATGGGAATTCCCTGCATTGAGAAGCTGAAGCATCTCCATTGCTTGTGAAGTGGCTTTTGTGCCCGTCCTGGCAGGGATATTTTGAATTAAATGCACAGGGTGTTCCTGGACATTTTTTGGAATGTCTACAAGATGTGCATTATCATCCAATAAAGACTAAAATACATTCTTTGGAAGAATAGCTCTAAAAAGAAGAGAAAATAAAAACACTTCTTTTACCATTTTATCATTGGAAATCAACCTGACCTAAGAGGCAGAATTTGAAACTTTCGTTAGGGTGATTTTGTCCTCTCAGTTCACAATGGAGTAGGACTTACCCATGGACATCAGCACTTCTTGGTATTTCGTTAGGAAGACAGCTGACTCCCCATTGCCCAGCCAGTCTTCCTTTTCTTCCCATTAAAATTCACCAGTTTGCAACAGGTAGGGCTCTCCAGGTCCCAAGAAGAGTCAGCCTGTAGAGTTTTGGATCTTGCCACCAGCCTTAAGGATGTTGCATAGTAGTGGAAAAGGCCTGTTACCTTTTTCCACTGATCTTGCTGACATGAATTCATGTAGGCCACGTAGGGTTTTATATTACCAGATCAATTCAAGAGTTCTCTATGGCATCTACTTCAGGAGGCCAGTAAACAAGGTCTTTCCTTGCATGCTTTTGATCATAAAGGGGTTTTTTAATGCTTAAAAATCACCATTGGATAGAAATTTGTTGTACTTACTTGAGGTTTCAGTACCATACCCATCCCAACCTGTGATGCAGAGTACATGTGAAGCCTTTATGATGATAATGGCTTTCCTCAAGTGTTGTTCACTTGGTTTGTTTTTCTCTCCAAACACCAGCTGTTGTAACCTGGGCAATGGAAACCACTCACAATACTGGTGCAGCTGGATATAAATACAAGGCTGCAGGTGGCCAGTGATATTCTGGCTCTCCAGAACCAGTCCAATCCCCCACAGTCTCAGTACAATAGCCCAAGAGTATAGCTGTGTCCCAATTTTTTAATAAATCTGATCAAAGCAGAAGCAGTTTTTGAATGGCGCTGTGGCCAGTAGAACCAGTGCATGAGAGAGAGGCTGCTTCTCACCACAGATGGCTTGTAAAGCTCTGGTGGGCTTCCAGTCTCGCTTGATTTATGCACATCACAGGCTCTGGAGCCACGTTGCTTGCCCTGAGCTACTCTCCATCATATAGAAGTGCTTCATCTGCACTTTGCCTTTGTTGCTAGTGTGGAAAAAAAATAAATTTTCTACATGTATTGCCCAATTTAATTTCTGCAGTTTAAATCTGAACAATTCCTTAGCCAACTTCCTCCATAGCCAACGTGCAGTCTGTTGCAGCCCAGGTTCATCTTTTTCCAGGTCTTCTAAAGTGGGCTGGTCATGCCCTTGTCCTGCTGCACTGCTCTGGCCTCTTGTGATATTGCTGCTTCTGTGTCTGTCACAGCACTTATTCCGTCTTCTGCTTTTTTTGGGTGAAATGAGAGTTTTCTGGGCTCAGGCTTGTAGCAGCCTTTGAGTAGATGACATCAGCTCCTGCTCTGCCTAGAGCTGATGTGAAAAGCCTGATGCCAAATGAGCAGCATAAACTGGAGCTGCCCGTGGCTGTAAACCAAAGTCTTCTTCCCCAGGCAGACAGCCCTTCCTGGGAAAGCAGTTCTTCTCTTCTGGGTGTTCCACTGTGCCTGCAGCCTTCTGGAGAGCAAAACAGTGTGTGAGGCTTGGATTCATCTGGGTTCAAGCATCTAAACTGTAATGTCAGGTGTGAGTTGGGCAGGTAAATGCCTCTGCTGTGAATGGGAACAAGTCTTTCATTGCTAAGACTAATCAAGCTGAGTTACATCCCTTCTATCAAATGCATGTTGCTGTTAATATATTTCATAGGATTCAGTGGATCTCTGTGTGCTCTCTGGATTTGTATTTCCTATTTTTGTCTCAACAGTAACACACATTCTTTTCTTTTTCTAGGGTGACTGTTGGATCTGTATGGAGCTCATGTCTACCTCGTTTGATAAGTTTTACAAATATGTATATAGTGTATTAGATGATGTTATTCCAGAAGAAATCTTAGGCAAAATCACTTTAGCTGTGAGTATTTTGTTAAACTTTTTCGTTGAAGATAATTGAAAAGTTCAGATCATTGTTCAGATCCCACTCCATGTGAAAAGCCAGTTGGTCTCTGGAGCAAAATTGCTGCTGCTGTTTGCACCACACTGGGAATGGTTCCTCAGGATGCTCATGACTTTTTTGCAGTGTGGTAGAAAGGAGATCCTGGGGTCAGTAATCAGTTCAGGAACAGACCCCAGGATCAGCTTCCTGCTCAGTCTGCTTGAATGTGAGCACCAGCAGCACAGGTACCAGCCCAGACCAGAGAAGCTTCCGGCAGTCTTCTGCAAAGGCTCCCAAAAGCACTGGAGAACCTGATTGATGTTCTCTTGATAAAACCTGGAAGTTCTGGCCTAATGAAAAGTCAGGTAATTAAAATAAGCAGTTGTGACCTGCTGAAAAAAATGTTGTGTAGGGCTTGAAGTAAGTAATTGCTCAGGATAATTAACATCAGAGATTGTTCTGGCTCCACCCCTTGCTCACCTCTCCCAGAGTGGGATCTTGGCAGGTCACAGGGAATGTGTGTTCATTCAGCCCATACCCTCTCTTATATCACCTTATGTTTGCAGAAAAGGTTCAGAGAAAACTGCTTTTATTATGTGTCATGTTACAGCACTGATATCTCCATGTATTAAATGTTTTTTACTCCTGTTCTTGGAGTTCCAAAAATTTAATAATCACAGGACTCTTGCAACATCTGCTTATTTTTCATCTATTTTTCTTTCCTAGACTGTGAAAGCACTAAACCACTTAAAAGAAAACTTGAAAATCATTCACAGAGGTGAGTTCTTCATGTCTTTTTTTAAAGTTCATATCTTTTCTTCTTGTCTGTTAAAATAATTGCAAGAATTGTTAGCAGCCTTTGGTTCACTCGTAGTGTAAGCACAGCACCTGTACCGCCGTGAGTCTGAGTGCAGGGTTTGAATAAGGGTCCCAGGGCCTGTTCTGTTGCCCCTTCAGCCTGTGCTTTTTCCATTCAAGTGTGATTTCAGGGGGGTTGGGCATCTGCTTCTGCCTTTGGGCGCGTGGCATCTCTGGGGCTGGCTCCATCCCCTCATGCTCCCCTGCAGGATCCAGCGCCAAGGGTGATGGCGACGGCGTGGCACTGCCGGCCTCAATCCTCTGCAGCTGCTCTGCTTGAAATTGGAACCTCCAGCCGTGACTTACTGGTTTAAATTTCTTTCCCCTGCAGACATCAAACCTTCCAATATTCTTCTGGACAGAAATGGAAATATTAAACTCTGTGACTTTGGCATTAGTGGACAGCTTGTGGACTCCATTGCCAAAACGCGGGATGCAGGGTGCCGGCCGTACATGGCGGTGAGTGGGATGAGCCCTGGGCTCTGGGGGATCTCACGTTCCCTCTTATCAGCCTGTTTCCTATGGGATGAACACCCCCTTGCTGGATGAAACTGACCTCTGGATCGAGTGCTGCTGTGGCAGTGTCATCCAGGCTGTGGCAAAGTGACCAAATTCCTGGATTTTTGCTGGGTTCCTCTGCTGCTGCCAGGGCTGTGGTGCTGGAGTGGAGAGGAGTTCTCTGCCTTCCAGCAGCTCCAAAACAGCATTGCCCAGGGGAGCAGGGCTGTCAGAGTGTGGGTTTGTCTTGGTCTGCAAGAAATCCATTTGCTCTGGTAAGATTATGTCACAGGAGTTATTGCAGAGCAGAATTACAGTGATTTTTGTAAACCACTTTAATTCCAAAGTGTACCAGAACTTCATTCCAGGAGAATGTGATTCTGGAGAGTGGCAGTAGCAGAGCAGCTGTGTGGAAATTGCTGGGGCTGAGTCGTGGCTCCTGGGAGTCTGTCCTGCTTGTTTGCTGCCCTCCCCCTCCCAGAGAGAAGAGCTATAGTGGTGATTTTGGAAGCTGTCTGAGTGTTTTAAACACTTCATTGCTTCAAGGTGCTTTGAAAATGCATCTCTGTTCTCATAAGAGCTGAAGGTACCTTATGCAGGGAGCTGTGTGCTTGCTGCTGTTCATATAACTTCAATTTTAGTGCTTATCTTTAATTTTTTGTTATATATTTATGGCTCTGTATGCTGAAAAATACTGTTTCCTGAACTCTTTTTATCTACCACCAAGAAGAAAAAAGGAAAAGATCTCTCTTTTACATTATGGTTTCCATCTTGCCCAAACCGTGGCTCTCAGATGGCTTTTCTGTGACTGTGGTATCCAAGGCAAAACCTGTCTGCCCTGACTCTGATCTTTCTTTGAGCCATGGGGGTAGGTGGTTAGCTCTGCTCAGGCTGTTGGTGTAGCTGTGCCATGATAGTTCCTGAGATGTCTGTAAATAGCTGCAGTGCTCCCTTTCCCCTGGCATGTGGCTGGGTTAGTGCTTCCATAGCCCTTTGGTTTTTGTTTTTCCTATCTGTCTGTCCATGTGCACTCTGTGATTTGTGCAGGTCCATCGGCAGCTCCAGACTTGGGTGGACTTTTAATTGAGCAAAAGTGTTGCAGTTCAGTTTGTGTTTTTTCAGAGCCTTGGCAGGGACACAGGGTTTGTGGGGCAGCCAGCAGCTGGCAAGTGATGTGGGAGATGATTGGCCTCTTCTCTGCAGCCTCAGTGACTCCTTTCCAAGTACATGAGCATTTCCATGTACCAGGGAGCCTGGGAAATGGGGAGATGTCCCCAGTGTGCCTGCGCGTCATCTGTCAGCTATTTCTCCAAGCCAGCAGAGGCTGATACCTGAAGGGATGCTGTGATCGAACTGGATAATACCTGGGTAGGAGTCAGGCTGCCACACTCCTCTCAAAAAGCAGATAGTATTTTTTTAGTGTAAAATAGGCCAAGAGTAGTAGCTCTGTTCAGCCAGGGAGGCTCTGCTTAGGGCTGCTGGATGCTTCTCCCTGATGATAGTGTCTTGTTTTGCAAGGCCCACCAACCCCATGGCATTTACCCCCTAAAGGAACCTGGTCCCCACATAGCTGTTGGTAACAATGACACTGGATGTCAGCCAGACTGGCAGTGAGTGCTCTGAGGAGGCAGCAGGAGCCATGTCCAGCTGCCAAGCAAGTGCTGTTTGCTTGAACCAAAATTGTTGGAGCTGTCACAGCAAGTGGCGCCTCAGCCTTTGAGCTGCAGTGCTGAGAGGTTGTTTTGCTTTTGGCTTTCAGTTCCCTTGCAATTGTTACAGTGAGCAAGAGCCTGTAAGTGTTGGTACCTCATGTTCTCTGAAGGAAAGAAAGGCAGGACTAGTTCCCAGGCAGCTGCTGGCCCCTGGAGCAGCCTGGGCTGTTCTGAGCCCTCCTGACCCATGCCTTGTTCTGGGGGTTTGCTCCAGGTGAGGTTCCACAGCCTTCACCCAGCAGTGGGTGCTCCTGGCCAGCCCTGCATCCTGTCTCAGTGCTGCTTCCTGTGGTCCCTGTCTTGCCTCTGGCTGTGTGGATGCTGCTGGGAGTGGGCTCTGTGTGCCATGCTGGAGCTGGTGGCCTTTGTGACATTACTGCTTTTTGCCTTCTGAATGCCCCAGTGAACCCAGTGCCTGTGTCAGAGAGGAAGGGTGAGACTGGAAGTGCTTGGTTTAGGGAGGGGCAGACTCAGCCAGCATGAGGATGGATGTTCTGCCCTGCCCTCCTCCTTCAAGAGCTTCAGGAGTCACCTCCATCCTTGGTCATTCAGGTTCTTTTCCCAGGTCAGCCTGGAGCCTCTGGCTGCAAAGTGTGGCTTCTCACTTCTCCCTGGTGAAGGTGGACAATGGCACTGCTGGCAGTGCTGTCAGGGCCAGCTGGATGTGTTGTATTCAGGTTCAGGCAGAGATCAGGCCATGTATGGCTGTGTTTGTATAGCTGGGGTTTGGAAGAGAGGGAGGTCTGTGGTGCCCACTGCTCGTTTTTCAGTCAAGATGCTGGTACTCAGGTGGATGCTGAACTGGAGAAACCCTGTGGTAGCCTGTACCCTTCTCTGATGCATCCATAGCCTGTCCCTTCATCCCATCAGCACATCCAGAGATGAATCTCCACCTCAGCCATTTCCTTTCCTGCTTGCACTTGGCATCAGGAGGACACCTGGCCTGAGCCAGGCTTTGTCTGCAGCCCTCACCCCAGGTCCCCACAGTGTGACATGGTGACTCTTCCTTCATTGGTGTTAATTGCTCCCATGTGATCTCCATGGAAAATTCTCAGCATTCTTCCTGCTCTGTATTTAGATGGGATTTATTTTGGTCCGTCCTGCTTTCCCTTTAACTGTGCCACCATGGTCTAGGGCCAAATCCCCCTTGCTCTGTTGGGTCACAGGAGCAGGGTGCCCCTCATGGGTGCTCTGTCTCACCATCTGTGCCACCCATCCCACCAGGGCCTTTGAGCAGTTTGGCCCTGCCCAGAGCAGCTGCTCCCCATGCAGAGTCCCCTCCTTCATCAGCTCTGCTGTGGCACATCCCTGTGCCTCTGTGGTGTGGGAGTCACAGCACTGGCCAAGCCCAGCCATCATGGGTGTGTCCTCAGTGGAGTTCAGGGCTGGGCTACCTGCTGCTGCATTTTCGGCTGCATCCGCCATGAAATTATATTAAAATGTAGCTTACAAAGTAACCAGGCTTTTCAGAGTATTTCCTGTACCCCATAATTTAGAATTTATTGCTATCCAGGTATCTTTATTATTTTTGTAGTCAAAACTGAATGAGAGCCTGTTTCTTTTGACATGTTAATTATTATATTTTTAACTTAAGAAGGCAGACTGAGGTTTCTCATAAAGTTGACATACCAGGCATGAAGAGGATTTTTGCTGGCTCAGCTCTCTAGATAACTTTTTCTTAGGTGTGAATCACCCATGTCTGGCTCGATATTGCTTTCTATGAAAGACATTTTGGATGCCTTAAAGCCTTGTAACATCATAGTTGCCTTCAAGGGATGACTAAAATCTTGTTTAGATAGCTTTTCTTAAAGCACATTGTTTTTAATAGTTTTTTAGTAGCTGGTTGGGGAGAAGAGTTCTGGTAGATGCTGCTAAGCCTCAGTCCCCAGGGTGGTGGATGAGATGTTGATTCCAGTTCTTGTGATCCCTTGGGCACAACTTGGCTGTGAAAATGTAGAAAGCGAAACTTTGTGTTAACAAGATCCCAAAATTGAACAAAACTAACTAAAAGACAGTCACAATTATTCAGGGTGTTTGTGCAAAAGGAAAAAAAACCAAAGAATTGGACTGTGATAAGTTGCCATTTCTGATCACCTTTTACACTACACCTCCACAAAATCAGTGTTTAAAGTGATTCCTTGAGATGTTTCTCTGCTGGGGTTGGAAGGCTGCCTTGGCCACAGGTTTGCCTCTGGAGCTGTACCAGGCTCAGGGTTTTTTCTAGGTTTGCGGATGCTTCTTGTTGCTCCCTGCATGGCACTGAGCTTGACTGGTCCTTCTTCCATTTCAGCCGGAAAGGATAGATCCCAGCGCGTCCAGGCAAGGCTACGACGTGCGCTCAGATGTCTGGAGCTTGGGGATCACATTGGTAAGTTGAGTGAGGGGCTTTGCAGCCTGCCTGCTCTGGGCACTGTGGAGGTGTCACACGTTGGCAGCACAGCCCAGCTCCTTCCTGTGTTGTGCTTGAAGTGGGCCCTGCTGGCTCAGACACAGCCTGGATGCTTTCCACATGAATGGTTCCCCTGAGCCCCTGCAGCTGTGTTTGCAGAGAGCAGGATGTTGGGTTGTAAATGAATTTTGTGTTCAGAACCTGAGATGAGGGTGCTGAGTGTGGTGGTGCAGAGCAGAGCACCCAGCCTGTGTGAATAAGCCTCTGACAGCCCTGGCAGCTGCTGTGCTTTGGCTGCACAGACTTTGGTTAATCCTGGTTTCTGGGATTCTGATTCCTCACTGGCTTAACCACACAGCACTGCTGGCTGCACACATAGACACAGTGAAAAGCTCTTACTTTCTCCAGGTTGTGAAGCAGAAGAGAAAGCAGATGCAATTAAGTATGAACCAGTAGCTTCTGTTTTCAGCACTGATGTTTAAAAAAACTAATTTTCATTATCCTGAGAGGAGCAGGGAATTGGATTCAGGGATCCTAATGGGTCTTCTCCAACTTGCGATATCATGGGATTGTGCTATTCTCATTATCCATTTTCTCTAGTGGCTGTTAGGATGCTTGGGAAAGGACTGGAGGATTTTGCTCTCCTACACTCGTTTGTTTTATAGTCAGTAGAGGAGCAGACATAGCATGGTTGGGGTAAATCTGGCCATGCCCCTCACACAGTCAGCAGAACTTACTGCTGGGTAAAACCTTCCCTCTACTTAGAATCATACAGGGAATTGGATGAAGAATCTCATCTCAGTCTTCCTTCTGGGGGGGGGTTCAAGGTTGTTGCAGACATTTTTTTTTTCCCTGACTGATCTTCCCTGATGTAAACCTGCCTGGTTCTGTTGCTGTCTCCCTTCAGTACGAGCTGGCCACGGGGCGATTCCCCTACCCCAAGTGGAACAGTGTGTTTGACCAATTGACACAAGTAGTGAAAGGAGACCCACCACAGCTGAGTAATTCAGAGGAAAGGGAGTTTTCCCCAAGTTTCATCAATTTCGTCAACTTGTGGTGAGTGTGTGCTGCTGAAAGCACTTGGGGTTGGCTTGTTTTGTTGGCTGGTATTTGGCAAGGATCATGTGTCCAGCACTTCCTGGCTTCTTTGCAGGAATTTTTCATTCCTGCACCAGCATAAGGGTGAGGACCTCTCACATTTTAATGGTTTGGAGGTGATGGGGAATTTGTGTGGTTTGGGACTGAAGGGCAAACCTTGGAAACTGCTCTTCAGGAAAGGAATTAGGAGAAAACCTCTGAGAGGCTGTGCTAGAGTGGGGAGATGTGGTAAGGAGGAAAGTTTGCACGGCAGGGAGTTTGTGTCAGACACAGCCCCAGTCCCTGCACAGCTGGGATGAATGCAAGGGAGGGAGAGAAGTTACTCCTGTGGTCACTCACGGTGCAAGAATGGGTTTTCCAGAAAACCAAAGAAGATGAGACCCACTGCAACAGCATCATGTCCTGTAAAAGTTTGTATTTGATGCCTGTAACATTTTCCCACATTCTTCTAATTATCTTTATGCTTTCTTTAGCCTTACAAAGGACGAGTCCAAAAGGCCAAAGTACAAAGAGCTTCTGGTGAGTTCTCAGTGCTGCATCTTTCAATGTCTCCAACATACAGCTCACATGGGACTAGGCTCAGGCAGAACTGAGATCTGAAGGAACAGAGCCCTGGAGGCAGCAGGGCCTGTATGTGCTGGTGATGCTAAAGGAGAGAGGGCAGCAATACTTTTGGCTTGCATCAGTCACATGTGGCAGCTGTGCACCTTCAAGGAGCTCTGGGCACCTGGAAGGCACTGTGGTTCTACCACCAGTCCTGGGGTTTCACATCACCTGATGTGAAAGGGGTTTGCCTGATGTCCTCGCCCTGAACCTCCCTGATGTTATGTCCCAGCTGCTCTGATATGGGTCTGGCCAGTGCTGCCTGTTGGGGGCAGAGCAGAGGGTCAGGGCTCAGGAGAGCAGAGCTGGGTTTGACCTCTGCAAAGCCACTCCCTGTCACTCCTGTTGCTCTCCCCACTGTGACAATGCTGATGTTGAAACCTCTTCTGAAAGTATTTGAGTAAATGTCAGTGCTACAGAGGAGCTGTTGATCCTGCATCCTGAGCTCCTGCCTGTCAGCTCCTGACACTGGACTCCTGTCCTGCCTCAGTAACCTCCCACTTCCATTAACCTCCCAGTTAGGCATAGATTCCCTGTGTGGGAATTCCAATGGACCAGGCTGTGTCCTGGTGTCCTACAGCCACCACAGAGCTTGATCTTGGACCAGACAAATTCACCTGCTCAGTTTTTATCTGAGGGGCATGTACCAGGAGGGTGACCAGAGTAACTCTGTTGTTTTTTATCTGCTTCCAGAAACATCCCTTCATCCTGATGTATGAGGAACGCACAGTGGATGTTGCATGCTATGTTTGTAAAATCCTGGATCAAATGCCAGCAACTCCCAGCTCTCCAATGTACGTGGATTGATACTGCTGCTACATCAAACTCTAGAAAAAGGGCTGAGAGAAAACAAGCTGTAAAGAATTTTCATCACATATTGCAGTGTTTTTAATGCTCGCCCAGACACCATGTGCAATAATATTGGTGTTATTTCCATCCTGTCTGTATACTGTTGTCACATATAAAGTGCATCCCTGTAATACCTGATCACACAGTGTTAGTGTTGGTCACAGAGAGACCTCATCTTGCTCTTTTGTGGACATATTCATGAAATGTGGAAATAAGTACATTTATTTGTTGACTGTGATTGGATAGCACCTAAAATTCATTTCTAGACTCAAAACATGGAGACTCCTCAGCAGCTACTGGAAAGATTTTTTCTCTCAAACTCTTCCAATTGTTGTTTCAAGTAATAATAAAAAGCAAACAAACAAAAGTTAGGCGTTGTCTGTCTGAACATTAAGAGACTTTGCCTGGAGGGAGAAGAACTTGCTTAACCAACGAGATGTTTTGCCTTCTGGAGCTGGAAAGGCAAAGGAGAATTTTATTCTTCACAAAGTGCAATAGATTTACTGCTATGAAATTCTGTTGCTTTACAGTCGCAGTGTACTTTCTGGGGACAGTGTGTTCAGCTGAACTTGCTGTTAAAGAGAGATCATGTTAAATATAGTGAATATGTCTTTACCAAAAATATGTTGCGTTGAAAGAGGCTAACATTAAACTATTGAGATGGGACATAATGTATTCTTCCTCCTTTTACCAAGCCAGCCACTCTTCACTCTTAACTAGGTGTCCTGTAAATTGTTACCTGGTAAGATAAGACCTTTGACCTGAAGAATTATTAAACTACTTGATTGAATTTAACCTGCTTGTTGACCTGGTTTATAGTGCACAGTGCTCACCACCCACTGGCTTTGCTTTGCCTTCACCCAGTGCCATCCACAGAGGTTGCAGCTGCTTGAATGGGCCACCAGCTGATGGCTGCGAGTCCTGGCCAGTGTTCCTCATGTTGCTGCTGTCCCCAGCCCTGCTGCTTGTGCCTGTGGCCAGCCCAGCCCTCCCAGCCCCATGTCCCTGAGCTCCTGAGTCCCAGTCCAAACTTGAGCTCTTCCTTCTTGCCACTGCAGGCAGGATGGAGGGGTGGCCCTGCTGCCATGGGCTCTGTGCCCACCACACCCCGCTGAGCTTGCTGGAGACAATTCACCTCCACCTGCAGACTGAGCCTCCTCTGTGACCTCCACAGCTGCTTGTGCTGCACCCAGAGCAAACCTCTCTGAGATTGTTAGGTGCAGGAGATGAATGAACATCTAACACCTCTCAGCTGCCCAGCAAGGCCAGGCAAGCTGTTGTCTTCTGGTCCATTCCTAAGTGTAACAGTACGTCAGACTTTTCTATTTGTTTAACTGATGCATTTTTTAAAGAATAATTTTCCCAAAAACTTTTTTCTCCTCAAATATTGCAGTTTTCACGTGTTTAGTAGCACACCAGGGATATAATGGAGGCTGCAGGGTCTCTACTTTCCGTTTTGAGCTGATTTAGGTGCTTGGTAGGACTTCATCAGTGTTAGAGCAACCTCCCATCAAAGCCCGGACCAAGTGGGAATGAAAACACCGTGGTGCTGGCAGGATCCCCAAGGAAGGGCTCCCCACCTGTGCACACCAGCCCCAGGCAGAGCACTGAAGACAACCAGCACCTCCCAGCTGGGAAGGAGGGCCGAGGCTGTGCACTGGCACACAGCTGGGGACTGCCAGCCACGGGGAGGTGACACAGCCTGGTGCTCCTGCTGGCACCGAGCCCTCGGGACCCCTTGGTCCTGCCCTTCCTGGATTGTGTTCCTCTTGGGCTGCTCCTCAGGCAAGGCAGTCCCCAAAGTCTTCCCAAAACAGAGAAGGCAGAGGTTTCTGCAGTAACTGCTCCTTCCAGACAGCTCTGGAGCATCCTGCATAAAGGTCAGTCAGACCCAGGCATGGCTGAAGCAGTCATTGTATCCCCACCCCCTGAGCCTTTCTCAGGCAAATCCCCGTGGAGCTGATTCCTCTCTCCAGCCTTCAGCCCCTGGAATGAGACTGCAGGTGTTCCAGGACTCGAGGGGTGCTGCCTGTGGGGGGCTGAAGAGACCCAGACCCAGGAAGGGCAGCCACAGGTGGGGCTTTGCCCCTCCCTTGGGGTGTGAAAGTCTGACTCACTTCTCCCGGTGACAGGGAACCCAAAAGCCTTTCAGAGGGCCAGCACTGAGATGGAACTTCCCAAAACAGATGGGACTGCCTTGCTCTACCCTGTTGAAATGGCTGGGTCTGTGCTTTGGTGCCGCCCCATCTCCAGCCCAGGACCAGTTTGCTGGGAATGGAAATGCAAAGCTTTGAGCTGCCAGTGACAGGAGTGAGGTGCTGCTGCCTGGGTGGCTGTACAGGACAGATTTATCCTATCCAACATAGATTATTATAAATTATTAAGAGTGCACCATTTATTGCAATGTATCTATAAAAAAAAAAAAAAAAAAAGGAAAAAAAGATGTATAGTGTTCAGAAACTGTGAAAATAGTGTAAGAACTGTACATTGTGAATTCTGGGTTTTTTGGGGTTTTTTTTGTACCATAGAAAAAAATGTATAAAAATATCAAAAAGCTGATGTGCAGGGATGTTGCCTTATTGTCTGTAAAATGAAGCTCAGGAACATAACTGCTTCAAAGAGCTTCTGAATATTTTATCCAGTATCCTGGTTTGACTTCCTCCTCTATTTAAGCTATTATACATGGATCAGAGTGTTTATGTAATAGTTCTATTCTTTTGCCTGCAGGTCAGTTGTAATAAAACTAAGATGCGACTGTGACCTTGTTATTTTCCTTTTGTAAGGTCAGACATGAACGAGAAGGTTCACTGAGAGCTGTGGAATACCTGCCTTCCAAGCCTGGCCTCCAGGTGGAGGAAACCTTCAAAGGAGGAAGGAAAGAACCTTCAAATCTGCTTGTGCCAGATGAAAGAGGTGTAGGGAGTTCTGGATGTATTTTCTGTCTCTGAAAGACTGCTGGGCCCTCGGTGTGTTGGGGCACCTCTCAGGCGAGCACTGTTTGCAGCACAGGGAGGTTCTGGTGGCTCAGGACACCTTGTCCCTGTGAGGAGGGCAGGTGGCCGTGCCCTCCCTCCAGGGAAAGGGCAGCTGGTGCTCCCAGCTCTGATGGCTGCTTTAGTTTTGCAAGAGCAGTTAAGGTCTGCAAAACCCAGATGGTCTCAGAGTCATGTCTAAGTCTTGCTGCCTGGTGCTGGGATGTCTCTTCTGCGTGGAAGCTGTGGAGGGCTTGGAATCTGTCCAGTCAGGTGGGAACTGGGCCCCAGCAGCCCCACTGGGAAAGAAGAGTGGCTGGGGGAGAGGGCTCAGTCATGAGTGTCTGTCCTGCTACAGTGGGCTGGATGGGACAGTCCAGGAGTGCCCAGCCCAGAGAGGAGAGAGCCAGAGCATCCTGCAGGGATTGCTGGTCACGGTAAACCTCAGGATCAGGAATAGTTGGGAATGGGTGGATCAGCTGATGGCACCAGCTCCTGCAGGGTCTCAGCACTTGGAAGGTGGCAGTTGTGTTGAAGGAAAGGCAGGGAAGACAAACAGAGCTGAAGAAGGTCTTGCTGTGTACATGCACAGTGTGAAAGGTTCATGTAGCTCAAGTCTTGTCAGTTTGCCTAAATTCTGTGTTCCCACCACACCAAGCCTTTTTATGGACCTTTTGTTGCCAGCACAATACTTCGGAGATTTTTGGGTCACCTACTATCCTCACTCTTCTGTCAGAATCCAAGATCCATCTTTTGGTGAAGGAAGAAGACAAAATCTGAGCACACACCAGGGATGGTCCTTCCTTCCCTGGGAGGGAATACGTTTATGGGCATTTCAGTCCCTCTCAACTTCTGCTTGTTGAACTCATGCTCTATTCTCCCTCTGGACTCTTTCTTGCCTGCAGGCACTTCACTGCCCTCACCGAGGATCCTGTTGTCACTGTGTCACTGCTGAGGCAGCACAGAAAAAATCCGACCTCATCCCAGATGCTGCTGCTGTCTCCAACAGGTTCCATTCCTGCACAGGGCCACTGCTACTGCTCCTGACAGCCCTTGAACAATTCCAACACTCCTTGCTTGAGCATTGTGTGATGGCTTTCTCCAGCCCTGGGGATGGGAATTTTGCTGTGGGCATCAGGACCAGCTCTGCACAGCTCAGCTCTGGCTCACCCTCTGTGCCAGCACACAGGCTCTGAGGCTGCCTGGGTTTCCATGCTCGGTGCAAAGACTCTGGACCAGCCTCCCAGCAGACTTTGAGCCACTGGCCACTGTCTGTGCTTAGTGGCCCAGAATGGCACCTCACACCAGTCCCTCACACCCTTGTGCCCACTGGCATGGCCAAAGTGCTTCTTAGATCTTCAACAAGCATCCTACAGCATCCAGAAGATTCCACTGTGCTCTGTTGTGGGCATGATGTGTCTGGGGAGGTCCAAGACCAGCTTTAAGGTTTGGATGAGTTCAAATCCGTCCCTGCCTGGACCCAAGGAGGCATAATGTGGATGTGCATCATTACCTGTTCTGTCAGGAGTGGCATGGGCAGTATTTCTATTAATATTCTGGCATGGCTTCCCCTGGCCTTCATCCCAGCCCTTTGGGGGCCAAGTGAGTATAAATGAAAGGCTCAGGTCTGTGTTGCTGGGGGTTCCCCTGTGCTGGCACTGCTGAGGCACCTCCAGTGCTGGGGACAGCTCTGGGACACTCAGGACAGGAAGGACACTGAGGGCCTGGGGTGTGTCCAGGGAAGGGAATGGAGCTGGGGAAGGGTCTGGAGCCCCAGGAGAGGCTGAGTGAGCTGGGAAAGGGGCTCAGCCTGGAGAAAAGGAGGCTCAGGGGGAACTTCTGGCTCTGCACAACTCCCTGACAGGAGGGGACAGCCAGGGGGTCAGGTTCTGCTCCCAGGGAACAGGGACAGGGGGAGAAGGAACGGCCTCAGGCTGGGCCAGGGGAGGCTCAGGTTGGACCTCAGCAGGAATTTCCCCATGAAAAGGGTGGTCAGGCCTTGGCAGGGCCTGTCCAGGGAGGTTTGGAGTGCCCATCCCTGGAGGTGTCCAATGAATTCCTGGAGGTGGCACTCAGTGTTCTGGGCTGGGGACAAGGTGAGGATTAGGTTGGACTTGATGGTCTTGGAGGGCTTTTCCAATCTCAGTGATTCCATGATTCTGTTAACACACAGGTGCTTCTTTTTAAAACAACTCCATTTTCCCTTCGACTCCTGATACAAACCACACATGGCCATTGCACTGAGCGGGGCAAGGGGCCCAGAGAAAAATGGAGTGACTGCTCAGAGGAACAAGGAAAGGAAACAGCTACTGTGTTTTTCCTTTATGTTTACAGCTGTGCAAGTGCTTGGAGAACGAGATGGAGCACAAACTCCCTCTCCTGGAGACACACGGCACTTTCTGTTGGAAACAGAAGAGCAGGGCAGCCTGTGAGCTGCTCTGGGGGGAGCCAGAATTTATGCTTTGTCTTGGCATAAATCCCACATTCTCATCAGGAGAACGTGGTATGCCCAAAGAGCAAACCCCTGCTCAGCTGAGCAGAAGAGCCGGGTGCAGGGGTGTCACCCTGCAGGTGTAGCTGTGCCAGCAGCCCCGAAAGCACACACAGGCTGGAAGGGTTTGGTGTAGGAAGGCAGATACTCACTCTGAGATTCACTGGCTTGCAGGACTGTGTGTGGTAAAGCCCGTGGTACCTGTGGGGGTTTGCATGGTCTGTCTTGACCTCAGAGCTGGTGGGGAGATGCTGTGAATGCCTCAGTGACTGTGGTGAGGGAGGCACTGGACAGTGAACTGAGACAGGTAGCTCACATTTAAAAAAAATTGCTAAAGGCATGAAAAATGTTAATTTGACTCTACAAACATTTTTTGTTTGTCTGTTTTGTACTACCTCTGTTTTTTTCAGGCAGGAAGTTCTGGGGGAGAGTGGGACACCACTGGGATGCTTCAGCTTGGTGTTGAGAGAAAGGAAAATCCCAGAACCCTAAATTCCTTGGAACAGACTGTGGGGGAAAAATCACCTACACGTGGAAGACTGAGTGAGGACTGACTGAAGGCAATGGGAGGGGAGGAGAGGGGCCCATCCCACTGGCACACCCTCTGCTTTCCCAGGAGACTGCTTCAATTTGGCTGGAGGACCACGGGCCCAGGCAGAGCCGGGCTGAGCGCTCCTCCATGCAGCAGAAAATCTGCTGCTGGTGTCCTTTGGGGCCTGGAAGGAGACTCAGGGACACTCTGGTCCCTTTCTCTGCCCGGGGCAGGACCCTGGTCTAGACTCAGCCCCCCCAGGTGCTCTGCTCCAAACCTTGGCATCTGACAGGCATGTTCCTGCCCTTCTGAGCTGAGGATCCCTTTACCACTCACTCTGCTCCTTGCCTTCCTCAGCAGGTAAAGGAGACTCAGCCTCCCCAGCTGCTCTGCTCAGGCTCTCCTCAGCAGGCAGATGGGGCAGGGGAGTGCTCCAGTCCACTGATATTCCTAAAATAATCCTAGGCTGAGGATTGTCTCCTCATTTTCTGAGTAACCATGACCCGGCTCAGCCCAAGATGTTTATCACAGCATTCCTGGCTGCAGGGTGTGGGTAAGACACTAAAAGATGTTCACAGGAACTGGTTATTTTGCTCATCTACATCTTTTCAGATTCACTTGAGCCATGTCTCAGGACCATTTCACCTTTAGCCCACCTGGGCAGTCCCTCCTTGCACACACGTGGGCAAATATCCGAGAACCTTTTCTAATCAAATGAAATATATGACAAATCTGGAAACAGACACTAAGGGCTGCTGTGGAGAAGGATCCAAGGTCCCCCAGGGTGAAGTCCCAGTCTGCTGTGCTTGTGGGCAGTGGGAGGTTTGGCTGTGTCACAGCTCTGCCTGTACCCAGCACCCAGTGGCCACCAGCCCAGTGCTGATAAAAATACCAAAAGGGCTTGGGCAGGGGGTCAGCTCTGCCTTGCAGGGGGGACCCAAGGAGTGGGGTCTGCAGGAAAACAAAGCAAAGGCAGAGCCAACAGAAGAAAAAGACAGGAGACTCTGGTGGATGTGTTCAGAAATCTTCCAGGAGAAACTGCTGCCATGGATGAAATTCATCTGGCCTTGAAGGACTGTAGCTATCCCGGGGCATGGAGCTGGTACCAGGTGGTGGCAGCTGGGATAGCTGTGGTTGCCCCAGTGTGAAGTCAAACAGCAAACCATGAGCAGACAGAGTGGCAAGACAAGGGTTTTAATAATGAAGGTGTTGCTGGTAACATAGGTAAGGAAATGTGCTTGCTTACAGGTTTGAAGCTGACAGCATCCCTTTAAATAAGGAAATACATTTGCTGAGAGGAGAAAGTTACCTGGAAAGCTCTGTACAAGGTCACAGTGGAGCAGCTAACACTATTCTGGTTCAAGTGCTCTGAATATTCTCCACGGACTGGCTTAAAAAAAAAATCTCACTTAGAAAAAGAAATTTTTTTAAAAAAATGCAACCTGTGATTGTCTATCCTAGCAGTGCCCTGTGACATTTGTACAATAGAAAAGTGGTGCTTTAAATAGTGACTTGAAAGCTACTGCCACGTGCTTTATACAGCATGCAACAAGGGCAGGGACTGGGGACACCGCCCGGGCTGCAGAGCCGCCTCCCACAGCTCCAGCATCCCTGGGGAAGAGCCACAGGAGCCACGGCCAGGCTGGACCTTCTCCCAGCAGCTTCATCTCCGTGTGCTGTCCTTCCAGTAACACAAATATTAAATACACTCAGTCTGTAAATAGTTTAACAATCTTTGTCAGCAACAATATTTACTTTGGCAAAACCCGACGTGTCCATCGCACAGTCTGCAGCAAGTTCTTTGGTGGAAGCCAAGAAGTGAAGCAAAGGCTCCTTCTTGCTAGAGCCTGAGGAAGAATATTGCACAGAGACTCATAGGAGAAATGCTGGTGATTCCAAACGGGAGCATCACTGCGGGAGAGCTTCCTTCTCTGCCGGCTTTGGGAGAACGGGCTCCTCCAGGCTCGGTGATTCACAGCTGTTCTCCGGCAGCCCTGCTCTGGGCTGAGGGGGCAGTGAAGCTGGATAAACTCGGGGAGGAAGGGAAGACTGCTGGGGATGGAGGAGGGAGGGGCAGAAGGATGGAGGGGAGGGTGGCAGAGGAGCAGGCACTCACACAAAGCCTCAGCCCCACGAGGGGTCACTGAGTGTACCCGCCCGGCTCCCCCTGCTCCCGGGTCATGCAAGGGGTGGAGATCACCCTGGCCTGGCTGTGCACAGAACAGCCCCTCCAAAGCCTGGCTGGTCCTTTCATACCACTTGCTCCTACCTTGGCCAAAACACATCACACATCTCTTTGTGCACACACCGGGGACACGGCTGCTCCACTGGGATGCCACATCCCTGCCATTCCTGGGCCTGCATCCTGAACATCTGCCTCCAATGTCCAGAGCTCTCTGCTCCAAGGTCACAGGCTGCAGCCTGATTCAGTTCAGAATGCAGCTAGGACAGCTCCTGGGCTTTCAGCCCCTCAGGACATGCCAAGGTGCCACCGTGAACACGGTGATCTCCATCTCTCATCCACCTGGAGCAGAGCTCTGCAGGGATGGGGCAATGCAGCTTTGGGCAGGAGGGAAGCAAGAGCCTGGCTGTGCCGGGAAGAGTGCTTGGCACCTGGCTGGGCACAGCCCCCTGCTCTTCACCTTGGCATGGGCATGGCCAAGATGAGCCCAACAGGTCTGCCTGAAGGACTGGATGAGGAGAGGAGAGGAGAGGAGAGGAGAGGAGAGGAGAGGAGAGGAGAGGAGAGGAGAGGAGAGGAGAGGAGAGGAGAGGAGAGGAGAGGAGAGGAGAGGAGAGGAGAGGAGAGGAGAGGGCAACAGTGGGCTTCCCTGTCCATGATTTCCTGTTGCCACCCAGGTGAGGTCACCTCACCACACAGTCTTGTCATGAGCTGCTCCAGTTCTCACGAGAGTGACTGCTAAAACTGGGAGGGGGAAAAGATTAAAGAAAGAAAACTGAAGTTCTTGTCAATCAAAGGAAGTGTTGTTTCAGGCACTGGTGTCCCTCTGTGGGGTTGAGTCAATGGAGGAAAACCAAAGTACCAGAGCTGTGCTGTCAATTTTCAGTGACTGGAAATTCAAACAAGTTTATATGCTGGGAAAATTACTCCAGTTTCCCCTGGATGAGGCACGTTAGCCCTGCATGTTCTCTGGCACGACAGGAACACTCTGCTGCCTGCTGCAGGCTCACAGCATCCTGCCCCAGCACGTCCCTTCACCACTGCTGCAGGTGCAGGTCCATGCTGGTGTTCAGGTTGAGGTCGGCAACATCCAGGAAATCGATGTTGAAGATGCTGGGGCCCGCAGGGGTGAGCGAGCTGAAGCCGGTGGCCGAGCTGGGGGGGGTGAGGTCCAGCCACTCCATTGTTTCCCACGGAGACTCAGTGAAACTCATTTGTAAACCGGAGCCTTCGGCAGGGGAAGGGGAGAGCTGCGTTTCCATGGGCGACAGGGGAGTCTGTAAAATCTCCTGGGAGTTGAGCAGTTCATCCGCGGCTTTTCCGGAGAACCCCTCCATCATCCCATCGTAGTGGGGCTCCTCTCCGCCCATCTTCAGCAGGGCCATCTCGCCGGCCCTGCCCAGGGGGCTGTGGGCATTGAGAAGCACCTCCAGGTGGGCGTCGCTGCTGCCCGGGCAGTGCTCGAAGGACACGGGCTCGAACGTGGCGGAGCCCTTGGGGACAGAGGCACCGGAGCTCCCTGTGGACACCATTATCTGAGGTACTTTCTGGAGGCAGGAGCGATCCTCCTTGGCGTTGGCTGGAATTTCTGTCAACAAACGAGAGGGATTTGAGGTGCTCTGGCAGTGCCCACCACTGCTGGGCACCAGCACAGCCCCTCCAGCTGATCCTTTGGGCACCCCTATGGAGACTTGCTCCCCACTCCATCCCATTGGCACTGCTTGCCCACCCTCCCTGCGGGAAGCCTCGCACATTCCTGCTTTGGGACTTTGATCCCCCGGGTTTGGACACAGCCCCTTGCACAGGGGAAGGCACCACAAGTGCTGTGTATGGGACATGGCACTGGCAGCCCTGGGAATGGGGGCACACTGGGGGCTTTGGGGAGGGGGCTGGCAGTGCTGTACACAGGGCTCCTGCCCTGCTGTCCCTTCTCTCTGCACAGATGACAGCTGAGCCCAGAACACCCCATGGGGTTGGCACAGACAGGAGCAGGCTCTGGGAGGGACCAAATGCTTTAGGGTTCAATCTTAGTGGCTGCTGGCACTGGGAGGGCAGGGGAAAGCTGTACTCGACTCAAGCAGCTCTGCTGGGGAGCACAGAATGCCTTGAACCCCACAGACCAGTGCTGGCCTGGAGGGGAAGCCCTGGCGGAGAAGAGGGAAGAAGAGCATACCTCCACTCTCAATCAGCACGTCCAGGAGCTCATCCATCTGCTGACTTCGTGTCATCTGCTGCAGCAAACGACAAAGAGGAGAGTAGAGGGCATTAGGAGGACAGTCCCCCCAGCCACAAGCCAGGTTAGATGGTTCTAGACCCCAAAAAAGATGGCTCTAGACCCCACAAATGGCTTCCTCCCACACAGAAGAGAGGCCATACCAACACGGGGCTGGCAGCAGCATTCAGGGCACTGCAGGGACGTGGCATAATCACGGTGGATCCAGGGAGCAAAGCACCCTTCCCTGCTGCCACCCCTCTGCTCAGTGGCCACCACAGCCTGCCCTGCCCCTGAGCCCTCAGGACACACCAACATTTTGGCCCCAGCACCTCACACTGCGATGTACCTGCCTGCCCTCCCTGCTCCCTGCACTGCCCAGGCTCCCTCCTCTCCCTGACTGGAACCTAGAAGATCTCCTGCACACTGGCATAAACCCATTTTCACCCTGCCAACAGCATCACTCCACTTTCCTAAGGGCAGCACCAGTCCCAGCAGTGAGGCTGCTCCCAGACTCTGATGGGAAGGAAGGTGTTCCTGGGCCATGGCCAGTCCTCCCTGCAGGAACAGCACTCCAGGGTACAGCTCAGGGGGGCAGATGGCACTGAGCAGGATGAGGTGTCTGTTCTGGTGACCTGGGAATCCTCAAAGGTCTGTCTCTGACACAGCACCGAGAACCCAAAGAGAGTACACTGTCACCCTAAGGGATTTGGGGATGTCAGGACCCCTGGGTGCACAGGGGACATGATCCTGCCCAACTCCTTTGGGGCAGCTTAGTCAATAACCCTTCAAAAGAGCCCATTCCACATGGAAACAGGCCTGTCCTACCCAGAGACCCCAGAACAGGTTGGAACTCCTGCAGCTGAGTCCCACTGACTGCAAAAAAGACATCATGGGCAGCCCTAGCCCTGTAGAAAACAAAAACCATGCAGTTACCTGCTTCACTGCATCCTCATAGGGTGGAGGCTGCTTTACCTCTGACAGGGCTGGGCTTGACTTACAAAAACTTGGGGATGGAATAGAAAACTTTTGGCCTGACTGCGCAGCCATCTGCATGGGGAGATACAGGGAAATGGAGTCAATGCACAGTGGGAGGCCTGGCTCTCTCATCCCTGCTGAGGTTCCTGTGCTGCCAGGGAAAATTACAATTTTGTGGGTCAAATGAGCTCAGGGAAAATGACAATTTTGTGGGACAAAATGCCCGGCTTTGAGCAGGATAGAGGGAGGTAAAGCAGCTCCCTGCCCTAGCTCTGAGAGCCAGAGCCAGGCTGGCCTCTCGTCACTGCCAGAGCACAGAGTGTCACAGGACAGCCTGGTGCTCTGTCAGCTGTGGACATGCAGGACAAAGGGAAGACAGGAATGCTGCTGGTGGTCAGCTGTACTTGGACAGTGATGAGGCACATCCCCAGCCCCTCCCCATCACCATCTGACTGGGGGCATCTCACACAGCTCAGGCCAGGGAAGGTCACTCAAAAGAAACCTCTGCCTGTGCCAAACACCTGCATATCTTTGCCAACTTTTTGCCAGGCTCTCCTTCCAGGATGATGGCAATTGAAGCACAATGTCTGTCAGATGCTGTCCCCATCACCTCTAGGCATTTGTGTGCCCTTCCCCACTACCTGGCCACGGCCTTGTACCACAAAACCAGCACTAGGGGATAGTCCCTCCAGGTGGGTTGGATCCAGGAGAGGATCCAGGGCAGCAATGACATCACTCTGCCTGGCCATGCACATCCTGGCCACCTTTCTGTGGAGGGTAGCTGGAAGGAACACTACCCCTGGCTCATGGGAAACAGCACTGCAGTGCTGGGCACAAAGGAAGAGTTCTTGCTGAAAAAGGACCTTAACCTCTGAGAGTCCCTTGCAGGCAGCAAAGTAATGTCCAGGATGGGAGGTGTTGGGAGTTGGGATGAACTGCAGGACACAATGGGACCATCCCTTCTGTGCACCCCCTGCCTGTGAGCAGTGAGGGAGCAGCTGGAGATACCCCTGTGGTGTGGCTGCTCCCCCTGAGCCTCACTGACCACTGCCCAGCTGCCCAGAGCAGCCCTGCTGCCTCTCTTGGATGTCACCTCCCAGCACTGTGTCCCACTGCCCCCACAGCTCTGCTGCAGTGCCCAGTTCACCTCCACAGCCCCAGTGCCAGTGCACCCCCTGCTCTGGTCCCCACTGCCCACCTCACTGAAACCAGTGCTCCCTCCTCAACCCTGCCTCACTCCAACCCCACTGCCCTCCATCCCCATTCCACTGGCAGCTCTGTCTCTGCCCCTCCTCACCCTAAAGTGCCCTTCCCCACCTCACTGGCTGTGCTGTTTGCCAACTGCGCACAGCACCTATGTCCTCTGGACACAGCCCTGAGCCCTACTTTGTGCCACGGTGCAGGGCTGCACCCCAAAGCCTGCTTGGAGTGGGTTGGGAGAGGCCCTGCTCTGGCATGGCTGTCCTGCACACCCAGCCTGCCCCTGCTCTACCCCTGAGTGTGCACACCTTGCATCCCTGTGCATGGCAGAGGGCACTGAAAGGTGCTGCTGCTCCTGGGGAGCTCTGGGAGGGCACTGGATGAACTGGGCTTGTGATCAGCAGCACCTTGTGCTCTTTTGTCCCCATCCCCAAGTGCTCATACCTGTCCAGGCGACTCAGTGAGAAGTGGTGGCTGCTGAGGGCAACTCTCTGCTGGGGAGGCACAAGCTCTCTCTGACTGCAGACCTCAACTGCCAGCCCTGCTCCAGCTTCCTGAGAAAAGGCTTCCCCAAGGCAACTGCTCTCCTCCAACTCAGTGGTGAAAATCCCTCACACACTGCTGGGAGCCACAATGGCTTGGCAAGATGCTGGGAAGCCCTGCAGCAGGGTCTCCCAGGGGTGTAGGAACAGTGCCAGGGCTCTCCCAGGAGCTGAGGGATCCATGCTGGTGCCTCCCTGCTGTGTACACAGCTGTGCCAGGGCTCCATGGGGCATGGGCAGATGTGCCAGGACTCCCCCAAGGGCAGAGCAAGCTGTGCCAGGACTCCCCCTGAGGGGAGAGACAGCTGGGTTTGGGCTCTTTTAGGGTAGAAGCAGCTGTGCCAGTGCTCCCCCAGGGAAGAGGGAGCTTGCCAGGACTCCTCCAGGGGCAGAGAGAGCTGTGCCAGGGCTCCCCAGGGCAGAGGGAACTGTGCCAAGGCTCCATAGGGCAGAGGATCCTCTGCCAGGACTCTTCCAGGACATGGGCAGCTTTGCCAGTGCTGACCTAGGGGCAGAGAGAGCTGTGCTGGGCTCCCCTGGGGAAGAGAGGAGCTGTTCCAGGGCTTCCTCAGGGCAGCAGGAGCTGTGCCAGGGCTCCATGGGGCATGAGAGCTGTGCTGTGACCCCTCCAGGACAACTGGCTGCGCTGGGAAGGCTCCCGAGAAGAAACCCTGCAAAGGACCCTCCAGTGCTGTCAGCTCCCAACCCACCGTCCATCTGGGATACTCTCTGCCCTACCAAACGCTGCCAGCAGCCCCGAGCCAAGAGGAAAGGCCTCCCCCCGTGTGGTGTGAGCCACGGGGTCGGGGCTGGCACTCACCGGCGCCGTGCGGAGGCAGCTGCTGCCCGGCGGGGACCCGCTGCGGCCCTCAGGGGACACCGGCAGCAGGTAGTGGCTGTTGGGGGACGGTGGCAGGCTGATGTGCTGGGGGCTCTTTGCAGCCCCCAGGGGAGAGTGCTGGGGGGAGCACTGCGGGCTCAGGAATGTCGAGGAGGTGATGGTGCTCTGCCCTGAGGGCTCCAAGCAGTGGCTATTTACAATGTGGGGCACCTGCGGCACCCCACAGTTACTCAGCTTATCCGAGCTGCCGGCCTGGCCTTTCAGGGCCATTTGTTTAGATGCAAATGGACAGCTGGACACGGCGTTTTCTTGTTTGATGGGCACACCAAAGAAATGCTGAGCAGGCTGCTGCTTCTCCTCAAGGCCATTGCTTCTCTTTCGCTTCTGGAGCTGCATCCGCAGCTCTTCCACCTGCCTCTGCTCCTGCTGCAGCTTCCATGTCAGTTCATTGATGACCTTCTGCTTCTCCACCAGCATCTTGTCTTTCTCTGTGTCTATTCCTTCCAGTTCCAGCTGGATGCTCCCTCCATTCATGCTGCTCATGAGGCTTTCCTCAGCGCTGCCATGAACAGGTGATGGCTGGAGACCAAACTGTGGAGAAGACATGGGCCCGTCGTTGAAGGTGTCGCTCACAGAGAGGTCAGAGGAGGCGGGTGAGATGGGTGGGGTGGAGCTGGTGCTGCCAAAGTGATAGAAGCCGTTTGATAACATGCTGGTGGAGGACTGGGACTGGTAACTGGACAGGGTGCTTGTTGGAGTGACAGGGAAGGTGACGGTGGTGATCTCACTGAAGTTTGGCACCGTGCTGCTGCTGCACTCCTGGAAGGGCCGCAGCCGCTCCATCAGCGCCGTTTTGGTGCCCGACACGGGCAGGCCTCGTATTCGGAGCTGCTGCCTCAGCTCTGATACCTGCAAGGAAAGTCACTCATGATCAGGCTTGGTGGCAGATGAGCCCTTTAGAAACCTAGTGCTTCTAACGAGGAGTCTCAGATCACAGGCTCACAGCTCCCAGCTTTAAAGCTCTGACCTCCCAGGTGCTTCCTGCCTCACCTGTAGTCACCAGAGTCAGTGTGCACAGGCCTGACCACTGCACATCCTGCAGAACCTCAACCTTTCCTAACAGGAAAGCCCTCCTCCAAGAACTGTGACTCCTGTCCATGAACCAGCAGTGGTCCTTGAGTCAGGAAAGCAACTGAGGATTCCCTTCCTAGCAGCAGGTTTGTCCATGACCAGAGGACTTTAGTACAGACCAGGAGCCAGCTGATGGCTCAGAGACTGTGACACCTTGGAGCCACACACTCTATGCTCAGGCACATGATTCAGTCACCTGAACTAGGGCAAACTCATGCTGTTTCTACCTCTGCTCCTAGAAGGATTTCACCTTCCCCATGACTGAGGGTCCATTAGCAAAGTAAAAAAGAACAGCTGGTAAGAGGGATTCTCCCCTATTGCCTTTTCTTGCTTCCATGAGAGGTGCTCAAAACAGTGCATGTAGCAGGCGGTACCTGTTCATGCAGAGAGCTGAGCTGGCCTGGCTGAGGAGCTGATTCACTAAGGAGAGGCCATGCTGCCCTACTGGCCTCTGGCTGCTCTGTCAGAGCATGCACGATGTCCACCATAAAACCACATGGGGATGGACCCAGGAGCAGCAGGAGCAGCAGCTCAGATCATCCTTCAACCCAACCTGTGGCCAGCTCAGGCTCCACCTTGGTTTGCTGATACACAGAGCAGTGCACCCCTCACCACCTGCAGAGCAGCAAGCCCTCCTGCTCAGAACCTCCCCAGTGACCAAGCCCTGCCCCAAGGTGCTGTGCTGTACTCCTGGGTGGCTCAGAGCACGGGAATTCAGCTGTGCTGATCTGTAACACAGCCCTCCCAGCCTGCGGGACTCTCCTGACACACTCAGAGGCAGCACAGCACACTCAGGCTGTTACATTCCACTCCTGCAGTAACAAAGTTTGCACTCACTTTGAGATCATCCAGGTTGGATGGCAGAGGGCCTGGCTTGATAGATGAGACACAAGTCTGGCCTGAAAAGGTGGTTTTCACTGGAGAAAGAGGGGTGTCGTTGCCAGAAGTTGATGAAGAATTTGAACTTTTGACCATTTGCTCATTAGATTGCCTGAAATAACAAAGGAGATTTGGGGTAATGTGTCTATTCCCCCAGGGCCTTTGTGCCTAGCATCCATCCCATCCTTCTGCTCCCTTGGGTCTGCTGTCTCCTATATGAGACTTCAGGATGGCCAAGGAAAATCAGGCCGGGCTGTAGGAGATTGCTGGTGTCCCACCAGCAGGTCACAGGTGCCCCAGCCAGTATGCAAAGCCAGAATGGCTTGGAAGGAGACTGTGCTGGTCCCAAGCTTTTCTGTTTCAGTGGTGTGCCTCTATCCCCTTGCTCTGGCACAAATAGATACAGAGGGGAAAGTCTAGAGAGAGACAGGACTAAGTCCTGCTGCTGGCACAGAGCCACTCACTTTAGCTGCCCTTGGTGCATCCCAGGGTAGTTGAAGTGCTGCTGCTGTTGTTGCTGCTGCTGTTGCTGCTGGCTGAGGATCTGGAGCTGCAGGAAGAGCTGCTGCTGCTGGAGCAGTCTGGCATATGCAGAATCCATGGGTGGAGGGGACTTCTCTGCTTTCTGGTCTGGAGGGATGTACTGGTGGTACTTGAGCTTCTTCACTTTGGGCTTGGTGTCTTTGGGCTTTTTGTGACGGTTCTTGCTATCACTGGATGATTTGGACTGTTGGGCCAAGAAGGAAAGAAATTAGGTGTGAGAAGAGCTCTTGTCATCCCCATGGGACCTCAGAGGCCTGGGACAGAACAAAGGCAGCTCCTGCTGGCACCTTGACATTCCAAGACCTGCTGAGCCTGTATGTGGGGGACTCTCTTGGCACTGTGTCCCATTTCAGCTATGCTGGAGAGCACCTGAGATTGAGAATGACCCTCCCTGCCCACAAGGTACTCCAGTGTTGCCTTGTATCTCCTCCTGCTCCCAGCCCCAGGGGATAATTTCAGTACAGGACTCATGCATTTGCCTCTAGCAAGGTGTATTGCTGTATCTTCTACCATTACACAATGAATTAAATTAGTTTTTTGACACAAGGTTGTCTGCCTGAGTTACTCAAAGGCTTTAAGGCCGGACACCCAGAGCTCCCACACTTCTAGGGTGCAGCACGTGTGCACTTCAGGTTTGGGGCTGGTTCCTGTCCTGGGCAGCCTGGAGGCCCCGGCATTACCTTCACGGCAGAGGGCACTGGCAGCGTTGGGCTCTCCTGCCCTGCCAGCTGCTTGGGGCTGTCACATTGGCTGCCCTGGCCCGGGGCAGTGTCTGGAGCGTGGCCATCGGCACTGAGGGGACGATCCTGCAAGGGAGAGGTGAGAGGGGCTGTGGGGCCAGACCCAGGGGCTGTCCAGCCTGGACAGGGGTTCCTGGTACCTTGTTTCCTCACCCCGTGTTGTTCCCAATCCCCACAGATGCCTCAGTGCATCCCAGTCCTTTCGTGTCTATCCCAACCACATTCTTAGGCTACCCCAGTCCTCTGCCTCCACAGTCCTTGGTTTTCCAGCTCTCCCAATTTCACCTTATCCCCGTATCCTTGCTCACTGCTGGCCCTTCAGTGTTCCCCAGACCAGCCCAGTCTTCCCAGCTGACCCGTGAACAGCCACAATCCCTTTGGTCCTCCCCCACCCCAGTCTGTCCCAGTTCCTTCCTTTCCCCCCTGTCCATCCCAGCCTCTTTCAGTCTGCCTTACTCCACTCCAGTTCTCCCATTCGCCATGGCCCCTCCGTTCCCTCAGCCTCCCCATTCCCCGATTTGCCCCCAGTCCCCCCCCAGTTTCCCCAGTCCCCCCCGGCCCGGCGCTCTCCGGGGCTGCAGTGCCCGCGCCAGCCGGCAGTGGGCGCGCCAGGCCCCCGCACCGCCGTCCCCCCGCGGGTCACAGAACGACAGAATGAGACAGAATGAGACAGAATGACAGAATCACACAGAATCAGAATCATAGAATCACAGACTCCCGTGGAGTCACACAGAATCGCACACAGTCACAGAATTAACCCGGCTGCAAAAGACCTTTGAGACCATCGAGTTCAACCTGTGACCCAACGCCACCTTGTCAACTAAACTATGGCACTGAGTGCCACATCCAGGCTTTTCTTAAACACCTCCAGGGACGGTGACTCCACCACCTCCTTGGGCAGCCCATTCCAATGCCCAACCACTTTTCCAGTGAAGAATTAGAATTTCTTCCTAATGTCCAACTCGAACCTCCCCTGGCACAGCTTAAGGCTGTGTCCTCCTGTCCTGTCCCTGTTCCCTGGGAGCAGAGCCCGACCCCAGCTGGCTGCATCCCCTGTCAGGGAGTTGTAGGGAATGATGAGGTCTCCCCTGAGCTCCTCTTCTCCAGGAAAAACAAGTCCAGTTCCCTCAGCCCCTCCTCACAGGGCTTGTGTTCCAGACCCTTTACCAGCCTTGTTGCCCTTCTCTGGACACGCTCCAGCATCTCCACATCCTCCCTAAACGGAGGGGCCAGAACTGGGCACAGCACTCAGTGTCCATCCTAAACGGAGGGGCCAGGATTGGGCACAGCACTCACGGTGTGGTATCACCAGTGCCGAGCTCAGGGGAGGAATCTCCTCCTCGGCCCGGGGCCCTGCCTATCCATCCCCCGTGTGCTCCTTCCCCTGAGCCATCCCCGTCCCCCCGTGCCTCCCCCGGCTCCAGGACAGCTCTCCCTACCTGTGGAGGCCCGGCCGGGGCGGCGGGAGGCGGCTCCGGGGCCTTGGAAGCGGGGGGCGGCTCGGCGGGGCCCGGGGAGCCGCGGCTGCGGGGTCGCTCCGGGGACAGCCCGTCGTTGCTGCTGTCCTCCTCGAAGGCGAAGGCGTCGGCCTGCCGGGGAAAGCCGCCCTGGGTGCCTGCGGGGGCAGAGGGGCCGCGGTCAGAGCCTGCGGGGAGGGACCGGGTCAGTGAGCCTCGTGAGGGCCCCGGCCGTGCCCGGCGCCCCTGCCCCAGCCGGGCCACACGGGGTGCCCGGGGGGCTCGGCCACCTCCGGGGCTGCGGGGAGAGCAGGGGGGCCAGCCATGGACAGGGGCGATTGGGACAGGGAGAGAGGGGTGTGTCCCTTGGGAGAAAAGAGAATCTGAGGAGCCAGGACCATGACTCGTGTTCCTTGGGAGAGAAGAGGATCTGAGAAACCAGGACCATGGCCCGTGTTCCTTGGGAGAGAAGGGAGATCTGAGAAACCAGGACTATAGCCCGTGTTCCTTGGGAGAAAAGGGGTATCTGAGGAACCAGGACCATGGCCCGTGATCCTTGGCACAGGGAGACAGGAGGGGTTGGAGGAGCCCAGCCTGCCAGCACAGCAGGGCAGGTGCAGACAGGTGGGACTGGTGCAGGAGTCATCCTGCCCCTCCCCTGGGCTGGGATGGGAGAGGGGCACGAGTCACCCTTCCTCAGCTGAGCACTCCAGCTCAACACACCCACACCAAGCATGGGACTCTGTCCTCAGCAGAAAGACTGGGGTTGAAATCAGCTTGGAGTGTGATCCATCTGCTCACAGCACAAGAGCCAACAACAGTGGATGTAGCTGCAGGTGCAGAGAGGCTCCCACATCCTGTCTCTGTCCACAGGTTTCACCCACCGACATGGTTCAAACCCCTGCTGCTGCCTGCCTGACAGCCCCAGGCTGCTCTGCCTGCACAGCTCCTGCACTGTTATCTGCTAGTCAGATGGGCAAGGGCTCTTGACCCCGGGGTTTAATGATAAATAAAGTGCTGAGAAAAAAAGGTCTCATGTGAGCCTCGTGAGAGCTCCAGGTGCGGGTAGAGGAAGGAGCAGCGTGGCCACACTCATAATCTCCTCGTGCTCATGTCTGGCATTTGTCAGGCAGCTTGGCACACTGATAGTGAGGTGACAAATGGGGAAATAGGAAGGGACTGGGGACAAGCTTCCACCTGTCCCTGCTGCTGGTCTAGCAATGTGCACCTTCTCAATGACACGCACCTCCTGCTCTGACCCCTACCCCTATCTCAGAGATAAGGGTTATCTCCACTCCCTGGGGCTGCTGGTGCCAGGGTGGGCAAGGACAGAGCCCTGGCTCTCTGCCTGAGCTGCTGCCCAGACATGGGCTGGGGAAATGAGATCAGCCATGTTCAACTTGCTCTCTTCTCATGTCCCTGGAAAGAGGCCCTGTGTCCTCTCCATCCTCTCCATCAGAGACAGCACCCAAACGTGTTCCCTGAGGAACTGCAGCACTGCATGAGCCACCTGGGCTGCATGGGAGTTGCTTCCCATGCCTGCAGGCCAGTGTCGACATCCCCTCTTGGGAAAAATTACTCCAAGCAAGGGGGACTTGTGGCTCTGCAGGGCTCCTGCTGCGCTGGCAGGGAAGTGTGTACTGGGAAGTGGTGCCAAAGCTGGGAGCGCAAGGGACCTTCAGGACACAGTGACAACCCAGAGCATGACAGGAATGTGCTGCATCCTGCTGCTTGATACCACAGGCTTGTGCCAATGGGGAATGCTTCCCCTATCTGTCCTGCTCTCACCCAGCCTGGCCTGAGCGTATTGTTTCTCAATCCCGTGTCCCTGCTGTAATCTCAGGCAGGATGGTGTTTGCTCCGGGCTGTTTCTAATGCACTGGGTATTGTCCTCTTGAGCGCATTGGACAAAGTGATGACAAGGACCCGGTAAAAAAAGTTTCTTGTATCACTGCTCAGCTATGCAGGGCACTGGCGGCCTCCTGTCACTGCGACGTTTGGGCTTTTGGTTGGGGTCTGGCACTTTGTGCTCACCCTGCCGGAGGTGATTAGAGGAACACGTCAGCTGAACTTTCCATTGTATAAACAGTTGAGATTCCAAGGTTAAAGTAAAATGATTTTAAACCCTGTCATCTTTCTGGTATTGCAAAAACAAAAGGCTTAACATTTAGAAGTGCCAGTACTCATCTCTGCTCAGTGTTCAGACCTTTGCCCCAAACTGTGAGTACCACAAGGTGCCTCTGACTCCAAAAATGAGCTGGAGGATCCTTCAATTTGAGGCTTTCCTCTGCAGAAACCTGAGGGCTGGGATGGTGTTCCTGGTGCAGCTGCACCACCTTCTTCTCATGGCACCCAATGGTACCAAGCAACTCCATGTTGGACCCTAATGTGCCACATGTTTCGCCCTAAATGGGATGAAACTGGCTTACAAGGACATGTTTTTCCCCAGCAATGTTGTGATAGAAAAGTATTGTGAAGGGGAGAAATTTAAAACTGAACAAATCATTTTTAAGCCAGACTTCTTGTTTTTAACAGTTTGGTCCCATAAATCTCTGTTTACCATGAGCTCCTGACAAGGCAGCTGGAGAGACACTCTATTTAAAATTCAAGCTCATTTGCCCCGTCTCCAAACCTCAGCTCGAGGGGATAAAGTCATGCTCACACTGCCTCAAATGTTTATAAAGGGGGGAATTTTTTGAAAAAAATTTTTTTTCCACTGTTCTCTCCTTTACTAAGTGGTCGGGGAGATTTTACTTGAACTCTCCTTAAAAATTCCTCTTCAGGCAGAGTCCTGGAACATTTCACCTTCAAAGAGGAGAGCTGCGTCATGCTGGGAATGGAGCAGCTCCAAAGCCAGGCTGGAGAAGCTGCTGTTCATACACAGCCTGCATTTCACAGCCTCCAAATCAAGAGCAGTAATAGTCATAGGGCAGGACAGAGCAGTGTCCGAGCCTGGAATATTTCATGTCATTTTAGATGGCTTCTGAGATGAAATGAAAATCAAAGTGCTTCCTGTTTCAACTCTCATTTTTGGCATTGCTCCTGTCAATCTAAGATCCTTTCTGTCCCAAAGCCCTGCCATTGTCCCCAGCTTGCTCTGAGCTCCAGAACAGACCCTTCAAATGGAATTATGTCAATGGAAATGACCCCATTAATTGAGGAACTGTGAAGAACAAAACAAGCAGCTTCCAAGGGCAGAGCATCTCCCACTGGAGACCTCATTGGAGACCTGAGCACCAGTCTGGACATGTGGAGACAGCCTGAGACTTCAAAAATACAGGTTCCTGTCCTGCCACTGCAGGACCCTGCTGACCTTCCTGCTCCTTTCTCTGCTTTCGGATCTCCCTGTCCTGGCACTGGGCCCTGGTGAAATTTGAGTCACCTTTCTGCTCTGTGTTGGCTCCCACACCAGCTTCCCTGCAGCAGTGTGGGGGAAGTAATTGTGGATAATTCTTCCTCCCTCCTCTGGTGGGAGGAGGTGATGGAGGAAAACCAAGCTTAGGCATTAAGCAAGTGCTGGGTTGCAGTTGTTAGGAGTGTACCCTATTTGGGGGTGCAAGCTCCTGCTCATATTCTCCAGCAATTTAGCACCCCAAGGATGCTCCACACCCCAGGGATGCAGCATCCTGCTCTGCTAGGTCCTGCACACCACTAGCAGCAGTGGTAAAAAAAAAAAAAGCGAACCCACAGCCTTACTGAACTGGGGCCACTCTACCCCCATTTACTGAGATGTGAGAGCTTGGCAGGGCACAGGTGGGAGAATCTGGGCTGGTCTCACAACCAACACCTGTGCACTCAGGTTCTCTCCCATGCTGAAGGAAGGAGTGTCCTCTCTCCAACAGTATCACTTCTGTGCTCAAAGCCTTGGGGAGGCAAGGGGTTTAAGAAGGGAGGTTCTTTCTGGGGCAATGTGGCTGAGCAGTAGTGCATGTTTCAATGTCACTGCTCTAAGATGAGAGCTCTGTCCTCACAGGCTGTGCTGGACTGGGCTGGTTACTGTGAAAATAATGAAATTTAAGCAATAAATGCAGCTCTTACATCCAGGTCAGTCACTTCCTGCAGTCACTGTGTTACCTCCTGATCCCTTGGGCAGCCCCTGCCCCACTCCATGCTCACACACAACACACATATTCACTGTCACTACCTTTTATGGCCTCTTTCACAGCTGAGTCCACAGGAATAATATTCTTCTCCACCAGCTCCAAAGGGCCGGGCCTGAGCGCGATCTTTTCATTGAGGTCATCTGCCAGTCGGGCTCTTTTCAGCTTCATTTGAGTAGACTGGATGGACCCCTCTGCAGCCGAGTCTAAAAGGCCAAAGAGAACCATCAGGACCAGGGATTCCTGTGGGCACAGCACTCAGTGAGGATGTGGTGCTCTTCAGCACAGCCTCTGAGGGCTGTGGCCATTACCTGAGCATGGCTCAGCACAGCAGGATCTGCTCTGCTAGACTGGGTGGGGCTGCTGGGGTTTGGGACATGGGTCCTTCTCTGAGCCTCAAGATCAGTCTCTCCATCCCCAAACAAGACCCTCTCTCTACCATCCCGGGCTTGCAAACCCAGCCTACAGCTGAAGCATCCTCTGCAAGGCCAGGAGTGATCTGTGATGGAAACTTCATGATCAGGCTGCCACTAACAAGGGCTGAAGGGGTCTCCAGCTCCTGCCTGCCGGGAGCACATTGGCCCCTTGTGGCAGATGGATCCCTATTCTGGGAAACAGCTGGAGAATAGAACCATTGGCAGCGCATGGTAACTGGAGTAAATGGCTTACACTGGAATAAAAAATGCTCAGTCTTGGACTCTGGGCTTTTGGAGGTGACATGACTACAGAGCACCAGGCCTTCAGGGAAGAATGAGCTGGGGAGGAGCAGGGCAAAGGCAGGTAGATCTGGAAGCTACAGCCCTACCAAAGCCAGGTGAGAAGACCCCAGTTATTAAAGCCTGAAAAAGAACAGCAACTTAAAGAGAAAGATTTCCTGAACAAAGCTATCTGGCTCCTCTTTTGAACCAGGAATGAGTAGTGAGGGAGTGGGATTTTAAACCAGACTATTTCTAAACCCTTGAGGGTCTAAAGTAAGAACAGCTGTGTGTAGGTTGTTTTATCTTCAAAGCCTGGACACTCTCTGGAAGAGATACTATAGGGAACACAAGCTACAGGGCTTGATACCATGGGAATTCTCTACAGGAGGTCAGGAGAGCTGGTCCAGGCCATTCCTGGCCTCAGATTCTATAGACCAGTGAACACAAATGAGCTCTTTGAGGTGAACTGTAACAGAAAGGGTGCCTGTAAAGCACTTGGATGATGCAAACTGTGTCACCTGGCCAGTTCCAATCATCTCTAGGTCCAGTTGTGAACAAAATGGATATGTACGTCAAATCTACAAAATGGATATGCCAAGACACAGCTCTGAAATGCAGAGCAGAATGGACAGAGGTGTAAGCAGAGGCTGCAGATAAGGGGGATGTGGGGCAGCACATGCATCTTGCAGAGTGCACAGTCAGGCACTCTCTGCTCTCTGCAGTCTCTCTCCCTTGGCTGGCTCTGTCTCAGTCAATGCCTAGGCACGGCAGCTGCCTCCATGTCTGGTAACAGCCCCCAACTCCAATCCACATTGCTTCCATTATTTAACCTAAGGGAAGGACATTCTCCATCTCTTAAAGAAGCAATGGTGCTATCTTATTTTAGGGATAGAAACCCTAGGGAAAAGCAAGGCAGCAACACTGATCCAGCACGGGACCCAGGCTCAGCCCTCCTGCCTGGCAGAGGAAAAAAGAAATACAGATTGCATCCATGCTGAGAGCAGAGGGAAGTATTCACAGCTGCCAGAGAGTGATCTGCTTCTTCCAGGCAAGTGACAGGACTCAAGGAGGGAGGGAGGCTGCACATCCTCTCTGTCTCTAAGGATCTTGTTATCTCTGGAGATAACGAGGGACACTGTGGTGTTCTGCTGTCTGTGATGGGACACAGCCCTGCCAGCTCTCTGGCTGAGAGGGAACACCAGGATGGGAGAGGAGAGAGATGCTGTGGCTCACAGACTGATAGCAGGGCTTTCCATACAGCTCTGCTTGGGTCATTGGCTGCATGGGCTGTCACACAGAATATCCAGAATTACAGCAGCACAAAAGATGTCCAGCTTTGGGAAGGTGTTACAATGACCTGGTGTAGGAATTTCAGTGCCCTGGACAACAAGTTCCCTGGGTTGGCTCTTCATGATCAGAGATTGGCATCAGAGTCTAACAGAGTTCTCTCTTACACCTGTTCTGTACCCCACTGCTCCCTAGAGCATCTTACTCTGCTCCCTGTCAGAGATGAAAGAAAGGCTGCGTGGCCCTGGGACTCTGTCTGTCAAGGAATAAAAGCTTGTCCTGCTTCCTGGACAGGTCTGGACAGAATTGCATACAACGTGTCCCATTTGAGTCTGCCCCCCATGAGCAGCTGGAACAAAGTAATAGCAATGAGATTCCTGAAGGAACACAAGAAGGGCAGGAGAAACACCAGTCCCAGGGCAGGAGACACAAGGAGTATATGGGAGAAGCTCAGGCAGCCTTACCTTGCAGAATGTGCATATTGACCAGGTCTGACCGCTCAGGCCTACTTCTGATCTTGTGCTTGAGATAATCTTCAGTCTGCAGAACACAAATGCAAAGTTACCTGGCTAGAGCAGCAATAAGGTACTGAGAGCACCTGCCCCTGTGCCATCCCATCATTCTTTTGGGTTTATTACAAGCTGGGTTGAGTGAGCTCCTAAATGACATTTTTCATCACTGAAACACTGGCTTGTTCTTGGGCAGAACAATTCTTCAGAAAGGAAACAACATGCACTTAGCTGCTGACTGTTCACTGCACCCACTGCTGTGCTCTTTGCCACCACTACTGGGCTTCTGATGTCTGAAATGTTATGAGAACTCATAGGAAAGGTGACACCTATTCCCTGGGAGTGGTGGGTCTGCACACCTCGTCACCTCTGAGAGATGCTCCAGAATGTCCTGGTAGCAGTGGCTTCTGTGGGAAGCCCAGCATTTCAGGGTGAGGTATCAGGCAGAACAAGTCATGAAGCCACTCAGACTCTCTACCAAGATCAGCCATGAGGATTTCCCTTCCTGCAGCCTTGTAGCCTGTGTGCTCTGTGGTTCCTCACCCAAGCCATGACACAGGGTTGGGAAAATCTGCTTTGCAGTTCACTGCAGTTGGGCTTGTGATGGGCACAGTCCTGGGGCCATGTGCCAACTCCCTCATGGCTTTAGGAACAGAGAGGCACACAGAGGTACAGGAACAATATCCACGAGGACCAAGAAAGTCAGCCTTGAGGGCAGATGTCCTCAAAAATACAAATATAAGCTTATCCCCTGGTGAAGAAAAGCTAGAAGTCAAAAAAGCTCTTAGCTAAGCTGAGCTGCAAGAAGAAATAGTACAAAAATTGTACAGAGTTAAAGGAGGTTAAAATCTTAAGGATAAATATAAAAGAACAGTACAAGCAGCTGGAGCAAAATTGGAAATCCACAGTACAAAATGTACAGGATCATGAGAAAAAGATCTTATAAGGACTTCTGTAGCCAGGATCAGGCAATGGAAAGTGCTGTCTGTGTTCCATAAACAGGTGAAATAATTATGTATACTGCTGAGATGGCTACAGGATTTAATGACTTTTAAAAACCATCCTCACTAAGAAGATAAATGGCTCTTTATCAAACAGGTGGCTCAGCCAAGAACCTTCAGCAACAAAAGAGAAGAAACCCCAGTTCTCAAGTTGGAGAACAGGTTAGAGGACAGTCGGAGGAGTTAAATGTTCCCAAACAATTTTAAGACACACTTAAAATTGGACTAATAGCAACTATCTATGGTTCTCCAGGAAACTGGGCAAAGGAGAATAATTGCTAGCTTTAAAAGAGATGAGAAGAAGAAACCAGGAAACTATAAAGCAGACAGCAAGATATTGTACCAAGTAATCAAACAATCTATATAAATGAATTTTGAAGATAGCAAGGAGGTGAGCAACAGCCAGGATGGATTTATCAAGAACAAATCCCATCACACCAACTGAAATTCCTTCTATGGAGAAATAACAGTTTTCTGTTACAGGAATAAACAATGAATATCATGCAGCTTGACTCAAAGCATGTTTTGACATTATCTCCCATGGCTTTCTTATGTGCAAGCCAGAGAAATTTGGTCTGAGGAACTGGAAATGGATCAGAGTCTAAACAGAAGAATAAATCAAATCCTGTTACAAAGCAATTTTTCCTGCTAGTCAATATATTAATTAATGCCTTGAATGATAGAAGACATACTCCTTAATTCTGAATCATTCAAGGCTAACATTACACTGCACTGTGATTTGGCACAATTGATGATCTGAAGTACTACAGTTTCAAGAAAGACATTTGGAAAGGGCTGTGTTCAGGTCTCAGCCACAGCTAGGCCAGCTGACTAGGCACTGCAGTGGATGAAGACTTAATGCACCAGAGATGCTCCTGCAGTGGTCACTGGACAGGGTCTTAGGCAGAAATTAGTTACTCCATGTATTGGAAAAGTATAAAAGGCTCTGGAGAATCCAGTGATCAGCAGTTGACCCACAACCCCAAGGGAGACACATCACAGGGTGTCAGCTCAGCCCTGTTCTGTTCCCTCTATCTGAAAGGGTCCATGGAAGGGGCTGGGCAACAGCTACAGACATCACCACTGAGTCAGAGATGAGATCAGTGAGGGGGGCTGAAGGGGAGAAGGCTGGTCAGTCCAAAGGTGAGATGGCTATTGAGACAAATGATGCAAAACAGCTTTTAAAAGTGCTGCAGGAAAAAAAAAGAGACACAGTTCTGAATATACATACAGTAGTGTGCTCAAACTTCAGCAGCACAGCTTGGGGCCAAGAGCTCACAGCACAGTTCAGAGAGCATCAGAGAAGGTCACTGGCAGTGGGTGTCTGTCAGTGCTCACACATTAGTCAGGACCTGCACAGGCTGTTCTGCTCTGGGGCAGAGGCAGGACAGCCACCCCACAGCCCCTCTGTGTTGGGGTGCTGGGTGAGTGCTCAAGCCCTGCTGAGCCAGACAGCCCCAGGAAAGCCAGCCTGCTCTCTGTCCTCCGCCCCAGCAATCTTTTATAGGACATCAACTTCAAAGTCTGCTCTGCTGGCCTGCTGCCAGCCTCTAACATAGCCAGTGACATGTTTAAACAAATAATAGACATTTTATTTACTAAAGTCTTTACAACGCCTTACCCTTCCCCCATATTTTCCCCAGCTTATTTCCACCAACACAATCCCCTGCTTGAACCATATGTAGATTTGCCTGGTTCCTGTGCCAGGTCAGAGCAAGCTGGTGTCTGCACCTGAGTGCATCTAAACTCATGTAATGAATTTTCAACTAATCCTTAGATCAGGTCCTGACTTGGGCTCAGCTCGAGCTGCTGTCCCACAGCTGTGCTTCTGCTGTGACTTCAGTTCCTTTGGACCCTGGCTGTTAATAGGCTGCATTTGTGTCTCTGGGGTGCAAATGATGAAGAATTCAGATGTGAACTTTTCTAACATCAGCTGAAGCAGAGGGGCTTTCTCAACACATGAACAGTTATCTGCTTTCTGTTTGCACAACATCAGCTTGGGGGAATATCAGCTAAACAACAAATGCCTTTGAGTAACTGTCTGGAAACAGCTGCTGATCTTCTTGATCCCAGGTCTAAGCAGGGCAGCTTTGCAAGGGAATAATGTTTCTTATGGGCTGTGCTCAGTGTCTTCATTAGCACTTTCTAAACATGCCCGTGGTTTGGGATAGACTAGCCCATCCTTCCCTTTCCCCCAGGCAACTAGCCAGTGAAAGCTTTTGAAGAGAAAGACAAAGAGACACAAATGTATACTTTAACTGTAAAATATATGACACTTCAAGGATACTTTGGATTGCTTGAAAATTTTTAAGCATACTAATCTTTCAGAGTCGTAGTGTATTTCTTATGCTTGCCATTTATTACCAGGGGAGACTTGGGGCAAGTGATTTGGAGTGTGTTTAAGTTCAGAAAAGCACTTCCCTGTATTTCACAATCATTCTTCCTTGCAAAGGTCCCTTCCCATGTGACTGCAAGCACGTTTTGCAGATTAATGGAACAAATTCTTGTGTTCAAGCAAAACCTGCATGATTAATTGCCTCCCTTTCTGGGATCATCCCTCCAGCTTGATCAAGGCTGAATTGTTGGCGATTGGAAAACGATTGTGATTTCCCAAAAAGTGATCAGATCACAGAGTTTCAATGTGTCCTAGAAATGGCTACTGCCTTTGGCAGTGTTTAGGGAGCCTGGCCCATTTCCCTCTTGGATGTTGTGTCCTAATGGCCAAGCTACACTGCAGGGATAAAGCCAGAGCTCCTGCCTGGTGACCAGTGTGAGTTCCCCGGGGACTGGCTGCAGATGGCACCTGCATTTGCCCTGCACATTTGCTGAATGTGTTCCCTCAGGCCTGGCCCTGCTCTGACCTTGCTGCCAGGATTGCAGAGCAGCCAGCACAAGAGGAGCAGGCTGTGGATGTGACCCAGAGGGGGAAGCAGCAGTTCCGCTGGTTGGACATTTACTGCAAGAACTGACAAAGCCATGCTGAACCCTGCACTGCCCATAGCCTTTTGTAAAACGTGGGGCTGTTGTAAAACCCCACAGCTCAGGGCACAGATGCCCCTTTTGCCCTTTTCTTAAACCTTCCCTGCTCAGAGAAGAGTGCTCCAGAGCATCTGTGAGCCTGGAAGCATTTCTGAAAGCAGAGCAGGTGCCGTGCCCCTCATCCTTGGCCAGCAGGCCAGCGTGGAGGGTGCCAGAGGAGGGGACAATGGTGGAAAGTGCCTTCAAACCCCATGACTCATGCAAAGCAAGCCCATGTGTTCCCTCATTGGGATGGCTGCAGGAGTTACCTTGGCTCGCTCCAGACTTTTTCGCTGTTCATGGAATGCAGATGGGCTTTTCAGTGCTGCAACAGGAAAGAAAGAGGAGCAGTCAGCACAGGAGCAGAAGCAAGCAGCTACCAGGATATTCAGCAACAGCAATTTAATGAGCGCTATAAAAATAGCAACACAAACTAGCTGTTCTCTTTATTGTGCTGACTAAAAATAACTCAGGAAAGCTCTGGGAAATCCCATGCTCTCAGCCAGTCCATGGCAAGAGAGCAGGGGGGATGGAGAGCATGGGGAGAGCAGGAGGCACGTGGGCAGGGAAGGATGCAGGCTTGGAGACACAGTGCTCTGTGGGATACGTCAGAGAGAAGATAAATCTTTTCCCTGTCATGTTCCCTGCAGGTCGTGGAAGGCACCACAGCTCCAGAAGAAAGATCTGGGAAGAGCAAATACCTGTGAAGGATCTCACCTGAAAGTAAAACCTGTAGGTGATTAAGGCTTGAGGTTAGCAGGAAAATTAATACCTGCCTCAGCTCTTGGGGTCTGGGGTGCAGCCTGCAGTGAGGGCATTGCCAGGTGGTCCTTTATCACCTTTCTGTCACTGCCAATGACTGGAAATTTTGTCCTGTCCCCTGCTCAGAAGCAGCTGTGTCACATGGGACCTCCCTGGGCAGGCAAGGAGCAGAGCATGTCCCAGGATCTCCTGACTTCAAGGAGGATTAACCTAGTGGCACTCCCAAAAAAAGGCCAATAATCCCTGGCTCTAGGAGCAGTGGACACCAGTCCCATGGAGCAGCCTGTACTGGAGTCAGGGAGAATCTTGCACATTTCCTTGTTCAATCTGGTCTAGTAGAAACCGAGGCAGAATTTGCATGGTGAAGGGGTTAATACTTCTCACATCCTACAAAAATTCCTTTCTGTCTGTGTAAGCAGACAAAACTAACAGTTCCCATTGGGACAAGGAAGGGGAAGGTGTCCTGACCCACAAAAACAGTCTGCTGCAACTCTTTGTCTGGCAACAGAAATTCTCTTTCCATCTTCTGAATGGGATCCAATAAAGACAGAAACTATTTTCATGCAGGCCTTGTTATCCTCCATCAGTCTAGGAGAGGATGAAAAGAAGGCTGGGGAGAAACAGGAAAGGTTTGGGGGCCCTCTGAATTGACTTTTGGTAGTTAACATCCAGGCAACCCCTGGGACATCCAGTGAATCACAGAAAAACACAGAGGGCACATTCCTGCTCCTGCCACTTGGAAAGCAGACAGACAGACAAACTGGTGTTGCTGTGCCATGCTCCAGTGAGCAGCCACCAGCACTGATAACAGCTGGTTTAATCAGAAGCAAAATTAAATGGTGCACATGAGAAAATGAAGTTAGCAAGAGAGATGACTTTCCCAGCCTTGCTGATGTGAAGGACTGATGCTGGCCATGTGCTACAGGCACTGACCAAGTGCTGTGCCATTCAAGAGGAAAGTGCTGCAGAGTTTAGTAATTTACCAAGATTTTGGGAGGAATTCTGTGGGTGCTGCAGCTTGTATCAGTCTGCAGAACAAATAAAGACATTGCTAATTCAGAGAACTTGTCAGGGGATGACATTTCAGTGTGAAATGGGTGGCACCAGGGCATCTGTGCTGTGTGTGGTGTTGATCACCTTGGGACAGTTGTTTTAACGCTTCAGTGAGGATGAGGTGGTGGCTGTGTGTAGCAGGAAGGGCCTTCAAGCACAGGTATTTTTGCAGTCCATCACAGCCAGGGGACTCACCTTCTGGTCCTCAGAACCAACATGGCATGGGAAGATATGGTTAACAAAGCCTTGTTTTTCATAAGGAATGTCTGCACATGCCCAAGCCATGGGGAAGCTGGCTGGGGCTCCTATGTATTAAATGCTAACATCTGACACTTCCTCCTGATGTCAAATTCAGCAGCTAAATTCTGCCTGTTTGTTTTATAAATGGCATAAGTGCCTTTTCTTCTATTACTCTCAGTGAATGAACCGTGCTCAAGTTTCCCAAAATGGTCTTCTTGGACAGAAACCAGACTGCAAAATGTCAGCCTAGAAGTTGGGAGTGCAAAGAAGCTGTAAGTAACAGGAAAATACCCTTCAGTTGCCATCAAATATATTTGGCTGAATACTTTGCAATGTGTAAGGTTTGAGATGTCGGGTGCCATGTGTGACACCGCAGCCTCAGAGCAGCCCCGGGTGTACAAACCTCTCAGGGGGCACTGCTGCCCCATGTTCTTGCATTGCTCTAACAAATATCACAGTATTTTGTCTAAAGCTTCAGCTCCTGGAGTCTTGTGATCAAAGTGCCTGCCCTTTTGTGGCAGGCAGCATCAAATCTGAATGCCTAAAGGAATAAACAGGCAAAAATTGGAAAGAGTAGGCATTTATCAAGTCTTAAAACCATTGATTATTTTAGCAGTCATGATTTTTGTCATCCTGCTCAAGTTTTCCTGATGCTTGGTGCTGACAACAATGTCCTGAGAAGGCCTTTGTTGTTCAGCACAATCCTCCAGGAGGGACAGGGGAGGGACAGGGTGCAGCAAGCAGTGCTAGAGCCATGCTCTTAGAGAAGTGGTGTTCTGCTGCTTAGGCAAGAGCTCCATCACAGTCTTCAAGGGCAACCAAAAGAGACAGAAGTGACACAGCCTCTGGAAAATTGTGATCTTAGCAGTGAAGCCAAGGGGTCCTTGATGAGACAGAAAGGATAATCCTCTACCTGGGTCCCAGGTAACCACAGATTTGCACATGGAGCCTGAGCTAGGTCAGGATGGAGTATTCCACTGAGCAGGGCTGAGCTCCCAACATCCTTTCTCCAGTGGTGCTACAGCTTTCATGATGCACCTGCAGGTGCAGAAGGGGATGGTTTTCATTCACTGACTTTTTGGGCTGTAGTAACTGACTTTCTGGTGCAGAATGGTTTCATGAAAATGCTGTCCTGGAGTTTGTCCTTCAGGCTCCAATGCCAGGTGAGCAGGGGTCGATGGGGTCAGAGGGCGAACACATTTGTCAGTCTGCAGCAAGCAGCCCCTGTGGGGCTTCACTGCCCTCAGGTGTGAGCTGACAGCTCTGTCCTGTGGGGTCCTGCCTGGGCACACATCTGGGTATGTCTCAATCCTCCAGGGATTTCCTGGAGCTCCCTAGAGCTGCTTTCCTCCCCAGCCTCCTGGAATGAGCCCTCTCATCCTCTTTCTTGTCCTGTCACAGAGGCTCCTGGCTTTTACAGGAGGACAGGAGATTCTCTGCCCTTGCCTATGTGAACAGCATTGTGAGTTCTCTGCTTGAGCTGGAAATGCTTGTCCTGCTGCAGTGACCTCTGGAACAGGGAGCTCTGCAGCTGAAATTCTGGATGGTGTAAGGTAAGCACCTCTCCTGCCTTCAGTTTGAGCAGGGGCATTATCTGTGTGATAAATGCACTGTACAGCACCAGGGATCATCATATTTCTGCAGGGCTGGAAGCAAAGCCCCCCGGTAGCACTTTGCTCTGAGCTGTGGGGGGCTGAGCAGGCAGCTGGTGCCACACAGTGCCCCAGCAGCGCCCAGGATGAGCACAGCCCTCTGAGCCAGGATGAGAAAGGCAGAAGAAGATACTCACGTGGCATGATGCCTTGGTCTGCCAGCTGCTCACGGGTCCTTCTCTGCTGGAGCCGTAGCTGTAAAACTGTGACAGAGAGAGAGCGTCAGGGAAAGGGGCAGGATTGTACTGAGGTGTTAATACAGGGACAAAATCTGTAGGGTCTGTGTGTGCCACAGAGGTCTGGCACTGATCCCTGCTGGACCAGCCTTGAGAACAGTTTAGCTCATCCCATCATCCCACTGCCTGTACTTTGAGTTAGTGTCATATTCCACAACTTTGGTTTTGCAAATTTGTCTTCAAGAGGACACCCATATCACAAGGTGTAACACAAAACTCAATTCCATGCTTTCCTGCTGGAAGCTCAGTACAGCTTGCCATGAATACATGAATATTTCAACCCCACCTCAGTCACAACGTAACCACATATGTCCCTACCCACTAGCACAGCCTCAGGCTGCTTCTCCACAGCTGTCCAGAATGAGCTGGGGTTGGAAGGAAAAGAAAGGCAAGAACAGCATTTATGTCCTTGGGAGCAACCTGCTGAGCCCTGCCAACAACACAGCTTTCCTGGGATGTGGGATGGAGCTGAAAAACAATCCCTTCCAGAGCAGTCCCCAAAGCATGGGGCTCCCTGAGATGCCATTGCTTGTGACTTTTCCATGTCCTCTGTACAAACCATGTTTCACATTCAGAGCAAATGTTTAGTGAAGGCTTCATATGGGACAATGATCTCCTGCCAAATTCCAGCACTTCTTTGGACACCAAAGACAGATTCTTGCTGTGAGGGAAAAATGTAGCCTTCAATATGCGGTAAAGTCTGCGTGTGTGCTGTTCTCCTTAACCCAGGGTGAAGCTGATGGCTGAAGTCACTGGCAAACCTTGCTGCCAGGGGAGTTTGTAGCCCTCCTCTGCCTCATGGCACCACCCTCAGTAAGTGCTGTTTCTGCCTGTGGACATGGATTTAGACCCTCACACTCTGGGTACCTACACTGCACCCCCTTTGCAGAAGTCATCCCCCTCAGGGACCCTCCAAATCAAATGAGACAGTGCATGCTCTGGGAATGCCTGTGCTTCCTCCTGGGCTATGCAGGCAGGTAAAAGGTAAGCAGCTCCTGGCTGGGCTCTCACACAGGGGGAGCTGTACCCCAGTTTTTCTGTGTAGAACATTCTTTGTCACTGCTCACAGTACTGAAGAACTGTGCAAAGGTTGGCTCTTTCCCCGAGGAAGAGTTGGATCTTTATGGAATAGGTGAGCAAAGGGAGCTCAGAAACTGCCCAAGAATAAAAACAACCTGTTGCTCACCCAAGAATGGTTCTCTACTCTCCTAGTCCTGGTCCAGTATCCCAGGCATTAGAGCATCCTACCTTCAACTGAGGCAATTTACATACAGCATCACATTATTAACAAGAATCAGAGACAGCAAAACCTTCTCGAGTCACTTACACCACCCTGCCAAGGACACAGCAGTGCCCCATCAGGCTGTAAAATATCCTGAGTAAGGATCCTCCATCACTTCCCTTCACAGCTCCCACGTGTGCCAAATTTATTTGCACCATTTCACTCCAACTTCCGACACAGCCAGACTAAGTGATGTACCACATCCACATGGGCAAGGGGGATTCTAACAGTCTGTGCATTCAGGGCCCACATTCTCTGCTGCTCCTGCTTATTCCATAGTCCTTCCTATCACACAAACAATTCACCAGCCCCCTGGAGCAGCCAGCTGTCAGCCAGGCTGGTGAGGAGAAAAAGGAGAGGATACAAATCCCCTTGGAGCGGAGCTTGGAAGGTAATGATGATTTCCCATGTGGTGGGTGTAAGATTCATCATCTGGGCTGCTGCAAGAAGTGATGAAAATGTGTGGGTTTCACTGCCATAGCTCTCCCACTGCTTGAGAGCCCAGATTCCTCAGATCCCACTTTCTTCCAGTGAGCAGGGCACAGTCTGGGGGATCCCCCCCACTGCAGCTGCTCCATGTTCCACCTCACAACCTCTCCTTTGCCTCCTGCCCCGTGGAAAGACTGTCACAGAGGGGATATGGGACTATGTAATAATTTTGTGCGAGGAGAAAAGGTCTCCCATTTGGATTTCGTGCTAATGAGTAGAAAGGCTGTGACCCAGCAATGTCACTCACTGTTCTTGTGTGAGAGCTGAGCAATTACTTGGGCAGGTCACCTCCCCTAGACAGGGAGTTCATCATGGGCCATGCTGAGCTTACAAATGTCCTTAAATCGGGCCAATCCTTAAGCTACAGGGCAAGGAGGAAAATTTTATCCAGCCTTGTCTGTTCAGGGTGTGCTGTCAAAAAATGTGTGTCAAAAAAGGCCAGTGCAAGTACCAGCCACTTCCAGGAGCAGCACACACTCAACAGTTGAAACAATTATTTCAGCCACCAAACATTCATCTCAATCTGGACCTCCTCATGCAGTAGGATGCATGATTCAAATATTTCTATGGACTTCCAAAACCTGTTGCAAACCATCTGAAGAAATGTAGCGGACAGTGTCAGAAGAAAATGCTGAACATCCCTGCACAAGAGGGAGGCAGCCTCTGAGGCAGGGCTGCAGTTCGCAGCTTGGCAGATGCCAGCTTAGGGCTTGCACCTTTCCCTTACAACCAACAGTGCTTAAAAACAGGGCTGGAGGAGCCCCTGGCAGCATCCAAACCACCATTCAGCTGCTTCTTTCCTTGAAGCCTTGTCTGACCCTAGCTGCATTCCTTTCCTCTTCCTTTGCTGCATGTCTGGAGGCCTGAGCTCTGTATGGGAATTCAATTTTCATGAACATTCTTATTTTTCAAGGGAACTGCTCTGTTAACACTTTGGAGGATCATTTATCATATGAAAAGTGGTGGCTGGAGCCCTGAAGAGACAATCTTAGTCTCACCCACACCCAGCATCCTTGTTGCCTGCCTGCACCAGTTTGGACAGCGAGAAGCACCAGCCAGGGAGCAGCCTTGCACACTGATCATCCTGTGCCACCACCAGCTGAGAGACAGCCTTTCTTTCAGCCTTCCTTTCAGCAATCCTGCTCCCTCCTGGGGTACCCCACGATGAGCAATCCTCCTGGGATGATGAGAGACATGGCAGACCTATCCCAGTGAATTTGCTCATGAATTTTTTCTGTTAGAAGTACTCCTCACTTCTCTGCCAGCACCAAGTCCCTTTCACTGATACTGGGTTCCAGAAATGACCTGTGCAGTAAGGCTGTGTCAGTGGGGCAGACAAGACCTCCTGGCATCAGTCACAGCTGCCTCTGGTGGCCCAAGCTTTGAGCACTGCCTGTGACTTGCAGCCATGAGTCATCCTCCTCTCCAGGATCTGACCTCAGAGATGTAGAAAGCTCAGTGGACAGCTTGGGCCTTGCCTGGCCTGGTGATGCACAGAAAAGACACGTTCAAATCTTCTCTCTAGCCCAGGAACAGGCAGATCCAACCATCTGCTTCAGCCTGTGAGGACACTTTGAGTCTGGCGCTCAGCAGAAAATCAGGATGGGATGGGACTTCTATCACCTACATCAGAGCCTCCCCACACTGGGGTATTGCCAGAGCACTCCCAGCACCATCCTCTCCTTTGGGATTGGCCTGAGCAGCACAGGTGTTCCATGGAGTCAGGGAAGTGCCCTCCTCATGGAGTTCAGCACCAGGGTAGGCAGGCAAAGCCACAGCTGACCTGACCTAGTGTTGAGGCTCGTCTGTCTCCAAGAAGAAGACCACTGAAAAAGCAGCAGCAAGTCATTGTCCCTTCTGCCACCAGCAGCTCATTCCTGCCCTCGTGGCTCAGAGCTGGGGTTTGGGGAGTGTGAGTGCACCTCAGTGGTACACAGGAGGGGGACAGCTCTGCTAAGGTAAAGGGGAGAGTTGGCAACAAATTGGGAGTGGGGACAGTGGACTCCTGTTGGCAATAGCAGCAGTTTTGTTGCCCACCAAACAACAGCTGAGCAAAGGTGAAACACAGGCCTGTCCATGGCCATGTTTTGTCCCAGAAGAAGCTGGTGACCTGCCCCTGTTCACACACTGAACTGGCAGAAAGTGGCCCTGGAATCAGAGAATATCCAGAGTTGGAAAAGATCCACAAGGATCATCAAGTCCAACTCTTGGCCTTGATTTGGACCCAGCTACCTTTGAAAGGCAGGACTGCTGCTGGCTGTGAGGCTGGCTTTCCATTTAATGTCCGATGTATCGTGTGAGCCTGATGGGGAAGAGGAGCTGCCCCAATGACTGTCCCAAGGTCCCAGCAGGGCAGGATCAGGGCTGGCACTCTGGCAGGTTCAATCATGTTGATCACAGCCCTCTCAGGACTGTGTCTTTTCCTTGCAGCTGCTCCAGGAGCAGGAGTCAGTTCTCAAAGCAGAATGTGGGCAGGACCGTGGGGCTCCTTCCCAGCTGAGCAGTAGGCTGGCATCAAACTCCAGCGTGGAGTGATTCTGAGCTGGGTGACAAGCCAGCTTGTCCTTGGTGCTGACACAGAAGAGTCACATAGGACTTTCTGGAGCTGCTGTTTTGCAGAAATACCTTGGCCAAACTTTGTCTTGAGACCCTCCATGGATCTCAGCCCACCTGCTCTGCCCATAGCCTTGAGCCACAAAGTGATTTCTCTGTAATATCATGTCTCCAGGCCCCTCTCTGACAACATGACCTCTGTGGGACCTGTGTGAGCAGAGATGAAACTCAGAGATGAGGCTGGAAATGGCACTGCTCAGCCAGGACAGCCATGGAGAGCCCTGGTCAGTCCTTTCCTGAGTGGGCACTGCTTTATCTCTGCCTGTGATGTCACTTCAGAGCTGGGAGCATTTTATTTCTAACAGACATATGTGCTACAAATCTGTGCGTTACCTGGGAGACTACACTGAAAAATCTCTGCATGGGTGAGAATGACATTTCTAACCCAAATTCCAGGTCTTCAGGTACCTTGGAAGAGACACTAGGCTAGCACAGCTGGCTAGCAAGGAGCCCAGACCACCAAATGGACACAACCAGCTGTGAAATCCCTCTGAATCCATCATAATGTGCAACCCCAACCTCACCATGGTGCTGAGAACAGGCTCTCCCCTTGGAGCCACCCCTTAAGCAGCCCAGACAGATGTCCCCTGAAGCACAGTGATCTGTGATCTGTGCTACAACACATACTCCCCTGACAAAGAAACATCTGACTGCCCATTAAAACACTGAGGGACAAGATGCCCAAAAAACGGAACCAAGCACAAATTGATCTACATCAAGTCAGTGTTTTACAAAAGCTTCACAAAACAGTCTCATCAGTTACAGCAAGGCCATGGTTTGAACACACACACACTGACTGTGACCTGCATGAGTTCACAATCTGAGAGGAAACACAGGCGCATGCTTTATCTTTGGACACCAGGAAAATCAAAATAAAGGTTCTGCCAAAACGCCTGGCCAAACACCCTACCAAGACCTCTTCTCTTCTGCCTTTATTGACCTGCTGATTTTGGTCCAAATCACTCTCGCCACCGAAGGCGGACAGAATAAATTCCTCTCCCATCTCAGTTTCATTCAAGTCCTATGTATAAGCATGAATATTTTCCTCCACAGAGCCAGGCAAGTCTTCCCTGCAAACCCACACCCATGTGTCCACAATTAGGTCTTGGTACCCCATGCCAAGCCATGCAGAGCCTTATTTATAGTGTTAAACTTTCACTTCTCACCAATTATCTGAATTACCACTGAAGTTAGGCAGATGTTGGCTTTCTAAGCTCTTTCCATATAGCTGCAAAAAAACCAGTCAGCCTAAGGTTGGATCTGCATTTGTCAGCTTTGTTTGCTTTCTCTGATACCAACGCTTCTCCACTGCTGGAGAACAATTGGTTTGTACTCAGAGCAAGAGATCACACAAATGATCATCTCTGGGAAGAGTTAAATGAGATTCTGGAACAGCACTTGGATGTCCTGTTGATTTAGTGCAATCCCATTGATAGCTGGATTGTATGGGAGAGCATGGCAGACTTGAAGAATCATCATTCCTGCAAAATTGGTCAGGATGACCTCAGATCAGAATATTTATCTTTGGCCAAACAGACAAAATAAAGAGGCACAGAGATCCTTGAGGAAGGGAAGCAGGACCCTGCAGGATTGCAGCATGGTGGTGTTTTTCTCTCTCTCTAGAGAGGTTCCTGATGCCTGGGACTGGGATAGTCACTGTCCCTCCTCATGGCACAGCTGTGGTGGTCCTTCACTGGGACCACTGGAGAGACAGAACAGGAGAAACTGCTGTGGAACTCAAGGGATGATTGCAGGCCACACTGAGAAGAGCCACTGCCACCAGCACAGCAGCCTTTCCCGGATAAACATACTTTTCCTTGCTGCTGATGCTGTCAGATGGAAGTGAGGGACCAGAGAGCTGGCCTGGAGCCACACCAGTGCCACCATCTTCCAGCTGCCACCTCCTTGCTCCACTTTCTGCCTGGTGCATAGCACAGAGATTAAAAGGATTCTGAGAGGAGGAAACAACAGGTAATGTATCTCCAGCTCCCCTTAACACACTCACACAGCTCCTTCAGCTGCTCGGCGCGCGCATGCCAGGGAGAGACAGCGAAAGTTTAGTTACTAAGATTTACTTCAACCCTCTTTAATATTGGCCTGGAATCCTTCAAAAGGGATTCAGACTCATCATGAGTCATGGAGCACAGCTAATCCTTCCCAAACCTGGGGAGCAAACAGAGCCTCACACCTGCTGGCTTGAGAGCGTTCCCAAAGCGATGGCACAGGGGTCAGTGCGGCTCCTTGGGGGTTTGGGATTTTGGGGGCTGATCCCTCCTGCCTCTCTGCAAGCTGCACAGCTCTGGAGCTGCTGCTGTCTCATGTCACAGCCCCTGAGCCATGCAGGATGGTGTGGGGCACAGCCATGGGCTGTTTGAGACTTTCAATCCTCTTCCAAGTGAACGGAGGATGGAAAATGAGAGCTCTGCACCTCCTGCCATCCTTGTGGGGCTCTACAGCTGTGACAAAGCCTGCACACAGTGCAGGGATTCCACAGGAAACTGTGCCATGGAGGCTTCACAAATAAAAGAGATTCCATTAAATGTCAGCTTTTTCTTCTCTATTTCCCATTTTATTAAAAAAATCCAGCACAAAGAAAAGCTGAAAGCAGCTTTATTGACTTATTTGGGTTTCTCAGCATCCTGGTCTCCTCCTGCCTTACACACTGTGACAACCAGGGTTGTGCTGTGGCCCTGTCCCACGTTAGCAGCAGTCACAGCCATGGGGACAGCAAGGTGCAGACATGCATTTGGGATGTTATTGAGCCCAGCTCCAACAAAGTCAACAGGCAGAGAAATTTTGTCAAATGGGAAGCCTGCCTTTCACCAGGCCATTGCAAGGGATAGCAGTTGTGGGAATAAATCATGAACCAAAGAATGCCCTACAAATTGACTGTCCTAGAAATGCTGAAAGGCACAAGAATTTATGGACGCAAAGATCCACAAAGTTTACTTTTCTTGGAGAATCATTTGAAAAATAAGTTTAGAGAGCTCACTGTTAGTTCCATAATAAAGCCAGCTTACAAATAAACCAGAAATGAGCCTTAAAAACAATCCTGGTTCATTTGAAAAGAATGCAGGGACAATGCACAGGCCGTCCTCCACTCCTCAGGGAGGTGGCAGTGTTGCTTTGTACATGCTGGAAGAATTGTTACAGACTAAGATTTTTTTCAAATGAACAGCAGTGTACCAATATACCAACAAAATTTAAAGAATGACTTAATCTAATGAAATGTAAGATCTGAGCGATATGGAAACCACACCAAAGACCTGGACCCAGGCTTTGTATAATTCAGCCAGACTAGGACACTTGTGTTTGCACACACACTCTGGGGTTTTCAACCAATTGCCAACTTTGTATTTGCTGAGAAAACAAAGTTTAAATTGACCACCCAGCTATCTAAGACATCCTGATAACACCACTCATGTCTCCCATCAGTACCATAAATCTCCCATTTCATTATCTACAATGAGTAAGGAGGCAAAAACACACACGGCGTGGGTGACATGCCAGACCGGGTGCATGTTCCAACGTGACTGCCCCGTCTGGATTTAAAGCATCCCGTACAGCACATGCAGCTGATTTATCTGCACATCCTCACAGATAATATTCCCAGGGAGAGCTTCACCTCTGGGAACGTCAGAAGAAAGCAGCTTGAGAACTTTATTTCTGGCATTACTGTTAAAATTTGCAGTATGTTTAAAAAAAAAAAACCAAAACCCTACAAGTCACCCAACTCCCAAAGAGAGAATACTTACTATAGACGCAGCCAGTGACTAAAGGCATGAACATCCAGCAGAGGGGCTGATCTAGAAGCGACCGTCCCATAGTTCACCTTCACTCACCTTCACTCAGAGAAGGTCCTCGGAGAAGCCCCTGCCTGGTGCTTCCCCTGACTTACGAGCTGGAGGCATGTTTGACTCGCAAACCCTCCGTGAGCGGCAATCAATTGTGCGCCTCCCGTTTTATTTTCCTGATGATGTCACTTTAAATACTTTTCGTGTTCCATTTGTTATTTTTACTTCTAAAAATGACGCATTTCTTCAAATTCATTTTTCTCCAATTAGTCACGACTCTAATGGAACAAGCTCGGCTGCCTGCCTGTCACAGAGAGAGAGCGTCGGGCCCGTCCTCTCTCCGTGGTTATCCCACACGGACCCGCAAGAGCACCTGGAATACACGGGCGGCATTAGGCACCTTGTTTATCCCAGATGCCCTTCTGGCTCCCTGCCCAAATCCTTCTCAGCAGAGGGCCAGAGCAGGAGAACCGGGAACTGCAGTTTTACCGAAATAAACCACAGGCATAAATCAAAGACAGTGAAAAACTAGGAGGTTAAAAAAAAAAAAAAAAAAAAAAAAAAAAAAAAGCAAGAGAGAGGAAGGAAGATGCGTCTCTCCACTTACGGAACAGCCTGTGTAAGAGCAAAGCCGTGATAGCTCTACAACCCCTCGGGTCTTTTGCTCACACGCTGCTTCTGAAAATTTAATGCAAAACAGTCTGTGGCTGCGGCTTGACAGAGAGAGAAGTTTTAAGAGAAATCTCAAGGTTTTCCCTACCTGATCTGAACTTGCTCCGAATCAGCAAGGAGTGCTCAGACCCCAGGAGTGTCATGGTGACTCAGGGACCAGATCCAGACGCCCCTCACTTAAACCATTAACTTCCTCCACAGGGAAAAGCGACCAAACCGTGCCTGGTGCTCAGGATTCATCCAGCTCTCCTGGACTCTCTGGGCGCTTTTACAGCCGGCTGGCAAGGAGCAGCAAGTGGCTTTATAAGATTTGGTCCCATCCAGCACTGACCCTGCACAGACACCAACTGCTCCCCCTGTGCTGTGTTGAACTAATTAACGTGGAGCCAGCGGGAGCCTCCTCCCGCCCGGAGTTTACTACCAGCAGCTGGGTGTCCTGGCTGATGTCATCGTCTAGCGGGGAGCAGCGACTATCGGAAAGGGTCTTAGCAAAGACAGAAGTTTGATATCTGATCCTAATTACTACCGGCCGTACGCAGCCAATCCGGGCGCTCCCCGTCTCAGCCGACTTTGGGAGCCGCTGGAAATATCAACAGAGCCGGGGCTTAACTCTTTGCAGCGTGGTGGGACACGGGTCCCGCACGTCGGCGGGGCTGGGGGCTTCAGCTCCCAAAGATGAGGGAAGGGCTGACGCGTGGATTTGGCCCAGGGGGATTTGTACTCTAACATAAGAAATGTGAGGATTGGATTAGAACCTTCAGAAAAAGTAAAATATATAAATGCACACAGGCTAGGGTGGGGACAAGTGTCTTTGGATGGCTTTGGGAAAGTCGTTCCAGCTGAGCACTGCCTTGGATGCCATCCCTGTCAGGGGGGCACAGGAGGTGGCTGCTGCTGCTGCCCTGTGAGCAGGGGATGCTCAGGTGTGTCACCTGGGTGTGCCCAGAGCTTTTCCCTAATCTTCTCCAGTGTGTGGCTGTATCCAGGGGGTTTCCACCTGAGATGCTCTCATGTGCTGCAGGCACCCAGAACGTGTCCCATCACGGGGTGTGTGAGGCTGGGTTAAAGCCTGGCTCAAAGTTTCCCGTGCCACAGCCATCCCAAGGAGGCCCAGGACACATGGATCCCTCCCCACCTACCAAACACACTTCAGAGAAGAGAAGCTGATTGCAGACACACAAAATAAAGAGAAACAGACCCTTTGAGGCTCCCCTTCCCTGAGCTCACATCTGGTTCACTTGAGTGGATGATCTGCTGGCACCTTTTACTGTGTAATGTAAGTAAGACAAGCCAAGCTAAGTCAAGGACAGATCTCAGCTTCCCTGGCATGTGGGTCTCACCTAGAGAGCTGTCTAAATTCCCTCTAGGTCATAAAAATACTTTGAAGTTTTGTTGGGATTTTTTTGTTTTGTTTTGTTTTGTTTTGTTTTTTTACACTTTATTTTAATCTCGTGGTTTCTGGGAAATACTCCTAAGCAGTTTGGGTTGGATGTAGGAATTTCAAGGCTTCTACAGTCATGGCCCCAGAGGCTTTGATTCATCAGTGGCCCAATACAGCAGAGAACTCCTGGGGTCTCTCATCCTCATGTAGCCCATGTGATAGAACCATGGAAGCACAGAATCATTTAGGTTGGAAAAGCCCTCTAAGATCATCCAGTCCAACTGCCAAGCCCACCACTGCCCATGGCTCTAAGCAGATAATCTACACATTTATTGAGCATTTCCAGGGATGGCCATTCCACCACTCTCCTGGGCAGCCTGTTGCAATGCCTGAACACTCCTTCAGTGAAGAAATTTCTCCTAAATCCTGGCACCACTTCAGACCATTTCCTCTCGGCCTATTGCTTATTACCTGACAGCTGAGGTTAATGGGGCTGTCCTGAGCTGAGCTCCCTGCTTACCATGGGCTGGATGTGATTTCCTGCTCATGCTACATCTGATAAAGTGGATTAACTTAATGACTGGTAAGGGAGAGATGATTTAAATAAATTAATCTCCAAGCATTGAGCTGAGCTGGTAAACAGAGTTCTACTGTATTGTCTAGCAAAGTGGCCAGAGTCTTGTTTCTTACTAATTTTTCCTAATGTTTAGACCACTGTACTTGAAATGTCTTCTCTAATGGAGTTAACATCACAATCACAGCAACAAACAAACTCCACCGCTCAGCAGAACCATGCCATGAACAGGACAAGGCAGGACTCACTGACACCCAGTGACTCAAACTGCAGGGTTTTGTACTTTTTTTGCTTTGCAAACTCCTGTTTGATTTATTGCTCCTGCTGGCCAAAGCTCCACTCAGGTATCCCTGCTCCCTTTGGAGTTTCCAATGCCCCTTCCTTCCTTCCTTCCTTCCTTCCTTCCTTCCTTCCTTCCTTCCTTCCTTCCTTCCTTCCTTCCTTCCTTCCTTCCTTCCTTCCTTCCTTCCTTCCTTCCTTCCTTCCTTCCTTCCTTCCTTCCTTCCTTCCTTCCTTCCTTCCTTCCTTCCTTCCTTCCTTCCTTCCTTCCTTCCTTCCTTCCTTCCTTCCTTCCTTCCTTCCTTCCTTCCTTCCTTCCTTCCTTCCTTCCTTCCTTCCTTCCTTCCTTCCTTCCTTCCTTCCTTCCTTCCTTCCTTCCTCCCTCCCTCCCTCCCTCCCTCCCTCCCTCCCTTCCCTCCCTTCCCTCCCTCCCTTCCCTCCCTTCCCTCTCTTTCCTCCGATACCAATGGGGGATGGAGATACATCTTTTGTAATTCGTTGACTCATCTCAGCAAATTGCTCAACTGCTAAACTCACAGTTCCAGAGCTGATGTTTCCCTGTGATGGTCATTACGTGAGAGTCAGCACTGACTACCTGTACTCTTGATGTCCTCAGGAAACAGAGGAAATTTGTCTCTCAGAGGCACGGCCAGGACTGAGATCCCACCACAAATACTGAGCCATTTGCCTGGCTGCTGCCTGCTTTCGGTAGCCCAGAAATATTTATCGCCCCACAAGGTCCTCAGGAGTTTCCAGAGTTGTCATAGCCCAGCCCTCGTGTCTTGGCTGTTTCTGCACTACAGTCACTGTTCAGCTCTGGAAAGGGCCTCACCACCAGCTGCATCACCACCTTTCTCTGGGAGGTGACACAGGCACACAGGTCCCTGCAGAGACCACAATTGCTTCCCATTCCCCTGTTCCCAGCTCTGCTATAGCTATAAGCACCTCTGTTGTAAACTGGGTGAAATTGATTGCAGTGAGTGAAAGAGTGAGCCTTAAATGCCAGAATAAATTAGTCATGGCAAGGAATTCCTTTGAATTGAGAAGTCACACCCCAGAGCCATAAGGATATCAGCTCTGTGCTGCTCACCAGATCCCAGGAAGCCATCCCTTCTAATCTTCCAACACACCCTATTGTTTATGGGACCGATTTATTTTAAAGCAGATTGTTTGTTTGTATGTAGATTTGCAACTATGGGAAAAAGAGCCAAACTGAGCTGAAGTTCCAGTGAAACCCTCCAGGGACTTGGAGGGGTCAGTGTGTGACAGTGTCTGTACCAAAGAAGGGGGGTTTCCCCAAACCTGGTGTTCTGCCAGTCATGTCTGCTCAGATTGTCCTCTCCTGTGGGAATGAGACTGGTTTGTCTTTGGCTTCTTTTCTCTAGCACCTGGCAGCTCCATTTGCAAAAGACCGCTCCTGCCATGGCTTTATTTCTTGAATCTTCACAGCATGCTCTGGAAAGAGAGATCTAATGGTAGGAACTCCCAGCCCTGACTCCCCCATCCTGTGTGTAGAGTAGTGATAATTTGCTACAGCTGTGGTGTCCAAGCTCCCATGGGGAGGGACAGCTGAACTGGCACAGAGCTCTGTGCTGAATGTCCCCAGGCTGGCATAACTCTGAATCCTGAAGGAGTGGGAAGGCTGGAAAAAGAGTTGCTTTTACAAATATGTTGCTCAGGAGGAGTGCATTCTTCCATCCACACCAATGCAGAGTGTAGAGCAGTGGCCAAGGGCAGGTATGACAGTGAAACCAGTAGCCAAGGCTCAGAAGGAACTCTGGACATCCAGATGCCTGCTGTCAGGATGTCATCACTGTGATAGGGAATGGAAGAAGAAATCTTCCCCTGAGAAAGAATTTTCTCTGAACTGCCCATTAGTGGATCTGAATTCAGGGCAGATATGAACCTCCTGCTCTGACACTGCACCAGCAAAGCTCCAGCCATGCTGCTCATCATGGCCTTTAGGAACCTGAAGAGAAATTATCTCCTCTTTGCATGCCTGAGACATACCTGAGGGTGAATTTCACAGAAAAGAACTCCCGTGGCTCTCACATGGCAAACAGTCAGGACATTCCTCTCCACGACCTGGGACAAACAGAGGCTTTCTGAGCTGGAGCTGGTGAGGCAGGCAGTGTCCCTGCCACTGTGAAGCAGAGGTGGTCTCTATGGACTAGCTCAGAAAGATCCTGGCTGTGTCCTAGCTAAGGACACACCCAGACATTGGATTTTCTTTGGTCAGGGAGCTGGGAGCAGGGATGGTCCAATCCTTCACTTCTGATAGCACCTGGTGAGCACCACCATAGCAGCATTCCACTATCCTGAATTCACCACTGTCTGCCACACTTTTAAGTGGTCTGTCCCCTCCCTATCTCCTCACAGGGCTTGAGGGCTGGAATTTATGGCAGAGATGTCATGAGCTCTTCCCATTCCGACAGCAGACAGCCTTGCTTGAATTGGAGCTGTGAACTATTTATCACAATCCTCCAAGCATCCAAGCAAGGTTCCTCAATTTATGAAGGTCCAGAAAATATTATGCAATTGACAACATGGACACAAAAATACTTCTTCACTTTGCTAAAGCTACTATTAAGCTGCCCAATGTTTTCATCATAATATTTATTTCTTTGTAAATACTCGAAATTCTCCAATCCCGACTCAAAACAGAAAGATCAGAGAATGAAAATAGGGAGATGACATAGCTGTTTAAAGATTATGTAAAATGTTTTTTACTAGCATAAATATTTGATTGTAAAACTCTGGCTGTTGTGTTTACTGAACAGGGATGTGCAGTGAGTGCAGAGAGCTGCCAGAGCTGGGCACTGTGCTGGAGGCTGTCCCATGTCCCATGTCCCTGCCTGTTCCTCCCTATGTGCTCCAGGATGCAGGGACCCTGGATGCACTGGCACTCATCCCTGACTGCCTGGCTCTGGGCAGATTGTCAGTCCTGACACTTTTTTTGCTTTGCAAACTCCTGTTTGATTTACTGCTCCTGCTGGCCAAAGCTCCACTCAGGTATCCCTGCTCCCTTTGGAGTTTCCAATGCCTGTCCCTTCCTTCCTTCCTTCCTTCCTTCCTTCCTTCCTTCCTTCCTTCCTTCCTTCCTTCCTTCCTTCCTTCCTTCCTTCCTTCCTTCCTTCCTTCCTTCCTTCCTTCCTTCCTTCCTTCCTTCCTTCCTTCCTTCCTTCCTTCCCTCCTTCCCTCCTTCCCTCCTTCCCTCCTTCCCTCCTTCCCTCCTTCCCTCCTTCCCTCCTTCCTTCCCTCTCTCTCTTCCCTCCTCCAGGGGATACCAGTGGGGGATGCAGATACATCTTTCTTAGGGGGTGATACAACCTGTAACAAGCTCTAATCTGTTGAAGGACAAACAGATCATTCAGCAGCAGTGGCTGCAGCCACTTCATCAGCTCCAGGAGCCTCAGGATGGAGGGCAGAAGGGATCAGAGCAGGTGAAGGAAGAGTTAAAGGCTCGAGGTCTGAGGCTGGTTTGAGGGAGGTCGGCGGGAGGGATGATGCTCTCCATGGGGTCGCTGGCTGGAGCACAGTGCTCAGGTCAAGTGGGCTGTGCTGGCAGGAGCTCAAGGCACTCAGGGACCTCCTCTGTCCCATGCAGAGCAGGGGGAAGGGCCAGGCCAGACACAGCCCATGCTGTCCAGAGGCTTGGGATGTGGGATGGGATATACCAGTAGCTGCCTCTTGACTCATGACTGTGGTGGGACACCAAGGTCAGGGCTCTGGCCTCGGTGGGAGGTCCAGCACAGCAGCAACACATGCCCTGAGCATGGCCCTGGTGTGGACTCACAGGCAGTGGAGAATCTGGTTCCCCTGTCCCTGTGGGGAGGAGAACTGGAGAAAGGCTCTGTGAATTCCCTGCAGGCACAGTTGAGGGGGCTGTACAGTGAGTGGGATTGTGAATTTCTGTGTTTCACAGCTGGGGCAGGCAACTTTCTGTTTTAATCCACTGGAGATGACATTCTGGGGATGGTTTCCCAATGGAGATGGTGACTTGCTCCCTTCAAGAGACTTCTCTCACACCCATGCCTATTCTGATGCCTCGGGCCACAAGCAGGATGCTCCCAGGTGCTGAGCTCCCCTTGAAGTAGTGCCTGAGGTAAGCCCCAAATGCTGCAGCCCAGCAGAGCAGGAACTTACTCCCTCCACCTCACCAGTGCCTCGTGCATGGTGCAAACCAAGCCTAGAGCTGGCTCCCTGTGTCCTTTCTCTTGTAGCCAGCACCACTGCTCACCCCAACAAAGGTCCAAGCACGCCTTCCTGCCCCCAGACTGTGCTGCTGGATTCCAGTGAGGGCTGTCCAGTGGCTCTCCTGCCTTTACTGCCAGCCAAATGTGCATCTCCTCCAGGCAGTCCTCACTCCCCAGCTCAGGAGCCCCTGCCAGAGCATGAGGAAGATGAGGCTGGGGCCAGGGTGATGTCTCTACAAACAGGACTTCCCAGCCAGCTGGACTGGTGAGAGGAGCTGCATGACCACTGCTGAGGGCAAGAAGAAACATGTGAGGCCAAGATGGTGTGTTTTGTAGCAGTAATGAACCCTTGGCTGCTTTCTGGGTGGCCAGTTCAGGCAGAGGAAGGATTTTGTACCTGGTCTGGCTGCTCCAAGCACCAGTGACTCGGTGGCTGGCTGGAAATGAGTGAGAGAAGCAATGGCAGTGCCAGTATCACCCCCAGGCCCCCAGATAACCCATTTTTCTGACCTGTGTCCCCCCTCACCCTTCAACCTGTGGGTGTTTTCAGAGCTCCTTGGCAGTGCAGGTGCCAGACAGGCTGCACAAGTCCCTTTGGTCCATGGAGCAGCTGGATGCCCAGGCAGGGCAGACACTGCCAGGCTGTGGAGCAGAGGGGGATGACTATGCAGCACCCCAAGAGCTGAGGAGGCTCCACAGGGCCTGGCCAGGGGTGACCTGGCTTCTGTTCCCTCCTCAGTGGGACTTTGGGCAAGTCACGTCTCCATTGGGTTTCCTTATCTCTAACTGGCTGTAATGAGGCTAACCCCTCTGTAAAGCTCTTGGAAATCTCCCACCGAGCGGGGCCAGATAAGAGCTGTGTTGCTCTAAGCCCTGCAGCAGCTCCAGAGCTCGAGGCTTCCCCACAGAGCAGCCTTCACTGCCCCATCTCTGCTCCCATCACACCAATGGTCCCATCTGCATCCCTCCCTCCTGCCCACGGAGCCATCTGGGCACCACCACTTGTGTGACGGCTCAGCCCTAAACAAGGAGAGTGTTTTGGGGAGGGGTGTGACAAGCACCAGCGAGGGATCCAAAGCAAAGCTGGGCCTGGGTTAGTGGTGAGCAGAGCTAAAGCCCCAGATATACATCGGATGGGCTGGGAGCATTATGTATTCCTGGAATGCCTTCTGGTCTTTATTAAAAAGAAACCACAGCCAGCCCAAGAGAGCTCATCGCCCAGGCACTGGGCCAAGTATAAGTTACTTCTACAAATATTTATTTAACCATATCAATGACAAACTCTTTTGTATAAATGTTTTTATTTAATCATAATTTACCAATTATTTTAAATCAATTGTTTGCCTGGTTTCTAAACACTAATCAAGAGGCTTGCATTAGCATTACTCAGGCGGATTAGATGCATTATTTTGCTGAATCTTAGGCCATTGCTTGCCTGCCTTGGCCATGGAAGAGGGTGCAGATGGATCCCAAATTTCACTCAAACTGTCAGATTCCTGGAGGACTGCGCATGCAGCATTGCCAGCCCTCCCCACCCAGGTGACCTCTGGACTCAGCTGAGCACCTCAGGCACAGGGATGCACAGACATTGATCTCACCTGGTGCTCTCAGGACAAGGCTTTCTCTGGTCTCCCTGGGCCCTGTTCTGATGGAGATGTTGGCCCCATCACTGATGCTTGAGTGCCCTGCCCTTGCCCTGTTTAACCATTATACCTGAGCTCAGAACTTTCACTACTGTTCCTCAGTGTCCCCTCAGTCCAGCTCTGGCAGGAATACATGAGTATGGCCACGGTGCTGTGGGGCAGAACAGGGGCACCTCCCTCTCACACATGAACCTGCTCCAGCCCAATTCTCTTCCCTCCATTCCTAATTTTAGACAATGCTGAAAAAAAGAGAATCTGAACTTCTGCAAGGTTCTGCCTGCTCAGGAGGACAATGAGCTGTGCTGAGGGCACCCAGCAGAGCTTCCAGCACACAGCAGCCTTGGGGAGCAGCATCTCATCCTGTACAGCCACACAGACCTGGGGCAGGAACAGGAATCTGCTTGTTGCCATCTGCAAGCGCTGTTTATTTATAAAATTTCAGGCTGCTACTGTCCTGCACCTTGGCTCGCTGCTAGGCAGCGCCTGCTGCAAGCCCCGCTCACGCACGGGTCTGTTCAGCATCTGCCTTTCCAGCCCGGGAGCTGCCAGCTTCCCCAGGACCCAATTCCCCCCACAGTTCTCCACAGGGCACTGGCCTTTTGCTGCCAAAACCCTCCTTACAAGCTTTTTTTTTTTTTTTTTTTTTTTTTTTTTTTTTTTTTTTTTTTTTTTTCCTGTCTTCTTCCACCAGTCAGTGCCTGCTTGGAAATGGAAGTGGTGAGAGAGAGCTGGTGCTTTATCCCAGTGCCAGCAGCCTCCCCAAGCCTCCCCTCGGTCTGTGCTGCTCAAGGAGGAGAGAAAGCAGAGACTTTGAAATTCTCCCTGATGGGGAGGGGCATGGAGGTGCCAAGCTTTGCAAAAACACAGACTTAGAAGTGAATAACCCGAGCACAGACTTGGTTGCGGCACTGCAGCAGAGACCCGAAATCACCAGCAAATTTCTTCCAAGATAATTAAACCCCAAACAAGCAAAAAGAGGAATTGGGCCAACTTGGATAGAAATACAGGACTTACCTACTATTTTAAAGATGACAAAAATAGAAATCAGTGCTGTATATAACCTTGTAATGTTTATGTTTGGTTTTTTTTTTTTCCTGACTGATGAGAAATAGAGGTGCTGCTAAAGCCTGAGCAGTGCAAAACACAGGCTGTGTGTGCCTGCGGCCAGAGCTCTGCAACCAGAAAATACCACAGCACTGGGGACAGCAGCTGCCTGCTGCTGGCTTGGGAACACACAGGGAAGTTCTTTGGACAGGTCTCTGTAAACTCAGACCTGCCACTCTAATGCAGATGAAGGGGAAAATCCTGGAAATAAAATCATTCTGCACATAGCTCTAAAAAAACTTTCAGTTCTGAAGGAAAAGGAGCCTAATGCACCTGTTTTATGATCTCTTATTTATTACAAACTTCTTTTTAGAAATTAACTGATTTTTTCCCCCCTTTTTCTTTTCTTTGAAAGTACTAAGGGATTTTTCAGAGCCTCACATCTTTGGTTGAGAAGGAAGAGACACCCTGAGAAGTCCACACCTGAGCCACGCTGGCTGTGGGATGCAGTTCCTCCCTGTGCAGGCGGGAGTGACAGTGGTGGAGCAAGCAGGGAATACCTTTAGCCCCTACTCTGCTGTGAGCTCTCTGAGACCTGCATTCATCCTTCCTGACTGGACTGCTTAAAAATTAGGTGTGGAGTTCAGCTGTCATCTCATGTCACAGGCTGCAAGGTGGGACATTTTTTTCTGGCCAAAATCACAGACAAGATAATGTGAAGATCACGAAGGCCCTTGGTCCACTGCAACATCTGAGCCTGTTTGGTGTGAAGACCACAGAACCAGGTGGTCCAAAGGGATAAACAAGTTTGAAGCCACAGCAAGAAAAAGAAACTGCCTGGCGATGATCTACAGGACAGGCAAAATCCAGTGAAAACCATCTCTGTTATGAAATAGCAAATACTTGTTCAGGACAAGGACAACTGTAGGAAAGTAGATGTGCTGTAGGACCTTTATTCCAATTTATTGTCCGTGAGGAGTGGGCTCCATGCTATGCAGCTTCAGACCCCTAATCCCAAGCTGGTCATCCAGACACATCTGGAAATGTTAAATATAGTGGGGAGCAAGGAAGGATTCCTGGATTCATTTTAGGCTGAGTATTTACGTAAGATACTTTTCTTATCTTCCCGAACTATTTATAGTTTTGTTTGTATGTTTGGGACACAGACTATCCTACTATGTTTCAATAAATCTGAAATATCTTTGCTGACAAAAAGAAATGTTGTCTGCTGTTCATGGAAAGAGGGAAATCTTTGTATTGAGCTACTTGTACAGTTGATATTTTAGCAAATGCTCTCTGGGCAGATGTTGAGTCGTACAAATTCTTAAAATTTATTTCTTTTATGAAAATTAAAAAGCTAAAAATTAAATGTTTGAGTCAAAGGGCATCCATACTATGAAAACTAGGAATAAACTAGAAAAAAAATCTTCCTTCACAAAGATATAACATTGTCACTATCACAGATTAAGACAAGGGAAAATGACTTTCAAAGGGCTGCCATTGCCAGAAGGGTGTGCTGATGTTAGGCAAAAATGAGGCTCATTTCCACATGGAATTTCAGGTGTTAGCCCCCAAACTATCCACCTGCCACCAAGCTGGGGACCAACCCTGATACTGGGGAACCTGGGCAAAGAGGTGAGAAAGGGGCAATAGTGACTGAGGGGAGCACTAATAAAGAAACACATTTTTTTGGTCAAGTGAGGAAAGTTTTTTTATTTTTATTTTTATATAAGGCATGGGATTCTGCAAGTGACAGGGTGCTTTTATTTTGGGCTCAGCACAGGTAATTTTGTCAGTTTGCCAAGCAGGGTGATTTAAATAACTCCTTCCAAGCCTCTTTTAATAAAACCATCTCTAAACACATCCAGTTTCTCCAGACAAAAGGTACAGAGGGAGCTTCACAGAGTCCTTGGATTAATGTAAAATGGGATTTATGGATTCCCTGCGAGTGGCAGCTGGGCTGCCTCCATATCACAGTGAGGGTGGCAGAATTTCTCTCCTGGAGTGTTTTCAGGGCTGTTGGTGCAGAGCATGAGGGTATGGGATGAGGGAAAGCAAAGGTGTGCTCAGCCCTGACCCCATCCCACAGGCTCAGAGGGGCAGCTCCTGAGCTACCTGACCCCCCAGGCAATGCAAATAGACAGGCTCTGCTCCTTTAATATGCCTTAAATATTCTGGAAATGAAAGGAGGCAGGTTAGCTTGATTTCATTTACTCTGAGATTTTATTTTAATGTAGGTTTGATAACTAAATGGAAAACAAATGTGGGATATTAAAGGAAGGCGGCCCAGCCCAGCGGCGGGAACAGGACCGGTGCAGGAACATTTTTCTAAAGATCCCTTCTGGAATGTTATTTTGAACTCCTTGAAACGCCAAAGGTTTTTAGACATTGTGTGTTTTGTTAAGTGTCCCTCGGGAACACTGGGTTTAAAATTAGTCAAACTCTTTCACTTTTTTAAACTCTACCCTAAAATAGTCGATATAAAATTTGGTGGGAATTCTGCTGAGAGCTTAAATTGGCTGAAGCAGACGACCTAATGGAAATGACATTTGGGGAAAAAATGTGAAAAACCTGGTTTTCTTTCTGGCTTCCAATGACATAATCAGGACATGGCAGGACTGCCTACTCCTCTGAGTATGGCCCTGACCCTGGGGCTCTGGTCACCAGTTTCCCTCGTACCAGAGAACGAGGGAAGCAGCTGGGAGAGAGCTAAAAGAGGGAGATGACTGCTCTGGTACGGTACTGCCCGTCCTCTGTGGTTGGATTCCTCTGTGGGCTGTTCATCACCCTCAGAGTGCAGGGCCTGGTGAGCAGGTCAGCAACACCCACATCTTTGTCCAGAGGTGTGTGGTGGAGCCATTCCCTCTGGCAGGACACCTGGGTGGTTCTCATGTTCAGGACAGGAGAAGCAAACAGGATTTAACCCAAAAGGAAACATATGAGAGTTCTCTGGGTGACACCTCCAGGCTCATCTTCCTGACAAACATCTTTGTGACAGCTTCTGGATGAGTCTGTCCTCCAATGGGTTGGTTTGGGTTTGCCAATGGGTTGTCACCTTGCCCTCCAATGCGTTTCTTTGGGGTTGCCAATGGGTTGTCACCTTGCCCTCCAGTGGGTTGGTTTGGGGTTGCCAATGGGTTGTCACCTTGCCCTCCAAAGGGTTCCTTTGGCTCAATGCCCTGGTCCTGTTGTGCTCTGTGGGGTGTGAGGAAGGATTGCACTGGCAGCCACAGCAAGAAAAAGAAACTGCCTGGCAGTGATCTACAGGACAGGCGAAATCCAGTGAAAACCATCTCTGTTATGAAATGGCAAATAGTTTTTCAGGACAGGGAAAACTGTAGAAAAGTAGATGTGCTGTAGGACATTTATTCCAATTTTTTATCTCTGAGGGTGGGGCCAACTTGGCAACTTGGTCCCTGCTTGGCAACAGGGACAAAATTACCTGTGCTGAGCCCAAAATAAAAGCACCCTGCCACTTGCAGAATCCCATACTTTATATAAAAACCAAAAAAACTTCCCTCTCTTAACAACAACAATAAAAGTTTCTTTATTAGTGGTCCCCTCAGTCACTATTGCCCCTTTCTCACCCCTTTGCCCAGATTACCCAGTGTCAGCTTCTCTATCAGCTCCTCCCAGCTGAGTTGTAGTGGTTCAAAACATGTCCCAGAAACACGTCTGGGACCTTCCCCAGCCCAGTAGCTTATTTATTGGAGTCATTTTGTCACTTTGGGAGATAAAGCTGCCTTCACACACCTCAGGTACCTCTCAGCAGAGCTGGGAGATAAGGGCTAAGGGGTGCTGGCTCCTACTTGCCGTGAGCCTCGGAGGATTTGGAGGACAGGCCTCTTTGGGAAGCCACCTCTGCTATCACTTTGACAGGTGTCAGCTGTGCTCTGAGCAGCCAGCCACAGCCAGAGATTAGCCAAATGTGTCTCCAGCCCAGAGTGCTCAGACTCTCCTGACGTGGCTTCACAACCCAGAATGGGAAAGGATTTTGAGTTGAGATAGGGGGCTTTACTCAGAAATGACCTGACCTGAGGACTTCACTATCAGCAGCTACCACAGAGGGGGTCCTTCCCAAGAGGTGATAAGAGGGAGGAGGGGCTGTTCTGCTACCACAGACCCCAGTTTAGCGTCTGGAGTGCAGGGGATGAGAGAGTCCTTTGCATTCTGCTTTCTGCCCCCTGAGTTGTGCTGGAGACACGCCGGCATCGGGGCAGCCAGCTGGGGAAGGGGTGAATCCTGGGGAGAAGTAAAGCTGGGTGAACTCTTGCTGTGTTGCTGAGAACACACTTGATTTGGGGGGTACCCAGATGCCTGTGGAAGTTATATCAGCCAGTCAGACAGGCACTGGCACTCCACAAACACAGCCAGACCAGCCAGCCGTGCCCTGGGGTCTCCAGCCTGGCCCTACACTGAGAAGCTGGGATGTGGTGTGGGATAGAATCAATCAGTGTGTGGAGAGTAGGTTCTTCCAGCAGTGGTGCAAGGTGCCATGGAGAAGGCCAGGGCTGCTGGAGGGCAGATCAAAAAGCAGCCAAGAGCAGCAGGTGTCACTGCAGATGTGTCCAGCTTCTGGGGGCTGTGGGGGCACCTCAGGTTGGAAAATACTTTAAGAGAAAGAGCAGTGGCTGGCACAGATGCTCAGGGAACCTGCCTTTGTCACCAGCCAGCTCAGGGAAGTCCCTCTCCAGCAAGTCACTTCTTGGCCTGCTTCCTCTCCCACACGGGTTTTACTGAGATGTCAAATTCCTCTGGGTGGGGGTGTCCCCCGTCATGGTCTGACTCCTATTCTTGTTACCTCATTGTAGAAGGCATTTTCTCTGGAATTTGTGAACTGTTGCCTGTCCAGTCAGACTGCCTGGATCTCCCTGCAGCTCTCTGCAGACTTTTGCTTCCCAGGCATGCCCAATCTATAGGTCAGAGTGCACAGCCAGGCACAAGAGAGGCACGTATTCCAGGCAGGATGATTGTATCCATGGCATGCATCTATTGCAGGGCCCCTTCTGGTAGCAGTGAAAAATGGCATTCCTCATGGTACCCACATTTTCATGCCAAACTAAACTTTCTTGTCCTTTTCAGAGGTATTTATAGATGGGAATCTTGACAAGAATGAGTTTCTGTTTTGAAAGGAATAGTTTTATTTATTGCTAACTCTGACTTGAGTGTGTGTTTGGGTGTGTGTGTGCTTGAAGGTGAAAGCAAGTGACAAAAATGCCACCTGTGAATGTGCTAAGTGAACCCCTAGGGAGAATGATGAGGAAAAATGAGACAGTCTTTAAACTGGATGCTGAAAAACTCAACAGAAGCAAACATGCTCCTCCTGGATGGTGCATGGGGCCAAGGAGAAGGGGCAGTGGGCTGGCAGGGTCCCAGTCCTGGTGTCCTGGTCCACAGCAAACAGAGCTGTGCTCACAGGGGAACCTTTGCTTCTAGACTGGCCTCACCTCGCTGCAGCATGGTGGGCTCAGCTCCAGGGCCTTGCAGAAAGGAACTGGTTTTGTCCAGAGGAAAACCACTGTCTGAGAGGGACTGTATAGAATTGCCCTCAATTAGACTCACTAAGGTCTCTGAACTGACATCTGAGCTGTGCTGGGAGGATGGGCTGGCTGAGGGGGACAGGACATTCCAGCTTGGAAAGAGTGCTGTCAGTCAGCAGAGGGGTCAGTCAGTATTGGGGACAGTCAGCAGTGGGGGCAGTCACAAGTGGAGTCAGTTAGAAGTGGGGACAGTCAGCATTGGGGTCACTCAGCATTAGGGTCGGTCAGTAATGGGGACAGTCAGCAGAGGGGAGAGTCAGCAGTGGGGTCAGCAGAGGGATCAGTCAGTAATGGGTACAATCAGCAGTGGGGTCAGTCACAAGTGGGGTCAGTCAGCAATGGGTCAGTCAGCAGCAGGGTCAGTCAGCAAAGGGGACATTCAGCAGAAGGGTCAGTCAGCAATGGGGACAGTGAGCAGTAGGGTCCATCAGCAGTTTTAGTGGATGTTTTCTCCCCTGCCATACCAACCAAGGGGACAACCACCACACGTGCTGGGACCGGCCACGCGCGTTCCTGGCAGCAGCAAACTATGGGAACAAAAGATGTCAGGCATGTCCCACCTCCCCTCCCCTCGCTGGCTGCTGCCTCAGTCCCACCTCCATGTCCTGCACAGCCAATCCCTTTGGCTTTCCTATCTCCAGATCCTGGGTACCTCCACACAATTCTACCTTCCGGTACCTGCAGGCTCCCATCCTGTGTGCCAGGGCTGGAATATTCTCCAGTCTGTGCAGACAGATGTTGTCCAGCAGCAGGCAGTTCTGTGGCACTGGGGAGGCAGCAGTGAGGTCTGATGAAAAGCTCTTTAAACCACGTGAACAATACCCAAAACTCTGATTCTCAGCTTGCTGGTGAATACAATCACTGCCTTCAGCAAGCACAGAACTGAATTCCCACTCTGGGTTGCAGTGGTGGACAGTTCCCATCCGTTCTTGGCTGCACACCAAATGGCCAAGAAAAAATCAGGGCTAAAGCCGGGGAGAAAAGAAAGAGATTTGGGTTTGTAGGATTGTGACAGTGTCTGCATCTTGACATGAGCTGGAGTGGAGAGGAATTCAAGGAACTTGCCCCCCCCAAACCATTCGATCCAAAGTATTTTGATGGTAGACTGTACACAGAGCAATTAAATAAAAAGTAATTCAAATAGTTCAGAAATGAGAAAGACATGGAACAATGTTTAGAAGTCCAAGGAAAAGCCATAGACATGAAATTTTAGCTAAAACCAGGACTAGTGTTAATGGTTCTCGTAAATCTTCCCATAGTCCTTGTGCTGCTGTGAAAAGGTTGGGAATGTGTTTGCAGAGCCCCTGCACAGCTCCAGGGCAGCTTCCCAACACTGCTGTGAGCAACTCCTGATGCCAGCAGCAGGGACAAAGTGACAATCCATTCAGAAACCTGGAGCACACACCTGCCCAGGCCACATGAACAGGTGTGAGGTGACAGCCTGAAGGGATGAATGTCATACAGTCATGGAAAGGTTTGGGTTGGAAGGGACCTCAAAGATCATCTTGTTCCAACCCCCTGCCATGGGCAGGGACACCTTCCACTATCCCAGGTTGCTCCAAGCTCTGTCCAACCTGGCCTTGACACTTCAGTGATGGGGCAGCCACAGCTTCTCTGGGCACCCTGTGCCAGGGCCACAGCCCTGGATGTGTCAGGGTTATGGAATCACCTGCCTGAATGCCCCCACAGAATTACCCAGGATACAAAGTCTGCAAGTGAAACCTGCCTCAGTAGATTCAAACACAGGCAAGGTTTGCAAGGTGCTGATCCCCTGAGCAGCATTTGGGCTGTGGGAATGGGCAGTGGGACCCCTGTCAGCCCAGAGTGCCAAGCAAAATGACATAGTGACTCAAGTAGGGAGTCACAGCCCCTCTTCCAGCCTCTCTGTGCAGCAGCTGCCTGGGACATCCCACACTGGCAGAGGCAGCCCAGGCCCACCTGCTCCTGTAGCTCCAGCTAAAGGGCAGCTTTCCTCTATCCCTGCAGCCCTGGGAGGCTCAGCTGGCACGGGTTTGCACATACTGTCCCCTGTGTGCAGGCAGCCTCACGGACAGGCAGCAAGGTGGATTGGGATGAACCACAGCAGCTGACTCAGCCCACAGTCCTGATCCCCACATGTGTGAGTGCCTGCTGCTGCAGGGCCACCAGGAGTGGAAGGACAAGCAGCTGTCCAGTGCAGTGACCCTCACACAGCAGCACTCATCAAGGGCTCTGTGCTTACCTGCCCTCTTCACTCTCCACTTCTCACTCAAAGCCTTGTTGGCTCAAATATATCTCAAGGTCAAGCTCTGAATTAGGAGATATTCACCAGTGAAAATTGGTGGCCAGGCCCTCCATCCTGCTCTAGGAAGATCCTGAGATGGGTTTCTTGTCCCTAGGTATGATGTTGGAGGTGTTTGTGGTTTCCTTGCCAACCCTTGCCTGTCCTGTTTATGTGCTCACTGGCAGCCTGGCAGGCACACCACCCTTTGAGCAGAACCTGTCCCAAGGATGTTTCACAGCGATTCCCAGGAACTCACACAGCACTTCCTTGGAAAGTCAGCACACCCAAGGTTGGCACTGCTCTGCTTCCTTGCCATGAGTGGAGAGGACCAGTGCCATACCTGGTCCATCAGCACACTGCTGACCACCTGCCAGGCAGGCAGGGTTTACACCAGTTGGAGCTTATGTGAAGGTGTCTGGTTCCCTGTTCCCCCTGCAAAGACCCAGAGGGCTGCAGCAGGGACCAGCTCCTGCTCCCTGAAGGTCCCTGGAGAGATAGAATGGGATGTTTCCACAAGAAGATGATGGGGGGTGAGAAGAGCAGGGTGCCTGGCACACATTTTGCTGTGTCACTGCTCCGTGACTTCACCTTCCACCCCTTTTGCTCCCTCCAGCCCGTGAGGAGGATGAGGGGGGACACTCTGCTCACTGCAGGGGCTGGTGCAACCAGTGCATTGCACTCCTCCTGTGTGCTGTGCACCCACGGGTTGGCCATGCAGAAATCTGACAGTCATGACTGTGAATGCTTTACTAAATCCATGATTTCCACCTCTGCTTGGCAGCCCAGAGGGAAGAGGTGCAGAGGCAGTGCCAGGGAACTTGGGCAGTCTGTGACAGTACAGTGACATGAGTTGTCATGGCAGCAGCTCCAGCACAAAGCTCACAGCAACACTTCACCCATGGGGGAGATGTGCAGAAGAGATCATCACAAAGCTCATAAATAAACCAGGTCAGATTTTGGAGAGTGCTTTCACCCCCTGGTGCTCAGAGCAGTTGCTCACACACCCCCCAGAGCCAATCACACAGTAAAGAGAGGAGCTTTGCCAAGATGTGTGCTCAGCATGGCTTGGTGTCCAGCTAGCTGGGATTTCTGGGAGTACTGGGGTTCCTGGTGAGCAAGTGCACGGCTGTTCCTCACTGGGGCAAGTGTTTGCAAGGCAGAAACATGCAAATTCAGCCCCAAGTGAATATTCATCTGAAAAGCCTAACCAGAGTGTATTTTTGGGTGTCCTGTTTAGAAGCCATCCACTCAGGGAACAGAAACAATGGCAGATGATTTCAGCTATCAGTCACACGATGTGAACACGAGCTAGCAGCCAAGTTGAGGAATAGTGATTTGAGCTCTTTGCTTGTGAATAAGGGCGCATTGGCAGAGCTCTGGGGGAGCAGCTAGATTCCTGGCTGTGGGGTCTCTGAGCTCCCCCTTGCCAAGTGCTTGTGTGAGGAGACTTGCAGGGTCTCACCAGGAAAGGGGGGGTTAAAAGCTCCTCAGCACGAGAGAAGCTGTCACTACCCTGCACTGATGTGTCACAAGCACATCTTTCTTTCCCTCTGCTCACACCTCGTCAGGCTCCTGCCTCTTCTCTGCTCCAGATGTGTGATAAGGAGGATTTACTGAGTTCCCATGTGGCTTGTGCTTGTCTCTCCCTCTATCCATTACTGAGCCTGTGGTTGAGCCCTCTGCACACCCTCTTCTCCTCATCTGGGAGTGAATCTCAAGTTCCCTGGGGCTGTGCACAGTTGGGATGCACAGGGGATACCCAAGATGACCAGCTGCAAGAGCTGCATGTGGCACACATACACTGTCTGCCCTGAGAAGGACCATTGTGTGACTGTGTAGTACAGAAATGGGTTTGGGGTAACCTCTGAGGGATCATTTGTTACTTTTGAGGCATGGAGAGCTAGAATGGGAGTATTTAGCAAAGTCTGTCCCTCTAGCTGCACACTGCCTCATCTCAGCACCCAGAAACTCCTGGTCAGGGAAAAAATAGACTTCAGTGTGTGCCAGGAGACCAAAGACTGAGCAACAAACGCCATTTCAGAGGAAGGGCTGATAACCAGAGCCTTTGCTTCAGCTCTCCTCAGCTCCTTGGCCCTGGTAATCCCCTGTGTCCAGATGAGCCAGACACAGGGCTGCTTCTGCAAATAAGGGGTCCCCAAGCTGGAGCTGCCCCTACACACAGCAATGTGCTCTTATTCTGCAGGCAATTGTCTCCATTGTGCAGGGGTTTGATTTGCCTCCACTGTTTGTACGAGAGGCTGTTCCTGTATCTCACTCCTGACCTTCAGACTGTATTTCCTCATTTTCAGATTGAGTTCATAACAACCAGTTCATATCCATTTGTTCTTCTGCCAGCAAAGATCTTTAGCTTAAAGAGTCAAGAACAGATCTTTGTAATCCCTGGAATTCACCCCAGACTTATGTCCAGAGGGCAATGAATGCGTCTCTCTTGAAGCAGGCAACCAGACCTGCAAGCCTTTTTCCAGGCATGGTCTCTCCAGAGCTCCTGACAGTTTATCCCTGTCATTCATGCAGGAACTGTCCTGAGACATCCTGGCACTGCATTTGCCCCTGTCACTGTGACTTCAGTTGGTTAGACTTGTTTTATGATAAATTCATGCTCTCCAGTCTTCCCCGTGGTTTGCAGCTGCTGAACTCCCAGCCTGGAGCAGAAGCCCACTTCCCAAGGGCATGATTCATACTGGGATGTTCACAGCCAATTCCCAACACTCCAAAATCAGCTAAAACTAAGATGCAATCCCATTCATCTAATCATCAGTGATATTTCTGCCAAGGTCCCTCCTGTTGTGGCCAACACCATCACCACAGCAGCACCAGTACTGCTCCCAGGACCCAAATGTTGTGTAAATTGTGTTAATTATTGCTGTCTTGGCTGCATGGGGCAATGTCTTAGACAGCACTGAGAGCTCCAGGAAGAAGATTAGGTCCAAATCCTGCTCTAAGGCTGTTCCCCAATGTGATGTGCTGCTGAACCCATGCAGTGCATAGCTAGGAGACTCTCACTGGTGTATTTTATGTGGTGCTTATTCTGCTAGGAAACAACCAGAATTATTTGATCTAGAAAATTTAGTTTCCATTCTCTGCAGGCCCCAAAATTTCCTAGGACTGGAAAAAATTGAAACCACAATGTTCTCTGACAATAATGCAGAGAACTCACCACCTGAGGAGTCAAACCCCCAATCACTGGCTGTTAAATACACTGCAGCAGACATGAGGTTTGGCATCAACCAGAGGCTTTGCAAAGAAAATGGCAGAGAACTCGTGGGAAAACCAGGCAGGGAAGGGGAGCCAAGGCCAATTCCAGCCAAGGCCAGGGAAGGCTGCAAAAGGCCAATTGCTGCTCCTGGAGGGCTACAGGTAGTGTAGCCTCAGAGCTTGGGAACTGGTTTTCTCCCTTTGGTCCCAGAAGAACTCTGTTAATTATCTGCTTCAGGTAGATGCAAACTGCTCCTAAGGTATCCCTGAAAATCCCGAACACACCTCCTGCTCTATTTTGTCCCTTCCTCTTTCCCCTGAGTGCTTCTGGCATGGAGATGAGGTGCTGAGGCTCTCAGGGGTGGTGAGGCTGAGCTTGTGCTGCGGCAGGTTGTGGGGCTGGACCTCTGGCTGCTGGACACATGATGGGACATGGATGGTTCTGGCTTCTTTTCCTCTGCTAAGGTCGGGATTAATACATGAGACTTAGGTTTTGTGTCTGGACTTGGGTGTTTATTATTTCTTATCTATTTACAGACTCACAAGCCATGAGCTCTAACTAGCAAGTTAGAGAAATGAGGTAAAATGGACTGTCTCAAACTCTTTCCAAGGTTATTTAAGTGCTAATTACCCAATAACAAGGTGACACCTATATTATTTATATTTCTGACCCAATAATGACCACCCAAGGCTCACAATGTGGGACCTTTTTCACCCAATTACAGAAAACCACCCCAAACCCATGAAGAAGAAGGAAGAAGAAGGTGAAGAAGAAGGACCCAGGCAACACCTTAAATCCTCCATATTTCCCCACATATATGACTATATACTAAACCCCAAAATCCTCAGTGTCCAGAATTCCAACAGAACATGACACAGAGAGTGCTGCTGGTGGGGCCAGGTGTTCCCTGGAACTGTGAGCAGGTTCCCAACCACCTCCCTGACAGCCTGCAGGTCCCTGTGGGGCTGGAGGGAGGCTGGGCTGCTGCTGGGAAGGTGAGCAAGGCAAGAACAGGTAAAGTCAGAGCCTCCCTGAGCCCAGCACCACCGAGAGAGCTCTGCTTTGATACCCAGTGAGCTGCAAGGACCCTGCAGGCCCTGCCAGATGCAGTATGTGCTGGTGCAGCCCATGATGGGGCAGTGACCTCTCCCTAGTGCCACAAGGCTGTGAGAGGAGGTGATGGCTGCCCCTGCTTCTGGGTACTCTGCCCTCTCTGCAGAGCTGCTGGGCTGGCTCAAGGAGCAGCTGGCTCCAGTCCTGGCACGCCTCCCTCCCTCCTGGATTGGGGCACAGCTGCCTCAAGATCCATGTCTAGATCTGGTGCTGCCAAGAAGCAGCTCCACAGATAGACAGAAACACCTTGTCAGAAATCTCAAAGAAGAGTTTTCTCTTCAGCAATCCAACAGCCCAGGAAACTTTTCAATAAATACAGAAGGAAATGGAAGGAGCTCGAATATATTGTACAGACATCTGCAAAATGCTGCAAAATTGAATAGCAGTTTGCCAAACTTTAAGTTGTCGTCTTTTTTTTTTTCCTTTAGTAAAGCTGCACTTTAAAAGGTCCTGATAAATGTTGCTGCTATATACCAAATTTTCATTTTTCACTGTGCTCCGTGATGCCACAGCGAGCCAGAGCACAGCTGGGGAGCACAGCTCCGCTCAGGGAGGGAGGCTGCTCCTGCCGGAGCCAGGCTGGCATCTCCCTCTGGAGGCTGCTCCCAAGTGTCTGCGCTCCCGGAGCGATGTTCCCTGCCAGCAGCTCTCCGTCCCCTATCAGCCAAGGCGATCATCGCCCGAGGGCAGGAAGCGAGCGAAGTGAAGCAGATAAAAATCAGTGAGAGCGGAGACTTAGCGATGATTCAGGTGAAGGTGAAGTGCGGTGCGGAGCCAGCTGCGTGTGGGGTTTGGATGGGGACTTCTCCCTTCCTGGGAGCACATGCCATTGTGAGTGCACGCACGGCCCTTGTTGGGAAGGGCCCTTTTTCAGCTCGTTCTATTGCACCAGTGCCAGATCTCGGAGGGGGTTCGGGAACCTTCCCCCTCACTGCCTCCAAACCCAGAGAAAATATTCCTGACTGTTGCAGCATGAAGTCCCAGAGCTGCCTGCTGTGAATCCTCAAAAGAGTAAACACGATGGCATGGGCACGTGTGGGGCTCCTTTTCCACTTCTGGTGCTCCCTTTACAAATAAAGAATGAAACACAGATCAGATAAATTAAAGCTTTGCTTTTGCCCCTTTGGAGAGCCCAGGAAACTTTGGCAGCTCCATGCGTCGAGAGCATGTGCAGCTAAAGCCAGCTGAACAGGAAAAACTGACCCAGCATCTTCAGAGGATTAAGGCAGCAGGACTAAGCTATACACCATGTAAGGCTCTGACAGGGGGAAGCAGAGCTTTTTAATGAATTACTGCGTGGTCTGCTCTCATATGCCTTTCCCTGTGGGATGAGGCACAGTGATAAGCATTCCCTGACCTGCCTTGAACACTCCAACAGTGTTTCATCATTCCCCTCCCCACACTGCAGACAAGCAGGACAGAGACACAAAAGATGAGAAAATGAAGCTCACATCCTCCTCTTGGCCTGTTTCATCTTTCTTTCCACCAGTAAAGCTGATCCCTCCCTGCCCTTTGCAAGGACATCTCCTTCTGGGCAGCCTTTGCAGCCTCTCATCCCTGGTCACAGGGAGGGGAGAAGTGATCCTGGCTCCTCAAGCTTGAGACCCCAGATCCTATAGGCTTGAAAGATTTAAGTGATGCTGAAAGAACCGTGTCTACACACAAAGGGGTTTAAAAGCAATCAGAGAATTGAATACAGAGGAGATCTTGTCAACTTTTTGGTTCCATTAGCACTGTCAGGAACACTAAGAATATAGACATTACATGGTTTGAAAATGTTTCCAAGAGTTCTGTGTATTATTATGTTATCTCTGATCTAAACCCCTGTTAGGGATTTCATGGTCTTAGCCTGTGTTTGAGATTCAGCACATTAATCAGTGAGATCTCTCTGAGATGTGTCAACAAATTCAACCCTCTGTTCTGCGTTAGCTGCTCTGAGTAAATGAGCACCGTGTTTAGGAGCAGCCTGAACCTGCAGGGGCTGAGTCACCGTGCAGGACCTCACGAATGAAGGAGATGTACCAGAGCACCTTTTCAGTGGAGATTGCAAAGAAACAGACCAGGGACACAATCCTTTCTGTCCACCCTGGCTGCTTCCCTCTTCATAGTGCTTCTTCTGAGATGTGGAGTTCCAGAGAAGGGCAGCTAAATGTTAAGAGTTTGTGTAAAGGGAGCATTTGAATGGGTCTGTAACCCATGGAGGATGAATGCTCCATATACCCCCTCACCTGCACACAGAACAACCAAGAGACCAAGCACAGACTGTGCCCAGGCCTGAATGCTCTCTGGCAACTGGGGACCTGTGTCCTGTCTGCTGTGTCCTCTGCATGGGAGGAAGTGGGAGTCTGGCAAAAGGATGGTGGCACTTGGGAGAAGGGGGTGACAGATTTCTGCAGCCCAGTGTTCTCAGCCAATGGAGGTGTAGCCATGGAGCCAGTAGAAAGGAGGATAGGGAATTATGGAATCACAGCATCACAGAAAGGCCTGGTTTGAAAGGGACTTTAAAGATCATCCACTTCCATCTCCCACTAGATGAGGTTGTTCCAAGCCTGTTCAACCTGGCCTTGAACACTTCCAGGGATGGGGCATCCACAGCCTCTCTGGGCAATCTGTGCCAGGGCCTCACCAGCCTCACAGCCAGAACTTTCTTCCTAAGCCCTAACCTAAATCTACTTTCAGTGTGAAGCCATTCCCCCTTGTCCTGTCCCCCTCCATCCTCCATGTGGGCTCCCTGCATGACAGAAGGTGGTGAGCTGTTTGTTCATCCATAGCTTGTGCTTCTCACAGCTCAGCATGCAGTGAGGTCCAGGAAGATTTATGGCTCAAGCTCTGCAGACATGGAATTTCCATCAGCCCCAAGGGCTCAGAGCACCCATCTGTGTGAAGCCCAAAACATTGAGGAAGAACCATGGCAGCAGCATCTGATGGTGGGGCTGTGCTGGTGTGAACTGGGCACGAGCCAGGGGCTTGTGGTGTGTGGAGTCCCTCAAACCCCTCAGGAGAATTCCCAGGGTTCTGCCCTGGAAAGATTTACCACAGAGTTTCCACCTAGACTGAAAGAAAAGGCTTCCCCCATGGCGCCTTGCAACACTGTGATCCACCCCAGTTTGCTTTCCCCGTATGTCCCTAATTGTAGTGGTTTCTCCTTTCCCTGTTTCCTTATTGGTTGTGGCACCCCAGGTGGGACATGAACCCACAATCTCTGGCTTAGGAAGCCAATGCCTTGTCCATTAGGCATTCCATGCTGGAATAAACCCCTGCTGGAACGTGTCATACAAAAGGCCCTTTCTGTCTTTCCTCTGCTGAGAGTTATCTGTGGCGTGTATGTGTGTGTGCATGGACTTGAAATGGCTGCTCCTGTGGCCTGCTCTGAGCAGCCTCTGAAGGAGATGCTTGGAGAAGGTGGCAGCATTTCACCATCCTGCCTCCCTGCTGCAGTGGTGCCAGCAGCACCAGGAGCCCCAGCACTCCCTGAGCACATTCCCGTGTCCCACTGCAGCCCCTGCCATCGTGGGAGGGTGTGAATGTCTGCCTGAGAGCCTTGGCACATGTGTGCTGGTGGTGGTGCAAACGTGCCAGGCAGACATCCCTGCATTTCCACACACCATACCCTCAGATTTTATTTCCTCCCTAATCCATCCCATGCCTGGGAGTAAGCTGGCAGTGTGGTTTGGTGCTGTACCCTGATGCACATCAGAAATCCAGTCCAGAATTATTCTCTCTGTTGACCAACATTTTCTGAGACAATAGAGAGATGAAATTAATTGCAGAACTCATGTTTTTAGAAGTAAATGGAATTAAGCAAAATTGCTCTCTTGCCAAAATCTGATCTAGTAAGAGTAAGAGTGAAAGGGAAAATAAAGAGAATGTTACTGGAAACGCTACTTTGCAACACTGCATTTCCCAGCAAAGATAACCTTGCGTACAAGCTCTGATCAAACCCACATTGTCCTAACAAGGTACCACAACACTAATCAGCTGTTTGTAAGGGCTGGAACAATCCTCAGCAGCAGACCTGGCTAAAGCACCCCTGGAGCAGCATTGTCACTCAGGACCCTGTCACTGACTCGTGCTCTGCAGAGCTCTGGGCCACCTCACTGTCTGCAGCACCAGTAAAGCTTTGCATTAACACATTACCTGGCTTCTGGGGATGATCACCACAGGGTGGGCAAGCTCTGTTACCCAGATACTGTCTGTAAGCAGCTTTTGGCCATGCTAACATCATCCACAGTGCTGGTGCAGACCAGCCTGTGCATCCTCCACACAGTAACAGGATTGAATTTCTTACAAATGAGTATAATCAGTTAACAACATTGCTTTGGGTGTAAAAAGATCTTTGTAGTTGACTTGATCCTCTGTTTTTTTAATGTCCTTCTCAAAGGTTTTTTGGCAATTTTTTATGCTTCTGATCATGGCTGGTGCTGCTGGGGGATTTTGCACATTATTAAAAAAAAAACCCTCAAAGTGTAAAATGATGCCAGTGTTTCCCTGAAAACTTGCAGGACTGGCATTGACCCTGTGCAGAGAAAGTCAGTCTATGGACTATAGGCAGGATACTCTGCCTTTCTCTCCTTTCGGTTGGAGCAGCTGTCGTGACCCCTTGTCATCGTCATGGGAAAGCCTCTCTGTTGTCACACACCCGGTGAGGGTCTCCAGAGAGGAGGAGCTGCAGCCCAGCAGAGTGACCACACCTCAGGGACAGGGACACCCCGGGTGGCTGCTGGCCAGGGCTCATCCTGCACGGATCCAGACTCCTGGATGGCTCAGGAAGGAGCTGTGCTAAGCTCAGCTCCAGGGCTTAGGGCTTTTCAAAACATGAAAGACAGCTGGAGCAGTGTCCAAACTGCCTAGCTCCACCTCATTTGGGAGAAAGTGAGAAGAGGGGGATATCCGAAATAATGAGTTTTCTGAATATTTATTCAAAACATGACAACAGATAAACTCCGATCACATGTTGCATTCAAATATTGGGATACTTATTCCAAATATGGTCCTGTTGCAATTGTATGATAAACATGAAAGCGAGAGTGCAGTTATTTATGTCCTGCCTTCAGCTCCTTAATAGCATGTTTAAGTTTAGGGTATTTATGCTCTTTCATCCAGCTGTCTGACTTTATCAAGTCCTGTACAAGTTGTGAGAGGCAGCCATGCCAGCAGCAGAACAAGCCCCAGCAGACCTTGGTAGAATGGGCTTCCCTCGTTGAAAGCACATTATGTCCCTCCTGCTTCTCTCCTGGCCCCCGTGAAGAAGTTCTGGCACAAAACTGTCATATTACATAGTCCCCTGGCAAGGAGGGAAAGCCTTTCTCCCTGGCTGGGGCTGGAGGAGCTTCCAATATCATTTAAATGAAACAATAACTTGATGGTAGCGAGCGAGGGTTATTTGGGGTGCTCCAAGGAGGCACATACTGTGCCCAGGAGCAATGGAAATTTAGGCAAAGGGAAGTTTTGACTAAAGAACCAAAAAAAGATCTTGGCAGGACCTCCTGTACTCTGTGGAGCCACCTCTCGTGTGGCAGGATGGATGCCCTCCGTCACTGCTGATTTGGAACTGGATTCTCACTTACTGCTAGGGTATTGTGTTTACTTTGTGCTCTGCTCTGGCCATGGACTGAAACTGTCAAGAGTCCCCTGAAGTGACAGGGCTGGAGCTGTACCCAGCACAGACATTCTCCTGGGCTTTGGTCAGGCTCCAACACCTCGGAGCCAAGGCCAGGGATTCCTCATCTTCCTGGGAGAACAAACCTACGGGCATCTGGGTGGGGCAATGGAGACTGGACAAGACATCCCCTGAGATGAGTGCAATGCCAGGAGAATAAACACACCCCACATCCTGGTTCTGGATGAAGGAACCCAGAAACGCACTGTTGGCTCTGACTGATCTGAATTGTGGGCTCCAACACTGGGATTCTGGGCTTAATCAGAGACCCCAGGGCTCTTTGCAAGTCTGAGTTTCCTGAGGAAACCTTAGTAGAAGAAGAACTAATAAAGGAAAAAGTCATAGAGTTGTCAAGAAAAGAGACATTCTTCCTGACCTGCCAAACCATGAAAACAGCCACAGCTGCAAAATATTCCAAGGATAATCCAGCTTCTAGCAACAGGACCAGAAATGGGTGTCCTGCCTCTACTGGGGATGGGCAACAAAGCCACTGAGTGTCGCTAGTAATGGCAAACAAATTCCACCCAGAGTGACCTTGTGCACGGCCATTCACAGACACCCACATGCCTTGTGTTTCTCTGAATTTCAGCTGTCTCCCAATTCTCCCAATTTCACTGTCCCTCGCCCTTAAATTACAGACATATTGTTACATCAGCTTTTCCAAGTGCTTGTCACCTTTATGATCTACTGAGAGCTCCTTGGGGGCTCAGCTCTGGATCCTGCCCACTGCAGAAAGTGCAGGCTGTGCTGGTTTCTTCACACACAATAGAAAGTGTCTAGGGAAAAATCAAACAAATTCCTCAAGTGCCTACTTTGCACTTGAAAATTAGTGTTGGATAATGCTTCCAAGTCCTAAATTTATACTCTGAAGTTTTGTCACAGGAGACTTCTTATTCACATGAATGTATAGCATGCTCAAAATCCATGGGTTTCTGCATATACAGCATCCAGGTTCTCCTCCACTTTTACAGGGTCTAACCTGTAAATAAATAAATTTATTTACATGTGTCTTAGTGTCTTAGCACTTGAATGATGATAACAAAGAGTGAAGAGGGAACCTCAGCATGTTCTGATGTTTCTTTACTGTCCTTCAGGGTTTGTGTCTCTCTGTTATGTCATAGCAACTTTGTACCTTGTCTCAGATCAGATACTCTCTCCATCTCACCTGCTCTTGTTTCCCTCTGTTTGGTGTTCATAGAATCACTGAATGGTTTGGGTTGGAAGGGACCTTAAAGACCACACAGTTCTTTGTCTTGGGGCAACACCTTCCACTATCCCAGGCTCCTCCAAGCCCTGTCCAACCTGGCCTCAGGCAATTCCAGGAATGGGGCAGCCACAGCTGCTCTGGGTACCCTGTGCCAGGGCCTCCTCACCATGTAATCCTCCCCTGAGGTCAGCTGGGTGATGGACACCAGATGAATGCACATCAGCCTTTTATACAAGTCTACCCCAGGGTAAGGATCTACCCTCGGGAGCACTTTTTTGGTTGCTTTTGACTTCACTTCTGCATGGATCTCCCATTGGGGATCAGCAAACATAATTCCTTGATTGCAAAACATAGCCAAAACCAGCTCAAAAATTTGCTTGTCAGACTGGTCTAGTTTAGCTGGGTTCCTTCCATTCCTGAACTGATGTCATATAATCTTCCAGCACCTACAATACTTTCTACTTCACAATGTGAAGCTATTAGTGTATTATTGAATATTAATCTCATTAAATCTGTTTCTTTCTCATATATGTCCATTTATTCTCTGACTTTGTAATTTTTTTTTAATAAAGAAAGACAATAGTGGATGAAGAGATGGCTTTATTATTTGTGTGTGTAATTCAGAGAAGAACAAAGCAAAGAGGCTCATACTAAGTTGCATGAACAGGGTGCTTGCTCTCCAAAACCACTGAGGCTTGGTGAGATGGTCTGAAGAGGACAATCAGGCCTCCAGAACCTAAAAATGCAAGCCCAGCCTAGAGTCCAGACCATAAAATACTGTAGGAACACTTTTCTGGATGGGCAGGGGGAAGCATATTCTGGAGGGCACTGATTCTGGGAGGACAGACAGGGACAATCCCAGTTGCAGTTGTTTCTCAGAGCACTCTTTTGTACTCCTCACAAAAGAATGCATGACACCACCCAGGAATGCTCAATGTGCAGGTGTCAGAGCCGAGCCTGCAGCCCAGAGGGTTTTCTGCATTTTCTGCATTCACCAAGCTGAACCTCAACACCTTCCAGAAGCTGCCCTGGGCTGTCCTCCCTGTGACACCCCAAGCTCCTGCCCAGGCATCTGCTAAGTCACAGCAGCAGCAAAGGGATTGTGCTGGCGTCTCTGAGGCTGGGATTTAGCCCAAGCATCACGAAGTCTTGCACAAAGCCTGTTGATCCTGATGGTGGCATCTCCTCTGGAAGGAGCCCAGCACGTTTCTTACAGCTCGGGGAGCAGCGGTGCCAGCGAGAGGAGACGGGGCTGTGTTTGTCAGATGGGACCACTGGCACCTGCTCCACCATCCTCTCCTCCTGCAGCTGTGCTCATCTGGGAGCTTTCTCTCTGGAGCAATATTTCCTCAAGTCCTGTGCTGGGAACAGCAGTGGGCAGCCCTCTTTGGCTGAGCTAAAACCAAGGCTGGAGGCAGGGGGATAAAACCAGTTCTCCCACTGTGCTGTACTCAGCAGAATTAATTGAGGGGCCTATTAAGAAACAATGCACAGCAACATCCACATTATAGAGCCTTTTGTGCAGGCCAGAACCACATTTAAAAGCATCTTCCAGTTCTTTTGCCACCAGTGTTTCATTTCCAATCTAGGAAAACTGAGCAGCAGGGAAAGCTGAGAACTTGCTGATTGCCTCAGGTTGCTCAGTGCCATTATCCAACTTCCATCCCTGCTGCCTCAAGGCATTGCTAATGTGGAGCATAACCAGAGGGAATACTGCACATAAGAGGGCAACCAGATCGATTTTTCTGACAAGTTTTCTGCTTAGAGGCATTGCTCATGCAGGTCTTTACACTCTGGGTCAAGCAGAGCATTCCAAACCCTTTGAGCACGATTTATCTGCAGCAGCACTCCCATTGCCTGAACTCTACTGCTTTCAAGAAAATAGGTGACAATGAGCTTGGGAAACCTGGAGACAGAATTTGGCTTTGACATATGAGAATTTAGAATTCAAACCCACTAAAGATGAAGCTGATTCTGGGAGCAACAGCTTGAAGAGGAGGCTGAGGTGTGGTGTCCATTGCAAACTGCTTGTGGGCTTGAGTTGCCAAGGGATTCCTAAGGTTGAGCAGGACAAATTCAGGTGAGAGATGGCCAAGTCTCACACATTGCTGCAGGAAACAGGATGTTTTGGTATGGGTGTTAGTAGGGCAGGCTGCTGACCCCTCTGCAGCCTGAGGAACAAGATACCAGGGCAGAAATGCCTCCTCAGAGCACCTGATGGCAAGAGGGAAAGGGAGCAGCAAGAGGGTTTGTGCTCAGACAAGCTGCCAGGGGAACAGAACACAGGCAGTCAAGTCATCAGTCTGTGCAGGAGGAGCAGCAGGGCTTAGAGATAAGGAAGAATTATGGATCCAGTTAAAAATAATGAATGGACTTCACCTAGGAAGGAAATCAGGCAGAGAATGAAATTAGAGTTTGCAATCATATGACAGTAGATAAAGGAAGTGAACCCTGAGGCTATTAGGAAGGCTTGTCCTGAGTCCAAGAGAGCCATCCCAGCATCCCAAAAGGCTCCTCCCTGCCTCTCTCAGTCCTGTCTGACTCACTGGTGCAGGGCAGGGCACAGTCCAGCACAGCAGCCCCTCTTCCCTACCCATGAGGGGCCTTGGAGCATCATCCCAGAGGAGCTGGGGCTTTGTGCTGCCTCTCCAGGGCTCTGTGGGTGCTGTGGTGGCACAGCAGCCCAGCAGGGCACCAGGCAGGGCCAGGGCTCAGGCTGCAGGTGACTGGTGCCACCAGCAGGGTGGAAATCTCTTCACCTGAAAGGCCCCCAGTGCAGGCTGTGCTGCAGTGAGGCATCAAAATTCCTGGGACACTTTCTAGGGAAGACAGCACCAGGGTGGGACATCAGACAGTGAAGCCATGAAAGAGATTAAAAGAGGTAGAAGAAATAGCAAGTACTGGGGGGTGTCAAATTGGAAGGGCAGCTCTGCAGGTAGCCCAGAGATCCCACTCTAGACTGAGATGATAAGCTGGAAGCTGACTGAAGAGAGCTGAGCTGAATCCCAACCTGAAATCCAGCATCACTCTAAGGGAATTGCCATCCGTGGGCTAGGAGGGGATGTGGCCCTTCTCATTTTATTTGCTAGAGCAAGGAGACAAATATTTACTGGAATGTTTATTTGAGAACAAGTTGGTGGGAAGAAGAGCATGGCTGATATCAAAGGAATGCTCATTCGTGTCACAGCCTTTGGAAGCAATGTTTATGATTAATTCATCTTTCTATGATCAGCACTATCCACAGAGTGTTTGCTATTTATTTATTCATTTATTACCCTTTTCTGTATCCATCAGAGTGATTTATAACATATAATGAACTGAAGATCATTAGTGCGTGACTGAAGAACTGGTACAAGCTTATCTTCAGGACATTGCTCGGCAAAGCACCAAATTCTCTTCTGAATTTATTTTTCCCCATCAATACATCATCTAAGATGTGGTGTTTTCTTGAGCCTGGCCATTCCGAAGATGTTATTTCCCTTTGGGAGGCCCTGGTTGTTCAGGGGCTGCCAGGTTGTTCAGCAGTTGACAGCTGCCTGGAACACACTACAAAAGAATTAAAGCCAACAACATTTCTATCTTTTCATCTTTCTAGCCTTAGACTGAATCAGGCACTGGCTGCTACTTGTTGCTGCTATTCACAACATAGCTGGTGTTGCTGTGACCTTTTCTCTGTTACGGTCTTATCTGATGTTTGCAGGACTTTGTGTAATTGAGGGGTTTATGTGTAGTGATGTTTCTCTGGGTCGTTTTCTCTCTGTTCCTGGAGGAATTTATCATTGGTGAAAGGTGCTGCAGAAGTGACATCACAGCATGAAATCCCCCAGGAAGTGATGAGGCAGTTGCAGGAAGGAGCAGCTCGGTGGCCTCAGCCCTGGGAAGAGGGGCCACCCAAGCCCAGCTGGGCTGCCCCAGGTCACAGGAGCCAGGAGCTGTGGCAGCAGGGGCAGCCAGAGCAGCTTCTCCTGCTCCAGAGCTGTTCTCATCCAGCAGAGCCTGGGGCAGTCCAGCAAACAGAAAGGGAATTCAGCACAGGCTGGAGGGTGTTTTCAGTCCAAGACACCATTTCTGACAAAGTCCTGCCCTGTTCAGGCTGCACAGCTGCACGGAGGACCATCCTCTGCTCTGGCAACATTAAATAATATTTGTGTCTGATGTACCAGGCAAAGGTGCTCTAACTGCTGCTGGCTGAAATTTCAGCCAGATGAACAAACCCACTTTGGCCCCACATCTCTGGTCCCTTCCCAGCTTCCAGATTCAGTGGCAATGCTGTACATCCACCACAGTGTTCTCTCATCACGCTGGGCATCGCCGCAGTCCCTTAACCAGCAGATGTCTGACAGCAGATGGGCAGAGGACTTGCTGCTACAAGGAGGAGTGAGCAGCAAAACACACCCAGGCAGTCTGCTGCACCCATGGCCTGGCAGGCAGGAGCTCAGACACCCCAGTGCTGCCAGGTCCATGTGGAGTGGCAGGGATGGACACCCCAGTGCTGCCATGGCAGGGATTGACACCCCAGTGCTGCCAGCTCCATGTGGGGTGGCAGGGATGGACACCCCAGTGCTGTCATGGCAGGGATTGACACCCCAGTGCTGCCAGAACCACACTGGGGTGGCAGGGATGGATATCTCCACCCCTCTCAGTGACATTCTGGGAGGACTGGCACTACCCAGACAGGATGTGGTCTGTGCCAGAGGGTGAGGGAAGCTGGTTAAAGGCAGAAAGAATGGAAAATGTTTGCTGCTGTTTCTGTTTAGCTTCAGGAACTGATCCAGCTGAGATAATAACAGAAGAGTTCACTTTGCCATGTCAAATATGCAGGTACTTTGCAGTATTAAGATTTGATGTCCTGTTCTTATAAAACTGGCCCCTGCTGACTATGGGAAGAGAAAGTTGCCCATAAACAATGTTTTATTTCTTATTTAACACAAATTCTTGGGCAAAAGGAGTCAATCAATTTTTCATAAAGTATAAAACAGAGATAAGTGCTTGGGATCATGTGTGACTCCCTGTCAAACAGAACTGATAAGTCCATGATGCAGTACAGGGAGTGCTTTGCAAGTATTGTCCAAGTGACCTTTTCATTAGTTTGCCTTAAGAAGTTAATCTCTTTTTTCCAGGATACAGACTATTTTAAGTCCCATTACATCATGCATGTATTTTAAATATTAATTTTCCTTCCCTGTCAGGCCTTGGAGGATTTGGTTGTTTTTTTACCTTGTTTTAATGCAGCCCTCCCCATCTTGCTGAGTTTTCCGGCAGAGTCAGAGTTAAGGAGCTTCCAGGCAAGAACTGAAAGTGCTTGTTTTCAGGGAGTATGTGATGCCTGAGGGGCAGGATGTGAAACCCTGTGATTTAGCAAAGGCTGCCAGGCCAGAAGCAAGGATTGGACCTCTGCAAAGGTAGCCTGTGATGGCAAGGGAAATATAGGGCCAATGAGTGGAGGCATTTACTGCCTGTGTGTTGGGTTCCATAAATGGGAGAAATGCAGGGCTGAGCCAGTGCACCTCAGCAGGGTTCCAGCTCCTACCAAAAAATACTTGAAAATTATTTAGAAGTAAGACAAGGGCCTCAAAAGTGTCACAGGCATGTTGCTGTTTCTGACTTGTAAATAATTTCCAACTTCCTGTGCCACATAGAGAAAGGTCTGCCACTTGCCAGAGGAGCTCAGAGTCTTTAAACAAAGCTGTTCCCTGCCCCATGCTGACCCTTGCAGTGTAAAAAATGCCACAGCAACACCTTTGGTGTGTTCTCATCTCCCTGTATTTGGAGTCACTGGTTTCATAATAACAGAGCCCAGCACCGAGCTCAGCTTTGTGCAGGGTTCACACTTTATTATAAGCCACAGTTGAAAGAAAAAAAATAAATCAGCTTTGTTCTTTGGGGTTGTGGGTAAAGCAGAGATCATGGCATTTATAAGTGAGGTTGCAAAGGCTGAGGCAGGACCATGTTTTGTTGATATCCAGGGGTAACAGTGCTGAGCCCTGTGCTCAGCAAGTGTCTCCTCTCCAAAAGGGGTTGTTTTCCCTGCAGGGGGGAGCTCCTGCCAGGCTGTCCCTGCTCTGCACAGCCACACAGTCACTGCTCTGCTGCTGGAGCAGCTCCACAGGATCTCTGCACTGGTGCCAGGGGGGACTGACCTATGAGCACCCTTTGGACCCTGGAGAAAGGACAGAGATGTCTTCCAAGTGCTGCTCTCAGTCATGGAGGCATAGATTGTAGGTGGGAGCCCTTATTTTTGTCATGGGCACATTTTCTGCTTCTCCTCAAGTAAACTCACTGTGAGAGAGAGCATCATGGAAACACCCCACCATCAGATGGATATAGTTTATGGGAGTTAAAAAATGTGGCAGGGTTTTTGAGAGCAGTCCAGGGAAGCCTTGCCTGGACTGATGACTCTTTCTCAAACTTTTGGAGGGCTGGAACTAGTGGAATAATCACTTATCCAAAAAAGAATCACCCAGCCATGGTGTCCCAGCCTGCTGAAGCCAAAGTGAAGAGTCAGTGGCCTGAGACCACCACTGTGAAACAAGGAAAGCAAGGAGCCAGTGTTGCACATCTGGTTTAGCCTAATACCCTGCCCTGCCATCTGTTCTGGTTCCTCTGCCACACCAGTGGGACTCTTCAAGATTCTCTTCTCTGGGTCTCAAGTATTCGGACACCCCAGTGCTGCCAACATCATGCCAGGTGGCTGGGATGGACACCTTCTAGGAACCTGCCAACTAGGTCTCCCCCTAGGCTGAATCCCACCATCTCAAGGACCAGAGCGGATCAAATCTGCTCCAAAGAGGTTCTTCATCTCCCCTGGAGAAGATGCCTCATCTCCTCCAGGGCTGAAGAACACTGGAGAAACCATTCACTCAATTCCCTCGGTGTATTCCCTCAGCAGGTCTGGAATTTCAAGGAGAAAAAGGATTGTCCCAGGTACTGACTGGAGGAGTAGGAGCTGGGGACAATTCCTCTCCATTGTCCCCTACAAGAGTGGTGGCAGGTGGCTGAGACAAAGACAATCAGAAGAGGAACCTCCCTGCTCCCATGTAGCCCTGATTACCTCCTCAGATCCAGTGTCTGACTCAGTTCTATCTCAGAAGGAGGGCAAAAGGGGCAAGAGGCCACTCTGGAGAACTGGGCTGAGAAAAAAACTTCCCTGCAAGGTTCAGGAGTGCTGAGACTTCTCATGTCCTCATTAGTTTTGGCCATGGCCCTGCTATGCTATTGCTACACTCCTTGCAGAGCCAGAGCAAGGAATTAAAACATTTGTGTCATTTCTATAGTAATGAATTTCTGAGGTTTTTTGTGCAACATTTCTGTATTTTTTCCATCCTTCTTGTCACTAAGGATCTTCTTTATGTTCATATTATGCAAACAGTTTCACAGTTCCAACAGCATTTACTCTGAGAGTCCACCTCTCCTCCCTTGGTTGCATCTCCTGAAGGTTTGACCTGTAAAACCCACACCCTGGACCATTTTTGGACAGATTTTTTATTCTCAGCTTCTCTTGCAACCTTAATAAAAATATTTCTTTTTCAGCAATGGCTTTTACACTTTTTATTATCCAAAGAGACTGCATTCTCTGCTTCCCTTCCTGTTTCTGAAGGGAGCTTCAGTCCACAGTCACACTAAACCAGGACAGGTTTAAAAAGTAAAGAAAAGCACTTTTGGTGTGGGTGAGGCTGAGTGTCCAGATGTGATGGGCTGGTAGCTGCACCCTGGATCCTGTCCAGTCCATAACACCAGAACCTCTCCCCCAGCAATTCAGCCAACAGGGGAGAGACTTTAACTGAGAGGCACTTCAAAAACCAGAAACACTTTCTGAATATGCAGGAAGTCAGATGAGTGTTATCTCAAACTAAAGAGCTAAACAGTGTTCGTAGCTGCTTGATGAATTGTCAGCAAAATGACCTTTCTTGATGACTCCAGGGCCAGCTCGCCAGCTCTGGGGTGTGCCCAGCAAGCACCTGGCAGGACCTGAGCTCCGGCGTGTCCCAGGGCAGCCCAGAACTGTCCTGTGCACAGGGAACATATGGACACGATCTCCTGCAGACTGTTGTGGCTGCTCCGGCACACCAAATGTAAATGGCGAAAGTGAGATCGCGAGGGGAGCTAATCTCCGCCTTGTATTAGACAAAATACTGGCGTGCGCGCAGATAAGCGCCGAGTGTGAAGTGTCCGGCAGGAGGAGGTTTCACATTCCGCCTGACTCAATGGAGCCTTAAAATAGCACTTCCCAATGGAATACTTCAGACAAAGGCATCCAAGGGGTTATTAATACCACGAGACAGAAACCGGTTCCGTGTATTCCGGCAGGGAAGGGAAGAAAGGGAGCGGTGCGTGCGGAGCCGGGTCCCGGCGCGTGTGCGGGGGCAGCTCTGCCTGTCCCCGGCTCCGCCTCGGGATGGAGCGGGGCTGCAGGTGCCGGAGTGATCTGCCAGCCCTCCTGCAGCCCTGCAGGGCAGGAAACACCAGCTCCAGAGGCTGCTTCCAGCCGTGTCTCATCGGAGATGCGGCTCTCGCTCCGTGCCGGCTCTGGGGGCTGCAGCGGGGACACGGCTCGGTGTGATTTAGCCATGTCCAAAATCCTTGTGTCCCACAGCCTGGGCGACACACGGGCTTTTGCACATGGCTAAATCAAACAGGGGGTTGAGATGTGTTCTGGAGATTCCTCCCGCCCCGGTAAATATGCTCGGGGGGCCGCTCCGGTGAGCAGCAGTCTGTGCATTCGCCTCTGCTCTTGGTGCCGGGCAGGATTTCTCTGTTCTCCTCTGCTCAGGCTCCCTGCCCGCCTGTAATGCCACCTGCTCTGTGCCCTCCTCCGGCAGCACGCTGGCATCCTCCGGGACAGCCCTCATCCCTGCGGCCACCCCCTGCCCTCTGCCCTTCCTCAAAGGGCAGGGGAAGTTTGGCAGCAGAGACCTCTCTAATTTTTTGGCCGTCCCTTTGCTGCGTCTGACCCCATTCCCACCATTCCCTGGAGCCCCAGATTCTCCATCTGCCATTTGCATGTAGATTTTCTTCGTGGATTGTTTTTTATCCGGGTCTCAGGAGAGGCAAGGGCAGAGGAGGTGCATGGGCACCACTTCCCATGCTTGTTTTCCGTGCTGCACAGAGGTCTCATCAAAGCTGAGAAACCTCTCAGCTTTTTGGGTCTCCACCACTGCATTCCTGCACATCACGAGTGTAGTAGTCTGACATGGGGAAGTGACTTTTTAGGAAGTTATAGCTAAACTAATTAGTGATTAGTTTTAAAATTGATAGCTAATATAGAGAAATTATACATTCCAAGTTTTTTCCTTATACATTATCTATAAAATAATAATAAAAAAGAAGCTAGTAGGGGAGGACTAGGGGAGGAGGAATGTTTTAAAAGTTTCATTTTAATTCTTATTTTCTTGTTTTAATATGTGTTAATAAATCTATAATTATACCCTTAAGTTTACTTTACTTTTCTCCTAATCCTATCTCACTATAAAAAAGACACTCAAACCACTGCACTAAATTTAACAAACAAAACCAGGCAAAAGTAAAACCATTACAATGAGCAACACCAACCTGGGACATACATTTGCAACACAGTGAATAAAATTGCCCTGGCACGCTGATGTTCTGCTGCCACCACGGACAGTGACCCTGCAGGACGGTCCCTGTCCCCAAAGGCTCATGGAGCTACACATTGACCCTCCTGTGGCTCTGCCAGATGTGGCACATCCTTCTCCGAGGACACCTACAGCTGCCCAGTCCCACTGAATTTTCCCAGTGGGAGCAGCCAGAAACAGAGTTAAAAACCCAACAGATAAATGGGACTGTGAAAAAGATGAGAGTCATCAAAAGCTGTGTGAAATGTCCGTGTTGTGCTGCCATCTGTGCTGCCAACTAAAGGGAAACAGAGGGACTGCATGAAGGAATTGAACTAAATGGGCTGTTTTAACCAAATAAACACCAAGTGGTGAATGCAAGAAGCAGGAAGGTTTCTCATTTCTCTGGATTTCCAGCCACTGTGACCTGACTTTGCCAGAAATAAATAAAATGAAATTTGGTCTTCTTGTTCCAGTACATATTCAATAGCAATTTTCAGTTCCTTTTCCTGTCTTCCCTTTTTGTCTACAGAACCACTGAGGTAAAAAGATAGAGGTCAGGGAAATTGTGCACTTTTTAAAAATAGTTTTTTGTGTTTTTTTTTTTTTTTTTTTTTTTTTTTTTTTTTTTAATACTAATCTCTAAATCTGTCTAAAAAATATAAGACAAAGAGATATTGAAATATGATTTCCTTCAAGCTTGAAGATGAATCCTCCCCATCAGCATTCACAAGTCTTTGGGTTAATCAAACTTTGTACAAATAAACTTCACTGAAAAAAAAGCCCAAATCACTGCTGAGAGGACTGGGATGAGACTCAACAGGCAAGAAAGACAGGATATCCCACTCCATAGCAATTAATAGCAATTAATACACTTTACAAGATGAAATGATCCAGCTTTTACAATCTCTAGAGATGTGAATATGACAGAAGAGCAAAAACTCAACCTAGAACACAGCACTGACAGGATTGTGGGAGCAATGTAGCATCTGGCAAAGTCTGTGATGAACCAAGAATTTATCCTGGATGGAAGTTTCCTGCAGATTGTTTCATCTCAGTGAAATGTCATGACAGCTGAGTGGAAGGAGAGCTTCTGCAGGCTCCTCTGATCCTACTTCTGGTGCCCAGGGCTCTGCAGTGCTGCCTGGCCACCAATGTGCTTTGGGGGGGGGGGCCTAAGGATTTGATTCAATTTGGTTTTAAATACCAGTTCTTAATGCAGTATCCCGATGGAAAGTCAACAAGGACTGTCAAATGTTAATCTGCTACAAGTGCCTCACAGCCAGTCACAGATACACTGGTTACTGCCACAAAATTTAGCAAAATTTTTGGAAAGTGACAGATTTTTTTCTTGTTCTTCAGTTTTCAATTTTTGGTGTGAGGCACTTGGCCCCATAGTTCTGGTTAATATCTCATCCAAAAATACAAACAGCAAGGATGTGTGATTATGTTTTCACACAAAAGTATTGTTGTCAAGTTAAAATACAGAGTCTGTTACTACCTCAAAAACATCAAGGAAAGACAGACTATTGTAAACAGACAAGCAGAAGATGATTTATAATGAACACACATCAACCCAAAACCTCCTGTCAGCTCTGCTGTGTCTCCCTGCAGGGCTGTGGCAGATTTACCAGCCTGGGGCACGGCCCCGCAGCAGCCCCATTGTGCTCTGACCTGCCCAGCCTATGGGCACTGCGGGGACAGCCTGCAGTGCCTAATCTTCCAGAATGCACACTTTTTCCAGCTTGAATTCCTGACACCGAGCACACTCCTGGGACACTGTCCAAGTCCAGGCAGAGTGAAATCCTAAACTGTCCATGAGACAGCATTCGCGGAGCAACAGACTGACAGAAACCCCGGCGAGGAGTTTCCAAAGCAAACATCGTGTGTGCAGTGATAGGATCTGAGAGGGAGGGTGTTTTTTTTTTTTTTTTCCTGGAGTCAACCTTTCTTGTTTTCCTTGTGGCAAATACTAATGAACTCAATGGTAAAATATGGCATTTCCCAAACAGCAATCTCCTCCCCGAGATGCACCATCTCCAGTACGGGGCTGTCATCGAGCCTTCGTCTTTAATCACTCAACACATGTTTTCAATCCACATGTTCATATGGTAATAACTTCACTCTATTAGTTTTCATTTGTCAGACCAAAATGCCCTTTAGGTTGGAGCATGCTGTAGGACACTGTCCAGGCAGGTTATTCTTAGCAACAGACGAATTTACAAAGAAAAGGCAGGTCTGCAGTTCAGCATTTGCTTTTATTGCCTGTGCAGCTCCCATCACACTTGACCCCCAACCTCTCCTGCAGCCCCTCCCCAGCCAGAAGCCACCATCAGCTGCCCACTTTGCTCTCTGCTTTACATCAGTTACTAAAAAATGACAGTGAGACCATCAAACCCAGCTTGTTTGGGCCTGGAAATTCCCTTTCTGCCGCTTTCCACTGCACCCATGAAAAAAAAAAAAAAAAATAAAATATATATATATATATATAATGTCTCAGCAAGATCCTGACAAATCCAAGAGAACTGGACTGGTGGAATTCTTCCCTGTGAGGGTGGGGAGGCCCTGGCACAGAGAAGCTATGGCTGCCCTATCCCTATGGAAGTGTCTGAGGCCAGGTTAGATGGGGTTTGGAGCACCCTGGGATGGTGGAATGTGTCCCTGTGCATGGCAAAGGGGTAAAATGAGATGAGGTTTAAGGTCCCTTCCAACCCAACCCAGTGTGTGATCTTGATTCTATGGTGGGGGCAAAGGATGGTCTGAAGTGCTCCATATCACTGTTGTCTGCCCAATAACCCCTTTGGCCATGCTTTGGTCCTAAAGGCAAGGCAGCTTTTCTCTGAATAAAGGCAGCAGGAGGCTGGAGCTGAGCTCTCCTCAGTCACCTCACACACCACAGTGCAGCAGCTCTGGCACCCCAGCTAGATCCTGTCTGCTCCTACTACTGCAAAGTGGGGCACTGCATTCAGTAGTGCTGTTTGTTTCTTGCACAGGAGAAAAAGCAGTTCTTGGGAGGCAGCTGGAAAGCAGACATTACTCTGTCAAGGAACTCTCAGAAAGCAACTGCCATGAGAACCATATCAACACTGAATCTCTCCTGTCTGCTTTCCTCTGGGACATTGCATTTCCAAGATGTAACTGTGCTCAGGTTCATGCTCCGAGCTCTGCACTCTCCCCATCAGATCTTCCATAAAAATTAATTCATAGCCTCTCCTGAGCAGGAGGTGTTCTTGAAGATGACACCCTCCCCACCCAAGGAAATAGTTTGAGGCTGCCCAATAAATTACTGGTAAGATGGTTGTTTCATAATGGTTCCTAATTGCCCTGTGATGATCACAGATATCAACCATATCTTCCAAAAGGCTATTTCAGCCTATATATGGTCAGAAGATCATTGGGCCAGCATATTTGCTTTGTTGTGCTAGAATCAGATAGCTAGGGCCCATCTCTGACTCCAGTGGGATGGAGAGAGAACACTGCAGAGGGTGATGCTTCTGGAATTATGGAGCCTATGAACTTGAATATGGGTTATCCAAGTGATTGTTCCTTCACAAAGAACAAATGCTGGGAAGAAGGAGGAGAGTGAGAAAAAGCAGCAGAAACAATAAGGGTAATAAAAAAGCCAAAGAGTCATTGCACCAGACATCTCTGTTCAGTGTGCACTTGCTTCCTGGGAAGATTTTGCTCACTGCTTGGAGTAAATACTTGAGGAATAGGATGCAATTTTCAAACTCTTCTACCATTTTATTCTTGAATTTCTCCAAGACCTCTGTCAGAGGGCACTGTTGCAATGGCTGTATTTCAAAGTGGCTTCCAGATATGAGACCAAAACCACTGTAAAATTGAAAGAGTTGTAACAGGGTTGGTTTACAAGCCTTAGTGTTGATTTACATGAGCAGAAATACAGCTTAAAGAATGAAAGTCTATTTGTGCTACTTATGCTAATAATTTACCACAAGTCTCCACTGCTGAATGAAAACCCAGATCAGTCCATCATGGAAACACAATATGTGCTGTCAGAACAAACATTTCTCTTTACCAAAGGGACTCAGTGCACACACTCAAACAAAAGTATCTGCAGAGTAAAATCCATTATTATACATATTGTTATAGCACTGCAGCAAACCATAGATACAGACCTGACATTACAACACAGAATAAAGGAATTTTTTTCCCCTGTGTGTTAATAAGCAGAATTGAAGGACATATAGTCCTATCATATATTCCTATATTCTTCTTATTTTCTGAGATGCAATTACACTCAGTCTTAAAGCAGTTCTATATTCTGATGAAACCTGAAATGCAGCTTTGCAGAAGAATATGATAACTCAGGGATCCAAAAGTTCCCACAAGTTGATGCACTGCATACTTGTACTTGTGAATTGCCCAGAGTTGTTTTTCAGTGTGCAGGGAGAAGCCATGAGAAAAAGAAGATATTTAGATACCTCTGTCTATGCTTTAAAAGAGCCAGGGTTTATTATTTCAAAAGTCATCAGTTCAGCACATTTCCCAGGAAGATTTCTGAGCTGGTTTTGGATAACAGCTGACTGCTGGCATCTCAGAGTTGAACTGAAATCTTTGGGACAACACTTGCTCCAGGGCTGTGATCTGCTGCATGGAATTGCTGTCAAAAGCCAAAATAGCAGCTTTTCATGCTGCCCAGTCTTTTCTTCAGCCTAAGAATTTCCTGACTGTTGGGACAGTCTATCCCAAACTTTTGTGACACACGTGTGTTCCAGACAGGCTCCCACTGTAGCCTTTGCCTCCCTTTTGGTCTCAGATATAAACCAAATAAAAAGGACACTCTGCAAGTGTCATACCCTTGACTTTTCAGGATGTAGCAGATCCAACAGCATCTCCACATCAGGCTTGGTGAGACAGAACCCCCTGCTCATGCTGTGGTCCCCAGGGGATGCGATACAGGCACCTCTTCTTGTGTTCTCACCTGTGGATAGGGTGCTATCTCTAGCAGGGAAGGGTTTTTCTCTTCAGAAAAAGATTTTCAGCCTCTTGGGTTGCTTCCTCAGATAAAGTAAGAGGTTCTGGAAGAGTCCCTTCTCCTTTAGTTTTGGAGTGTTCATTGCCACCACATCCCTCACAGCAGCAGCAGCTGGGTAATAGCTTGTGCTAAAAGTTAGCTTGCAATAAAATATTGTCCCATGAGGCCACAGAGGCTTCTGAACAGGTTCATAAAGGGGACTTGAGCAAAAATTACACCTTGGTTTATTTTTTTTTTTCACTCTTGTTTGCTTTATTGTGCATAAGGAGAGAAACCCATCAGTAAGTGTCTAGAACTTGGAGCAAAAGGGACATTGAAACGTCATTTAACAAGAAAGGAAGCAGGGTTGGAAGTAGAAAATTACTTCTTGAGAACGTGGCAGGTTTTTTTAAGTGGAAGCTCTAGGAATGCCAGCCCTAACTTCTCAATGGGATGGAAATTTGAATGTTTGGATGAGGAAAAACTAATTTGGTCTATTTTTTTTTTAATTTTCTGGAGCAAACTGGAGACACTGAATGTCCTGACATTGCTCATTTTGTCCTCAGCTCTGCAGCACCCTCCTTCACATTGGACCAGTACAGACAATGGGCTTTATAGAGCTCAGAAGCTCCAGGAAACTCCAAGAAAACCTGTGCAGATGGCTCTGAGAGGGAGTAATTTCATTTCATTTCATTGCTCCAGGTGAAGACAAAATTCTGCCATTCCTCTGCATTATGGGCCCTACAGACACACACCATCAACCTGTCCCCAGCAATTCTTGTCCTTTGAGGTGTAGGAAACTGCATTTGTATAGAGCTGGAGACATGCAGTGAAACCAGAGCCTCCCTATGCTGTGACAAATCTTGCTCTGGCAGCAGCCCCAAGAGAAAAAGGAGAGGAGGAGATCACCCCAGTGTTGTCAGTGGTTTCACAAAGCCAGCAGCGTCTCCAGGTCATGTAGGAGCCCATGCACAGAACCAAACCCCCAGCAGGAATTATTTATCTCCAAAAGGGAGTTTATTCCTATTCTTGTTTCTTTAAAGTGGCTTTTCCACTGAAAAAGCTCCTTTCCAGCAGCTCCTGCATCTCCAGGCCTCGAGGGCCTGCTGGAGACTGTCTCTACAGTTTGCTGCTCCTGCCTATAAATAACATTTCAGATGCCCAGGCCACAGAGTCACACTGCAGGAAAGGTCAGCAGCAATCGTCATCGCCCAGAGAGATCACTCTCCACAACTGCACCATGGCTGAGGCTGACCTGGACTGCTGCCAATGCTCCGGGCCTTATCAGGGCTGGATCTCGCTGGGAATTTTCAGAAGAAACGTTTTATTGGAAAACGCTGATTCATAGGCATCAAAAGGTTTCATGGAAATGCACCAGGATTGTTTTTTGGTTTTTTGGGGTTTTTTTTCTGAATTGACAAGGAAACCCAGACATTATTTGGATGCATTAGTGACTGGTCGGCTGCCAGGGTATCCCATGAATTCCAGAGTGTATCTGCCTGCAGGACAGCTGTGTCCTCAGGGCTGCTCCAGACACAGGAACCCGAGCTCTGCCAAGGCCTCTGATGGCCTTGCTCTGATTGAGCTCTTGGCAGCCCTTAACCCCCAGCATGAGATGGGCTGGGTGGGGGGGTTGTGCTCCTGAGGAGTTACCAGGACTGTGGGCTGCCACTGCTTCTCCTCCTTGGAAAGGAGGGCAAAAGGTCTGGTCTCTTTACAGAAATATAGATGGATTTTTCTTTTTCTATAAATGATAATCCAAGTATCCTGGCACAGGATGGGCAAATGACCTTCAGCATTCCAGAGCTTTCCTGGAGTGGGACCCTGCTGCACCCCCAGCCTGCACAGCACAGTCCTACCTAGAGCCTCCTCTTTGGTCCTCTAAACCAAGAGCTCAGCTGAGAGTCACTGACAAACCCTCTGGCTCACTGCCCCACCTCAAGCTGAGCTGGGCACGGGCCATCCACCAGCAAAGGTTATCCAGAATGACTCCAGCTTCCCAAGATCCTGCTCATTGGCAGCCCTTCCCCATGTGCTGCAGGACCCCAGCTGACCTCTGCAGTGCTGCACTGCCATCAACAACAGGATCTGCACTGGGATTTTCCCCCAGCAGAGAATATCTCCGGGAAGTCTTTCTGTTGTGTGAGGACTTTAGGCTGCTCCAATTAATTGCTGCATGGAAAAATGTGATCATCATGCTTTAGACCACTCCCATGGCTGCTTGTCCAGTTTGGTCTGTGATTTTTAAGGACCACAAGACCCAAATCTTATCTTCTCCTAGGAGGGAGTTTCATGAACTTCAACTGAGATGTCTTTGATGAAGAAAATTCCAAAGAAAAAAATCCAGTAAGACTGAACCCCTCCTGATGCACTGCTCACTGTCCCACAGCATCTTTGCAGACCCAGCATCCTCTGACCCTCAGTCCTTCAGTGCCTCTCTTAGAGGCACCAAGATCTTGGACCAGAGGAAAAAACCTTTATTTCTATCACTCTGTGACTGCTCTTGTGTCTGCTCCCAGCTCCTCAGGGATTCCCCAGAACTCCTCCAGGATCCATGTCTCACCTCTCTGTTCCCATCCCCATCATCTCTCCTTCTCTCCTCGTGCTCCCCAAGGCTTCATCTGTCCCAAGGACAGGAGCCAGGAGGTGGCAAACAGCAGCCATTCCCTTGCTGCCCAGCCAGGGATGTTTTCCTGAAGCAGAACATCCAATATGACACGGTGTTGAAATAAGATGTTCCTGTTCCCATTTCTTGTCCTTCTGGAAGGCTGGAATTCTGCTGGCACCTGGGGCTTCTCTATGACCAGGGGCAGGTGATAAGACTGTGGCCAGGAAGGGATGGATGAGGCCAAATCCAAGCAATTTTGGGTGGTAAATGAGTAGAAATTAACAAGGAATTAATAAATTATTCACTGACTTCAGCCCCACTGTGGGACAGGACACTTTGGTGTGTCTCTGTTAAGGCAGATTGAGGCTTCCCCTCTGTTCTTTAAGAGAGGTGCCATGGGGGACATTCCACTTTTCTGCCAAGAAATCCCTCTTTCATGCCTACTCTGAGTACAGGAAGTCGCTTCTCCCTGAAGAGTAGTGTGAACCTTTGCCCTACAGGCCACTTGTCAGTCAAAAATGAGGAAGAGGAAAAAAAAGAAAAAAAATTTCAGATTTTCAGCCCTGTTCTTTCAGCCAATGCTATGCCAACTGCTGAGGATGAATGACCGCTGATCCCTTCCCTTTTATGCTGAAGGACCTGGAGGGAAGAAGCTCCCCTACAAATCATTACAAATGCAGCTGCATTTCTCCAGTGGCCATTAAATGCTGCTATTCTTCTTGCAGAATTTTATTCAGGAAATAAACCAGCACAGTCACAGCAGCTCAGAGCAAGGGAAAGTCAAAGTGTCTGGAGAAGGTGAAAGGTACAGAAAAGAGGTTCTCTTATGAAAAGCAAAGCAGACCAGACCTCCCAGGTCACTCTGACATCCAGGAAAAGTAAAGCTGGATAAAATTTTACCTGCCCTGCAACTTGGGTGGCTTCTTTGTGGACAAAAGGAAAGGGAAAAAATCTTACAGAACTGAGCCCTTCACAGGTAGTTTGGGGACCAAAATGGGGAAAGTGTCTAAACAGCATCTGTGATAAGGAGATGCAGGAGAGATTACTGCCAAGACAGCATTCCTGAACTGATGGGAGAGAGAAGCTTTCTAAAACAAAACAAAACAAAACAAAACAAGAAAGAAATTCAGACCTGACAACAAGACTTCCTCTGAGCAAGGTAACATTCATGTGTTTTGCACACATTGCAAACGATGAACTATGAAGGGCTGGAGAGGCACAAAGAAGCAAGCTCATGTTTTAGCTTGTTTGGTGGTGTTTTTTTTTTTTTTTTTTTTTTTTTTTTTTTTTTTTTTTTTTTTCCCCTGAGATAATTAAACTACAGATTTCTTCTATTTTTACAGAAACGAACTCAAACTCATTAAAACTCTCTCCGTCAATTGTGATGGCTTATTCTATATATGGTTAACAAACTCACCTACATCCACAACTTGGGGAAATCTCCATTGTTGGATCAACTCTGGCTTGGAGATGCAATCTGTGTGGGGTTACACCTGGTGCTGGGAGTGCAGGCTGTGCAGGTGTGAGCTTTCCATCTGATTCTGGGTGTGCTGTCTCCAGGCTTTTCCCTGTTTTCTCTCCAGCAGGACGGGTGCTGGCAGGGGGCAGCTGCCCGAGGCTGGGTGAAGGAAACCAGAGGCAGTGGAAGAGTTCTCGGTGCTGGGGTTGTTTCTGCTCACAGACTGAAGGGAGCCCAGGCTGGCTCTGGCATTGCTAGGGGTCTTGGCAGCCAGCAAGGAGCAGTGCTGGCCTCTATTTTCCACTGCCTTGATCTTGCTCAAAAACTATACTACAGCTAAGGCAGGGTCTGAAACATTTTTGTGTTTTTGTGAAGCTTTTGATGCTTCCCAAGATGTAACTCAGCATGAGAGAGAGAGAGAAGAAATGCTGGGAAGGAAAAGGAACCAGGACTGTGTTCCTGGGTCAGATGGAGAAAGAGATGTTGTTCCTGATTTTCATATTTCCTTGAGTCATTAGTGATACTTATTCTCTTCTTGGAGGTGATTTAGGTACTTGCTCCTTCTCTTCCATTGATACACAACCTGCTCTTTGCCCTGGAGCACCTCACTTGCTTTTTCCTGGGAAGGGGCAGTGGGACCCTGTGGAGTGTGGGTATGTGAAATTCATATCCTTCCTTCCTCAGAGGGGACCTTCTCACTCTCCACATCTCCCTGACAGGAGGGTGAAGCCAGGTGGGAGTGAGGCTCTGCTCCTGGGGAACAATGGACAGGATGAGAGGAATTGCCTCAAGTGGAGTCAGGGGAGGTTTAACTTGGGTATTAGGGAATATTTCTTCACTGACAGAGTTGTAAAACCTTGGAACAGACTGCTCAGGGCAGTGGAGGAGTTGCCATCCCTGGAGAGATTTAGAAGATGTGTGGATGTGATACCTGGGGACGTGGTTTAATGGTGGGAACAGCAACCCCCAGAGCTGTCCTGTCTCCCATCAGTGTGTTTCATTCCTCCTCCCTTTGTGCAGAATGTGTCTCTGAGCAGCTGACATGTACCCACCAGGCCAACTAGCCAGAAAGGAGTAAGCCTTGGAATAATCAGCCAAGGTACGAATGAACAAAATTCTGTGTTCTATGAAAGAACTGGCAGGGATGCATCTGTTGTAAACTTCTAGGAGGTACTGGCAGCTTAAACAGATTTTTAAAGATACGAGGCAGGCATAGAGATGTAACACTGCTTATGGCTCTCAAAAATGCTAAACAGAGTATCTGGTTTTGAAAAAGGGAAATTGTAGAGCATCTACTTTGACTTACATTTCCAGAAAAGTACTGGGACAACAAATTGAGCCAGCAAACAAATACTGAAACAAATCAGGGAAAAGAAATAAAACCCAGCCATTATGCATGTGCCAAATCTAATCCTTCTGTGACACTTGTGGGTAGGGAATGAGCTGTACAAGTCGTCTATCTTGTGTTTAACTGTTGACACTGTCTGACATGATATTGTCTAAAGATTTTTGGGAAAGCTGGTGTGTATTGCCCAAGGTGGTGAGAAACATTTAGAGAAGCACTCAGAGAGAAGCTTTCAGTGGGTCATTATGTCCCTTTGTCTTCTATGTTTCCTCTACAAAGTGGAGTAGAAAACCATTTTATTTACTAGGAGGTGAAGTTGGAATAGGACACATGCCTGCAGCAGAGCAGCGTTAGAGCGAGATAATAGTTTTAAAAAGAAGTGATGATGTGAGGACAGTTACAGAAACAAACCCAGTGAGAATTAGGCGGGGATTGCACATACACAGAGCAGAATGTACAGAGCAGAATGTTCTGTAGCTGCTCTGTGACGGCAGAGTAGGACCATGAGCCAGCCCAGGACCATCAGTGATGGTGAGGAAGTGTGAGAAGGGGGAGCAGGGACTGTGCAGTGCAGGCTGCAAAGCACATCCCTTCACCTGCCTGCTCAGTGCAGCATGGGCCCTGCTCTGCTCTGCTCTGCTCTGCTCTGCTCTGCTCTGCTTTGCTCTGCTCTGCTCTGTTCTGCTCTGCTCAGCTCTGCTCGAGCATTGCTGACTGCTCTTGGCCACACTAAGGAAGGTGAGAGGCAACAGAAGAGAGCCCAGAGCTCAGAAAGAGACACCAGCAGTCTAGAAAATGAGACACTCAAGGGAAGGCACAAAGGCTGAGGGGCAGACCAATGAAAAATTGTCTGATAGGAATCCTGATCAGATTTTAAATATAAGGAAGGCTACCATGGAAAGAAACAGAGTGTTTTGTTCTCTCTATCCAAACTGAGAAGGATTAGGAGTTATGGATGTGCACTTCAGAAAGGAGCTGGAGTGAAAATGGTTTGGGCAAGAGTTGGAATCTTCTCCAACCAAAGAAGGTTTTTAAGAACAGGGTGGACCAACTTCTGTCAGGAATGAGAGAGGGAAATGTGATCTTGGATTTGGGCAGCAGATGTTTCCCCCAGATTTCCTCAGCATGCCACATGGTTCTGTGGATTTAGAGGGGTGTGTAATGCTTAGTTCCAGGCCCATGATACACTGTGGTGGTTTGTGTCCTTTGCTCTCAGGGACATGCTCAGTTTCAGCAGCTGAGCTCTGTTCCTTGACTAAGAGGAGCCTTTTCCCTCAGCTCTGCTATGCTCCTGCTGCATCAGCCATTCCTCACCCAGTCACTGTCAAACCTTGGCTGAGGCAACCACGAGGCACCTCAGGAACTCAGGCACATGAAAAGCCCCATTTCCAGCCCCAAATCACTGCCCATCTCTGGAGCCTTTGTAAACAGCAGGAAATGAGAGGGGTCTCTCTGCCAAAGGCAGCAGTGGTGCTGTGGGAGGAACACTGCCTGTGCCTCTGGTTCTTGAAGCAGAGCTGTGATTTACACCCCACGGGAGGCCACGGAGGAAGCAGCAAATCACCTCTTTAGCACGAGTTCAAAAGGCAATTAGACAAACCCATGTAAGAAATACCCGTCGAGGCCATTAAATCTAAAGCCTTTCCCTCGCTGAAGGAAAGACCAGTAGCTGGGTGGGAGAAGTGCTACTGTGTGATTACCCTGGATTTCCACATTCTTTTGGCTCCCGGGGCTTGAGATGAGGGGATGAGCTGGAGGAAACTCCTGACCCAGCCAGGACCATCCCTGGGCTCTTCATCCGGGATGGCCACAGCCCCAGGGGGTTGTTAACAAACAATTGCAGCTGGAAATGGGACAGAATCCCCATGCCTCTCAGTCAGGTCGTATCTCAGACTTGCTGCCTCCTGGATGCTGTTCAGGAAAAGCCAGGAGTCCTGACCTGCTCTGACTCTTCCCTAAGCAAGCCATGGGTTTCTGCTGTGAGGGCTCAGTACAAGATTTAGCTCCAAGCCTTTCTCTGCCAAACAGATTCTCCCTCATTCTGGACAAACAGCAGTAAAGCAAACCAGGAAAGTAAACGCCATCCCATGCACAGAACACACTTTTATTTAGCTGGTGCTAAAGTTTTCATATGCAAATAGCTTATTGAGTTGGACAAAAGTCATGGCAATAAATGCTCCTTTCTAACTTCACCCTTCAAAAATATCTCAGAATAATAGGATTGTGTTTGTCCAAAAATATTCTTTATTGATTTACTGCAGTATCACACTCAAGCCCAGCAATAGAGTTCCATCATTAATGAAATAAGACACAAAAGTCTTGTTATATTAGCGATTTTCACAGAGTAACTCAGTAAGCTATTTTTAATATTCTCATGGAGGCATGCCAGAAGGATAATATTTTTATGTTCTATAGCAGAGAAATATACTTTAAGACAGTTTTGATTGACTTCAAAATGTGCTTGAAGGCCCAGGCATGTTTTCCATTCCTACAAAGTGACCAAAGAAAGAGGAGCCTTATCTGCAGCACGGAGCAAAACCCCAACAGAATGAAATCCCAGTGCCAGCAGTGTTTCCCACACACGGTACCAGCAGAGGTTGAAAATAAAATACAGCCCCTCCTTCCTCTTTGAGGGCATTGGAATGAATCATGTTCATGCCAGGAGCACTGCACTTCCCCCAGGTAACTGAACCAAACCCTCTGGCTTTTCTCTGCAGCTGCAGGAGGTGGGAATCCTACTTCCTTAATTTCCAGACAGCACCACTGCACCTTTTCCAGTGCAGCTGTCCCTCCAAAGTCTCTCTACTCTTTCTGTATTTTCCCTTGGTATTCAATCTGAGGAAGAGGGAGCACCAGAACTTGGTGAGGCACAGCAGGAGCACAGCAACCCCTCTGATCAGCCAGTGCACCTGTGGCTGGACCCAAGTGCAGGCATGACCTCAGCCTCCTTTCTGCTGTGCTGTGACTATTGCTCTTCATCTGATACCTACTCCAGCCAGTCCCACATTGCAAAGGGCTATTTCAGGCCTAACCAGGGGCTCTTATCAATTTTCAGGCTCGTTTTCAGTGGAGCAAATCTCTGTGGAGTGGACAGGTTCACACCGCACATGTCAGGGGATGCCTGGGGCTTTTAAGGCAAGTTGACATTTAAAGCCAGCTTCAAGCCCTGGTGCTAAGGAAGACAACCTCCCTGAGGGGATCTTTGGGTGCACAGCACCACTGCTGGTCATCCTCTCTGAGTGCAGAGGCTGCACAATCTGTGGGGTGCAGCCTAGGTTTGCACAAACCACGCTGTGGTCAGATTCTGTGCCATCCCCTCTGTGCCAACCCCTTTGTGCCAGCCCCTCTGTGCCATCCCCTCTGTGCCAGCCCCCCTGTGCCATCCCCTCTGTGCCAGCCCCTCTGTGGCTTCAATGGAAGCATCCAAGGGAATGGCAAAATTTCCCACCTCTCTCTGATCTCCTTCCCTGCTGGAAAGAGCCTGTGTTTCCCTCCTTTCCTTGGAGTGCAGAGCTCACCAGGGTGGCAGAACAATTTCAAGGTGATGCCCAACCCTCATCCCTGTCCAACACACAGCAGGAGTTGTAGGAAGCTGAGTTGACCTGCCTGAATCACTTCAACCACATCCACAGACTGTCATGCCCAGCTCCATGCAAAGTAAGAATTAAATTAAGCTGCCAAGGCTTCAATTAATTGGGCTGCAGTTGCAAATTCTGTAAGCCAGCTTAATGCTTGCTCTTGGAAGTTCTTATTTTGAACAGTGACTGTGCCAGGACAGCAGACAGGAGATCTTTGCAGGGCTGAGCTTGAATGTCAAAAATGTCCAGCCTGGTGTCACTCCCATCAGACATTCTAATTGAGATTTATTGCCTTAGCTTGGGATGATGCAGAAATCCCTCCTGAATGATACAAATCCAGAGGAGGCCATGGAGATGCTCTGAGGGCTGGATCCCCTCTGCTCTGGGGCCAGCCTGGGAGAGCTGGGGGATTCACCTGGAGAAGGCTCCAGGGAGAGCTCAGAGCCCCTTTCAGGGCCTAAAGGGTCTCCAGGAGAGCTGGAGAGGGACTGGGGACAAGGGCCTGGGGTCCCAGGATAAGGGAGAATGGCTTCCCACTGCCAAAGGGCAGGGCTGGATGGGATATTGGGAAGAAAGTTTTCTCTGTGAGGGTGGGGAGGCCCTGGCACAGGGTGCCCAGAGCAGCTGTGGCTGCCCCATCACTTGGACTGTTCAGGGTCAGATTGGATGAGGCTTGCAGCAATGTGGGATAGTGGAAAGTGTCCCTGCCCATGGCAAGGGGTTGGAATGAGATGAGTTTAAGGTCTCTTCCATCCCAGACCTTTCTGTGGCTCTGTGATTCTGATACCTGCTGGAGGGAACTTCTCAGCACGACTGAAGACACTCTTCCTTCAAAAAGAGTCTCTTGGCAGCTCTCTTCTACTTCCAAAGGGCCTCAATTGCAAACAGATGGTCATAATTCTGAAAGCCCAAGAACCCCAAGGTTCTGCAGCATGCTTGAAAGCATCTTCAGGAATCCCTGGCGAGATCTCTGGTGTGACAATGATGTTTATGGACTACATGCATCCATCAGGAATGGACCTGTCATGTTTACATTAACATTACGATTCCTCTTCTGCTCCTAACATCTTTGCTAGCAACCATCCTCCTCCTGAGCACTGCTCTGGTGGTTTGCAAATGCAGTCCTGAGTACAGAACGTGCAGTGCTTCCCCTGCTGGCTCCACATTAGTCTCTCCTGTAAGTGATTTGGACACCAACACTGTGACAAATCCACCCCCACCTTGGTCTCCATGCCTGCCACTGTGCAGCAAACCATGGCTGCTCATAGCTATGGGTGACAGCAGCGCTGGCAGCCTAGTGCTCCTGCTGCTAGGGCAGAGCTGCTCTGGTTGGGAACAGCCCAGAGCCTTGTTCCAGCCCTGCTCCATGCTCCTCCAGGACGCCCTGCTCCTCGTCCTCTCACAGACACAGAGGGTCACTGCTCAGTGTGCACAGCCCTCCTGATGCCACCTCATAATTAACAGTGAGTTTATATCCCAGCCTGTCTTTTTCTTCTCCTCCTTCCCTTCTCTGGGCAGCTGGGAGCTGTGCTTTGGTCTCAGCAGTGCTGCTCAGGGTTTGTGTCACATTTCTGCACAGTCTCTCGCATCTCTCAGCCATCCTTGCCCAAACCTTCACCACCAAGGACAATGTCTATTGTCCTGCAGCCTGTCCAGAGCAGCACTAGTGGGGCTGTAGTTTTGGGAGAAACACCCATAAAAGGAACAAACCAAAATTCAGTGCCCTGAGCTGATTTTTGTTTAACACTCACTGCTCACAGCAGTGTGTGCTCTACCCCTGAAGCCATCAGCCCCTGCAGCTCTGAAGGTGCTGCTGACCTCCAGGAGGTTTAACAAGTGCTTGGAAGCTCCTCAACCAGCCCTGCAGCATCAGAAAGATGCAGACAGTAAATGGAGAGGAGATAGGAGAGCCTGGCTTTGTGTTCAGAGGTGCTAGGGCTGCCTGGTCCATGCGGAATTGCAGCCATGGCCATGATGGTGGTTAGTCACAAGATGCAGTGTTTGGCAATTTTTCACACCAAGCAGGAATCACCACCCTGTGCAAGGCTCCTGCTCTGTCCACTGATGCTTAGGACACTCATTCAGGGCAGTAGTTTTGGTCTCAGGGAGTTTTGTTATCCATGAGCATCTTCCCAAGTGTGTGCCCACCTGGAAAGCCCAGGAGCTCCCCAGCTAGCATGATGGGTGAGGGGCACACTGAGCTGAGCCCCTCTCTGGAGCTTACAGCTGGGGCAGAAGGGTTTATGGGGCACTCAGAAATATAGGAAGGAAAGTACAGGTTCTAGTCCAGCTCCACGGGCCTGGGAAAGCCCAGTGAAGCTGTAACCACATGGATCTTTTGTGTCCCCACTCCTCAGCCTCCAGCATTGCCTGTCCCTGGGCAGTAGGACTTAATGGCATGGGGAAATGAGGATGAGGCAGCAGAGGTTTCCTGTATCTTCTGGGAGATGAAATGCAGGCGAAATAAGGCCCAGGCCTGCAGCAGTAGCTCTGCAGAGATATTGCTGCTGCTCAGCAGTGTCTGAAGGAACAGCCTTCCTCATGCAGAGTTCTCTATGGCCACGCCAGAAACAGGCCCAATTTGGCCTTAAATGCACATATAATAAAGACACAGCTGTGAATTTCTTTTCTTGGTGTTTTAAAATATATGAGCTGGTTTGCACAACCCCAGTAGGATGCAGCTTTTGTCATCTAGGGAACTCTTCTTCACACACCACCCCAGCAAACTACTAGGAAGCAGCCACAGCACTAAACATCTGTGCAGACATGTTGTGCTAGATGTTACCAGAAGGCAGTGCAGCAGTGGGTCTGGAAATGGATTTCTGGAAGTGCCACCCCAATTAGCCTGTCCAGAACCAGCCCTGAGAAAGCAGAATCTACAACAAACACGGGAACAGATCACAGCCTGTCTCTTTTGGGGGAGATTTTGTCCCACCAATGGAGCAACTGGGCACACAGGGGAGGGCAGATGGAGTTGCTGGGACTGGAATGTCAAAGGAAGGGAGGAACCAGCCCCAGCCGTCTCCACATAACCAGCAGTTCTCCCACAGAGGTCTTCCTGGCTGCTGGTTAGCCCTGGGCACAGGCTCATCTCTCCCATTCTCTCTCCCCATTAGGTCAGTGGCTCTGGCTGCACTGTCAGCGCACAAGTGTGGGCTAAGCAGTGGTATGGATCATGGGGTCTGCACTGTCTCCTCCCAGCCCCAGAGCAGTCAGGATCTCACCCTGACTCCTGAAACTTCTCCTCTGGGCTTTGCCGGTGAGTCAAACACCATGGTGGAAGGGCACATGAACCACTGGTTCCATCCCCTCTGCAGCAAGGTGGAGGCCAGCCCCAGTTCCCCAGGTCCTGGTTCACCATGGAGGCTGAAAGAGCCTGGAACCCTGTGGCAGTGCCCTCCCAGCTGCCTGAGCAAGCCCCACACCCAGAATCTGACCCTGCTCCACATGGGGATCCCCTGGTCGTGTCCACCCTCCCTTCTCACAGCAGAGGCGCTCTGTGGGCACTTCACCCTGGGCTGCCTCTACTGATGACAATTTCCACAAAGTTAATCAAAAGAAGAGCTTGGAGAATGTCTTGAGGAGTGTTGTGGTGGCACATGGTTGCTGTGGCAGTGGTGCAGAGCATGGGCAGCTCGGGGCTGTGCCTGCGGGGTCCCCACTCACAAACTGCGCACACAGACACGCACGCACATCTTACGTACTTGCTCTCCTCCTCGTCACCTAATTTAAAAAGTCACTCAGAGTGGAAATATGTTTCCTCTTTGTGAATGGGCAGATCTAACCCAGATGGTGCATTAACTGGAAACATCTTGTGTTCCACTCTGTTCGTGGATTCACTCTGTTCAAGAACAGACGGCTCCATTTATGATAATTTCTTCAGTGCTCCCAATCTTGACAGCTTGGAGATACCCAGATAAATGCTGTGTCAATCATCACCTCTTCCTAACACTTCCAAAGCAGAGGTTTCAAGGCTATCAGTGTCAGCAGTGAGGAACTGGGTGTAACCTGCTGGTGTGGAGCAAGGCTGCCTTGGCATTGGACTGCAGTGAAACCTGCAGAACTTTGTGTCTTCTGAGACAGCTTTATGTGACCTCTCTGGGTTTGCTGCTCACTATCTGAGAGAACTAAGGCAGCTGAGCATGAACCACGGGGCAGGGAAACTTTTCTAGATGTTTCTGCATAAAGTTGTACTGTTCTTTTATATAAGAAAGCATTTTTGAAGGAATAAGTGCATCCTTCCTGAAAGACTTGAAGTGCTGGAGATTGCAAAAAGTCCCCAGATAAGCTGGCCCAAGGGACAAATTACCCTGAAGAACTATTTAAGCTTCATTTCTTAGTCCATTTTTCAATTAGGCTATTTTACCTCGGGAGTTCCCGCAATAGGTATCTTTCCCTGTTGGAATCTCTGCTTGGATACATGCATGCTTCCTCTTTGTGGTGTGGTGGATATTCCCATTACCCTACAAAAATGACTTTTTTTCCAGAATCCTCCTGATTTTTTGGTGCCAACAAGCTTAACGTACTCCCAAGTTCTGCAGGTTAAATGCTCACAGAGACAACATGATGTTATTCTTGCAAGAGGATGTTTTCTTTTTATCATTTGAGGGCTATCAGGTTTCATACCACAGATCACAGTTTCAGCCCCAAGTTTCACATGTCCAGATATCACTCACATGCCGTTCATCAGGCCCAATCATGAATTAAGAACTGTGTCCTGGATTGAACTTTACCCTTTACTAGCTACTTCTCAAAATCAGCTGCAAAAGAGAGGGAGATGCTGAGCACAACCTGACTGCAGGTGCTCTGAGCAAGAGCCTCAAGAATGTGCAAATCATTGAAGCAACACAGAAGTAGCCACAAATGAAGAAGAAACAAAAACTCAAACTGTGCATGCTGCTATGAGAGCTCTTTCTCCAGTGCAGCAGGGAGAGGAAATCCTATAATCACTGACACACTCTATTTAACCCCAGGCATGGTTGCAAGGAAAGGACAACAGGCAGAGCCTGGGTATGGAGTGCTAAGGCTGGATGGACAGTGAGGAGACCCAGTTTGGGAGTTCAGTCCTGCTGAGTGCTGAGCAATGGTCTGGAGCAGTGGGACTCAGCCCCAGCCCAAGGATGAACTCACAGCAGACAATGATACCTCTGTGCTGGTCATTTTGCCATGCCCAGGCTGCAGTAGGCAGCAGGATGGGGCCACTCATGGAAGTGTTGTAGGACCTGCTTGAAAGCACACAGAGATGGAGCAACATGAAGGATAATGACAAACAGTTATCCCTGTCTCTATATGATTTCTGAAAAAGGACACTAAACTGCAGCTTAGATTCATAATGAGGGGGGAATTAGTTTTAGAAGCATCTCAAAACATACTCACACATATCACTCCACGGAAGGTGATTACAGAGTTGGCCACAGCCTTGGATTTGAGTAAGAGACCTGGCAGCTGGGCAGGGACACCACAGGAGTGAGAAGAGCTAGTCAAGGGATGGGGAGAGAGGACCTGACTCAGGTGAAGTCCTCATCCAGTGGAGAATGTAACCCTGCCTGGGGAGTGTGGGCAGGGCCCCACCCAGCCAGTGGGCTTCTGTGCTGGAAGCTGAATTTGGGACTTGACACATGAGAAAATTCCTCCCTGGCAGGGTGCCCAGAGAAGCTGTGGCTGGTCCATCCTTGGAAGTGTCCAAGGCCAGGCTGGACAGGGCTTGGAGAAGCCTGGGACAGTGAAAGGTGTCCCTGTCTATAGAAGGGGTACAACTGGATGAGCTTTAAGGTCTCTTCCAACCCAAAGCCTTCTGTGATTCCATGAAAATGAGATTTCAGGTGACTGTCAGGCTACTCAGGAGGTGGCTGCAGGAGGCAAAGACCAATCTAAACATGAGATGAGTTCTCTGCAGGTTCTCTGCCATTCCTGTCTGAGTGCATCCTGGTGTGTTAGAAACTGGGAGAAAACAGTTCTGCAGTGTAGCCCCCTCCTTGACAAGGCAGTTCCTTTATCCTGCAAACTGCAGCTAGCAAGGGCTAGGAGCCAAGAGCAACGCCGATCATGAGGTGTCAGGAAATGTTTGCCATGACTTCATCCTTAAAATAACCCCTGTGAACATTTTGCTCAGCAGAGAAAGGTCCTACCCAACCTCTAGGTGTACAAAGGAGCTCAGACCCCCGAGGAGGAATGATGGGTCAGACAGTGAATTCCTCTGAAATGATAACTAAACTCCAGATGGCCAACAGAGAATGGAGTGGCCCAAGGGAGAGTCTCTGTCCTCTGCCACCACTGCTTTGATTGCTGAGCCAGACTGAAAGCTTGGGAGAGCTTTGAGGCATGCAGGCAGGTGGGGTTCTTCCCTCCAGCTGGCTTAAAGAAAATAATAGATCCTTGGAAACAAATAGACCTCTCAGGGTCTTAATAGGAAAGTGATATGTGTGGTGCTTGTGCAAGTGAGACACAGCTCAGAGCTCTGTTATGGAAATTTTCCTCTGTGGCAAATATGTTATGAATGACTTGTCTTGAAAACATGCCAGCATGTAGGTGCTGCTATCACAACATTCAGTGACTTTAACTTACTGTGAGCGTTCCTGTGATAAATCATGGAAAACCTTGCTTGGACTATCTTTAGTCACTGCACTGTTTCACTCTCACAAGTCACTCACGGCTCTAAAAATACAGTTTATATCACTGGATTCCTGAAATTCCTTTAGTTCTTACATTCTGATTTAAGTGGCATTAAAGCTGGGCTGCGCAGTCCGAGGCTGCAGGCTGATGTTTCACTGTGGATTAGATATCACCTGGGTTCAATATAGGGTCTGCAATATTTATTTGATTTGGATCCAAAGGCAATTTGAAAAATCTTCCTGTAGATACACCTCTTACCTGGCTATGTGGAACAAGGGCTAGATTTTGCCTGGGACTAGATAGTAATTTAATAACCATTCCAATATAGAATTAAACTAAAACACATGCTCGCCACAAGAACCGAGTTGAGACTGGGGTTTTCTTCTCAAAACCTGGAGCTATCTGTTCTCTTCTGGCCTCTGCACTGTGATCTTGTGTTGACTTCTAGGTCAGACATTTCTCTCTCTCTTCTTTTGGCTTCACTTACATGTCTTTCGTAGTACTTATTGATTCAGAAACACCAAGAACAAGGAAGTCTTGACCTCCCACCAGCCTCTCTGGATTTGATTACCAGCTCACCAGTGATGGATAGTCTGAGCAGAATTTAATGCTTTCTAATTTTCCTTGATAGGGTCTACAAAGCACGTTAGGGTTTTTTTTTATCCCAACTGGCAGCTCAACAAAGCCCAGGAATATAAAGCTCCATTTGTGTAATAAACTGCTGTGCAATCTACTACTTATGAACACAGGCCCTGAAAATGTGCAACCTTTCTGCACATTACATTAAACACAAACCAGATGGGCACTGGAAAATCCTCCCCTTTGTTGCAGTGGGCTAAAGGAGCTGGTGGTCAGAAGGTCTGCTTCACTACACAAATAAACAGAGGAGTTTAACTACATTATTCTCCAAAATCAGCAATGGGAAACCTATGTGGAAACATTATGAGTCGTTTGCAAACCCACTACTGGAGTGATGTAGGCTCAGGGGAGCCCTTCTTGTCTCCTACCTGCAGGAGCCAGCCAGTGCCTGGGAACCAGAGACTTCACCTGCTGCCAGAGCTGGCACCCAGACTTGGAGGCACATGGGTGGAGGCAAATGGGTGAAATCAATCTCTTCTTTAAAGGTTGCTTGGATCAGAGCTGGGCATTTAAACTCTGAAAATCACTGTAGAAAAATGGAGCCCTCCAGAGCGGGCTGAGCTCATGCTGAGCAGTTTCTGAGACATGGAAACCTCATCAGGTCAGACAGGATGTCTCACACTTCAATAGTTCCATGGGTGAAATCCATATCAGTCTCTGAGTCCCAGGATAAGGAACAAGGGAATTTGCTGTCTCTGGGCTGTACCAAAGGACACCTCACTCTTTACTTTGAGCACACTCACTGAGACACTTCTGGAGGAGCTGCTTTGTAGAGCCCCTGCCTGTCCTCTGGCCCCTTTCCTTGTGATTGCAAATGTTATCACAAAATTATTTCTGAAATCCATCTGGCCAAATTGGCACATGAAGTCACACACAGAGCCTGCACCCTCACTGCCTTCCCACTTTGCAGGGAAATCATCAGTCACACAGGGAACAGCCAAGGTAAAGACGGTCTTGATGCAAGACAAATCAAATGTTCTACTGAGGTTCCCATAGACATGGGTGAAGTACAGGTGTGTAGCACAATGGCAGCATAATGGCATGGGATGGGGTGAGATGAGGTGGAGTGGGATTAGTTGGGGTGAGCTGGGATGGGGTGAAAGCTGCTAGCAGCTGAAGAAATTATCCTGGGAACATTGATGCTGCTTCAGAGTGTAAGCACTGACCTTGGTGTCAACATCTGAGAGGGTTTCAAGTGGATCTGGGAGGGAAAAGCAGCTTATGGACCTGAGACCCCCAAACTCAGAGAGCACTGAACCTGTGGATGAGTGGGCCTGTGAGGGATGTATATACTAAACACCTCTGGATTGTGGAGTGAAACCTTTGGTACCTGAACAACAAGACTCTGGTTCACTGCAGACACTGTCCCTCGTGGTTCCCAGACTGAAGACTCCAGGGAGGTGGCATCTGGGGACCCCAAGTGCCCTGCAAGGACTGGTCACTGCATCAAGAATTATTTTATTGCTTTTATGTCTGCCTTTGTGTGTAACCAAACCAGCCCAGGGAGCAACAGAGGTGTGGGCAGGACATGGTGTGTCTTCACTCTGAGGGGTGCCACATGCCTCAGCACTGTCCCTGCATGGAGAGGTGGAGTGGGGTGATGGATGGAATGGAATTGGTGCCAAGATGGAGTCACCATGCTGAGGTCAAAGGCAGGATGCAGGAGCCCATGGATCCAGTGCCCAGCCAGGGTCATTCACAATGGGGAGCATGGGGGGTCTAGACCTCACCTCCAAACCCAGCAGCACTGTGACTTTAGGAAGACCCAGAGCCATGTTTGCCTCTCCTGAGGTTCTCCTGGGACAACAGTTCACAGCTCTGCTTGGCTCAGCCCAGTGTAGACCAGAGCTTAGGACGAGACGATGTATTTGGGCATAGAAACACGGTGGGATTGGGCACAATCATGGTAAGGGAGCAGCCTGGCAGTGTTCCATCCCAGGGCAGCACAGGGCTGGGCCTGGGGGTGCACTGGGCAGCCAGAGGTGACAATTCCTGCTTGTTGTAGAGGTAACAGTCTCCATTTTCCAGGACTTCTGCACACAGTCCTGGGATTTTGTAGTCCCTGCCAAATGGGCTTTCTGCTCACTCAAAGGTGATTTATTTTTACAAATTTAAATGAAATCCCTTCAGCCATTTTTGAGTAATACTAGAGTTAAAAAGACTATTTTCCTATTTAAAAATATTCTAGCTAGACTGTTTTTATTAAATCAAAGTTAAGTCAAATAAAGACGGTGGTTTGAAAGTTCAGGCTTGGGCAGGAGCTGGTCCTCACTGAGGAGCTGTGCCCTTGACAGATGGGTGTCTGTCTAATGCCCACCCTCTTTCCATGGGTGGAAAGAGCATGGAACAAAGGGAAGATCCTGCCTGGCTGAGGTGTGCACACCTGTACCCTCAGGAGGAGGAGTGGGGGGTGACACACCTTGCACTTGCTTCTCCATACACACCCTGGAAGATTCCTAAAGACAACAGATGGAAGCTTCTTCCACTTTACCCAACTCATACCCAGGCATTGTGTCCTTCAGTGTCATCCTGGATAGGGGGTCCCTGCTGTCCCCTCTGTGTGTGGGATGGAGGTGGGAGTGCTGAACACACTCGTGAGGTTGCCCTTCATGAGGGTGGGCTATGAGGAGACACTGATGCCTTGTTTTTGTCCCCAAGTCACTCCCAACTACTGACCCCACACCGAGGGACGGGGTAGGAGTTCCTTGCTGTGACATCCCAACAAATGGCCCTGAGGGGGACTGGAAGGCTGTGTCCTTGGGAGGGACAAATCTGCTGTAGGGCTCTGTGGAGGGCAGCCTGGGGGCTGTGGGATGCCCCCTTCCCACTTCAACCAGGCTGCTCCACCAGCCCTGCAGGAGCTGTCACACCACGGAATGTGACATCAAAGGCAGGCCCAGGTGCCACATGATGTGTATGACACTTGGCAGGCCTGCCAGCTCCCGAGATGATGTGAGATGAAGGGAGCCGGCTGTTCCCAAGCGGGGAGGGCAGGAAGAGCCGAGCCCCTGCGCTGTCTAAACCTGCTAAAGAAAGGGAAACGGAGCAGAGCAAAGGGCTGGAGAGGTGCCCAGACTGTGGGGGGCTCTTCTCACTTGGAGACAGCAAACAGCCCAGTGTGGAGGGGCTGCAGGGGGGGAGCCATGTCCTGATGGGCCACCAACCCCGAGGCCAGGTGCCAGGCAGGTGCTGGCACTGCTGCAGGGCTTAGGGCAGTCACTATCTGCACATCTGCAGGTTGTGCTGGCAGCCCATGGGCACCTGGGGATGTTTCTTTCTTTGCCTTCCCATAACAAAAAAAGGTGTGGAAATTGGATACAAAAAATGAGGATGTGAAAGCTACAGAGAAAATATGATTTTTTTTATGTCACTGAACATTTTGTCCCTTTACAAGTCCCTGTAGCTAATGTATTATCTTAGGTACACTTTGATATCTGGGGCTGTAGGAAAGAGGAGTCCTCTGGTGTGACTGAGTCTGACTCTCTGCTGTTTTACTCCAGCCTGACACCAGTACATTGCCATGATGACATCATTTGGATTATTTCTGATTTATAGCGATTGAGAAAAATTGGGTCCCGTACAATAATGCAAACAATCAAAGACACAAAGCAAAAATAGAGCCTTTGGGCTGCACTTTCACATTGCATGATGTTTTAAGGACTTAATGTTGAAAGCCTTAGAGTGCACAAAAGGAATTTTCTTCATTTCATATATTATCCAGTTGCCTGAAAGAAATGGCAAACAACTCCTCAGCCTAAGTATGATTTGCACGGGCTCAGTTGTGGGGTTTTTCTGTCCATCAGCTTTCTACCAACAGATCTCCACTGAAACTCAGGGCAGTATCTGCCAGCAAGAGTAGCTGGTGTGCCCATGACACCACAAATGACCCTTGCATGGGCCTGGGCCAAATTCTGCTCTCTGTTACATGACTCTGAAGCAATTTTGGTGAAGACCAGGTTTTCTGGAGCACCCAGTACTTGGTGAGAGCAGAGCAGTCTATTGGGGCCTTGGCAAATCAAATACCCTTCCCATTTCTTCTGCACTGATTGCCTTCACACCACCCTAATTCCCCAGGAATTCCACTGATGTGATCAGAACACCATTTGCTTTCTAAGGCATTGAAATACCACATTTCAGCCAAGATCACACCAAGCACTTGGATCACAAAGAACATGCCTCAAATGTGTCAACAGCATTTAAGCCTGTCACAGAAATACTGAGATCAGGCCCCACTTCCATTAAAACGTATAATCGTGATGCCTGATGGTGAGACATTCGACAGCAAACACCCTCGAAAGCACCACATATGAAAATAGCAATAAACCAAAAACCCAGCACACAACAGAAATGCTAAACCAGCCCAGATCCCTTCTTCATTCTCATTTTTGTCATCCCCAGGTGAGGACCTCACCGTTCTTGCGCTCTGCGAAGGGCGGGGGCTGGAGCTTGGTGCCATCCCTCACTTCACTGGCGGGTTTTTCCTTGGGGGCCTTCTCCTCTTCATTCCCAGCTACTGCACTTTTGTGGTCCTGTTTGATCACACCATTCATCACCGTGCCTGGAGGGGCTGGCCCAGATTCTGGCTGCTCCACTTTGGATGGTCAGGGAGAGGAGCAGGCGCCCAAGTGACCTCTGGAAGAGAAGAGGAACAGAGTAAGGACAAATTCCCAAAGCAGTCTGGGGAACAGTGAATGAGGACTGGCATTTGTGAAGTTGTCAGACCACAAACAACTAATTACTGACCATTGGCATAGGAAGACTATAGGATTCCCTATTGGCTGCTTGATTCTCCTTTTCTGCTGGACATCTGACTACTTTTTTTGGAGGAATTTCCACCCACGGGCACAGAATATTTGCAGAAAGCGTGTCTTCAAAACACACAGCCCTGGGGAGCCCCCCCCCCCCCGCCCCCCCCCCCGCCCCGAGAGAGCTCTTGAACTGTTAGAGATCCACAAATGAGAACAGTCTTCCTCTACATGACTCTGGTTTGATGAGGAAACTGGAATAAATGACAGGAATAATTCCACACAACCCAGAGGAGGCTGCTAATGATGTGATGCAGCCAGCAAATGAAAAGAGCAAACATCAGTCAGCTTTTTACACCAGGGAGTGCACAGGCACTCTGCAAAGTAAAATATATGTACAAAACCTATTCTCTGACATCAAACTTATGATTAGCACCCACCAGAGCTAAAGGCTTTATGAAGAATTTACCAGCCATTTAAAGTACAAAATACTGAGAGTTTTTGGAGGACGGAGGTGTTGGGTTTTTTTTACCACACTGTTCTACTCCAAGGTTTATGTGAGGTTTTTGGTCAAAATACATCACAAAAACTCTTAAAAATTCTGCAAATTCAGGTTGCGCTTCTACGTATCTTTGGGCAGGTGACAGCCCCCTCTCACCAGAAAGACGGATGGAAAGGATTCAGCTTACACCAAGCATGTTTGTGGGATGCAGGCAGATGGCCCAGGAGGGGTTGTGATACTGAGCACATCAGGGGAAAGCTGCAGGGACCATTTCAACAGAGCATTGTCTGAAAAATCTCCAGATGCTGAGTGAAAGTGAACGCCTGCAAGAATCAGCACCAGCTCCTAATGAGTCCCATCAGGAATGAGCTGAGGAGAGCTAAAAAAGGTCATTTGTAGAGAACAAGAATAGAAAAGGGTAAGATTGATTCAGTGATAAAATCTGATTTAATACAAAAAAGTTACCAATTTACTGTATAAGGAAGTAGGAACAGTGCATTGCACATGATACTATCTCCTCCACATTGTGTGAGCCAGGACCCTCACAGCCCTCTCCCCACCCTGCACCAGCAGGGATTCTGCCATCTGCTTTCTCATCCACCTCACTGTCAGCCCCACCTGCTCCAGCTTTTCCTGTCCCACTAGCTGCAGCTCAGACCCTGTGTCCGTCTGTCCTGCCTCACCCTGAGTTTCCCTGCTGGCACATTTCACACAGGGTGCCTGGGAAGGAGGTCCCAGGGGTGCCTGTGTCACTTTATCCCTTTGCAGGGACCACAAAGCTGTGCCCAGCTGCACCACTGGGACAGGCTGTGTCTGTACACAGGGCTCAGAAACACAGTGCAGACCCAGCCCTTCCCTTCTGCTGTGAGATCCCCATCACCTCCTGAGCCCAACTATTCCTGCCAAAGCCTGGCATGCTGCCACTGCCCATGCAAACAGCCCTGCAGGCACCCAGATAGGCCAGGCCTGTGCTGCATCTTTGAACAGACAATTCATCTGCCACGTCTGCTTTAGCAGCTTAGCCCCCTTGAGCATCTCGAGGTCCCCTTCCCAGTGGTGTGACTTCTGTGCAATGCCCCATCCCCACCCTGATGATCCACCCACTGCTGTCTGTAGGGCTGCAGACCCACTTTGACACAAGCAGCATGAGCACCTAAACTCTTTATTTACTTCACAGCTAGTGTGGAACATTCAATAAGTGTTTACATTGCTGTTTTAAAATGAACATTTTCTTTTTTTAAACTTCTTGAAGTTTGCTGATATGATGCATCTTTCCAGTGGGAACAGAGGGTGATGACAGGACAATCCAACAAACTGCATCTGCTTACAAAAATGAGACTTTGTTCAACCGAACACTAAATCTTTGATAAATTAGTCAGGGCTTTGGTGACGTACATGTTGAACCAATATGACAGTTTTATATGGATTATGATTATTAATGTTTTTCAAAAATAGAGAGCCTGAGCCAGACATCCAGTGTCAAAGCTTCAAGACCACCAGCCGAGGTGAAAGTCTTTCAGGAAGGCTTCTTGCAGGCTCTATGTACAATCCCCTTTTACACTCGGAGCATATGCAACATTTTAATTTGTAGTGAGTATGCCGGGGTGTTCATGTCTGAGCCAGGAGGTCACACTGTGACCCTGCAGACACAGGCTTCACAGCACACTCAAGCACCACTGGCTCAGTGATGTTTTTTTCTTTTTTCTGGAGTGAAATTTGGCCTCAAAACATTCCACATTGTTCCCTCGTTTAGGCTGAACGGATTGTATTTACAAAGCTTAGACACACTTTTGAGCCTCAGAGCACATCTCCCATCAACCACTGCTGCCAACACATCAACTGCAAAGCTAGACACAGTACAGGTCATGTTCCATCTCTCCCTGCCTGTAAATTTGAAATTTTTCAAGCTAGACTATCATGGTACATCATGGGTGCTGTGGGCGCTGTGGGGCCAGAAACAGATGCCTTGGGAAGACTGACCTGAAACAGAGACTGGACAGAGCTAACAGAATAAAGTAGATATTTATTAAAAAGCCTTTAGAATTCACCTTGGACAGGACAAGAGCCTGGTCAGGGCTACACTCAAGGTGGACCCAAAATAGTCACAAAATGGACAAATGGTCATGAAATATTGCAATCATACATTTTTGTAAGTTTTGATCCATTTGCATCTTGGAGTTTAATTGTCCAATTACATCTCCAGGTTATGAAGTCCCATCCTTCTTTTTCCTCCCTTCAGCCACCCTTGTTTGTGCTTTTGGGCTGAAAGTTGTCCTTGGTGTGCAGCAGGAAAAGGATTTGTTTTGTGTCCCTGCTCTGTGCAGAGCTGGGTGACACTGAATGTGAGCTCAGAACTGCACCCCTGAGCAGCACAGAACCTGAAATACATGCAAGATAAAACTGAAGGCATCATTTCCTTCCAAGACTCTGGAGATCCTCTGGAGGACATGCCTGATTTGGGAGGAGCAGCCCCCTTGCTTTCTCCCTGGGATGAGGTTCAGACTCCCCTTATCATGCTTATTCCCTAAGGCCCAGCTGGGACTTGGTTGATTCTCCCGAGCAGGTGAATTTTAACAAAGACAAATGCCAGGTTGCACTGGGGTGGGGCAGTGCTGGATGTATGGACAGGCTGGGGAAGGAGAGGATGGAGAGCAGCTGTGGAAAGGGACCTGGGAGTGCTGGTCCAAGGCCAGCTGGATCTGAGCCAGGAGGGACATCCATGTCCTGGGGACATCAGGTCCAGCATGGCCATCCAGGGGAGAGAGGAGATTGTCCCCTCTGCCTTGGGCTGGGGCAGCCTCACCTCCAGTCCTGAGGCAGTTTTGGGTGCCATGATCCAAGAAGGACCTAAAGAGAGCATCTGAATGAGGGACATGAAAGTGGTGAAGGGCCTTGAGGGGCCACACGAGGAGTGCCTGAGGGCACTTGGGTTTTTCAGCTGGAGCAGAGGACACTGAGGTCAGACCTCCCTGGGGGCTGCAGCTCTTCCCAAGAGGCACTTCCAATCTCTGCTCCCTGTGACAGGGACAGGACACAAGGGAATGTCACCCTTGGATGCTACTACCTCCCACTCCTCCCTCCTGAGGAGGGATTGAGCAGCACAGCTGGACAGGCTGCTCCTTATCCCTCACCATGCCCCCCCATGTCCCCATACCCTGCTTCCCTGTCCCCTTACGCTGTTCCTCATGTCCCCTTACCCTGTTCCCCTGTCCCCTTACCCTGTTCCCATGTCCCCTTACCCTGCTCCCCTGTCCCCATACCCTGCTCCCCTGTCCCCTTACCCTGTTCCCTATGTCCCCATACCCTGCTCCCTATGTCCCCATACCCTGTTCCCCATGTCCCCATACCCTGCTCCCCATGTCCCCTTACCCTGCTCTCCTGTCCCCATACCCTGCTCCCCTGTTCCCCAGGCAGCCAGTGTAGTGCCCACAGACTGTTTGGAGCCTGTCCTGCTAGGGCACATAATTGAATAATTCTAATTTTTTTTTTTTTTTTTAACGTTTTTAACTCTTTTTCTTAAGGAAAAATGAACTGAACCATTGAAATGAAAAACTGTTTTTAGAAGTGGGGAAAAACTCTATCTTCCTGAGAAACAGTTTTGGCTTCAGCAGCTCATCTTCCAGAAAACTAATTTTTTGGCTGGAAAGCTCCTAAACTTAAAAATTCACTGCTCAGGTCTTAGCAATCCCCTTCACAACTCAGGTCTCCACATGTCAAACAAGTTCCTGGATCATGTTTTCTTCCTAAGCTTCCAGGAGTGAGCTTCCTGCCAAGGTGTGTACCAGAAATACCAGAGCTGGGATCTGCCTCTTCCTGGAGACAAACCAACATCTCCTTTGGGATCTAACATAGGAAGAGACACTGCTTCCTCTGCTCAGTGCCACTGCTGTCCCACAAATGCACCTTTGCAGCCCAAAAGGAAAGGAAAATAGGAGGTGGAGTATCTACAGCAGCTGGACCTGGGGCATCTCTGCAGGACTGAGAGTCCTGGCTCCTGCAGGAGCCTGTGCAGGATTGGACACAACACCCTGAGATGCACTTGGCTTCTCACATGCAGAAATGTCTTCAGGAATGACGTTTTCATGAGGCTGGGTCTTGCTTGGGTTACAGTGACGCAGCTTTGATGGTTCTGCACTGTTCTTCCCTGCCCAGCAGGGGCCACGCATCTCACCCTCGCCTTCCACCTTCTCACCTTCCCCTGTGCCACTGCTATGTGCCTGAGGTGGGAATGAGTACAGCTTGCACTTCCTCACATCTGATGCACCAAATCTGCCCGTTTTGCTGTTTGCTGCACTAGAGGCTGAAGTGGAAATAAATACATTTGGCTTCAATGCATGTGCAGCACCTCTTAAGCAATCATGACCCACCATAAAACTTTAAATACACAAAGAGAAAAACTGGGAAAGAGAGGTTCAGAGATGCAGTTCAGCCTTATCAAATTCTTCACGTGTTTGTTGTGGTGTGTTTGTATTCCTGGGCTTCTGCTTGCAGGAATGTTGCTGATAAAACCATCTCACTAAACATGGACTTGGTGTGTTTTAGCTGGTGTTTACAGTGCTCAGGCAGTAAGAGCAGCTCTGGATTCCTGGGGGCAAATACTCAGTGAACATTTGCACTGGCTTGTTGCAAATGCTGATCAAGTCCTGCTGTGCATAAGCTCTGCAGGAATCCTGCCTGGTCATCCTTAGAGCCATGGCAGGTTTGGCAAGGCACGAGGTGACTGTGACCAGTTGCCCCTATGCCCAGAGCAAGAGGCCTTTTCTCCTCTGAGACCTCCCTGGGCTGCCAGGGCACGCACCACTGCCATGATCTCATGGTTTGCCTTGCACACCATGTCCCTGTTGGACAATTTCCCTCACTGAACTCCCTCCTGCCTCCTCAGGGATGCAGAAAGTGCAGAAACCCCATCCCATGACCGCTCTGAGGGTGATGGAGCCCGCAGGCCATTTCCCACAGATCTGCACATTCCTCCCATACCCTGAAGAAGTGACCTGCTCACCACTTCAGCTCCACCAGAGGAGCTGCAGGGCAGGGGGAGTGCCTGGATCCACTGGGCTTTCCCAGTGAACAGCAAATGAACCAAGGAAACCTTCCACCAGCCTGGATCCCGCCCCCCCATTTCACTGACAACTTACCCAGTGCAGCTTCTTGTGCAACCCCTCCATGGGGTCTTGCCAAGAGCCAGCAAACAGAGCTATGTGAACCATAAAATCTCCATTTGGGGCAAACCCTCCCAGCTTTGGTCACAGTGTGACCCCCCCCACGCTCTCTTGGTGAGGTTTGCCAGCTGTTTGCACCCCCAGGGCCTTACAGGATAGAATCTCCTTCCCAAGCCTCCAAACTCTCAGTGTTGATACCTGCTCCAAGCTGCCCACAGGCCTTGGACAGCAGGGAAGAGCCCAAGGATGGGAATTGGCTGACTCCAGCCTGGGCTAAGTGATGAGGGACAGGGGCTGTTCTCAGGGGAAAGGCTCAGCTCTGCCCTCAGCCCCCTCCCCCTCCCACTGAGCTGTTTTGGAGAAAAAAAAAAAAAAAAAAAGAAAAAAGAAAAAAGAAAAAAGAAAAAAGAAAAAAGAAAAAAAAAAGTGTATTTTCCTGTTTGTTTGTTTTGTGGTTGTTTTTTTTTTTTTTTTTTTTCATAGAAAGAAGTTTTAAGTGGTGGAAAATAGTAGAGGAGTAGTGATCAGGAACTTGGTTATTACTCCAGATCCTCCCAAGGCCTACCTCTCTGTCAGTACTTAAATGGGCTGAAAATATCTAGGACAAAATCAGACTGACAAATTGTGCAATTCTAAAATAAATGACCTTCAGCAAAACTATTCAAGAACTGATTTGCTGCTTGTGCATCCACATCGATGGCACATCTGCTGGCATCCAAAGGTCCTTCCCAGCACAAGGATTCCCTCGTGAGCATGGGCACCATGAGCATGGGCAGGCTGGTATGGGCTCTGCAAGGTGATTTATTACAATCTGGGAGCACCCAGAAGATAATGTGGAGAATTCCTGCCATGTACAGCACTGCAGGTGTGGTGCATGTGGTAGAGAGAGAAGACAGAAAAAATTCTTGGAGAAGAGAGGGCTCTGGGGACACCTTAGAGCCACTTCCAGTGCCTAAAGGGGCTCCTGGAGAGCCAGAGAGGGATTTGAGACAAGAGCCTGGAGTGACAGGACAAAGGGAAATGGCTTTAAGCTGAAGGAGAGTAAATGTAGATTAGATATAGGGACAAATATGTGAGGTGGTGTGAGGATGGGGAGGCTCTGGCACAAGGTGCCCAGAGAAACTGTGGCTGCCCCTAGATCCCTGGCAGTGTCCAAGGCCAGGCTGGACATTGGGGCTTGGAGCAGCCTGGGATAGTGGAAGGTGTCCCTGCACATGGGGTTCAATCCTGTTCAGCCCCAGCTTTGTTTGAAGCCTCTTCATTCACAGAAACTTGGAAAAAAGATTATTTCTTTGCTCCAAATAGTATTTAACACAGTCCTGACCACCTTACTGACAGCAAAGCCCTCCCCACATCACACACTGTAACAGAAGGGGTGCACTGCTGTTACTGGGAGTAAAAATCTGAGCTCTTGAACATCATGTTGTCCAAGAGAGCTGGGAATTTTGGAAAATATCTGTGCAAATGACTGATCAGCACCATACTTAGAGGTCTCACCAGGCTCTGTGGAGAGACAGAGTGGAGATAGGGCCCCCCTTTTGCACCCATTGCCATCAAATGCTGGTGCCTTCTCTTGTGGTAGCACTGCTGCTCAGTACAGGCTCTGTGTTGGCAGAGGCAGCCCCAGCTCCTGGCACCCTGCAGGGATAGTGTGAGTGATGGATGGGGCTGTAAGGAATGGATGGCCTTGATAATGCTGGGACAATGCCCTGTGCTCCAGACACGTAGCAAAGGCTCCAGAGGGAAAGGGAGGAAAACAGACTCATCCACTCCAGAAGATGAAAATGAAAGCTTTGAACAAGGAGCAGAGCCTGACTGGGCAGAGAGACTGCAGGAACAGTGGGAGTAAAATTTTGCTTTTGGATGAGAGAGACAGAGGAGAAGCCATCATGCTGACATGAGGCAGCCTGGGCACTCCAGCTGCCTCAACTCTTCCTTTTCTACAGCCCTTATCCAGGGCTGCTCATGGCAACAGCATTGAAGGCATGAATGCAAACCCAAGGCAGGGACCTCAGCCTTCCTGCAGTTTGTATTGCCTAAAGCCCCACGACACAACCCTCTGAGGACTCCAGTACTTTTCCCCAGTGCCCTGTGCTCAGCTTTGATATTTGATATTTGATAAGAATTTGATAAGGCTGAACTGCATCTCTTAACATCTCTCTCCTGGTTTTTCTCTTTGTGTATTTAAAGTTTTGTGGTGGGTCACAGTTGCTTAAGAGGTGCTGCACATGCATTGAAGCCAAATGTATTTATGTCCACTTCACCCCCAGTAGAGCTGAACTGACTCCTGGGCCAGTCCTTTGCCAATACAGGCAGCCTGCTCTCCCATCCACAACATCTTTCCATGCTGAGACAAAAGGTGGAACACCCAGAAGGCCAAAGCTACAACCCTACAACCCCAGGAATGCTGTACAGTGGATGGAGAAGCTGGGCTGGGGGCTGAGCCATGGCACAAACCTCCACAGTCACCCACAGGTCTGTCCTGCCCATGGGCCAGCCCTAGGCTACAAGCACATCAGGTTTTGTCAGCTGGGGCTGTGGTTTCTGCATTTGGCTCTAGATTAAAGGAGCCTGCAAGAAAGATGGGAGAGAGAGACTCTACAAGAGTCTGGAGTGACAAGACAAGGGGGAACGGCTTCAAACTGACAGAGATCAGATCAGAAGTTAGATCAGTTAATAAGAAGAAAAATAGGAAAATCAGATGATAGGAAAAAAAAATCTCCCCTGTGGGGATGGTGGGGCCCTGGCACACGCTGTCCAGGCTCTCCCATCCCTGCAAGTGTTCAAGGCCAGGTTGGATGGGACTAGGAACAACCTGGAATAGTGGAAGTGTGGCCATGGTGGGGGGTAGAAATGGATGGGCTTTAAGGTCCCTTCCAACACACACCATTCTGTGATTAGATTATTCTGTGATAAAAAGCATTTAAGGATTTTATTTCACGGGCTCCCTGGCATTTGCCACCAGTCCTTAGCCCTGCTTTTGTGCGCAGGGTTATTTCCATGGTGAAACAGTCTGCTAAAAATAGTTAGAACTTTGCTGGATAACACATACAGATAGCTCTGAATTAGATAAAACATCTTATGAATCTGGACCATACTTGTAGTTTTAAAAGTAATTTTAAAATAAACTTAAAAATCTTAAAATAACCGTAATATTCTAAGTGTGCTGAAAAGGCTCAAAAAGCAGTTATCAGCCTCAGATTTGTTCTCGCTGCTTGTTTTATTTGCAGAACTGCTTTCAGGATAATCTTGTGAATTGCCCAGGTCTGACTCATGAGGAGTGCTGTGTGATGGGGTTGGTTGGGTTGGGATCACACCAGATACGGGTCCTGCACACCTGGGGACAGCCCTGCTCCAGCAGCCTTGGCAGAACGAAGCTTCTGAGAGAAATTGCACTCTTTTCTAAACTATGAAGAAAGCAAGATCCTCTCTCCATCCCAAAAGCCAAGGCTGTACCAGGAAGAAAAGAAAACATGTGGTTGGTTCCTTTAGACAACTCAGAGCTTGAGATGATAAACCATAGTGCAATACAGAATATCAAGAACTAAAGGACCACTTTTTTAAAGCATGCTTCCAGAGATACAAACAAATGAAACATTCAAGGCCCATTATCCCATGACTTAATTTTTCACTCTAGGATCATTTCTGTCATGTCATGAAATCCCTTACATTAACTTATCAAGTTCCATCTACAAAGAGCCGAGGCTCCTTGCCCCTACTTTCCAGTTTGGAAGGCTGTTCAAGAACGTTGCTCTCCTACTGGCTAGAAATTTTAATAAATCCTGCAGTCTAAATTTATCTGCAAAATCACCCAGACTCAAAGCACCAGGCCTGTGACCAAAAAGGGCCATGTGTAGGTAAGTACAGGTGGGGTTATTGCAAGAGGCAAGGCTTAGAATTAACTGGGACTCCAGGTCCAGTTGCAAATCTCATGACTGGTCCCTCTTATTTCGCTGACCATGAGCCACAATTTTCTGAAACATCCAAGAAAACATTTTCCTGGCTGTGTTGGCAATGACCAGAGGACAGAGTAAAGCTGCACAGGAGTTACAGATCTCTTCCTTCCTGAGTAACATCGATGTCAGAAAGAGAAAATTATTATCTCTCAGTTGTGCAGAACAGATACTCAGTATCCAGATTTCTGATACTGAGTGACTGAGTAATAAAAATGCAAATGAAAAGTAATGTCTATGGGGAAAAAACAGTCTACAGAGAAGACCAACAATGATGACCAAAAGGGAGGTGAAATGGGCTGAGACCTTTAGTTTGGAAGGAGAAGGCTGGGGCAGGAAACCTCAGTCTGAGGAACTGCCCAGTCAGGAGTGGTCCAAACAGCATTGATGAGAAATGATCGCACACTACAGGAACTAGGGAAAACCAAAGACATGCTTTAGCATGAGATTAAAAAACAAAACAAAAAAACAAAAAATAAAACAAAAAACAAAAAAACAAAAAACAAAACAAAACAAAACAAAAACCACAAAAGCAAATTAAGCAAATTTCTTCTGTTGTTGCCTTGAATTTATCTCTCCCATGGTTTTCACTGTACCAGGGCCAAAAGGCCTGCAGTGCTACCCAGTTCAGCTTCTCTCACTGTCTGGTCTTCCACATTAATTCCCTTCACAGTTACACTGTGGAGTTCTCTGCTGCAGGATGCTGCACACGCCAAAAGCTTGGATAGTTCCAAAAGAATACATTTAGGGAAGAACTTCAAGGTATTAAACATGGAGATGCTCGGTCTGGTTCATGGAAACTCTGTGGCACAGGGGGTTAGGAGCAGATTTATGGTAAGCGGGGTCTCTGAGCATTCCATGCTCTCCTCCAGTCATGTCCCTGTGGTTGGGACCAGCTGCTCAACCAGGCTGAGCTGCCTTTTGGCCTCGGTGAAGCCACAGTCCCTGTCTCACATAAATCCATGTGCAGCAGTGGCAGCCTCTCAGTCTGGTGTGTGGCACCGTGCAGAGCAGGCAGGGAGGAAGAACATGGATCAGGAAAGGATGGAGATTTGTGGCAAGGGCTCTTGAGGCCTGGTTGAGACTCAACGTGCCCACCAAATGCTCCAAGGCTGCACTGTGGAGCTCTGTGGCCCCACTGCAGGTCCCTGCTGCCAAAGGACATTCCTCAAAGCTACTTGCTAAATAATGGAATCTAAATTTCCGCCTTCTTGTGGCAAAGTCAAAAAAAACAATAACATTAACCAAATTATACCCTGGTCTAAACAAAGGAGGGCCAGGGCTGCCAATTTCACAATTATCCCAAATGGGTCTTAATATGACACAGATAAATACTTTCCAATTATCCAATGGAACAAGGCTGCCCTGGGGGAAATGGAGAACAATATATTACAGGGGCCAGAGACCCAGGGGACTCAGAATTCACACTCCAGCACTCCTGCTGCAGTCCACACATGGCAGGGGAGGGAGGCAGCAGGGTGAGAACCCATCCTCACCCATCCCCACGTGCTGCTGGTGGCACTGGTTTTCTGGCAGTGGGACAAGAGGGTCAGTGAGGGTGTTGAAGCTTCTGCTGACAAGGAAGCTGAGGGTGGGCTCAGGGCCAGGGGTTGGCTGCAGGGTATCAGGACTGGCACTGCTGTCCTCCCCAGCATGGCTGCAGGGACAGGGTGATCTCTGTCCCAGTGCACACAGACCTCAGCAAGCTGCCTAGGGCTGTGGCAAGTGCTGCTGCTGGTGCTCCAGGTGTGATGCTCACCTTGCTGCCCACAGCTGCACAGCTTTGGATCAGGGTAGGGCACCCACAGCAGGAGGAGGCACAGGCGTTGTTTGTGCCCAGGCTGTTCTGTGCTGAGCAGCATCCTTGGATGGCTCTCAGCAAGGTGTGATTTGCTTTACTTTGGCCCTCACTAAGGCAGCTTTTTTTTTCTTCAAAGACAGTAGCTCAGTCCTTCACCACCCCAGGCTGGCTGAACTACAAAATCTGGACTGGTCTGTGAGGGAACTGTGGGTTTCTGTGCTCTGCACAGCCAGGATGCACATGCATGTGAGTGTATGAGAGCACAAAGCTGAGCTGTTTCCCAGGAAACTGTGTCCCTGCCATGGGCAGGCTGAGCCCTGGGGAGGGGGGCAAAGCCCACACTGAGCTGAGAGGGCAACTCCCTGCCCTGTGCTGCTCCAGGGGTGCTGAGGCTCTTCCCCTCTCTGCCATCCCTTTGCCCATCCAAAAGGGCTCAAGCCTCAAGCTCCAGGTTTACCTCCAAACCTCCCATCTCACTCTCCAGGGAGCCAAGGTGCCAAGTGCTGTAACCATTGGTGGTATGGCAGAGGGGAGGATGTGGACATTAGTTACCTCAGAAACTCACACAGGGGTGATTTTCTGATTCATATCAGAGCCAGAACCAATGCTTTAGAATTACACACAGGCTTGTTGTTTTGGCAGGGTAACCAAAAGCAGATGCTGGATGGAGCAGCCAGTGAGAAGCATCAGGAGTGCCCGTGGGTGCTCACAGCACAGCAACACAAACAACTGGCCTGAGGAGGGATTTCCTTCCTACCTAAAGCACCCTGCAGCCTGGCCCTCTCCTGTCCTCTCTTTCAAGGTCCAACAAACAAAGGGGTCAGAACCCCTTTGTTCTGACCCAGTGACAGCACATCCTACATCCTCCCTGATGCTCTGCAGGCCTTTCCTCCCCTGGCTGTGGTGGGCTGGGTCCAAATGAAGCTTTGTGGGGAACTGTGGTGCTCCACAGCCAGGGGCTCCCAGGGACAAGCTCAGAGGGGGAGTCAGTTGTTATTTGATGCCAAACCACACATTTTCACCCCCAGGCCCCTATCTCCTCCCTACCTCTCACAGGTGGGCTGAGCCCACCACTGTCTCATGACCATTTTTGCAAACCCCACTGTCTGTCTGCAAAGAAAAGCCCTGCAAAGCAGCTCCACATCCTCTTTTGCTGCCATCAGTTCCAGGGGTGTGCACATGCCTCATCCCACCCCCCAGGTGTGGAGATGAACTTCCTTAACCTGCTGGAAGCCTCTGCAGGAAAATCCATCATTCCAGACCTCTCTGTGCCAATCCTGCACTTGGAGCACCCATGGCCTCTTCCAAGCACATGGACAGCTGGTGAGTTAGGGACAGGGAGGCACAACCATTCCAAATATCCCTGTTCTCTTCCTGTACAGCCTTCCTTTTTCTGGGACAATCTGCATGTCCCTGCAGGGCAAAGCCAGGCTGGTACAAATGGGCTTTCCCCATGTCCTAACTTCACCCCAGCTCCTGTCTGCAGAGGTTTTGGCTGCTCTTCTGGCACCCAGGATCCTGGGAGAGGTACAAAAAGGCTGAGGGCAAGCTGGGACTGGTGGGCACTGTCCCGGGGGACTCTTTTGCATTATTTAGTGCCTCCCAAAAATCATACATGTCCTGCTCAGGGCAAATTTCTCCCCTGCCAGAAGTGGAACTAGGGTTGGATGCAGAGAACTGAAATGTGAGTGGGGCTGAGAGGAGCATATGACCCTCTGCACATCCCAAATCCTCCTGAGCCAGAACCTGTGATGGGCCTTTGAAGTCCCCAGCCTCCAGTTCATGTTGGCATGGGTTTCTGTGATCCTTGATCATAAGCAAGGTCCACTGAGGACCCCAAGGAACTCAGCAGCAAGCTGCAGAGTGAAGCAGAGGATGGTATACACTGGGAGAGATGGAGGGAGACTGAAAAGGCAAGTGAAGGAAGAAGTCAATAAAGAAAAGAGACAAATTCATCCCTCTGGTCACCACCTCACACAGTCCTGAGCTGGAGAAGAAGCCAGACACCCTTTCCTGATTTAGGTTGAACCTCTCCCTCCAAAGGTGCTGCTGTGTGTGGCTGCCACCTGCACCTGGCCCCAGGTGTGTCAGAGCTACCTGTGCTGGAGCAGGAGCTGCTGAGCAGCCTCTGTGCCACCCCTAGGTGGTTTTCAACCAGAACTTGGGACAGATATTGAGGGATGAGCTTGGAGCTGCTCAGTGAAAACTCCATTGATTACTCTGTGCGGTACCTTCCCGACATCATGAACACCTCCGCCCCTGGGGAAAATCTGGGTTCTATCAGCTCTTATAAGCAAGTGTTTCGAAAGGTTTACAGAAAAGTAAAGTAAACAGAGCTCTGAGTAACAAAAGAGCCCCGTTTATGCATTCTTTGATTCACTGTAAAGGATGGTGTAAACTGACTTTTTAACCAAGCATTAGGCAAGATTTGGGCCCCCGCCATTATATAATAAACAGTGACATGGCTATATTAAAATATTTACTTAATGCACTGAAGTGACTTATAGTATGAGTGGCTACTCAATAGGATGGCCTAAGTGTTAAGGCGTCAGGTGCCATCGCCTGTATAAATATTCTGTGTGCACTTGTTTATAGGAAAACCCCATCTGGATTTGGCTAAAACAGCAGACACCCTGCTGACCCCAGTTTTTGCTATTGGAAAATATAACACAAGTGTTCACTCATCTAGAATAACAGCAGTGGTTAAGTGCCATCTGACAGACAGAAGGGTATTGGCTTTTCTCAATAGACAGCAGGCTGGGTGCTGTGAAGGGCTTCACAGCAGCAGCTCCCCAAGATTTACAGCATCCTGTGGACCAGCAGCAAGAGGCTCTGCCTCCCTGCTCACAGCTCTCGACAGACAGGGGACATCAGGATGCCTGGGTGTGCACAAAAAGGCTCAGACCCCTCCAAATCCTGCTGAAACACAGAGGTGGGCTGTGCCACTTTGTGAGTTGACAAAGGGTCACGGCCTCTTCTCTATCCAGCAGGCTGCTCTGACATGTGAATCAGCTCCTGCCCAGCTGTGGTGGCCCCTGGCTGTGTGTCCCCAGTTCAGGAACTGTTTGGTGCCCTAAAGCCTGTGCTGGAGCTGCCCTGTGTCCATAGCGTGGTGCCACCTCCTCAGCTGGCACTGGGGAGCCTGGGACTCTGCCAGGAAGTTTGTTAGGTCCTTGCTGGCAGGGAAAGAGTAGATAATCTCCTTACAGGATGGGATGAAGAGGTGCCTACTCCCAGCTCCTGTCTCCCCCAGCTTCTCTCCCCACACGAGGCTCTGAACCACTGCTCTCCACCAAGGAAGAGTTGCTGTTCCTTCCACACTACACTACACATGTACACTGGCATAGCCAAAACTGCTCATCCCATGTGCCACTTTCTACAACCAGCTCCCTCTGAGTTCAGCTTTCATTGCAGTGAATGATATGAATTACCTTGGCTTTCCAGATAAGGCCTCTTCAGGACGTGCTACAACAGCACCATCGTTCTTCTCTTTCCCAGATAAGATCATCTCTGACAAAGGCAAGAACTGCATTTTTTTTCTGAGATATACCTTTTTTTTTTTTTTTTTTTTTTTTTTTTTTTTTTTTTTTCCCAGCCAACTTACAATCAAATTCCTACAAATAGGCTTAGCATTTTTCTCCTACTTGTTTTCAAAAGGTGGGCTCAGCTTAGAGGACAAAGGTTCCTCCTCTGCCTGGGTTGTGGGGCACTGAACAGGCTCCCCAGTGCAGTGGTGACAGCACAAAACCTGCCAGAGCTGAAGGAGCATCTGGGCAATGCTCTCAGGGACAGGGTGGGGTTGTTGGGGTGTCCTGTGCAGGGCCAGGAGCTGGAGTGGATGATCCCTGTGTGCCTCTCCCAGCTCAGGACATTGCCTGAGTTTATGACTCTGTGAGATGCAGGAAGGAATGGCCTGTCCCATGTTGCCCCACTTGAATGAAAGGCTGTGAAAATCTGACTTCCCACCACAGCACGGGCCAGGGCAGAGAGGGAAACACCTTCACTGCTGGTTATTTCAGCCTCTGACTGCCAATGCTGACACCACTGTGTCCACATGAGCTCCAGGAGGAGCAAACTGCTGTGAGGGAGGGGAAGAGGGTGCAGGTGCAATTGGCAGACACAGCACAGGAGAATCCTTGCAGGCAGCAGGAGAATTCCTGCCTGGGAGGATCATACAGGAAGGGATTATCCCAGTGAGGTTTTCCCCTGTCTCTTGTGCAGTCACAGGGGAGTTGGTGGAAGGGACATCTGGAGAGGACCAAACTCCTGGCCAAAGGAGGACTGATGACAATGTGAAATCAGGTCACAGCTTTGTACAGGGGAGTCTTGAGTGCCTCTGATGATGAGGCACCACACAGGAAGTCAGTTGAGCCTGGCTCCTTCTGTCAACTCCCTCTGTTCATAAGGGCAGGTGGGAGGAGGAGAAATGAGAAGGTCACTGGGAGCCTGACCCCTGCCCTCAGCCAAAGACTCTGCCACTCCAGTTTCCTCCAGAAGGCTGCTGGCTCCAGAGCCCTCAGCTCTTCAGTTCCTTACTTGTCCTCCCATGAGTGTTCCTGAGTGGAACTTGCGTGGCTGAGGTGCTCAGGGCCTCCTGGTTCTCCTCTGAAAGGCTCTTGTCAGCTGGGCTTTCCTCCTGCAGGCAGAGGTGAAGGTGCCAGACAGATGGCATTTCAGATTGCCCAACAAAAAATCTACTGAGCTGGTAAAACAAGGTACTTTTCCACTGGAAGATGAAGGGTACTTTTCCACTGGAAGATGACTCTGAAGGAAAAGACTGTTGGCAGAGCTGTGTGTGCCCTGGAGGGTTGGCTGGCCGTGGGCAGAGATCTGGGAGCTCTGCAGGGACAGTCCCCGGTGCTCTCCTCCCCTTGGCTGGTCTGCAGGAGGCAGCAGCTGGCTGGAGAAAGGAACTCCCTCCCGGCAGGGCTTGGCACACTGCAGGAGTGCCCATCCCGTGGTTCCTTGAGGCAAGGACAGATGTGTCCCACCTGTGCCAGGGGGAACCACTGATGCCTTAAGTTTTATCTTTCATGTATTTCAGGTTCTGTGCTGCCCAGGGGTGCAGTTCTGAGCTCACCACCAGTGTCACTCAGCTCTGCACAGAGCAGGGACACAAAACAAACCCTTTTCCTGCTGGATGGACACCAAGGACAACTTTCAGCCCAAAAGCACAAACAAGGGTGGACTGAAGGGAGAAAACAAGAAGGATGGGACTGCATCATCTGGAGATGTAATTAGACAATTAAATCCCAACATGCAAATGGACCAAAACTTCTAAAAATGTAAGATCTTGTGACCAGTCAGCCATTTTGTGACCATTTTGGGTCCACCTTGAGTGTAGTCCTGGTCAGGCTCTTGTCCTGCTCATGGTGGATCCTGAAGGCCTTTCAATAAATATCTGCTTTATTCTCTTAGCTCTGTCCAGTCTCTGTGTCAGGTCAGCCTTCCCAAGGCATCACCACCACCAGCACAGGGCTGGATCCCTCTTCTCTCACACTTCTCCTATTGCTCTGAACCAGTCTGGACACCAATCCTGTTCTGCTGAGAACATCCTTTTTTCCCAGCCTGTGGTCAGCCCCTGCAGCAGTGGACATCCCCAGCTAGTCTTGGAGGAGCTTGGCTGTGTCTTCCTTCCCCACCACCACCCAGACAGACACTGAATGGGAATGACCACTCCACATCCTTGCTGCCTCCCTTTGTACCAGCCTTTAGCAATCCCAGCCAGACCTTCTCCTGTCAGCATGCCCACAAGGATCTCAACATTTCTGCACACCCAGTTGTTTGAGAGCTATTGCTTTTCCTTGTCTCTAATGCCCACATTAGCATGAAGGAGAGGAGACACTTAAACATGGCATTTTTCTTGAGAAATCCATGTCAGCTGGCTGCTCCACTTCATTGTGGCCTGCTCTAGGTGCCTGCACATTTGATTACCTGCTCCAGTATTTCACTGTGTTATTGCCATGATGTGGATTATCTCTTATGTCTGGTTCCTTTTGTCTCCCTGCCTGAGGACAGACAAAATCTTGTCCGTTCCCTTGTTCTCAGGGAGAGCTGCCAGGAACTGTGAGATGGCATCAGTTCCTTAAATGATCTAGACAAATTCAGCAGAATTTCAGCAGACCCAGCTGAGGTGAAAATAAGTGGATTTCATTTATGTAAGCACCCTCAAACTGATTCTTCCCTTATTCAATCCACATTTCTCCCCCTTTGTAGTCAGTTAATTGCATTAATCACTTCATTAAAGTTAATCACTCTAGGAGCAGCTGAAGCAGAGAAAGCACTGAATTTTTCAGCCTCACCATTCCCTCTGTTGTTGGTTTTCCTTCTGTACTGAGCAGCACTTGCTTTTGTTGATCTGCCCAGCATCTTTTTTTTTTTTAACTAAGAGGAAACTGCAGCTGGGCAACCTTGCACATGACTTGAAAAAAGCAGGGAAAAGCCCTGGCCAAGTGCAGTGGGTGCCCAGGGGGAGGGAGGGACTGTGGTGATGGGCAGGATCCCCTCATCCACCTCTCCCTATGGGGATCTGCACCACCCCAAGGTCTGGGTGCTGCTCCTGTGGCTCTGCTCACCCTCACTGGATGGCAGAGGGTTAGAAGTTGTAAAAGTTTCCCAGAATCTGAGCCTGAAGCTCTTCCAGGTTTGTTTTTCCCCTTCATATCCACATTACTGCCTCCTTTCCCTCACTCCCAGCCTGTAACTATATAACAACCTGGGCAGTGTCACACAGTCCCACCCTCACATCCTCTCCAGAGGCTTTGCAGAGCCAGCCTGTCCTTGGGGCAGCTGCACATATACACTGTGCCCTGCACTATATTTATGAGGAGCAGTTTAGTCTTGAGCCCTTTCTGTTCAATAATACCACCCAAACAAGGCCAGCAGGAGTGGGGGAGATGGTGCTCCCTTTTCCCAGGAGCTTCTCTCCACCTGAGGTAGATGTGAAACTGCTTCTCAGGAGGCTCCTCACTCTGACCTTCCTGCCTTCTCCCAGGACCACCTGCTGTCCAAAGCTTTGGGGTGGGAGTGTTCTCTGCTGGCTCCCTCACAGCGAAATGCTCTTGGGTGCTGCAGGTGGTGAGGATTTATGAAGACAGGGTGTTGTCAGGGTCTCCCACTCAGTGGGCTGGTACAGCCAGACTGTCACCCCAGGAAGGCTGTGACACTCTGGTGTGCAGGGGGCTCTCCCATCCCTTGGGGACAACAGGAATCAGGAGCATCTTATCCTTGCTTGGACCTAAAGACACCCACTAGAGATGGAGATGGAACACACCCAGCACACAGATTAGATGAGTGTCAGGAGGGTGGGAAACAGAGACATTGTGCAATATTTTGTGCAGAACTCCAGCATTTCCATCACTCCGGCATCATCACACAGGACTATCCATGCTGGCCTTGAGGGGAAGACTGGAGATCATGGAAGTGGTGGGAAAGGTTGAGGCTCTGGGAAGACTGACATATAAGGGAAGATTCAGCATGACTGCTGTGGGCAGTGGAGCACAGCAAGCCCCTCATTAGTGCTGCCCTGTGCCTCCTGTGAGAGCCCTCCCTGGGAAGGGAGCACTGGAGCAATGATAGCACTGGCTGAAATGCTAAAGAAAATATCCTAACAAGATTTTCTGCAAATATTTTTGTGAAAATAAAAAACAGAAGCAGAAAACAAACATCTGCTAAAAGTGCAGTTTCAGTGTTTAGAAGCAAATAAGATTTTTTTTATTAGTGTTGGATCTTTTTAGCAAGCTATCAGCTTAGCCAGGAATCAAATGTCAGGGTTAAGTTTTCCTAGAATTGCTAATATCTCAGCAAAATCAGCTCAGCTACTTCTAAAGAGAAGAAAAGAACAGCTGACACCTGTCACCTGTTCACCTCTAAAAGTTGGAAGAGGAAACTGGTATTTTCTGTGAGCCCGGGGAACAAAGGGCCTCTTGCAGGTCACCTAAATGCCACCCACATCTGGGTGAGCTGCAAGCTGAAAATTGCCAAGCATGTGAAAACTTTTGTGCTGAAGCTGCTGTGGTGGGAGTTGTGAATATGCTGCTGTTTGCTGGTCTGAGCAAAGTGCAGCCTGTGCTGCTCTTTCCTGTCGGCATCACTGAGGCTGCCCCAGACAGAAGCTGTGGGGACAGAGCAGGTCCTTCTCCCCTCTGCCACTGCCTTCAGAGCTGGCCTTGTGGACAGCTGGTGGCACAAGAGAGCCCTGTCTGTGCCAGGGAGCTCTAGAGATGCCAATGGGCGGCAGCTTCTTTTCCCAGCAAGATCCTTTGTTCTCCCCATCCTTACCTGAGTGGACAGCCACCCTTCTGTAGCCATACCCCAGCCCTTCATGTCCCTCTGCTGTGCCTGTTTGACCTGGCTGCTATTTGGGAGGACTCCTGCCTCTCCCACCTCTCCTGTCAGAGTGGTGTGGGGAGGTAGAGCTCTGATAGACTCAGGGAAGGCCCTAAGGATTGCACAGCTGTGTGCTGGCTGACACCTCAGCCCTTTTCCTGCTGTGTGGGCAGACAGGCTGCCAGCTCCTGGTGACAGATCTCTGCAGACAGCTCAAACCCAGGGAAGGGAAGGGAAGGGAAGGGAAGGGAAGGGAAGGGAAGGGAAGGGAAGGGAAGGGAAGGGAAGGGAAGGGAAGGGAAGGGAAGGGAAGGGAAGGGAAGGGAAGGGAAGGGAAGGGAAGGGAAGGGAAGGGAAGGGAAGGGAAGGGAAGGGAAGGGACACACTCTCCTGTCCCTTCCCTTGTCCCACCTGTTCACACAGTGCTGTGAGTCCCACTCTGTGCTCGGGGTATTGGTGAGACCAGCTGGAACAGACTCTTCCAGCCTCCAGTGCATTCAGTTTGTTCCAGACCTAATGCTTCCCTTCTTGCTCTGCTCTGTGCAGAGTGTGAGTGTCACACACCCCTGCCCCAGCCCTCCTGCCATGGCAGGGGCCCCTGTGCCTGCAGCTGCTCCCTCTGCATCACACAGAGTTTCTTCTGAGTCCCAGCAGCTGTGCCAGGAGCTGTCCCCGGGCTGAGCTCTTGCAGAGCCTGCAGGGTGTGCAGGGCTGCAGCACAGCATGGCCAGGGATGTTCCCAATGCAATCTGCTGCTCAGCACAGGGCTGGAGCTGGCTTTCCTAGAAATGACAACACCATGCACTAGTCAGGAGTCTTCTGGGTTTTTTTCACTCCCTCTGTGCCTGTGCAGAGAGGTGTTCCAGAACTTCAAGCATGGAGCAGTTGCTGCCTGCTTGTGTTTGAAAAGCATCATCCTGGCAGGGCTCCTGGCTGCTTCACAGGGGAGGCAGTGGCTTGGAAGCAACAGCCCTTTGAAGTGACTTTGAAGCCCTTTATGAAGTGACTTCATAAAGCCACTGCAGAGAGCCTGATTCCTGTGGTGCCAGTGAAATTGGTTATGCAGCTGCTGAAGGACTGGTGGCTTTTGAGGAATGAAAATATGGACCAGTGGGGGTTTTGTTTCTTCTCAAAGATAGAAAAAGCCAGTGAGGTGCAGCCTCTCTGGTGGAAACCTGCACAGACAGGAGTCCTTCCCCCTCTCCATGCTGCCATGGATGGCAGCCCTTCCTTCACTCCAGGACACAAAACTGTCCTCTCAGGCTTGACACAGGCCGTGGCAGGGGGGATAAGCCAGCTTGGAGCCCTCCTTGGCTGCTGCCTGGGCTGTTCTGGGGGATAGTGGGGGTCTTGGTGGACAGGGAGGGTGGGAAGCTCCAAATTTCAAGTGCAACCTCCTTCTGTGTGCACTGGGACACAGAGGTACAAGGGAGATTGTGGGTGGTGGCCCAGAAAAAGTGAGCTCCAGTATTTATCTGTGGCCTTCTGGCCTTTTTCTTCCTCTGATATTCTGCATTGCTGGCGAAACACGAGATCCCAGGGTCCCTTCACTGCTATGAAGCTGTCAGTTTTATTGTGAATTTTCAGCTTTTGGAGCCACTTACATCTCATGGGGTACAGAGAAGGTCATGTCAGTGAATAGAGAGAGCCAGTTGCTCTTTAGCCTGCTAATTCCTCTCCTGTAATTTTGGGAACAAGCCTGCAGCTAGCCAAGCAGTAGCCAAAGCATTGGCTACATCCAAGGGGCTCAGCAGGAGATTTGTTCCATGACAGAGAACTAAGCAGTGGTGCCTTGAGTACCTCCAGCACAGAGCCAGAACATCAGGCATGACCAGACACGCTGGACATCATCCCCCAGACTGTCCATCCACAGTGACCCCCAACATTGTTAATTATTCACCTATTGCCCTTTTTCTGGACAGTTTTTCACTCATCCTCCATCTCCTCCAGCTCTGAGGTCCTAAGTGCCCTCATGTTCACTTTTTTTCCTTTTCTTCCTCTCCACCAGCATCACTTACTCTCAGACCAATCCTGCCTGTTCCCCCACCTGGATCCCCATATTATTTTACTGGGCTCCTGGGTCCATTTCCAGCCCAGGATCCTTCTCATGTGTTCTTTCTCTGCCCTCCAGAATCTGGGTTCTTTTCCAGGAGTTCCACATCCACATTCTAGTCCTCCCCCAAGCCTGTCCCCAGCAGAGCTGCAGCATGGCCTGTGCAGACAAATGCTTGCAAGGTTTTAGGTGCTAAACTCCAGCTAGTTCCCATTGAGTCTGTGTGAACTAGGGCTTTTCAAACACTTTTAATGTTCCCAAATTTGGGCATCTTTTCTCTGGGATAGCAGGAGGCACATCTTGACATACACACCACCACCTCTGCCAAATGTCTTGTGCTGCTCCACAGCCTGGATCTGCTAGAGCTTCTCAAAATGCAAGTCGTAAGAATTTTGGGGGAAAAAAAAGGGAAAACTCTACTGGTTTTCTCTAATCTCCTTCTCTGATGCAACTTCACTGATTTCAGTGTGATGTTATAAACAAATCCAGGACAAGATAAATACATGGCATGAGGACTCCTGGTCCTGAGCATTCATCAAAGTTATTGACAAATAGAAAGAGGCCCTTGAGATGAGAAGTGTTGAGTGACCTGAACCACAAAGATTATTTCTCACTTGCTTGTCATTCACAACAAGCCCCACTTCAATCTTGAATGTTAAATTTAAGCTGCAATTGCCCTAGACTCACATTTGGTTTACTTCAGAGGTACCAGGCATTTTGAAAAGGGTGATGCTGATGCCAAAATCCAGGACATTTTATGTAAGATGAGCTCAGAGGAATTAAAGCTGTCAAAACACAGTTCTCTAAAGTGCCATGAGAGCACACTTGGTCTGCCCAGATCAGCCCAGAGAGGCCTGCACCCAGGACTGTATTTGCCAGCCCTCTGCCCATCCTGTGATGATCTTTCTTTCCTGGAAAGCTCTTCCATCTTCCAGCTGGAGTTTGTCCTGATAGTCAGAATAACAAACACATGTGATTTTGACCAGGAACACCACAGTGCTTGGATTGTTCTTGGCACATGAAGGTTCTTCTAAGCACTCCCTGATGCCCACTGAAATGTTCAAGCAGATCCACATCTACCCAGTACCCTACTCCTCCCCATTTCTCACTTGGTTTCCTTAAATGAGCCAGAACAGGGACACCACTAACAGGAATAATTAAGAAAGGTGATCTCTGAGCTTAAACATCCACAACTGCAGCTGGTGGACTGAACTATAATATTTAAAATTCACTCTGCGAGGGTATATCACACACATCCTGTCTGAGACCTGAAATCCTCCACTTCCCTCCCAGCCTGTGAGACCAGACAGAGTGCAAGGACCTACCTGGAGCTCTGTCAAAGGGCACAGGCTTGGATTTCTCATACATTTACAGCATGCAAATGTTTCAAGGGTCAAGAATTATTCAGTGACAGACACTAACTGCAGATCACAGACAGACTCAAGACAGTCACCACCTGGCCACAGTCAAATTATAGGAAGATGCAGGCAAAACTGTCCCATCTGTTCAATAATTAATTATTGACCTTTCCTGTGCCTGAAGTCCTGGAGCAATCCCTCTGCCTGCACCACATAAACACCCTGATGGTCTGTGTAGACTGGGAGTGCCTCACCTTTCAGTGCTGTTTAGCTCAGCCCGACATGCCATGTTTCAAAACGTTCCAGGGCTTGCGTTTCTGCACCAATCTAAACTTGTTGGAGTACAAACTCAGCTTTTCCTGCTGCACTCAGTCTGCTCCACAGCCCCAGGCACTGCTGAGCTCTGACCAGCCACTCTCTTGTTCAACTCAATAATTCCCAGCAGCAGGAATTGCCACTTTGGAGGCACCTCATTCACAGCTAGGACAGGAGAATAATTTTTCAGCCAAGGACAGCACACGCAGCATTGCCAAGATCCATATCACACAACCAAGGAAATTTAAGATATATTCTGTACTTACTGAACTTTGTTGCTTCCCTCCTCCTTTCTCCTATTTTCTTTCCTACCCTTAGGTACTTTCACAGACATCTTACATTTTCCTGTCTAATTTCTTTTCTCCAGCCCTTCCAGTTGTCTCACCTTACCGTGCCTCTGCTGTTAGCACCAGGCTGCTGCAGCTGGTTCTTGCACCATGTCCACTGAGCAGGACCTCTGAGCTCTCTGGCTGGTGTTGCAGGAGTGGGGAAGGAGCAGTCTGGTGATGGGCTCCCCCAACAAACAGAGCTGGCCCCTAGGCCAGTGCAAGTGCCTGCAGCAGATCAACTCCAGCCTCCTGCCCAGAGGGTCAAAATGTGCTCTTCACCCTGAGGGGAAGGCTCAGAGCTGGGCAGGAGTAGCACAGCAGCTTCCACAGCGAACAGGAAAGAGCTGTGAAGGGGTCAGAGGGTGAAGATCACCCCCAAATCTGGTCCTACTGAGATAGAGGATTCCCTTAATCTGTTAATCCCTTCTCCAGTTCTGTGGTACCGTGGGGTCAATGCACACTCAACATGATAAAAGTACTGCAGGAACGAAACACTAATAAATAACTTTTATATTCTTCACTTCTTCAGTTGTGACATATATAAAAGAGATAAAATGGGCCCTCTGAGAATCCAGCCTTAGCTCTTATCTTCCGTTTGAACTGCTAAGTGCCAGCTTGGTTATTACTCATGCTCTTGACATTGAAGTTTTTCCTTCAGCAGTAACTCTTGTGCTGAGGTTGCTGTGAGTAATCTCTGGGAATTAGGCAGCCGCATGCTCAGGCAGACACTCACCAACACAGCTGAGCCCCGATGCCTGCTCCCTTCTCCCTCTGCTAAGCCCCAGCAGAGCTGACTTTGACCATTCCCTCTTCCTGCGCTCAGGGATGGGGAGCACCAGTGAAGGTAAGACCCTGTGTGCAGGGAGACATCACCAGCCTGTCTTGCCTGCATACAATCACAGTCTCCTGAGCTGGGAGGGACCCCCAGGATCACCCAGTGCAGCTCCTGGCCCTGACCAGAACCCCCAGCAATCCCACCCTCGGCATCCCTGGCAGTGCTGTCCAAACACTCCTGGAGCTCTGGGGCTGTGCCCATTCCCTGGGGAGCCTGGGCAGTGCCAGAACCATCTGGGGGAAGAATCTTTTCCCAAAATCCACCCTGACCCTCTCCTGACACAGCTCCAGCCATTCCCTGGGTCCTGGTCACTGGCCATGACAGGGAGGACAGCAGTTCACATACAGGATGGTTCTGCTGGCCAGGGGACAACTTCATTCACAGAGCCCCGACCTGACTCCATGGACCAGCAGAGTTCACCAGCCTGGCCCAAAAGCCCATGGGGACACAGGGGACACAGCTGTCCTCTCCAGCTGGCTGGGCATGGGGAGAGTCACTTGGCTTTCAGGTGGTCAGTAGCAAGTTCAATGGCAGGTTGTCCTGGCAGAGTCCAACTGGTGCCATTGGTGTGGGGTTCACATACACCAGTCAGGATGTCACCAGGATCCAAGGTGATGCAACAAAAATGAGATGAATTTAGCTCATTTCCCAAGACTTATCACAAAGTCTGAGTTGTTCAGGTTGCATGGGGGCAACAGAACTGGCTGCAAGGGTCTGGCATGTGGGTTTAGGACACCTCCTCTGACATCAGCCTACAAGGGGGAGCTGCAGCATTGTATCCCCAGTGTAACTCAGTCCATAGGGATTCATCTTTACTACACCTTTTCCAGAGCAGTATCCCAGAATAATTCTCTCTTTCACTTTTTAAAATATATCTCCTTGCTAACCAGAAAAGCAGTTTTATTATAAGACACCTGGCTACTGCTAAAAACCTTTCTGAGGATGTAGCTGTCCCTGTTCAGTCATCACAGCCTGCTCAGCCTCTCGTCACAGGAAACCTGTGGATCTGCTGCCACTGTCAGGTGCGGATCTGCTACAGCCCGTGCTGGGAAAGCAAACCCACAGTGCCTCCTGAAGGGACACCACTCAGCTGTAATGATCCTCCAGGATGTGAAGCCTGCTGGCCAGGATGTGGGGCACTCCCAATCATCCAGGTGCCCAGCTGAAGGCTTTACCTCACCAGAGGGGAAGCCTTTGGCCAGAATTTTAATGGACCTTAGTGATGGTTTGGCTGGTTCAGCTGGAGATGTAGGCAGCCAGATCTGAGCCTGATTGAAGAGATGAGGTGCTCAGCCTGAGGTGGGACCCTGCCCCAGTGCTGCTGCTCGGGGTACAGAGCACCTCAGTGCACTGAGTGTGAGGTCTGACCTATTGCTGTAAAGACAGTGATATCCATGAATTTTTGGGAATGCCCATGATATCCATGCCTGAGATCTTTGCCTGCACTTACCAGCTAAGATTATGAATACCCAGAGCCAGTCTGACCCCAAAACCCAGGCCCTTCCTTAGAGAAGGAATTCACCTGTCCTTTACAGGCTGAAACCCACCTGAGCACACACACAGCTCTCTTCCAGCCACACCCAGTGTCCAGCCTGATCAGAGCAAACCAATAAACCAGACCAATGATCCCTTCCACCTCCAGACTATGCCTTATTTCCTCTGCAAACTCTCAGTGTCTCCTGTCCCACCCAGTACTGTTGCTATCACAAAAGGAGCTGCTATGGAGAGGGCTTCAGTGCCCTCCAAACTGAGACCCTTCATTGCCTGAGCATCTCTGGTAGGAGAGGACAGCAAATGAGGCAGGACACAGCATTCCAGCAGAGCAGGAACGTACTCAGAACCTGCTGTGGAACCATAGCAGAACAGAGACCTGCCTGTCCTGGTAGTTGTACTTGCCTCTAGAGTAAAATCTCTTTCAGAAATGCATGTGATTTTAATATAGAGTATTAGAAATTAATATTCCACTGTTTCCTCCTTTCCGGGGAGTGAGGCCAGGTGTTTCTTTCTGAAAATGGTTCTGAATCAGACACGTATTTTTCCAGCCAGAAAATTCCAGCATGAAAAATCTTATGCTAAGGAGCTGCAATAAAATTGATCTTTCATCCAGAATAGACAAAGCTTGTCTTACTCTGTTGCCTTCCCCCTCTTATCACCCCTGGCAGGAGGCGGTGGGTCCTGCTGACCTCGTGTTTCAGGGACAGAACAAATGGCTTCTCCAGCAGCTCTCTGCTGGCAGGTCTCCTCCTGGCCCCTGCTGTGCTGGGAGATTGGTCCTTGCAGACCCTGTGAGTACAGTCCACAGCAAAACGAACTGCCTTCCCTGCAGACTTTTCACCCAGCCATTGTAAATCCTGCTGGCCTGGTGCCAAGCACTACGCTAGACACAACCATAATACAGTCATTTTTCTTCTGCACGCTGGAGAAGGAAACAGCAGAGATGCTGTTCTTTCAAATAATTTAACAAAATACAGATCCCAGCTCAAGGTAACTCTTTAACCTCTTCAGTGAGAGTCCTCAGGGCTGTGCTGTCCTGCAGCCTGTCTGACCACAGCTGCATGCAGGGGATTTTCAGGGGCAGGAGCTCTGTGCTGGTGTCAGAAAGCAGATCCACTTCCAAGGGTGCTGGTAGGGAGCAACCTGGATAACTGGGGTGATAGCAGCTGACCCTGCAGGGGATTTCATGCAGCGATAGCATAGATGGATGATTTGCTTCTGGGAAGAATCATTCATGCCTGGTGACTGGAGGAAATCAATAAGAGGAAATGCTGTTTCAGAAAAAGTTTGTGTCTCTCAGACCTGGTCTGCAGCAGCACCCACAGTGTCCCAGGCAGTCTCTGCTCCCTGTGCATGCTCTGATTTGCTCCAAAACCTTGAATTGCTGGCCCTTCCTGCTCCTCTCCATGGATGCTGAGCCCAGTGGACACAGCAATGCCACACAGCTGAGCCAGTGAAGCTCCAGATACACAGATCAGGGGAACCATGGAAACTTCTCTTACTTCCAGATAAGAAGGCAGGTCAGGTTTGTCTGTTTGCATTAGAAAAGAAATGCTAATGACTTTCTTTTTAAGCTCAAGAAGATGAGCTTAAACATTAGGCCTAAAGCCACTGTATGATGGCCAAACTCTGAATTTCCAGGCCATCCCTCTGCAGCATGCCAGGAGAACATTCCCAGCTACATTTCGACACCCACGAGCTGTGGGGTCATTCCACGATGAGCAGTGTCCAGCTCAACCACCAAGCCAAGCAGCTTCAGGCACTGAGGAGCTGTGGTGGGCACACACCTGCACAGCTCTGTGGGAGCCAAGGACCACCTCTTGGGCTCAAAGAGGAGCTTAGGTGAGTGCCAGAACCCTCTGGGGGAAGAATCTTTTCCTAAAATCCACCCTGACCCTCTCCTGACACAGCTCCAGCCATTCCCTGGGTCCTGGTCACTGGCCATGACAGAGAGGACAGCAGTTCACATACAAGATGGTTCTGCTGGCCAGGGGACAACTTCCTCCATTCAAAGAGCCACAACTTGACCCCATGGAGCAGCAGAGTTCACCAGCCTGGCCCGAAAGCCCATGGGGATACAGGGGACACAGTTGTCCTCTCCAGATGGCTGTGGTATGGGGAGGAAGCTTCCGTATGCTTCCCTGTCCCACATCTGAACCCCAGGTGCTGCTCCGTGGTCAGTCAGGGAGAGCTGCCCTCATGGACAGGTCACACACCACGAGCAAGTGGCTTTGTCAGCAGCAGCAGCAGCCACTGGAGCTCCTGTGCAGGGCCAAAGTACCACCACAGACATGCAGGCAGCAGGGAAGGGCCCTGCCTGTGCCATGTGGTGCAGAGCTTTACAAAGCCCACAGATCCTGCCTGGGCCCTGCAGACAGAAAGGGCTTTTCCAAGGAAAAACAGGACAGGAAAGACCCAGTAATCCCCAGAAAGAAACACCAGCACATTCCTCCAGGCAAGCAGTTACGTGACGGGCGGCAGAGACACTCCCCAAGGCCGACAAGTACCATGTGTGGAAATTTCAGTTCCAGCTCTGCAGCAGGGCTATGGTCATGGAGGAGGTGGAAGTCAGCCCTGCCAAGAATTTGGGGCTCTGCTCCATGGTGCTGTCTGCACGTGCTGTGCCCTCTGCCAGACCTGCCCTCAGCTCAGGCTGGCTCTGTTGTGGGATGTTGATGTGCTTATTGCATGTCCTGCTCTGGTCCAGGGCACTGGGGAGATGGAACTGGATGGGGGACATGGTCTCTAGTTCTTTGAAAATGTGAATCCAGCATCCCAAGTACCCTGAACGGGTTCTCAACACCAGGATCCTTGTGCTCCATCTCGAACAGCAGAGATATAAACATTACCAGGAGCTGGAGTTGGAGCACAACTATCTAAAGAAAAGAGCCACTTCTTTATTTTTTATTTGGGGAAAATAATCTGACACCAGATTTCTTCCGCTCCCTTTCCCCCCTACATGCCCTGCCAGCCACCCTGGTACTTTCTGGGGAAAAATGGGGAAATCTGAAGCAACCTCTTACTTGGATATGTTCTCTGTAGCAGTAGATGGAAAAACAGTGAAAAGACCTCAGTGTCACAGCAGCTGAGTTCAGCTTCTAGGAAAGTGCCACCAGCTGTACTGCTTTCCTCAGTGCATTCACTACAGCTTTCTGTGTCTCATGACTTGCCTTCTGCAGAGGTGTCACCAGGAAATCTGTCACCACTTGATGTCTGAGAAAGCCAAAGAGAGGGGAAGGAGTCCCTGGGACTGGGTGCAATGGAACAGTGACGGGGCTGAGTGTCATGGGCTGGGCCCAGCTGCTGGCAGAGCATTTCTGTGCTGCTGTAGGAGCATTTCTGTGATTCTGAAAGAGCATTTCTGTGCTGCTGCTGCTTCTGCTGCTGCTGCACATCTCATGTGGGAGTCCCGGGATAATGGTGCTGACGGGAAGCAGCACCAAGGCAGGCAAGCAGACAGACAATAAAGAGGCTCCTTTTCCTTTCATGAGCTCTCATCCCCTGTGGCAGGTTTATAACAGTTGACTCCAGCAGCGCTGGGCCTGTGGAGCTGGGAAGTCGTTACCCGTCTGGGAGCTGGCAGGGAATGGGAACATTCACCTGGGATGGGGCCCAAAGCGTCACCTTTCCAGAGCCTTGAACTTTCTGGGTGAATGACTTAGTTTAGATTAAAGGAATCAACAAAACCAAGTGTAAGGCATTCTCTGCTGGTAAAACGGGATCAGCACTGCCTGCACTGCCAGAAGGCTCCTGGGAATTTAAAGGAGAAGCAGACAGAAAGCAAATACTTGGAAAAGCAGAAATCTCAATTACTGGGTGATGTTCTGGGTCCAGGAGGATGCACAGTCAGAGAGGAAGTTTTTTGGTTTCAAAGACACACTCGTGTTTTGATAGCTCAGTTACTTTTTTTCCCCCAATAACTTCCAAGGAAAAAAGAAACTGTCTGCTCAGAGATTATCTCTGCAGTGATATGTGGAAAGCAAAGCAGAGCTGTAAAATATCTCCAGTTAGGGATCACAATCTGGAAGAAGAAAACAGGAAACATGAACCCAGTGGAAACCCAAAGATAAATGATCATCCAGCTAAAGAGATTTTGAGACAGGGAGATTTTTCCTGCTAAAGAAAGAAGGGTTTGTGGAAGCTACACCTCATCTTATACATCAGGAGAAGACTTTCCATGCAGGAATGAGGCAAAGAAATTATTGCCTACCTTGGGGAAAAGGATAAAAAGGATAGGAGGAGCATTTCAGCTCTGCAGACAGCACTGTGATGCATGTGACACGGAGAGCTGTGACACGGGGAGCAGACCCGTGACAGAGCTGGCAGGGAGCGCTCGGGTCCTGTGGCAGAGTTATTTTTCTCTGCAGTGAACTGAGGTCAGTGAGGGGACACCACTGCCCATCCCCTTCTGAGACCTGAGCTGTGCTTTGTGCTGGGACAGGGCTGTGCTGGGCTCAGCTGCTGCAGGGAGCCATGGAGAGCACAGCACAGCCACCCAACCCTGCCATGGCCACACCGTCCCCGGCACCAGGAGCACATGGATGTGTCTGCAGGAGTGAGCACCACAGGGAATTGCAGCTGCTGGCCAGCCTGAGAGGCAGTGATTTCCCATCCTGTCCCCTCAGGCCTTCTGGACTGGCTTCTGCAGTGGCCATGGGAGCTGTCCCACCATCGGTGTCTTTCTGACCTGGAAGATGCATCCTGGCATTTCCCAGCTCTGCCACTTGTGCCTCTTGACTCTGAAAGAGAGCATTTGGAGAATGGCTGCTGGCAGCTTTCCCACCCAGTCTCACATCTGTGGGGCCAGCATGCACCCCAAATTACTGTGTACCCAAAGGGTTGGCACCGTTCTGTGCCCACTGACATCACAGCCAAGGGGGGAGTGGGGGAGGCTGGGGGAAACCCTCAGCCCATGACACTGGGAGGCAGAAATCCCATTGGCTTAAAGGGAGCGAGGGCTTCACTTTGCTCTTTAGTTATGCACTTTGTCATAGATCCGCCTGGGAGCTTTTTCAAAACAACATCCAAGGGAGCTGCCATGACCCGGGGGACTGGAATGTGTCCCTGGGAAAGCCCTGCCAGGCACAGAGCATATCCCTGCTGAGGGATGAACCTGCCACTGTGTCCTGTCCTGCCTCTGAGGGAACGTGACCGCAGTCCCACGCGGGCCGGCCACAACAACTGCACTCGTGCCCAGCGTGTTTGCTCCCCTACTCTCCCATCTGCCTCTTGCTGAAAATGTGCTGGCCCTGGATGTGGATCACACACCCCAAGGACTGCCTCCAGCTGTACCAGATTTATGGCACAAGCTGCGTGGCCTGTGCCTTGCAGTGCCAAGGGTGGGGGGCTGTTGACACCTCAGACGTCTCATAAATCCTCCCCAGAAGGAGCTGACTCTCCCAGCAGCACTGCCCCCATGGCAGTGGGTCTCTGGCTCACAGCTTCTGATCACTCTCAGGGCAAAGAGCAGCCCTTGGGATGTCTCAGAGCTCTTACAAGACCCAATGAGTGGGATGACTGACTGTGCAGGGCATCAAAAATCAGCTCTCCTGGAAACGTCTCTTTCCTCAGTGTCTGAGGCTGTGCTTGGTCCCCTCCTCTCCTCCAAGCCCAGCTGCCTGCCTGCATTCCTGCCTACACCTGGAAAACTTGCATGGTTTTAAGCCTGCACCTGGCTTTGCACATGTTAAAGCCAGAGCAGCACTGCATGAAACCCCTGGGGAGATGCAGCCCGAGGAGGGTTTCCCCATCGAGCTTCTTTTGAACAATTTAGAGCCAAAGATGCTTGTTCTCTCCATGTGTTTTGCTTTGGTGTCTTGCTGGTCATTTTTTTCCTTTATTTGAGTGTGTTATTTTAACCTCATGCCACTTAATAATACCAGAAACAGAATGAATAATAGTGCCAGGCTCTTCAGCTATTTGCTCAGTGTTTCCCTGGGGTTTAGTGCATGCCTGCCTTCCTATCCTCATTCCCTGTCAGTCTTTTCCAGCCAGGCAGAGCCTGTGTTCTGTGCCTGGGGAGGAATGACATCCCCAGCTGCAGCACAGTGCTCACATTCACCCTGTGTGGCCCTGGCAAGGCCAGAGATGCCAAACACAGAGATGAGGCCAGAAGACACAGTGGTGACTCTCTTGGGTTTGCTCTGCAGTAAAAGCCAAAAAAGAACCAATAGGAGTTTCCTATATCCCAGCCAGTCCCTTGTTGGAAAAACTCAGTTCTACAGAGATGGGGCTACTGAGAGGCATTTTTCAATATTTTATTCCATTATCAATCTCGTAGAAGGGTGAGACACAAGAGATGTAAAACTCAACTACATTCTATCAGAAGCCAAACTATTTCTTTGTTACAATACCTTATAAATGTTTTCAATAAACCTATCAGCTTTTGCCACACAATGCTGCTAATATTTCTAACACCAATCACCAATTATTTTACCCCACATGGTCTCACTACAAGGCATCTTTCACAGTTCTAATTCTCCAAAATATCTGGTCTCTTTGCAAGGCCATAATTTGAAACTTGTTTTCAGTTCAGTTTCTCTCTCAACAATGTCTTCTCTATCCCATGGCCTTTCTCAGTCAGCACAGCTTATCCCAGAGTTTGCACACAGATGGACAAGACTCTGTGAGCTTTCAGTCAGGCTTTAGAACCCTCTACAAATCCATTTCTCATGGTCCCTGACTCACGGGTCTCTACAAGGTTCCCATGCTCCCCCAAGGCTCCCTGCTCTCTTGTGGCCAGGGTTTGTGCCTTTCAAGGGGTGGCCAGAGAGCACCTTGACCCCACAAGCCAACAGCTGCACCAGAGACTCTGCAAGGAAGCACTGATCTCCTGGAGCAGCTCTCACTCTCTTCAGGTTTTTTTTCCAGGACAGGATTGTTGTCCTGGTGTCCATGGCAGAAGGAAACTCTTACAGAACACATCATTCCACGTTCTCTTTTGCATCCTTGGGTTGTTGGAACAGATTTGGAGCAAGCTTGGCTATCTGGGGAGATTACAGTGTCCACAAATGAGCAGTGGGGAAGAAGGGGAGAGGAATTCCCACATTCTTCTGGTTAGTCTGCCAAACTCAGCCCTTATTCCTGAGGAAGACAGAGGGAATGCTGCCTCAGCTTGTCAGGCTCACTCAGCCTTTGTGTAGAACTCTGAATTTTGGCATGAAATCCTAACCAGTAATGACAAAGTTGGGAAAAGCTCAGCCCTGAGTTTTGACAGTTTTGGAGGCCAAGCTTTCCTCCTGCCCATGTATTTGACACCCCAGAGCTCTCACATCTTCAACCCTATCCCTGATGATGTTTCTCCTACCCTGTCTATGTTCTGGCCAACCTTCAGGGAGTTCCCACCTATCCTTTCCCTTGTCTGATGCTGACCCAGGCTGCAGGTCTCAGCTCTGGGCATTCTCTTCATGGAAACTGAGACTTGAAAAGTAACCTGGGAGTGTGCAGAGGTCTCCTGGGTCAGGATTCTCAGCTGCAGCAGAGGTTTATTTCCTTCCTACTTCCCACACCCTGAGGTGGCATCAGCATGCTGAAAACAGCAGCCACTCATGCAACTACTGTCCCATGTTACAGGTTGGGAGGGTGAGGCATGGAGAGCCTCCCTTACAAAGGGCTGGGAGCTGAAAATCAGCACACAAGAGTTTATAAAGAATTGGTCCTTGAGCTCCGCCCCATTCATGTTTATTTTTAACAAAAGTTGGAATATTGTTCCAAAGGACTGCAAGAGGCCAACAGTGTACAAATATTTACAAAGCATAGAATAAACTGTCAGCCTCTTAACTTGACATCATTCCCAGCTGAAATTGTGGCAAGCTGGTACAAGACTACTCCGAGACAATCAAAAGCTGTTTCTGCTCTTAAAGCATGAATTCAATAGATAATTTTATGGAGTTCGGTCTGTAAACACCCTGGCCTTCCCTAAAGGCTGAAACTTGGTGATATTTTGTTCTTGAAATTCTCACTGACCAAAAATGACATTTGCACAGTCAGACCCTAAAATGTGTCTGCTAATAGTCATTCTCAGATGCTGCTGCAGGAGTTTCTGGGGAGAGGAACATTGCTGTCCTGCTCTAAACCCCACACAACACGAGCTCCTTAATGCTGATCAGGGGAAAATTATTCATGTTGGGGAAAAATATTTGCTGCTGTGCTTTTCAAAGCTGAAGAAATGTGTTGTAGTAGAAAAACATCAGTATTTAGTGCTCATAGCATTTGAGAGGTGGAGGTAATTGAGGGTTTGGTTAGCTGGGCATTACAGAGAGTGCATTTGGATATAGAATCATAGAATCACTGAGGTTGGAAAAGCCCTCCAAGACCACAGAGTGCAACCTGTGCCCAATCTTCACCTTGTCCCCAGCCCAGAGCTCTGAGTGCCACCTCCAGTCCTTCCTTGGACACCTCCAGGGATGGGCACCCCAAACCTCCTGGGCAGTTCCAAGGCCTGACCACTCTTTCCATGGAGAAATTCCTGCTGATGTCCAACCTGAGCCTCCCCTGGCCCAGCCTGAGGCCGTTCCCTCTCCTCCTGTCCCTGTTCCCTGGGAGCAGAACCTGACCCCCCCAGCTGTCCCCTCCTGTCAGGGAGTTGTGCACAAGGTCCCCCATGACCCTCCTTTTCCCCAGGCTGAGCCCGTTTCCCAGATCCCTCAGCCCCTTCTGATCCTCCAGCCCTTTCCCCAGCTCCATTCCCTTCCCTTCCCTTCCCTTCCCTTCCCTTCCCTTCCCTTCCCTTCCCTTCCCTTCCCTTCCCTTCCCTTCCCTTCCCTTCCCCTCCCTTCCCTTCCCTTCCCTTCCCTTCCCTGGTCTGAAGCCAGATACATTTTATAATTTCAAGAAGTAAGATTACAATGTCATGGGCAGGACAATGCATTGCACCCCAGAAAGCCATGACCTTAAAAGTGACTTTGGGGTCACTGCTGACAACATTAGCAAATATTGCCTGAGCAATGCTCTGTCCCCATATAGGAACACAATCCTGCCTGCAGAGACTGGATGACACTGACTCTGAGAATGGTGTCAAAGTTATCTGTTTATGACATTGATAAGACCTCACTGGAAGAGCCTTCCTATTTTTACCCTTATGAGTTTCTTTTAAGATACTGAAAAGTGAAAAAAATGAAAGGGTTCTGAAATGAGCTACAGAAAAACATCATGTCTAAAGGGCATGTTTTAGTGAGAGATTAAAGTAGGTCAATTAATTTAACTTATCCAAGAAAATATGATGAAGTGACTGAACAGTGTTTATAAGGCCACATTTCTACAAGCAGAATCTTTGATTTAGGGGAAAAATAAGGAGCAGGGCTTATGGCTGCTGGTGGAAGTGAGACGATACTAGCTGTAACAGAGGTGTCCAAAAAACTCACAAAACCAACATCTCAGCCCAGGGATGTGATGGCTGCTCCTTTTCCCCAGGAGTGTGGCTGGACCCCATTTTCCACCTGGAGAGTAGCACAGGGACATCCCTGGGCATGACCCCTGCCCCTGGCTGCCCCTGCCTTGCAGCCAGGGATTGGTGAACTGCCCTGAAAAGCAAAGGCTTGTTGTGCTGCCTGTTCCCTGGAATTGTGCTGAGATGCTGGAAAGCATCTGAAGGAGTCATAACCTTGATGCATTAGACCCCAGCAGTGATGGCTGGATTTGCAAGTTGTGGGAAGTACTGGCTGCTCTGAGTCCAGGTATGTGACAGCAACTTAAATTAAGACTGTGAATTCATCTTTTGCTGCAATATAAGGCAGCAACCGACTTCATTGGCAAGAGAATTTTGTCTCAGCTAACAATAAATAAGCCTTTCTTCCATGCCAACAGCTGCTTACAGGTCGTACCTAAGCATGGAAACCAACACAGATTGTCAAAAACAATAGGGATCCACCCTTACTGCTGCAGCTTGACAGCTTTTGAGGGATGTGGAAATACACAGGGTAGGAAAGCAGCTGGATTTTCCTGGCTGGGCATTCCTAGGGAATGACAGCAGCTGGCATTGCACAGAGGAGCAAACACGGTGCCCCTGGCAGATCAAGATGCTTCTGAGCCCTGGCTGGCCAGAAGCAGAGAGCTGGGTATGATCTTGGAGGCTCTTACTTTGTATGTCAGTGGCTGCTCTGAGTAAATGTGCCGGGTGATTTGTTATCTTGACCTCAAACAGCAGAAAGATTGCTGGCATGTTTTCAGCTCCAAGCATGCAGGATAAATGCTTTCAAACTGCAAGGTCTCTCCTGGAGGTGGGAACTCAGGATCTGCCTCTCAGGTTTCTCTGGGGTGAGGCACAGGTGCTTTTCAGGCACTGCAGTTCATGGGGGCAGCTCTCCCTGGGGGTGTGCAGTGCTCCCAGGTCCTGCAGACAGATCCCTCCACGGCCCTTCCAGCTCCTTGTGCAAAACAGCACTACATGACAGGATACAAAATGAGCTCAGTCCCTTTGCTTGGTGGCCAGAGCAGATGGTAGGAATCTTCTGGAGGCCGACACATGAGGCATTTTGGACTCTGAATCCTATTTTCTTCTCACTCTCTTGAGCACCAGGGATTATAGGCTTAGGCAAGTCAGCTGGGGATAACGGAGCTATGTCCAAGGGCACAAGGAGAAAATGGGGAGGAAAATCTCTCCAAAACCTATTCCTCAACTCCAAAGCAAACATGAAGCAGCAGCATATAGCATCAGTTAATTCTCCTGCCACTGTTTTGGAGCCTGCTGTTTACATTCATGTGCTGGCTCACAGAACACAATGTATAGCTCTTGACTCCAGCCCTGAGGACAGGACCCGAGCTCAGCTGGGCCGTGTTTATGCCAGGGAAGAGTTCAACAAAAAAAAAAAAAAGGTGCTTGGGCTGCCCTGTGGCTGCAGCTCCACCTGGCAGGGCACTTCCTCAGGTGTTTGGTAACAGAGGATGTGCCCACACTGGCCCCTGTTTGAGGGGGCTGGATGGAGCAGGATCTCCTGTTCCATGGTACTGACCTTCCTCCAGCTCTTCACCTTCACCTCCTGACTGGGTGAAGCCCCAAGACAAAGGCTGAACCAGCTCTGTGCCAGACTGCTGAGCACCCCAGCACTGCCTGGAGGGCAAGGATGTGTCACCCTTCCTGACGGGTCCATGTACAATCCTCTCTGAAGGCTCTGTGATCACCACAGTGGAATCATCTCCACGGGACCCAAAGCAGTTACCAGTTATTAGAGGCTTTGAATACAAGAAAATACCTCCCAGCCCAACCTAACTGGGCTCTCTCAAACCACTGGGCTCTCTCCAGTAGCTCCACGTCCCTCCCATACTGGGGACTGCAGAATTAGACAAGGGACTCCAGATGTGGCCTCTGTGGTGCTGAAGGAAAGATGAACCTTACTCTACCTGTTAGAAACATTTCTCCTTATGCAGTTTTGCTATAATGTTCAGTGTCCACCAGGTCTTTCAGGTCCTTTTTCCAAGGTGATCTACAGAGAACAGGCCCTCAAAGACATAGTTACAAAAAATTATTTTTCTCTCCCATTTGAAGAATTCAGTAATGCAAAAATGTTTGTCATCACATAAAAAAATATAGTCTTTCCTTTTGGAAAATCTGAAAGGAATAGTGGCCCATGGTCTATCAGCCCATGGCAGGACACAAGGGCTGCCTGGTTCAGCACCACCCTGCTCATCACACCAGGGCAGAAGCACCAAGAATCACCATCCAAAACAGGTGTCTCTTCACTTGGGTTTACAACTCTAATTCCCTCCTCATAAGTACCATTGTTCACCCCAAAAACTCTTATCTAGGCTCAATGGCACAAAACATCCACTGTTTTGAAAACAAATAGTGATCCTCTGCAGGATTCTAATGACTTCATTGTGATAAGAGAGGAAAAGTTGTTCAGAAAGTGATGTCAGCTGCCTACTCAAAACACACAAATGCAATCCTGGTGCCCCTCTCACCACTGGAAATAAATTATTCTGAAATTGTAGCATTATACAAAGCTGAGAGTCACCCCTAAGCACATGTGGCATGGCAAATAGTGGGGGATCCTGTTGCTGGCTTTTCACATCATCAGGGCAAGAGACAGAAACATCTGTGAGAGCTGTGGAGTGCTCTGAGAGAGAAACTTCCAGAGAATATGTAAGCCCTGTATTCCCAAAGGCTGATAAGAGGTGGGTGTGCTCAGCTGTCCAGTGCCAAAACTATTGGCTGGTGCTCAGTTAATCCAAAATTTGTCATGCCAGACAGGAGCAGTGCCCCAGGAGGCCTCAGTGGATATAGATGATAAATTTCCCCACATGCCCTGGCTGTGGCAACCATGTGGTTGTGGCCTTAGACTCTGCTGGGAGCAGCAGGCAACCTATGTAGAGGAAAACCAACCCCAGGGGATCCCTGTAACTAAATCCAGACCTTTATCAGTTTAATCCTGATCTCAATGTGACTTGGATAAGGCATGAACAAATCCACGGGGGTGAGGATCCATCCAGACTGATCCATGAAGGGGCCACACTGCTGCTCCAGCAGCAGGATCACCACCCTTTTGTGGTGTTGGGGCTTGGTGAGTTTATGCACAGAGGGCCACACCTCACCTGGGACCCACATCAGATCCCCTGGCCCACTCCTGCCCTGCAGGGAATTTGGAAGCAGCTGTGAGCTGCACCAATTGCACCCACAGTGGTCACTCTACATGGTCCAGCTTTCCCTGAGGCAACACCCACCACGAGATACCCCCAGCCTGTGCAATCACCCCAATCCTGGGCCTTCAACACACCCAGAACCACACCCTGATCCCAGCAGATGTTCTGAGAAAAAAACACTTCAATAAAAGGAGGCTCTGCTCCCTGTCCCTCCCTCCTTCCAGCCCGTGTTCCTGCAGAATCACTGTCACCATCCTACCACAGAGGGGGCACTGGGAGTGGGATGTGCATGGCAGGAATGAAAGCAGATGTGCAGAGAGCACAGGAGCTCCAAGCAGAGGGTGAAATTGGCTTGGGCTCACACTTATTTAACCTGGGAGAGCAGTGTCTGTAACAGGTGGATTTAGTTTGAATGAAGATCAGAATCCAAGAATTCTTAGAATGATTAAGATTTGGATTTGGGATGCTATGGGCATCACAGCACGTTAGTTATGGACAGTACAAGGAATGAGGATCTGAGAGCACATCCAGCAACCTTCCCAGCACAGCTATGGATTGTCTTGGTGTGAAGTTCAAGTCCTGCCCCTTTTCCTTGCATGCTGTCTTTCTCTGCTTGTTTTCCTGCCATGCAGCAATTCTCTTTGGTTTCCCTCCCCAAAATCCACATTAACTGCTGTCCCTCCTCTGCTGCCCATGGCCATGATGACTCCAGAACAGATCTTCCCAATTCCCTGGCTCTGAGATCCCTTTCATGCTCCCATGTCCCTTTTCCAAGATGAAAAAAGGCCAAGAGTTTTCTCTCAAGACGGAATCAAATATCGCAAAAAAAATTCTTAAAATATCATCTCTCACTGGAAAAGGGTGAGTTTTCTAATTAGAAAAGACACATCAGGGCCTCATGGTTGTTTGAGACAGGCTGGGCTGCAGCCAAGGGCTTTCACCATGCATCAGCCCGGCTCCTAGGGAAGACCTCATGGAGCATCCTGGGTGATGTAGTCCAAGCATTCACCCTGACAGGAAGAGTGACAGGAATTTCCAAAATTGCAAGTTCAGTGAGTCACCTCAGTGGCATCCCTGGTCAAGTAAACATTTTTCCAGAGGAATGAGAAGCCTTCTCTGAGCACTGCAATAACCCAGTGCTGCTCCTGGGCCTGCCCATTCCTGAGGGAGACGCCGGTACCCTGGGCTGTGCACTCCTGCTCCCAGCAGCTCTCAGGTGGAGGGCTGGGTGTTTGCAGGAGTGCAGCTCTATCTCTGCTCTCCCACAGCCCCTGTTTTACACACCTGCAGCTATGAGCAGCTTTTCACCACGGAAAGCAGGCTGGGAGGGTTTCCCTTTGCCCTCCGGGAGATGTGTAAAATCCAGGCTCTTAAAGGTCACCATGGCTAATAATTGTGATTACCACCACCATTGCTAATTGCTGTCACCATTCCCCATTCATAAATGTTCAGCTTTGCAGAAAACCAGGAAAGCTCTTACCCACAGTGCTAATTCCTTTGATGATAAAGTCCTAGATGTGCCATATCAGCCCTTAACCTGCCCGTGCCAGGGAGCCTTTATTTAGCATCAGCATTTATCACTGCTAAACGTATAAATAATCCCATTAGCCACTCTGAGCAGTGATAAAATTAGCAGTGTAAACAGAGAAAGTGAGTGACCTTAGTGGAGAACCATTGTTGATTTTGACCCAACACCTACCAGCACAATTAGTCACAGCAGAACAGCTCAGGGAAAGGGGCCATTGGGGCTTGTTTGGAAATTAGAGACTCAGGCTGTTTATTTTATGGGACAGATCTAATTCCTGCTGCCTTTCTCCATAAGCACCAGGTCACGGCCCCACCTCCGTCCCTCCAGACGCCGCCATTCCCCAGGGGCTCATCAGGCTGGTGTGAGGAACTCCTGAAAGCTGCACTGTCTTCCAGAGCAGCTCCCAAGCCCTGCCTCCTGCCTGGGGTGGGCTGGGGCAGGAGGTGTCAGGCAAAAATTGCCACGTGAAACCAAAGCTCTTCTAGCAACTTCCTTCTCTTCAAACCCTGAGGATTTTCCACACTATGAGATGTGGAGTGCCCCTTTTCTTTTCTATCCCCCCAGATATCCACTCAGAGCAGCAGGATTTTCACTCCTTCTCTGGCTAAAGTCTGGGCAGACACCTGACTGAGTGATGAGGAGTACAACAACCAGCACAACCCCTGGGTGCTCAGACAGACACTCCATGAGGGGAAGGTGAAGATGCTTAGGGAAAATGTGTTTGCTGAGAGGCAGAAAAACCTCTCAAATCTGCAGCAGGGGCAGTGACTCCAGCTGAATAGGCTGCCATGAGAGCTGTTGGAGGATCCAAGCCATCAGGGTTCAGTGGATGCCACCTGTGGGTTCACACGCTGTTTGTGCACAGGCTGAGCTGCCAAAGCACAGAACAAACAGGGAACTCTCAGGACCTGGGATACTGTAAGTGTGTTGATTTGAAAAGGTGTTCCAGGTGTGGCTGTGAAAAGCTGAGAGGATATCAGAAAATGATGCAAAATTTTCATGTCTTAATCGTTTTTTGAAAGTGGCTCATAAAGGTGGCTGAGAGAGCCATTTCCTTAAAGGTCTCAATAGTGAGAAGGAATTTTTCCCTGTTAGGGTGGGCAGGCCCTGGCATAGGGTGTCCACAGCAGCTGTGGCTGCCCCTGCATCCCTGGAAGTGTCCAAGGCCAGGCTGGACAGGGCTGGAGCAGCCTGGGACAGTGGAAGGTGTCCCTGCCCATGGCAGGGGGGTGGAACAAGATGGGCTTTAAGAGCCCTTCCAATTCAAACCATTCTGTCACTGTATGATTCTATGTATTACTGTCCTGTGCACTGGGAATATTTTCATATCCAAGGACCAAAATCAGAATTCAACCTTCGGGATCACACATCTTTTCCTACTCCCTATCATCCAACAGCATTGCCTCAACCTTATCCCCAGGTCCTGATCTCTGCAGTAGCCTGGCCAGCTGAGACCAAGCTGGAACTTAGTGAGCTTTACCCTCTGAAACAAATCCTCCCTCTCCTCTTTTCTGTCTCCCTCACATGGATAGTAGCTAACAAATTATACATTTAATGCATATAAGAAACATTTTTTCACACAGGCCTCTCCTTGGACTGTGAAGTGTGATGCCCTCTACTCTTTGGGGTTGGGTGAGGCTGCTGTGCATAATTCTGGGTTTAAGGAAAGAGCTGGAATGTTCCATCCTGGGTGCTGCTCTGGCACCAGAGCTGAGCCGAGGGGTCCCCAGAAAACCTGAAGCCCACGCAAAGGGTTGACTTTCCTAGGACAAGCTGAAAATAGAAGAAAAGAAATGTTGGTTGGAGGGACTTCAGGAGGGTGTCTAGTCCCAAATCCCCATTGGATTGGAAGAGACACAGCTAGTCAAATGTAGAGCTGATTTGGGAGGTTCAGAACTGAACAAGACTGATGTCTTTCCAGAAAGATGACATGGGTATGTTACTTGATTTACCATAATTTAATCAAGCTGATCATTAGGTTAATTTGAAGATCTGATGTAGAATGAAATGCACTGGAACAACTCAAACATGGGAGGAGCTCCTCCTGTTGCCAACTCAAAAATCAATACAAAAAACCCACCAAAATACGTGCTCTATAAGTACTCACTGGGGGAAAGACTCTGGCCTGCTCTGTGCAGGAAGACAAGCCAGATGACATCCTTTCTTGGACTAACCAGCAGTGAATTGCTGAGCCCCCTGCCCAGCCATCCCTCTGGCTTGACTTCATCACCTATTTCAGTTCTTAATTTGCATTATATGGGCACTGGTGAGGTTTGATGGTTCCCTGCCTCACTGTTAGGATTTAGATATATCCCACAGTAGTAAATGAGAAACCAATCTTGGAAACTTTGGCTGTGGTCCTACCATTGTCCTACCTTGGGAAGAGGAGCATGGTTGGTTTCGGAGGTGAATTGGATTCTGTGCAGAAATTCTCTTCCCAAGAGTAAGGTGAGTACCCAGACTTCAGGGAGAGAGGGCACAGATTTTGCCCAAGTCTCAAAGAACAACAGAATCTCACTAATTGTGAGACACTCAAGAGAAACAAGATGGAAAATGCCCTGAAACACACCTCAGGATACCCAGACAAATTGTTCTGCTGTGTTTTTTTCATCTCACTCCTCTGAAACCCTCCTGCCCTTCACCCTGGCAGTGATTGTCCGTGCAAGGTGTCCCTTACCCTCAGCCTGCTTGTTCTCCTTCCATGAGAAAGTGCTTATCTGCTCCTCTCACTGTTCCTGGGCAGACCCTAACCAGACCTCTCTGTTCATCCCAGATTTTTCTAATGTGCTGGTCTTTCTCCTGCTCCTGTGGCCGACTGCAGACAGGCACTGGGGAGAGTATGTGCCCTAATGAAAAGCAGGTGCTGGCCAGCCCTGCTGGGCAGAGCTGTGTCAGTAAACGTGAGTGAGCTCTGACACGTGCGTGTGTCACATTCGCTTTCCTGTTGTGCTGCTGACAGGCTTGTGTGACCCAAAGCAAACAGTACCTGTGCCATGCACTCCACAGCTGCCAGGGGCTGGCCAGGGCAGCAGGAGAGGTGCCAGAGCTGCCCACAGCTCGTGGGTCTTGGCTTGTAGTGAGCGGCAGCATCCTCAGGAGGGAGAGCAAACTGCTTTCCCACCCTGCTTCCCCATTTCCCTTTTGCTCCCTGCCTGAGTTCCCATCACAGCTCTGGCCTCAGCCCACATGCTATCCATTTCTCAAGGGCCTTCCCTTGGTCTGGATCTCCTCCTGATGCTTTGCAAGCTGGGATGAGCATTCCTGCAATCCCACACTGGCCATGGACTCCCACACTCAGTGCCACCCGCAGTTTCCTTTTCTTCGTTCACTGGCTGCTTGTCACAGCTGGTGTTCTGTGTGTCACCTCCACCACAGGACAGGCAATGAGGCTCCCTGAGGACGTTGCATTTGCTGAGCCAAGTTAGCAATGGGTTAGCAAAAGTCCCTTTGGCTTGAAAATGAGCCTGGGTGAGCTCAGGCTGACAAAAGGAGAAATTTTGCAGGGAAAGCAGAAGCTGTATCAGGAGTGATACAGCCCCTGGATGGATCCTCTACAGCTGAAGTGAGCAGGAAAAATGATAGAGACACTCCTCTGCAGGGGACAAGGCTGGCATGAACACAGAGCCACTGTGCTGCAGGAGGCACCCAGCTGCAAGGTTTTGCTGGCATTCATTAGCACGGCAGTGGGGTGGAGGGGAGGCTCCAGTCACAGAATGAAGAGGATTGATGAACCCAGAGCATGTAGGGTGCAAGGATCAACATGAGTGAAGTCTATCTTCTAGACTTGTCCTCCTTCTGAATCTGATATTGGGCGACACTTCCCACCTGTCAGCACCTTTGCTGTGGTTCAGGACACAGGCCAGAACACTGCCCAGCACATCTACATCCCACCTGGCTCCCCCATCCAGCCAGGCTGTGGCCACGGGCTCGTGCCTGCCCAGAGAAAGTTCAGCTGTGCGTTAACAAGCCCTGCTGTGCTGATGGGGATCTTGCAGAGCTGCCAGTTGCATTCCAGCTCATTATGTTTTAATTTATTCAATCCATAGGCTGCCTATTGTGAGGATATCAGCGTTGAGAAGCAAAATCCAAATCCAGAACATTGCAAAAGAACCAAACTGCCAAAATGCAGAGACAGAGAGACAAAGTAAATCTGTCATAAGGCGGTCCTGACAGACCTCCCACCCCGAGAGGAGCCAGTTCCCAATTAGCGCAAAAGAACTTGGGCAAAGAGGAGGAACAGATTCAAAAACAAATGAAAGGGACCAAAAATGGTCAAGAAAAGGCCAGTGGAAATACTCAGGTCAGCGCTGTGCCATGTAGCACAAGGGGTGTCCCTCTGTGCCTTGGAGCCCTCCCCTGGCACAGACCTGCCCAAACGGTCCCTGCAAATTTTCCAATGATTTCAAGATTGAGGGTCTGTCCAAGAGCAGCTCCTGTCCCTGCTTGGCATTCAGGATGCTGATCTCAGCCATGATGGCAGCTGGAGATGAGGGGATCAGATGGGTACAAGGGAGGCTGTGTGGGCCACGGGGTGTCAGGGGTGTCACAGGAGCCTGTGGGGCAATGAGTACAGCTCATGGGGAGATAGATGGGAATTCTGTGAGGATAGACAGGAAGGGCACTGACAGGAGCCAAAACTCACTCCCAAGACCACTCTATGCCAAAGAGAGTGGCTAAAGGGCTCTGAAGACACGTCCATCAAATGGCAGGCCATTTTGTCCCCAAGGAGCTCTGAAGACAATGGCCAGAAAATGGCAGGTGATGAGCCAGCAGGGAAACTGCTGTGTTGGTGCTTGCAAGGAGGCAGCAGGGCCGTGGTGTCCCATGAGGTGCCATTCCTGTGACATATCTGAGCTGGGGCATGGCTGTGGCTGGGGCACTCCAATGCTCCCACAGCCCTTTGGTTGCCTGTCGGTGCTGCTGGATAAGGAAGGACTTCAGGGCACCAGGGAGGAAGAAAGGAAAGAAAAACCTCTTCCAGCAGCATAAATCACTCAGGCTCACTGGCTATAACACTGTTCCAGCTGAGCATCGGCCTTGGAGGACCTCAGAGATGGCGGGTGTGACCTCCTGCATAGCTTCATGCTCCTCAGGCCTCGCTCCCCGTGCCAGGCTCACGTCCAGACAACACAGCAAGAGTGGCTTCCCGTAACAGAGCTCCCCAGAGCTCCCCAGCCCCACTGACTTCCAGCACTGCAGCCTGCACTGATCTCGCCTTGATAAAATAGTTTCCGACTCACTTTGAAGCTCTCGGGCTCCAAGTTCAGGCCACACTCGCTGGCTATCTCAGAAGGGATGCTTGGGATGCTGCAGGGGAAGGAGCTGACATGCTGTGGCCCCTCCTGGTGAGTGGTGAGGGTGCCTGTGGGGATGTGGGAGCCCCACATCAATGCTGAGCCTGGCCTTGACTCCTGGCTCATTGTCAGGTTGGTTTGTGCAAACACCAAACCAGTTCTCCGGTGTCTGGGCATGTGCGAGTGGCCAAAGGAGAAGGTTTGGGGGAAAGGGGATCACTAGCTGCTGTCAGACAAATCCATTAAACTTCCAAAACCAGCCAGCCACTGAGCATCACCCCTCCCCAACATCATTCCAGTCTGGCTCATCTGAGTCTTCCTCCTGGTGGGCTCCTTTCCCTGCTCCTGCCCTCCCATTGCCCGCCCCTTTCCCTGGGCGCCCTTTGGCTTTCTGCACTCCCTGCAGTGCTCTCTGTTCCTGACTAACCTAAACAACTCCATGGACTTTATGAATTTTTTCCCCTTGCTGCTCATCCTGGTTTCCAGAGCATTGCAGACTATGCAGATCATAACAGCTATATTTAAAGTTGCCTGACAGTTTCCATGATATGACCCATTGTTCGGTTGCTTGCAACACTGCCAAACTTTAACCCTTTGAGCTGAATAACTCGAGACATCTTCACCAAGTCCAGTCCTTTTGAAAAGAAAAACGAGGGGGAAACACGTGATTTCTTATTGAGGCTTTGCTGGGAAGCCTCTCCTTCAGAGCTTTGCAGGACAGCTTGGGGAGGGGTCTGTGGTGTCAGGCCTGGCTCTCTGCTCTTGTGCATCTCATGACAAATCCACCCAGGCACAGAAGGGTCTCAAAAGCAGGTTTTCTCAAGGCCCCTGATGCAGAGCTGTGCCAGGGCTGTCCCCTGTGACTGCTGTGACTGCAGCCAGTGACTGCCCCTTTCCCCCAGCCCAGACTCACACCAGTGGTTCAGCTGCAGCCCCTGGCACACCCCCACTGCCATCACAGCAGATATCATCTTGTCCCTGACCCCTGAGCCGCTGTGCCAGGTTGTCACTTTGTCCCTGGATAGCAGAGACACTGTCCCTCCTGGCTGTTGCTGCTGGGATGCTGCAGTGCCTGGCTCACAGCTCTCCACTTTCCTCTGCTGCCAGCAAGTGGCCAATGTGGCAGCAGGAGATGCCCTTGTCCTTTGGGACACTGACTCTGTAGTGACCTTTTGTGCACCACTCTAAGGCAGATCTGCTGCTTTTACAGTATTCTTGGAAATAAACAAATGCATTTAGTTACTGATTTTTTCCCCCCCTCACTTTTAAACATATTGAACATGTGTTGCAGTGTCTACGTGATTGTGTGTGAAATGTCACCACAGCTTTGCCTTATCTAACCACAGGATCTCAGCGAACAAAGCAAGATTGTGCAATTAGCAAAGCTGGTTCCTATAGAAAAAAATAAATAAATTGTGTCTCCATATGCCTAAAGCTCTCTCACGGAGCATACACATCAGACTAAGCCAAACCACACAGGCATGTTCAAATGGCATTTTTACACTGCACCTTCACAGCATCTCCCTCAGTTTTGTACAAAATCCATGAAGAAAGCTGACAGCACAGAACCCAGCAGGAAACCTGGCAGCCCTGTTGTAGGTCTGCACCAGGACAAAGAGGTCTGATTTTCCATCCTGCCTCTAGGTTTTGAACCCTGGCCGTGCCGTGGATGATCCAGCCACTCCAGCCACCTCTGATGAGGGAATTCTCAAAGCCCATGCAAGCTCTGTTAGTGAGCCCTCTTTGCCCACTGTTTTGAAATGTTCAGAGAACATCAACACAAGCTCTGTGCAAACGGCGTCAGGCACACGCTGTCTTACCACCCTGTCCTTGATGCCAGCACACGTGGGGTTCCTTGATCTCTATGGAATTTGTTACTCACACACCCCACACAAGCACCAAAAGCCCATCCTGGATGGGGCCCCGAAGTTATTGCCAATGCTAGTTATGCCCTGTTCTTCTCAAAATAGTTGAAAAAAAAAAAAACAAAGTCACACCCTCAGGCACTAAAACAAGGACTGAAGCACTGGCTGTAACTGATGGGCCCCTGCACAAACTGCGTGCTTATCCCATGTGCTGCAGAAACTGTCTGGATTGCTGGGGGGAGGCTATGGCTAACAGAAATACTCAGAATTCAAGAGAGATTTCCATGCAATTCCCTAGCCAAAAAGCTGACACCACTGATATTTCCAAATTCCGCTCAAGTTCCTTCCTCAGCAACGAGACACCCTTGAAGAAGACAGGCAAAAGTGGAGGAAAGGGAAGAAAGTTCTTTTGTGCCTCCAAATTTTCCCTTTAATGGTGGAGAGCTCTCCCACATCACCCACCCACTGGTGCACATGGCATTTTTTATTGTAGCACATCTCCACATGTGGTACAATGGAGATCACCATGGACTTCTGCTCCCAGGTGTCCTTTATAATTCCTTGGAGAACACAGAACCAGCACTGGCTCTTCCTGTCTTCTCAGGAATAATATTACACAACCCACTTCTAAAGAATGATGGGTTTTCTTGCAGTCATTTTGAAACTTGAATATTTTATAACGACTGAAATAATCACAGCAAATTCCAAGGATGGCCAAGGAGCTCAAAATGATCTGATCATGTTTCCAGCCATGAGACCTTTGGAAAGAGCCCCAGAAAGAGGGGGAAATGCATTAATTTTATGTTTTAATATTCAACAAACAGAGCAGCCTCTGCAGAGCAGCAGCGTCCAGTTGAAAGTGTTGAGGAGTTTATTTTTCTTCAAACCTGCGATGGGGCCGAGTTTGGGACTCTCTGTTTAGCTTTTCAGCCTCTAGTTACATTGTGTAAACAGTTTATTTAACATCATTTTTGGCACTTCTTCAGTAAACCCACCATAATAATCCTACTGGCAGACCAAACAGATCACAGATTAGCAGACAAAGCTGCTGTAAAACACCAAATTACCCATCCCTTGCTTTCCTGTTTTCAGGAGATGTGAAGTCCTGTACTTAGTTGTGTTTATCCCTCATTCCGTGGCTGCACCACCAGGTCATGGAGCTGCTCCAATTAATGCTCCACCTCAGCCTCCTGCGGCACTGAAACAGGGAAGCTCCGTGGGGGAAGGATTTTTCGGCTCTTTTAGAAGCTCATAAAACGTGCTGGGGTGCTTGGCTGTTTCTTAACAGGGAAGGTATGCTGGCTTGATCCAGATTGGAAAGGACTCTAGACTAATGCTAAAGTCACCTATTGCTTACATTTCATTTTAATGTGCTTGAGTTCAATAAAAGTTTATCATCTCCATTAAAACGGTGCCTATTGAAACTGATTTAATCTCGTTAGCACAGAAAACCACATGAAAGGAATCAAATCCATGGACAAGATTGAGCACAGTTACTTTCGGGGCATAAATTACATAAAAGCTGAGGGATAATCAGCCAGAGCCACAGAGCCTGTCACCTGCATTACTCACATATTTATGCCAACACACTTTGCTGGGGAAGGTGCTGGGCGCGAGCCATATCTCAGCAAGACTGAGCTCCTGCCAAGCACAGGAGTGATCGGCTGCTTAATGTCACAGCATCAGCACGCTCCCAGAGAGCCCATGAATCGTGTTACATTTGAACAAACAAATGTCATGTGTAGGAGTGCTGCTCAAATGTCTACTGGCAACAGTGCAGCTCCAAGTCTCGCTTCAGTGCCCCGCCTGGAGCAGAGAAGCTCCAAGGCAACACCAGCTCCACCACTGGAGTGGTGCCCAGGCAGTCACCTCCGTGCAGGTGTGGGGCAGGAATGGGCTCTTAGGGTGGGCATGAGTGTAGGTAGATCCAGGGGTGTGTTGGAACTCTGGAAGCTGAGGGTCTTGGGCTTTCTGTGCTAAAAGGCATTGACCCTCAAGCAAGCACATTTGACCTGAGGCTGTGGAACAGGATTCTGAAGTCGAGTGATAGCACTGGGGTTGTGGGTGTGTAGTTTGAATAGAAGTATGTGATCTCACAGGGTGAAAACTTAGAATTTAAGGTTTGAGTATACAGTAATATATATATGGGGCAATGTGGAGGATTTAAGGCATTGTCTAAGTTCTTCTTCTTCACCTTCTTCTTGGTTTTGGGTGTTTTTTTCTAATTGGGTGGAAAGGGCCTCATTGCAGACCTTGGGTGGTCAGTTATTGGATTAAAAATATAAATAATATGGGTGTCATCTCGTTATTGGGTAATTAGCACTTAAAAGATCTTGGAAAGAGAGATACTCCATTTTCTACCTTGTTAGTTAGAGCTCACGACTCGTGAGACTGTGCTGTGGATAAGAATTAATAAACACTGAGTCTGAACACAAAACTGTGACACCTGTGTGTTAATTCCAGCTCTAACACAGAAGAAGATAAGAAACTCACAGGGGTGGATTTCAGCTGGGCTCTTGTTGACCCTGCCAGGCTCCCCAATGGGCACCGCTGGCACTGCTGGATGCTGAGATGTCCTGGAGTGAGGAGGGATGGTCTCATCTCATCTGGGCACTGTGGAGCCAGTTTTCCTCAGGGAGATGCCCTGGGGCTACAGCTGCAGCTTGTTTTGTTGGTGATGGGGACAAGGGAGAAGGGCACTCCTGTGGCCCTGCACTCTGGTTTTACTGGCTCCATCCCCTGATGGACTGTCCAATTTCCATGACTGGGGATGGACTGGGGACATGAACAAGCTTTCAAACCCACTGCAGGGGCAACCAGCAGGGCTCAGGTCTGCTCTGAGGATGCAAACACTCACTCAGAGAACAGGGGATGAACCTCATCCCACTGGCCGCCATGGTCAAGAGTACCAACAGTCCCTACACCTGACAAGGAAGGTGATTAATTAGTAGTAATTAGTGTGAGCATATCCCCACTGATCTGCTGGTTCTTCTGAAGTTCCTGATGCACGAAAACCTGCCCCTGCAGCTTGCTAGTGCCTGATATGGAGCAAACATGGGGCTGCAGCAGGGGGGCACCTCACAGCCATGGAGCCCCTGATGTCCCCAAAGCAGTGTTATGTCACAAAGCCCACACGTGGCCCATCACAGGCACCTAAGGGGCACATTACAGATCCCTTAACAGAGATTCAGGTGCAGCTTACAGAGGCTTTGGTGCACAACCATTGCCAATAACAGGAATATTGATGAGAAGCTTTGATCTGAACACACTGAGACTTCTCACGAGGGTCAGGCAAGCAGAGGATGCCTGTGCATGGGTCTGATTCTGTTCCTCAATAACAGCAACTAATTTATATGCCTTCATAATTTTTGATATGTGCATACAGCTGTGTCAGGAGAGGTTTAGGCTGGAGATCAGGGAAAGGTTCTTCCCCCAGAGAGTGCTGGCACTGCCCAGGTTTGCCAAGGAATGGGCACGGCTCTGGGGCTGCCAGAGCTCCAGGAGAGTTTGGACAGTGCTACCAAGGATGCCCAGGGGTTGTTGGGGGGTCTGAGCAGGGGCAGGAGTGGACTGGGGATCCCTGTGTGTCCCTTCCAGTTCAGGACATTCTGTGATTGTATGCAGACAAGAAAGGCTGGTGATCTCTTCTTGCACACCTTCTTCCAACTCACAGTATTGGTTCTATGAAAACATTTTAGGTCATTTGGATATAAGGTTTGTGCCCAGAAACATTTATGAAACAAAGCTTTTTCTCATCAACATCCCATGGTCAAAGGGGTCTGAACAGGATTTACTCACTATTGAAAACCTCACTGAATGCAGGAAAGTTCACAGAGGGTTTGAACAAGATTTTCCCCCTTTCAAGTGACTGCCTGTGTACACCACTTCAGAGGGAATGGCTGAGCACGAAATTCAATTATACAGGCACTCAAACACTTGAACTAGAACTTCTTCCCTTAATCTTTATGTTGAGGACAGGGTAAGACTGTGAAGACATTCTTAGCATGACAGCACTTTATTTCATCTGCAGTCCTGGTAAGATACACAATTCACTTAACTGAAGAGCAGGGATTTTGAGCTGTGTGCTCTGTAAGCAACCAGCCTAGATGTGCTGCCCATCACTGTCAGACTGCCCCTTGGAGAGTCAGATGAAGAGGGAAAATAGCCCTGAGTTAGTGAGACAGGAGTCTTTACAGGGCTCCTACAAACATCCAGGGATCCTGCAGACGTCCAGGAGCACTGGGGTGGTCTGGTGAAAAGGCAGAGCCCTATGCAACACACACCTGTATCTGTAGGAAATTTTTGCTTCCACCCTGTCCTGCAAACATCTTGGAGCTACAGAAAGTCATTGTTCACATGGCTTATAATTTGTTTTCTTCTGGACTAGAGCTGCATTTGTGCAAGAAAAAGCAGAGCTGTGTCAGTCTGGAGTTATTAGGGACACCAACTCACTGCCCAAATTCCCAGTTCTGTAGCATTCAAGGAAGTGGCTGGGTGTCCCTGACAGCTCCAGCAAACGTGAGGCACACTGACATGCTGGATATTGAAATAGTAGTTTATAGAATAACAGAATTATGGAATGGTTTGGATTGGAAAATACTTTAAAGATCATCTCATTCATCCCCCCACTTCAATGGGCAGGGACACCTTCCACTATCCCAGGCTGCTCCAAGCTCTGTCCAGCCTGGCCTCAAACATTTCCAGAGACCAGGGGCAGCCACAGCTTCTCTGGGCACCCTGTGCCAGGGCCTGCCCACCCTCACAGGGAACAATTCCTTCCCAGTATCTCATTTACATCTACTTTCTGTCAGTTTATCCTGTCACTTCATGCTCTTGTAAACACCCTTTCATTTTCTCAGTTTCTGGAAGGATGCAAGTGTAAAGTACTCTGCTGTGATCAGCTGGAATTTACAAACCCCTAAAGATGACAGATGTGTTTGAAGCTGCTCAGAATGGGTTTCCTGACGTGATTTACCAGGTCACAGCACTCATGGCAGTGAAGTGCTCTCAGAACAATGTGTTATCCTTCAGGCTGTTCTTAGCAGCAATGCACAGAGCTCTAATTTGATTAAAATAATGGTCTTTTCCTTTCACATCTGCTCAGATTGCAAATCAGTGGGGCAGGTCCCAAGCTCTCTGCCAGCACAAGGTAAATGACACCGTGGCCAGGGTCCCCTTTGGATGAACTCCTGCCAGGGCAGAGCATGTCCCACAGTCTGTGCTGGCCAGATCACATCCTGATCTCACCTGAGCCTATGAAGTCTAACTCCACATGGGTGAGTGGCATTAAGGCATTAAATCAGAATAAAACTGATGTAAGGTCCACTTTGCTAGTTTTTAAAAACAAGAGAAGTCTTATTTTGAAAAATTTTGTGTTCTGGAAGAACACCCCTCCACTCTCCCCTTTTAAGGGACCATAAAACTCATCCCATCTCACCCCTGCCATAGGCAGGGACACCTGCCACTATCCCAGGTTACTCTAAGCCCCATCCAGCCTGGCCTTGGGCACTGCCAGGGATCCAGGGGCAGCTACAGCTTCTCTGGGCACCCTGTGCCAGTGCCTGACCACCCTCACATCCAGGAATTTCTTCCTAATATCCCTCCAACCTTCCTCTGTAGAAAGCAATTCCCTGTGTCCTGTCCCTCCAGCCCTTGTCCCCAGCCCCTCTCCAGCTCTCCTGCAGCCCTTTTAGACAGTGGAAGGGGCTCTGAGCTCTCCCTGGAGCCTTCTCCAGGTGAGCACCCCCAGCTCTCCCAGCCTGGCTCCAGAGCAGAGGAACTCCAGCCCTTACAGTATCTCCAGGGCCTCCTCTGTGCTCTCTCCAGCAGCTCCAGGTCCTTCCTGTGCTGGTCCCAGGGTTGGGGCATGTCTGCAGGTGGGGTCTCATCTGAGCACAGGGGCAGAGGGGCAGAATTCCCCTCCCCTCCCTGCTGCCATGCTGGGGGATCAGCCCTGGGCACAAAGAGTTTCTGTGCACCAGCTGTCATCCACCAACATCCCCAAGTCGTTTTCCCAAGGGCTACTCTCCATCTATTCTGTGCCCAGTCTGTGCCCATGCTTGGCATTGACCCTACTCAGGTGCAGCATCTTGTTGGCACCCTGGGCACTGAGAATTTTAAACTTAATAAAAATCTGAGTCTCAACACGAAACATCGTCTCTTGAGCATTTAATCCCAACTCTGACAGAGAAGAAGATTCAAAGCAACAGCACCTTGCACTGGACCTTGTTGAATTTTGTAAGATTCCACATGCCCACCTCAGCCTGTCAGGGTCCCTCAGGAGGGCCTCCCTTCCCTCTGGAGTGTCACCCACGTCACTCAGCCTGGTGCCACCCACAAACAGGAGAGTGGACTCAGCCCCACTCAGCCCCAGATCTCCTCCTGAGTCCTGCCCAAGCCTACATCCCTTGCTCACCACAGCAGCTCAGCTGCTTCACCACCAGCCTGTCCACAGGTTGGGTATACTGCTAGATTCTCTTCTGTTGTGCTGTAATGATTATTTATTCTTTTTGATGCCTTAAGCTTTGGTTTTCATATTTGCAGAGGAGACCTTGCAACCTGAAGCTGTAATTGGGGAATTAAACCCCAATATGCAAATGGACCAAAAGTTATAAAAAGTAAGATCTTGTTACTGATCAGCCATTTTGTGACCATTCTTAGTCCACCCTGGGTGCAACCTTGGTCAAGCTCCTGTCCTGCCCTAGATGGATCCTGGACACCTTTCAATAAATACCTACTTTATTCTCTATCTCTGTCCAGTTTCTGTTTCAGGTCAGCCTTCCCAGGCATCATTTTCAACCATGGCAAAGCACATTTTTGCTGGTGGGGTGGCTGAGCACAGCCCCGTAGCCGTGCAGGTTAGCAGAGACCCACGCATCTGGCTAAGCCCATGAGAAAATCAAGATACTGGTCAGATCTGGTTTCTGTGGGGGAGAATTACAGAAAAAATAGAGTTTCCTGCACAGAACTGGCTGTTCCTGTAAGCAGACAGTACAACTGACCTTAAATTGAGCCCTGCAGCCCCTCAGTGAAAGTCCAGTACATGTAAAAGAAATATCTCCTAGGCAGAATTTTGTAAGATGTTTTCCTAAGAAGACAGCACAAAGTATTCAGAGCTGGGTGTGCAGAGACAGAAGAATTTAGTCACTCTAGCTTTCTGACCATGGCTTTGAAACATCAGAATTTTTTAGAAAGGGCAATAAATGTGTTTCCTCTGTTTGCATTAAACACTGTGCAGATTTCTGTCATGAGGAATGAAAACAGGAGTTGGGTCAGCAAATGATAATGAGCCTCCATGTGCCTTTCGGGGGGTCAATGCCAGATCACAGAGCCCAGGCCCGTGCCAAGAATCCGAGGGAGGTTTCCTGGAGCGGCTCAGAACACGAACAACCTCGACATGCTGGTCCCAGTGCCCCAACCTGGGAATTGTTGCTCATTTGCAAATGCCTGCAGCTCCTCTGGGCACTGGAGAGATCTGTCATGCAGCACCGATCCCCAGCTCTGAGCACTTATTTTGTCCCTTTACTGGAGGGTAGGTGTTTTTGCCAAAGTAGAAATCTTAATGAAAAAACAAACACCTCATCTTTCTTCCCTTGACCTCTTGGGAGGATTTTCAGGGGCAGAAAACCAGGAGAACACTTTAGAAGTAAACAGTTCTCAGTTATTAAAAGCAAATAAATAAACAGCCCTTGCTGCATTCCCATGCAAACAGGAACACTTCATTATAAAGATGAAAACACTATGTTTTTGTGAAAGAAAAAATTAATTCCACACAACTTCTCCACAGCCCTGGAGGTTTTTGGCCTTGACTGGATCTGCCTCCCTTCTCCAGTGTTGGAAGCTGTATTGCCACCACGTCCTGTGGACACATGTGGGGCTCTGGGGTCCCCAGGAACCACCCTGGGCATGGGATTAATGGAAATCAGGGGCTATGTGTGCACAAGCAGAATTCCACCTGATTAATGTGCCATGGGTGTGTGGTGACCTGCACCCCTCACTGCTGCCCACTGCAGTAAGGAGAAATGGCCTCCTGGGGACACGTCCCCACCACATCAGATGAGACATCACTGGTCAGGCACTGCTTGCCCCCCAGTGTGGGAAAGGAAAGAGCAGTAGCAATGACTTTGGCAGCAAAGAGTGGTCATTTCTGAGGGATTTGTGGTGCTGTTCTGTGCCCCAAACTTTTTGGGATCCAGAATGTGGTGTGTCCCTATTGAACTTCACAGATGTTGGAATGGGGATAGGAACCATCTTGCTGAGAGGTGTAACCTTTGCTCCCAGGGGAGAGGATGACTATTGCTTTTTTTGAGAAGATATGTCCCACAGAGAAGACCTTCCATCCACTAGATGTTCCTGCCACTGAGTCCTGGGGGCACATCTGGAGTGATTCTGCCCCTCTGCCCAGCCCTGGGGGCACATCTGGAGTACTGTGTCCAGCTCTGGATCCTCAGCACAGCAGGGACAGGAGCTCCTGGAGCTGAGGAAGAGCCTGGAGCATCTCCATGCCCAGGAAAGGCTGAGGGAGCTGGGGCTGCTCAGCCTGGAGAGGAGCCCCAGTGAGAGGGGGCCTCAGTCCTGGGTGTCCCTGTCTGTCCCTGTCTGTCTCTGGATGCTCCTGGGTGTCCCTGGGTGTCTCCGTGTGTCCCTATGTGTCCCTGGATGTCCCTGGGTGTCTCTGTCTGTGTGTTCCTGTGTGTCCCTGTTTGTCCCTGGGTGTCCCTGTTGCCCCTGTCTGTCTCTGTCTGTCCCTGTCTGTCCCTGTGTGCAGGGAGGGTCAGAGCAGGGTTGGGCTCTGCTCAAGGCCCAGCAATGGCTCCAGAGCCATGAGCAGGGACTGAGCCCAGGAACTGCCTGCACAGGAGGCAGAACTTCTGCCCTGGGCAGTGCCCAGCTATGAGCAGAGCCCAGAGAGGGCTTGAATGTCCTCCCTGGGGATATTCCAGAGCTTTCAGCCCCAATCCTGTGCCCTGAGCTCTGGGATGGCCCTGCTGGAGCAGGGAGGTGGCACCAGATGGGACTCACTGAAGTCCCTTCCAGCCTGACCCATTCTGGGACTAAGATTCTGTGACCTTTCTCTCTTCCAGCTGAGGATCCCCCTATCTTGGCACAGTTCCTGATTGTTGTCCCCTGGACAGACTGGTGCTACTGGGGACACAAAATTCTTTTCCAGAACTGTGAGCTGCAGGGCAGCTTAGCAAGGTGAGCTCAGCAATCCTCACACCTTGCAGAACTGTTGCTCCTGACAGGAAAGCAAGGTCATGACATGCACAGATGTGACATTGCCAGTTCCCTCTCCCCCAGACTTTTCAACTCCTAAAGTGTCCAAGGCACTTTCACTGAGGGCTGGGCCATCTGGGTGACTTGGGAACACTGACCTCTTCCTCGCTTACCCCTGGAAAGGAACACGAGATCAGTGCTTGTCCTGCAGAGGAATTCCAGCCAAGCTTTTTACTCATTTTGGTGTTTAACATTCCTGTAGATTATCCAGCTCTGCCTGAGAAAAATGTGCTTGGAATCAGTGGAGTATTGTGTCTGGGGGGAGCAGTGGCCGCCCCCGGGGAGCCCTCCTCCTGCAGACCTTTCCTGCCAAGTCTCAGCTCTGATTTTAGTGCTCCTGCCAGCTCCCAAAGCCCTGGAGGCCCCATCTCTGCAGGAGGCTGAGATGGGCATGTCCCCAACCTCCCTGTCCCCACAGCAACAGGAGACCATACCACCCGTCAGCCCTCACTGCAGGGGCACAGGGAGTGCCCTGTCACCCTGCCCTGACAGTGTTGACATTTGGAAGGCGTTCTTTGGGCTCTGGCTGGGTTTTGGCTGTAAACTTTTGTCATCTTACAGCCATAATTCAGGAGTCAGCTCAGCACTGAGCCAGAGCCCACGGGCCCAGGAGGACACACCAGTCAGCCTCTCCTGATACAACCAAGGCTCTGATCCTGCTGCTACCAACAAATGTGGTGTTTGCAAGGGTGGATTATTCCTTGGTAAGGGGTGGGCTCAACCAGCAAGAATGGGAGTGGTGGAATGTAGGAGCATCCGTGGATGGCAGGGAGAAGGAACTCTGCAGACCTGAGATACTCTAGAAACATGTGGGTTTATTGCAGGGGTTGTAGGTAAAGAGGGCTTTGCCTTCAGCCACCAGCCTGGGCTGAAGTGATGCCCCAAAGAAAGAGGGAGAGACAGAGGGTATGATGTAAGGGAAGTAAAAGAGCTAAGAGGGGTAAGAGAGGTAAGGGAGAGGTAAGAGCAAGAGAGAGGTCAGAGTAAGAGAGAGGGAGCGGTAAGAGCAAGAGAGTGAGGACCTTGTTACAATACATTATATCTCTTTTTGTGTTGAATATTCTAATTTACAGTGACCAACCGGTGAGAGATACAAAACCTACAGACTTTGCATGCAGCCTATGAGAACTACTATATTACCATATCACTCTATTCTAAACTCTAAAGACTACTTTTCTTATCTACCTTTTCCCTGATGCCTTGGCAGGGTAGAGAGGGGCTGCATTCTTGGGTCCTTTTGTTTTCTGTCCTTCAACCTGACTTAATCACCATCTTCCTGCCTGCTATGATCACATCTCAAAGCTGGATTTCATTTCTATTTCACTCACAGGTTTTACATCTCCAGTATTTCTTACCAGGCAATCATATCCACAAGCCCTTCCTGTCCCATCTTTCCCAACAGTGGAAGATGTCTTTTCTGGGGTTGTGTAGGAAAGTCACAGTAGCAGCCCCTCAGCAGTAGGAGGAGGCCCACGCTGCTGCTCTGGATCTTCCCAGCCACATTCCCTGTCCTGGAGATGTCCAACCTGGCATTGGCTCCTGCAAAATGTCATGAAATCAGGGAGGATTTGAAATGGACACTCCTCTCTTCCCTGTCAGTAGCTCCTCACTGTCCATGGGCTCCATGTGTCTCCCCCTGCTCATGCAGGAAGAGGGAAAAAAGCTACTGTGCTGATTGCTTATTTCCATCCTGGAATTCAGAAGTGTTACGGAAAAAAAAAAAAAAAAAAAGGAAAAGAAACTCTGTGATTAACACAGACAGGTAATGTCGATCAATTCTCTCCCTAGATTCCCGAATTCCTTTCATGACTCAGAGATTGCCAAACCCCAGGTTTGGCTGCCAGGATGTCTGCTTCCACTTGAGGATTTTGCAAGGATTCAGCTAAAACAGGTAACTGATTCCTTGAAACAGACTTTGGAGAAAATATTTTTCTTTATCCATGATGAAAAGCTCCTCAAAGCCACCATTCAGAAGTTCAAACCATTTCATTTTGGAGCAAGAGCTCCCAGCTAGTTATCTTTGGGAAAATTCACTGACATTTGATCAAATTATATCTCCAGAATTCCGGGTTTACATCACATCCCATGGAAAAATAACATCTGTTCATGTAATGACACATAATATCAGAGTGCAGGCAAATAAAATTGCCCAGGCAATTCAGTAAAGTTTGGGAATTAATCCACAAAATTTGAGTAATCCACAAAATATTTTGGCTTTGGAAAACACAAACCTATTACAATTTAAACTTGCAAGAGCACAAAACCTTTCTTTTTTGGGGGTGTTATTTTGCTGGCTAAAAAATGAGAAAGGCATAAATTCGAAGATGTTTAAAGAACTCCTGTGTACACAGCTGTGCAAAACCTTTCTAGGTTTTCTTCTCATAATGACACATTGTTTAAAGGTTCAATTGGCTGCATTATGAGGGAGTTTTTTAACGATAAATACCCCCCAAACTCGTGAAACATTTCAGACCTGCTGGACCTTCCTGAACAAGAAGGGGCTTTGGGGGTCACAGCATGAGCCTGTGGGAGGGTTGGGCTGAACACACTCTCAGACTGGCTTGACATCAGCCAGGCAGGTGTTTTGGGGGCCACCAGTCCCCACCAGCTCTGTGCAGGAGGAGAAGCCCCCTCATGTTGATGGCTTAGGATTTTAGCTGCTATATTTTCTATATATTTGTAATCCTGCAGTTCTTTAGTGTATAAAGCTAAAGTCCACATACAGTGTGAGCTGCTGCTTCCCCATTTTGGTCAGACACAACAATTCCTCTCCAGGCCTGGGAATCGAGGACACCTCAGTGCCTCAGGCCCTGAGAAATGTAAAAAAAGTGAGTTGGGGAGGAGCAAACTTGGGGTAAATTACTTCATTACCTGAAGCTGTAATTGAAACATGAACCCCCAATATGCAAATGGCCCAAACTTATAAAAGTGTGAAAACCTGTGACTTGTTGTCCATTTTGGGTGTAGCCCTTGGGCAGGACTGAAGTCTCCAGGAATGATGACTACATTTATTCAAGCCAGAAGAGGCTCTCTGTCTTCCAGCTGGGCAGAGTGGCTGGGTTGTGACAGGCACTACAGCTGGGCACAGGCTGGTGAACCCCAGCTCACCCTGCCCAAGGCCATGGCATGATCTCTTCCCTCACCTGGACACAGCCAGCAGCTCCCAGACTCACTGCCATGACCACAGAGAAAGTGGAGAGTGAAGAGAAGATTTCCAGGTGGGGTTATTGCCTCCCATCCCACTTGCACAAAGCACTTATTCTCCGAGGGCTGGGATACAAACAGCAGGAGCAGCATTTCTGATCCTGGGGTGAGAGCTGCACCAGCCTGGGATCCTCCAGAGAGGAAAGCAGCAGCTCAGCCCAGCTCCAAGCCTGAACCTTCAGCAAACAGTCCTGTCCACGAGCTTAGCAGCAAACCCTGGCTGCCTTGTTCTCATCCTGGTCCAAATTCTCAGAGCGTGGGTGGGTGGGAAGCTCCCTGAATTGCTTCCTCACTTGCTGAAATGGGCTGAAATTCAGAGCTGATCACATTTTCCCCTGTGCCTGTCAGAGCCCAAACGGGAAGCCCAGTAACCGACACATAAAGCTACTACTGATGGCTGCACACTTGTTCCAGACAAAAGATCAGGAGATGTATGTCATAAAAAGGCAGAGATGTCTTCCAGATGTTTTTGTGTGTTGGGTCTGCACAGATGTTTTCGATGTCTGCCCATAAATGTAAGAAATGTAAAACATTTGTGTTCCACAGATGTAGAGATTAAATTATGCAAGACATGTGATAAATCTCTGGGTAATGCGAGAAGACCATGAACTATTCGCATTCATTGTTTTTAGTAAAATCAGTCCCATTTTCCAGAATGCAGCTGTGAAGGAGAATTTTATTGTTATTAAATGTGACTAAACATTATGTAGGAGGGTGAAAAGCAGCACACATGGAGCTGTATGGACCCATACATTGCGAAGAGTCTGCAGGGTGGGACAGCTGGTGAGGCAAGAGGGGATGGCTGGTGCAGCTCAGGGGCTCAGGTGTGATGCGTCAGAGCCATCTCAGCCACACTGAGGGCAGCACAGACAGCTCATAGCTCACAGGCACAGCCTCTCCTGCCCCATGACCAACTCTGCACATGGCAGAGAGCTCAGCCAGAGCAGGGTGGGATGGGCAGGAGAGGTGGAAATGACCCCACTGCCCAGCTCTGCCAGGGCAGAAATTAATACAAACATGCTGTTTAAACAACATTGTTTATTTCTTGTGTTTATATCACATGCCACTTTACCCTAAACCTGAGCTGAACCTTGTGCTGCCTTCGGGACACTCAGGTCCCCAGTGCATTTCCAAACCATGCTCAGTCCCAGGGTGGGCTCTGCACACACCTGCCCAGCACAGCAATCCCAGGTGTCGGGGAGCTGGGTGTTGAAGAATAGTGCTGCAAAATCCTGTGGAACCTCTCTGACCCCAATCCCACACCCATCCTTGCCCACCAAGAGCCCAGCCCACACTCCACCAACCTCACTCACTGCTTGGAAAAAGGGACATAGCCCCAAGCAGCTCAGGAGGCCTCGTGCCCCACAGGCTGCTGTGCTTGTGCAGCCCAGCTGTGCCCGCGTTACATCAGAGAAGTCTGAGTTCTGTGTCTGTGTTTGTCAGGCATGCTGAGAGAAACTGTGCCCAGATTTCACAGCTTCCATGTTATGCCTTTCACCTAGGGAATTTATTGCTCTGCTCCCTGCATGGCAGCCCCAAGGGAAAGAAAGGCCTCTATTTTGGGGGGTTGAAATTCAGCCATCTCTGTCCCAACCTGGCCTGTGCTGACCCCACTGCTGTGCCTGGCTGAGGGGCTGAGCAAATGAGCCCACAGCCCTTCCCTGCCCTGCCCCTCTCCTTACCCAATCCTCCATCACACGTGGGGGGATCTGCAATCACAGAATCACAGAATCGCCAGGTTGGAAGAGACCTCCAAGATCATCGAGTCCAACCCAGCCCTGACACCTCAGCTAAACCCTGGCACCTAGTGCCACATCCAGTCTTGTTTTAAACACATCCAGCGATGGTGACTCCACCACCTCCCTGGGCAGGCCATTCCAGTACTTTATTATTCTTCCTTATATCCTTTTCCTAATATCCAACCTATATTTCCCTCGGTGCAGCTTGAGGCTGTGTCCTCTCCTTCTGTCAGTGCTGCCTGGAGAAAGAGACCAACCCCACCTGAGCACAGCCACCTTTCAGGGGGTTGTAGAGAGTGATAAGGTCACCCCTGAGCCTCCTTTTCTCCAGGCTAAACAACCCCAGCTCCTTCAGCCGTTCAATGATGTGCTGCAGGCTGGCAGTCTTGTCACACCAGAGGACACTGGCTGCTGCCCAGCTAAATCTGTGTCTTGGCTCTGCCTACAGCCCTCAGCTGCTCCATGAGGGAAGTTCCCAAGGTCCCCAAGGCACCATTGATGCCAGGTAGGAGCAACAGTTGCTGGGACTGATCCCCAGATTCCCTCCAGCTCTAGCAGATCTAAAGTTGAACACTGGTTAGCTCAGAGATGTCATCACCATCTGCACCCCTTTTTAATTTCACCAGTGTGGAGAAGAGGAGAGCAGACCAAACATTCCCAAACCCTCACCCCATCCCTGAGCAGGCTGGGAAGTGTCAGAGGCTCTGGCTCTCCTGTGCCTAGGAAGACCTCTGTGCTTCCCCATGCCACTGCACTAAATCCTTGCTTGCATCAAGGAGACATGGCATTTTCTTGGGAATCCTCTCTGCTAAGAATATCCTCTATTTACATATTCACCCATGTGGGGGTGGATGGGAAACAGGGCAGTGAACTGAATGTCCTTGGAAGACGTGTGTGTTGGTTTCCATGGAGCTGGGTGCCTGACCCTGTCTCTGTCTCTGTTTGCACTGATCACGTGTGGTTACAGCACTGGTGACAGCCCCGGGGCCAGGGCTGCCCTGTCACCTGCCACCCCAAGGGACTAGCTGCTTCTTCAGAAGGCCTGGAGGAGGTGAGGGTGTTCCTGGGTGCTCCTGGGTGTTCCTGGATGTATGAAGCTCACGGTGGTTCCCCTGGTGTTTTGTACTCACCAACACACACACACACACAATAACAGAGTCACAGAACCCCAGAATCATGGAGGTTGGAAAAGAGCTCCAAGGCTGTCCAGTCCTACCTGTGCCTGATCCTCACCTTGTCCCCAGAGCACTGAGTGCCACCTCCAGGAATTCCTTAGACACCTCCAGGGATGGGCACTCCAAACCTCCCTGGGCAGTTCCAAGGCCAGACCACCCTTTCCATGGAGAAATTCCTGCTGATGTCCAACCTGAGCCTCCCCTGGCCCAGCCTGAGACTGTTCCCTCTTCTCCTGTCCCTGTTCCCTGGGAGCAGAACCTGACCCCCTGGCTGTCCCCTCCTGTCAGGGAGTTGTGCAGAGCCAGGAGTTCCCCCCTGAGCCTCCTTTTCTCCAGCCCCTTTCCCAGCTCCCTCAGCCCCTCCTGGTGCTCCAGACCCTTCTCTGGACATATCCCAGAACCTCAATGTCTTTCTTGTCATGTGGGGCCCAGAACTGGACACAAGACTTGAGGTGTGGCCTCACCAGTGCAGTCCCTGTGTGCCCAACACACACATTTCCATGTGCCCAAGCAATGCCAGCACAAGTGGCCTGTGCCGGGAAATGGCATTTGCCCCAGTGGAAGGGCACTAGATGCCCTCTTGGGTATTAGGTTTATGGTTGGACTCGATGATCTCCAAGGTCTTTTCCAGCCTGAATTTTGTTGCTCTCTGCAGTCTGGGCTCTGAGCTGGTGAGAGGCATCATGAGCAATGCCATGGCTAGGTGTGCTCCTGCAGAGAGACTCATCTCACCTGAAGGCCATGGCAGGTAAAACAGATCCTTCTGGGGACTAATTCCTTCTCCTACATCAACCTCAGAGGGAAGATCCTAAGACAAGCTCCTAAGGTCTGCTCTGAGCTCCCAGCACATGACTGAATCTGTGTTTTGGCCTCACAGATGTGTTGCTAAGGAGAGAGGATGACTCCTGTACACCCAAATGAGCATTTAGGGCCTGAGGAGATCCTGTTTGTGCAGAACAAAAGGTCAGGCAAAACCTTGGCAAGATGAGGTTTTCCAGCTCCTCTGCAGAGGTCTGGAGCATGGGCATGTATACACCCAGTTAAAGGAATCTTGCACTGCAGAGGCTTGTTTCTCTCTGATGGGCATGGCTGTCTTTGGGATGTTTAAATACCAAAACCAGAGAAGCAGATGGAAATTAATTCTCCTGAGGCTGAGAGTTAGGCAGGAAAGGACAGCTCAGAATAGGTGAGAACATAAAACAGCTATGCTGTGCCAGCCCTATACCCCCTGTGCCCGTCTGTCCTCTCCATTGCTGGTCAGTTATAGATGCTGGATCTCTGCTCTGATGTTTGGCTATGCAATTCCCAGCCCTGGGATCTGGGGAGCAGGAGGCTGTCACCAGGCTCTTGTGTTCAATAGTCTTAATGATTAAATCAATCTAATTCATGTTTTTCTTCCTGAATGTAATTGCTTTTTGAGACCAGTTACAGTTTTGGCCTTACACACTCCCATGGAAATGAGTTTCAAGGTTAATTCCAAATGGTGTGAAAAAGTGCTTCCTCTTGTTTTTTTTAAATCTGCTACATGACAATCCCATGGACCACATCCTTGCTCCTGAACAGAAAGAAGCAGAAACTGACTGTCTCCAATCACTCCTAGAGGGCTCCTGGCTGTGCTACACTGGCTCATCACCCCACTCAGATGTCCCCTGCTGAAGCCCAAAACCTTTGTCTATTTTATGGCTCCTGTGGGCACCATTAAACGCCTGTGCTCAGTCCTTTTCTGGTTTTCTGAACTCTCCTGGGGATGAGGAGACAGGAATGGATATACCAGCCAACTCGGAGTGTGAGGATGCTGTGGACGTACCACAGCAGAACTGCTTTTTCTGGTTTGTTCCCAGTTCCTCTCCTCATCATTCCCAAAACCTGATTCCATTTCTTGCCCCCTACTGAGCTGATGTTTTCCATGATCTTGCCCAAGAACCCCGGATTTCTTTCCCCAGCGGTAATGGCTAATTCAGAGCCCAGTGCTCAGTTAGCAGGGAGTCCAACCACTGCATGTTTTTCATTCTGTTCCAGTTTGGGCTTGGCTGGGACAGAAGATATTCCAGTTCCAGGCCAGGCTAACACCACTTGATTACCTGTTTATGTGCAAAGCCAGCCTTGGGTCACACGAGGTGCCTATAGCATAAACCTTCCACTTTTCCCCCTCTCCCTGACACCTCTCTGATCCCAGAACAGCTTTCCTTGTGTCCCTGCCAAGCTGCCAAGGAGGTGATTGGCTCTGCTCTGCCATGCCTTGCCAGTGCCACTGACAGCAGGACTGGGGACAGGAATTAAGGGACACACACTGAGAGAAACCAGAGGAGCATGGCAGGGAAAGGGGGGGGGATCCACAGGATTTTGTGGGAATAGCATTCAAGTCCTCCACTATGGAAAAAAGGGGAATCACACCATGCCTGGCTGTTCTACACTGGCCAAAGACAAAGCCAGAGGTCAGCAAGGAGGAGCAGGAAGCTCCCACACCATGGGAGGTGTCACAGGTGGTGACATGGTGGTGTCACAGGACATCATTAAGGTGGGGAGATGCACAGGGGTGGGGAAAGTGGCAGCTGGTGACCCCTGGGGATATGAGTGCCACTGCCTCACTGTGGGATGCTGGGGTTCAGGCCAACCATCTCCCCAAACGGTCCATTATCCAGCTTCAGTTGATGCTCAAGAGCATCTCCAGGTCAGACATCTCTGTCAGAAGCAGTCATTGATCCTGCTGATTGCTTGGCCATGGGATTTGTGTGCACCATAGCCACAGTGTGGGACACTTCCTTCCCCCTCCCACTGAGCAGTAGTTTGGCTCTTGAGCTCATGCACTGTAACATTCACCTTCTTCTATCTTTCCCTACACAGAGCTGAGCCAAGGACACTTTCTGATGAGTTTCCTATTTATCCTTTGAGAAATGTTTTAATATTGGCTTTTATGCTTTTAGCAAATTTTTCCTAAAAATATTTTTGGCCTGTCCTTACGGGTATTACATCTCACAGACATACTTTGTACTCCATTCTATCTTCCTTCTTTGGAAATTATTTCAATTTTGATGAATCTCTCATTCTTCTTGTAACTTCTTTCACTACTAAAGTATGGCAGATTTTTTTTTTTCTGGGTATTTTAGCACATTCTAGATTAGTTGTATATATTTATTCTGAGCCTCTAATACTTTGTCTTTAAACAGTTTTTGTGCCTTCTGTAAATATTTTACCCTTTTAGCTTTTCTTTTGAATTCCTTTTCAACTACTTTTGTATTTTTATCTTTTTGTTCCCATTCTTAAAATTAGACTTTGGGTTAGATTTTGTTTCTTTTTCTTTCCTCTTTCAGTCCTAAAAGCACTTGGCTCTTTGGGTGAAATTCTCTTTGGTCATAGGCCCAGCAAGGCCCAACAGAGGGTGACTGCAGAAGTCACAAAGATCCAGCAGATCTATCACTGTGAGAGATGGAGCCAGAAAGTCTCTGCAAAACTTCTCTGACAAGACCTCAAAAAACATGCATGAGAGGAAAAGAAACTTGTATGTCTTAGAAACTCCCAGCCTTAATTAAGGAGTAGCATGCTGCAGACTTTTGCACACCTGGAGTAAGTGGGACAATGAGCAACCTCAGCCCCAGCACCCAGAAAAATGCTGCCCATGCTGCCAGGGGAGACTTCCTGGCACACACCAACCCCAGGACACAGATTCCACAGCTGGCAAGGGATGTCCAGTCAGGCAGGAGGACAACACAGCCTGAGCCTGCTCTCCAGAGCCTCAGGAAAGCTGAGAGGTGCCAGCAAACAGCATCTCCTCCACCACAGATTACAGCAACCTGGGGAGAGCAGGTCCCCAGGGGCTGCTGGCAGCACGAGAGGCAGCCTCACAGCCCATTCCCAGAGTCTACAACAGCAAACCTTAGAATAGATACCCTGGAGGATCCCAGGGAGACAGAACAGGCTTATCCACCCCCTCAGGCAGCTCTGCTCAGTTCAGCTCTGAGAAAGATCAGGCTGCTGAGTCCCAGAGCTGCTCCGTGGGAATGAGGAGCAGCAGCCTGGCAGAGCTGGGCTCGACATCACACCCTTGTTATTTATTCTTCCCAGAGATTGGAGATAAGCCCAGCCACTGCCAGGTTTTGCTCCAGCTGCCTCTCTGTCCACATGTCCACTGAGGATGAGGCTGGTGAGATGCCTGGACAGGTGGTTGCATTTTCTGAACAGGATAAATAGTAAATAAAAGTCCCTGAGCTGTACTTTGACCACTGCAGTGACATGGTTTGTGTCTACACGTGAAAGCTTCAACACTCTCTCAAGAACACAGGATCTCTTCTGTCCCACACACTGGGAAGTGTCCCTCACCTGTGCTTGGCCTCAGTGGCTGCAGCTCCATGGACACACAATGGGGGGCTGCAGCTCAGCACCTGGGGCATTACCTATTCAGCAGACAACCAGAGCTTGGCTGACCCTGGCAGGGACAGGGACCCCTCTTCCTCCAGCCCAGCCACACACCCTGCTCACACCAGGACATCTGGGCTGAGGAGAATCACCTCCCACCTCACTATGCACAGGCTGCTGAAAGCCAGGATGTCCTGCTCTTCTGTTTGCTAGGAACAGAGTCACCAAGCTGGCAGCTCCCAGGAGCCTTAACCAGAACAAAGAAAAATAACTTCAGGGCTTTGCAGTTCTGAGTTATGGACACAAGCTTTTGGAAGAGGGCCTAGATCTTGTGCCCTTGGCTTAAAGGCTGGAAAGTCTCAGCTACAAGGGCCTAATCTCCCTGACACATCCCATCTGCATTGCCTACTCAGGTACCACAGGCTGAGAGAACTGGGCGTGTCCAGCCTGAAGAAGAGAAGGCTCCAGGGAGAGTTCAGAACCCTTTCCAGGGCCTAAAGGGGCTCCAAGAGAGCTGGAAAGGGACTTGGGATGAGGGACAGAAGGACAGAACACAGGGAATGGCTTCTCACTGCCAGAGGGTGGGGTTAGATGGGATATTGGGAAGGAATTGTTCCCTGTCAGGGTGGGCAGGCCCTGGCACAGGGTGCCCAGAGAAGCTGTGGCTGCCCCTGGATCCCTGGAAGTGTCCAAGGCCAGGTTGGATGAGGCTTGGAGCAGCATGGGATAAGTGAAAGGTGTCCCTGCCAGGGAATGAGAAAGGTCCCTTCCAACTCAACCCATTTGGTGATTCCAGGATCCATGATCAGTATTCCATGGGGCTCCTCTACAGCACTGGGGTCAGGCTGTGCTCTCTGCCATCCCTAGGACACTGTTCTGCTGCCCAGCACACACAGTGCCTGTTCCCTCCATGGCAAGGGGGACTTCAGCTCCCTCCTGTCCCTGCTGCCACCACCTCAGCAGTGACAGCCACTTCCAGGAGAGCAAAGAGCACAGCTAAGTGGACAACCCATCAGGCCTGTAAACAGCCACCCTGAAAATGTTTCCATTTCTCAAAATGTTATGTCTTTTGGAGAAGGTTTTCCCTTTTTTTATTTGCTCAGATATTTGCATTTGAATATTTTTGGTGCTTTTTCTCACAGCTCTTAGGGGAACAACATTGCTGTTTAGTGTTGCTGAACAGGGTGACATGAGAGTTTCAAAACACACGCAGTCAAAATCTATTTCACCCTATTAATATTAATAATAACAATAATAACAACAATTAGCAATATAAAGGACTGGCAATGCTGTCTCAGGATAAAATACAAGCAAGCACCTCTCTGCATGTTTGCTATTTGGTGCATATTTGCAATTAGTTCTCATCTGCAAAGGCAAAGTGCACTGTTTATGGTTTTACTGCAGCATCCAAGTACTTTATATGCTTATTTTTCATAACAAAATTACTTTGTCCATAAATCAGGCTAAACTCACAGGCAGCTTTGACCCCTCGCCTCAACTTTTTGCTGTAGATCAGCTGTTCATAAACTGTGTGCCCAGATTCCGTGTCCAGGGCTGCATTAAGAATAAAATATTTGGGAAACACAGTTTGCATCAGCTCTCTAAGTAAGTATTTGGCTTCCTGGAAATGATGACTCATGGTTGGGATGTGGAGAAATGTACCAATAACATAACCTTTCGATCCTCTAATGCCAGACAGATCTGTGCAAACCCGGGCTCTATGCTGCCCAGATGGCTGGCACAGCAGCCTGTATATATAGCATCACTTCAGACTCGGCCTTTTTGCAATGTGTGGGAAAGATAAAAAAGGGCAGAACACAACATCGAGGTCAGGCAGCTCCCAGAGCCACACTTTATCTGATCAGCCTCTTCCTCTGCCACCCTGATGGTTTAATAAGCAACAGTTTCTGGAATGAGCCCTGTGTCCTGGCATATTTTATAGGATCTTTCCAGTGTAGCTGTATTAGGTATGAAGAGCTTTATGAAGAAACCTTTGCAGTGCGGGTCTAGTCCCTGGCAAGGTGAAGCAGCTGCACTGTTATTGCTCAGAAATGTATATAAAATTGTCACTGGAGAAGCCTCATTTATTCCCTGACACAGGCAGTTACAAGCAAACGGTGAGATTTCCAAACAGCCTCTGGCAAGTGTCACCAGCCAGGAGGGGATTGTGCCAAGCTCTGCCAGCCACCAGACATGTGTGAGGCCACCCTGCTCAGAGCCACCTTGGTGCCCTCCACCCGGGGTCTGCAGATGTCACCCCGTGCACAAAACAAACAAGAGCAAGCTACATTCCTCCACAGGACACATGAGCTCAGCTTTCTGCCACAGTCATTCTCTTTCTGCAGGAAAACATTGCTCTGCAAAACCAAAATCACAGTTTTCCAAGGGGATTTTTTTTTTCTTTCCTGGAAATTATGTTTGGGATTAACCCTGCATCTGTCTCAGCTGCTGCATTGATTCCTTGGTGTTCCTGGTCTGCCCAGTCAGCTGGGCTCATTGCCGTGAGCTTGAGCCACTGAGCAGATGGCAAGAGCCTCAGGGGAGCCATGTGGCCACTTGTTGTGGTTTGAAAGCAAAACGAGTGAGAGGCTCCAAGTCAGAGATATAATTTAATAAGAAGAAAGGTAAAAAGGTAAAAACAAAATAAAATAAATGCAATAACACAAAGGATCACTGACAAGGTCAGAATACAACCTGAGCAGGATGGTGGAAGCAGTCCAGGTGAAGTGCTCTTCCTGAAGCAGTGATCCTGTAGAAAGGTCTGGGAGCTCTGGTCCTCTGGGAATCCAGTGGGTAAGTGCTACCTGCACTGTCCCACATACCAGTTTATATCCAGGTGAGAATACTTGGCTCCTCACCCTGGGCAGAGCATCTCACAATAGCATGAGAAGTGTGAAATGGGTCCTTGATGGCCCATTAACAAAGATAACCCCTGGAGGGAGTTACCTGTGACTCATGGGCCATTAGCAGAAGACACCCCCAAAGGCGTTAATGGGCCATTAGCAGAAGAGGCAGGGGGCTTGGGAAAACACTAGCCCACCTGGTTTCAACAGTTCATGAAGATGGTGATAGAATAAATACTTTGTGTACATCCTACACTGCAACCCAGGACACCACTGAGCAGAGCCCTCTGGCCAGAGAGCCCCAGACTCTTTGAGAACCACCCAGATTTCTCAGACTGAGGCAGAACAAAGGAGAGGGGTAAGAGTTTCCTTCAGACCAGCAGCATTCTGTCCAGCTCCAGCCGCCCTCTCCTCAACACCACAGGGGGAGCAACAGCCCTGTGCTCCTCGAGGGAGTTTGGGGTAATCCTGGCTCATTCACACTTTCTGTTTGGCTCCCTCTGGATATCTGCAAGCCTCAAGTGATGTCCAGTGCAAGCATCTGCCCCTGGCTGTGTTACCTTAAACAACTCCAGCCCAACAGATAAAACACGGAGCATAGAGCAGTCCAATGGAAATTGCAGAATCACTGAGGTTGGAAAAGCCCTCCAAGATCATCAAGTCCAACTTTTGCCTAATCCTCACCTTGTCACCAGCCCAGAGCACTGGGTGCCATGTCCAGGCTTTCCTTGGACACCTGCAGGGATGACTCCACCTACCTACCTACCTGGGTAGCCCTTTTCAATGCCTGACCGTCTCTCCAGGAAGACATTCTTCCTGACCTGAAAGACACTGTGAAAAGCAGAGAACCACTAGATAACATTTTTTTGGAATTCATCTGGCTTTGCACCTTGTCCCTGCAGACCTCTCTGCTCTGAACCTCAGGTACCAAACACCTGCACCTGCCTTGCAGCAGAGGTCAGGAATGCACAGGGGGGATCTGCAGAGCTCACAGCCCCGGGGGCACACCCTGCCCAGCCTGAGGCCATGGCAAAGCCCCACCTGGCTGCTGTCCCTGTCCCATTCCAGGTGCTGGGCTTTTCCCAGCTGTGGGGGCACAGGGGATCCTGCCATGCACAGCCCTGCCCTGCAGCCTCCCCCGGAGCTGCAGCCGGCACAGCCCACAGCCTGTGCTACAGATGGATTGCACAGCTGTGGGGAGCTGGGAAGCAGCTGCTGCCTCACACTTGTCAGCAAGGAGAGTTGAGCATGGATCTCCTCTGCTCCAAGGGCCCCGGAGCAGCTGCCTGCTGCTGCACTCTGCAGGGTCCCCACAGGGATGATCCCTCTGCTCCTTTAGGGGATGCAGGGCAGTGTGATCTGCCCAAGTTTTTGTGCTGGCAGTGCCACCCATGGATGTCACTACCTCTCTGTCAGAAGGAGGGAAGGCGAACACAGACATCTGGGGTTCAGGGGGATTCCTGCACGGTGTTTTCTGGGAAGTCTGAGCCCATTCAGCATCCTTGATGATCCCATGTGCTGGCAGCCATGAACACAAGCTCCATGTCCTGGCAGTGCCAGTTTGCCATGGTACAGCATTTCTAAGCAGGGCAACTCCAGCAGTGGCAGGAGCTCCTCCTGGCTCCCTCCTGTCTTGCCAGCAGTCCCTGCTGAAGAGGGTGAGGGTCCCATTGCCAGACCTCCTCCTGCCTGGCCCAGCCTGTCCCTGTCAGCAGGCAGGGAGCCAGAGCACCATCACCTCCAGCAGGCAGCTTTACTGGCTGACACTATAAATGTTCTGTGCTCTCATGGATTTGATGCTGTTTTTATGAACTTGGAGCTCAGTGTGGCTGTTTAGTTTGAGATGAGAGAGGAATGTATTAATAGTTGGGTAAAGCGCACTCCGAGCTTCTAATCTGACCGGGCTGTTTGCTTTAGGGAAAAAACACTTCACTTTTTCCATTCATTACTATTCCTTGTTAGTGGCTGGAGCACCCACCCCCAGCACACCGGAGGCTGCTTTAACCCCTCTCCCACTGCACCCCAGCCACCCATGCTGTCACACAGAGAGGAGAGAGCTTGGCACAGCAACACAAAGGGTTTTTTCCCTGCAGACCACGCTGAAACCAATGGGCACAAATCTTAGTGCCAGGCTCAGCCAGATCTGTGGAGTAGTGATGCCACCTTGCAAAGGTGTGGCTGTGAGCCCAGCAGCAGCAGCAGGGTGTCACCCACAGCCCACCCCAGGCATCCTGCAACAGGAGGAGAGTGCTGTGTCCACCCACTGGTGGCCATCCCAGCCACAGCCTGCCTGTCACGGCCTGGCACCTGCCCCACCCTCCCAGTGATGATGATGAGAAGTCACCAAAGGGGCTCATTTGAATTTGAGGGGACACCTCGTGTGCTGGGGGCTTGTCCTGCTCCTCGTGCACACCGGCCCTGCCTGGAGCACAGTGACTGATTTACATTCAGATGAGGATCTCGGTGGCGTCCTGCTAAGTCTCTTATCCAGCATGAACTTTCCATAAGCAAGGCTCTATTTTTAACTCTGCTAGGCCTAGCAGAGGGGTTGTCTTGCAGAGAGAGGGGGCAAGGGTGCAGCCCAGGGAGCTTTGAGTGTATCAGGGGGGAGCAGGGCTGTGCCCTGGCCAGTCTGCTGCCACCAGTTCCCCCAGCTTTGCCCTGGTAGACACTAGAAGGCCTTTTGGGTTTGGATGGTGGGGTACGTGTGGGCACAGGCAGTGTGGTGCTCTCCTGCTGACCATCACAGAGGGGAGATGCCCAGCAGAGCTTTGTGTCCAGGCAAGAGCAAGCAGGGCAGGGCCAGGAAGGGTCTCATCTCCATGACACAGAGTGCTCGTCCCCACGTGGGTGAGAGATGCAATGGTCTGAACCCACCACTGATGACCCAGAGAGTGCCAGAATGGGGTACAGAGGTACAGAGCCCACACTAAGCCTGGATTCAGCTGCAAGGACATAGCCCTGCCACCGGCAGAGGGCGTGGGAAGGTGTCTGCATCTTCCAGCTCACGCTGTGACAAGGTCCCAGGCAGGGCCAGAGCTCAGCCACCACCGCAGCACCAACCACCGCAGCTCCCCAGCCCTGCCGTTTGTTCTGGTGCTTGGAAAGAGAAGTGCAGGGGTCTGAGGAGCCAGGCAGGGTGCTGTAAATCATGGCAGAGGGACACGGAGCCTCTCGGAGCCTCTTCCAGAGGAGAGCAGCTCACCCCAGCCAGGAAAGTGGAGTGGCCACCCCTCTGTCCCTCAGCTGCCAGGGCGGGGTGGAGGGTGAGCTCTGGACAGACATCGCACCTTCTCTCTGGGTAATGAAACCTCTCCAAACTCCTCCCTGGCACAGAAACGCCCAAACCCCGCCAGGAGGGGAATGCAGGGATTGCAAAGACCCTCTTTGCAGGGTAGCAGGAGTAGTGAAGCCCTTTGTCTCCTCCCCAGACCAGGTTCTCAGTGGTCCTGGGGCTCAGCAGTGACCAGCACCCCGTGCAGCTCATTTCCCCCAGACCCAAATCCTCTCCCCTGCTCTATATACTCTGATCCTTGTACCACTGACTGATCAACAGATAAATCCCTCTGCAGCAAGCTTTCCTTTTCCATGCATGCCAGATTTTCACACAGTCCAACCCCACAATTAGCCTCTGCAGCCTGTTCCCAAGCACTCTGTCCCATCCAATTTTAAATTACTCCAGCAATAGAGCGCTTGCTCTGTCCCCTGGGAAACCACTCTGCTCCCATAGATCTGGCTGCCCAGAAGACAGGATTTTGCTGATATCCAGCCCACATTTTCCTCCAGTTAAATTCACTGTGGGGCTCTCAGCTGTGCTGCCCCAGGCAGTTACATCTCCTCCACTTCCCTGGTTCTCCAAGCAGTTGCCTATTGACAGTGACCTTTCTGCTGAGCTGTTTTTTCCCACTTTTGGCTCTTGTGCCCTTTAGGCTTGTCAGCCCCTTATCATTTTGTTTGGCTTTCAGAAGAGATAGGATCTCAGCAGGGTTCTGCACAGGATTCCTACAAACACTTTCCAAATTCCTGTCAGGGTCTTTCTTCTCCAGCTTTTGATTAGAGAATGCTGGTCCCTCCTTCTGAGGGGACCTAATGGTGATGATCTCCCATCTGTAAAGAGGAGGTTTGCACCTTCCCAACCCCTGCTCCAGGCAGCATTTTCCTTGCAAAACAAACCTTGCTTTATTGTGGAGACAGGGAGAAGAGTTAATACTGGGTTTAGCACAACAGGCATTTAGAAGAGACACTGGTTTACACATGTGCACAGGTCAATTCAAATTTCCCCTACCCTAATTTACAGTAGGGATTAATGACTTATATTCTGGCAAACCAGAGCTCCAGTAAATCAGCCTGCGAGAAGGCAAGCACAAGAACATCATCAGAAATGTCAACACTGAGAAGTTTCTTCTGATTCTCATTAAATTGATGTCTGAAAGTCTCAGCATTTACTCAACATGGGTAAAAAGGAGGAAAAGAAGAAGACAATATAACTTCTATATTGTCTGATTACTGTATGAAAGGTAACAGTGTGATGCCTTGTATACAGTAATACTTAATGTCATACTATAAGATTAAAAAAAAAAAGCCCAAAACATAAGATTACAGCAAATTAATGAAACAGCACTTTTGCACCGAAGTGCCTCTAACATTTTATTTGTGCATCTAAAGCATGCAAACTTCAATTATTCATTTAGACATTTTTGTAACAATAATGAGCATGGAAACCCAGCCAGTTCTGTGTGCTCTGCACAGCAGCATCCAAGGGAGAATGTTCAACTCAAAACTCGGGCCCCATGATGAGCCTTGAGACCAAGGACCCTCTGAGCACCCAGCTGTCCTCCTGGGCCACATAGTCCCAAAAGCATAAACCTGTCCTTGTCCCAGACATTTCATGGGAAGAAAAAAAACACCTTGAAGGGGGAAGAATTATAGTGACACTGAAAAATCTCAAACTCATTTCTCAGTATATTTAACTAAAAAAAAAAATAAATAATTTTCACTTTTCTTGGTTGGTTCCCTCAACTGCCCTCCTTTTCCTTCTGAACATGCAACCGGGTCATGGGAAAGGTGAGGAAGCCAAACACCCTTCATCAGTACCCACCCTGGTGTACTGGGGATGTTTGGGATGCTAAGGGCAGTGCAGGTATGGAGGGTTTGGCAGGTGCCAGAGCAGGTGCAGGGCCAGGAGCAAGGTGCTGGGTGAGGTGTCAGCAGCTCCCTGCTCCCCTGGAGTGATGGATATTGCCCTGATAAGCACTTTGCCAGCACCGCGCCCGTCAGGAGGCAGAGAGCCTGGCTCTCACTGCGTTTCTACTGGCGCATTTCACCTCTAATTTGGGAAAAAATCTGGCATCTCACCCGTGCAGGGCTGCCAAGGGCTGCTCCAGATAATCTCTGCAAATAGAACTATGAGAAATCTCCACTGCGCTGATGTCATGGGCAAAATTCCTGCCGGATTCAGTGAGACCCTGCTCTGCCTGTGGCCATTCCAGCACCAAGGGGATAAGACTTGGCTGTGGACCTGCAACTGTGGGTGGGGACAGTGGTGGCAGGTCTGTTCCCATGGTGCCTGGGCTGTGCCCATGTGCGTGGCAGTGGCTGCTGGTGCTGGGTGGAATTTCACCTCAGCTGAACCTTTCCAACTCTTTGAGATGATGGCCATGCTGATAAACAGCCTATGGTGAATGACACCGATGCCACCACCCTGCTTTCCATCCTCCCTGTGCCTGACAATGACACCAGGGACAACAACATATTCCTGCAATGTTTGTGCCAAGATGTGCCCTAGCCAGAAGGAGCTGATGGGGACCTCAGGATCAGCTCCCTGTGCAGCTGGTGCCATCCCTCCAAGCACAAAGGGGTGTTCCTTGGGCATGTGGTCACTCTCCAGGCAGCCAAGTGGTGCCTGCGCAATCAGGAGGAAAGGAACCAGGGCCATTCTAAGGTCTGGCACCAGCAGCCAGAGCTACCTGCGTGGTTGGAGAGGGAGAAATAATCTCATAACCCTGGAAGAGTTCAGTGCCCAAAGCTGCAGCACACATCAAACAAGCTCTTTAACAGCTCTGTCCTGTTCCACCGGAGCTTTGGCCCCAGACTCAACCTTTTTCCAAACCTCCTGACTTGTTTGTCATGGTGAACCAGCTCCCAGCCCTGTCAGACCATCCTGTGGGAGCTGTCCTGGCCCTCAGGAACACCCCCTGAAACTGTTTTGAAGCCTTTTCTTCATTCTCACAGAAAGTTCTGATTCCCAGGAAGGGATTGATGACCAAAACCTCCAGCTCCTGTGCTGCCCTTGGCCAAGGAGCCTGGTGGGTGAGGCTGGCCAGGGGGACAGCCCTTGGAGGAGGATGGGCATGGGGACAGGGAAGTCCAAGCAGTTGATCTGCCAGGAGATGCACTATGAGGGGCCAAACTTCAGCTTCAGCCCATTCACACTTTGATCAGAAATTGGCAAGATTTAATGGAAAAACAATTATTTCTCTCAGAGCATGTTTTCTTTACATGCAGGGTTTGTTTTTTATTTTTTTTTTCCTGATTTCCTTCAGCTCCCTCCTAAGAAATGAGGTAAGAGCTATGGTCCTGTCTGTCCAGCCTGTTTGTGTGGGACACAATCCAGAGAAGGGCCTTTCTCTCACTGGGGGCTGGTTCACAGGGCTCAGCATGGCTCTGGCTGCACTCACACAGCATCATCAGCAGCAGCATTTCCTCAGGCAGCTCCTGGATTAAATACAGCCAGTGCAGGAATAAACTCTACAGGTGCCTCTAAAACTGACAAATACAATTTCACAAAAAAGACATTCACAGTGCACAAACTCATAATAAACCCAGGAATCCCTGGATGTGGGATAAAAGCCTGACTGCAAATGGGATGGATATGCTGCTTCTGATCCCACACTAATAAGAGGTGGCAGTGCAAGGAATCAGTGCCTGTGTTGCACAGAGTGAGGAACCCTTGGCAGAATGGCACAGAATCACTGTGCACTCCAGAGATTTCCAGGCCTTTCTCTGAGCTGGGGTGGCACACAGCAGGACATGGGGCTCCTTGTTGTGCTAATGAGAAAATTACCCCCAGATCTGCTCTGCTACTTCCAACCAGAAGACAACTCTGAGCAAAAAGGGGTTTTGGCAGACATATAAATGCTGGAGGATGGCTGGTGTGTGGTCTCTGCTTTTGTAACACCAGGGGCTCCTCAGTAAACACTTCCCAGCTAAAAACAAGTTGGTCTTCATGGGGTGGTTGGCTGCTGGGAGGTTCCTGTGCCCCCAGGGTAGTAGAAATGTCCCTTTTGTGGGTATGGGAAGGTCAAACACCTCCAGCAGCAATGCCACAGGCACCGAGTTCCTCCTTTCCTCTCTGCATTCCCTGGATGTGGGATCAGGCCCCTCCAGGCTCTGCTCTTGGCTGGTCTATGCTGAGGGGGTGAACAGCAGTTGCTGTTCCTTGTCCTGGACCTGTCCTGCCTTGCAGGGACCAGGAGCTGGGCTGTGTCACTCTGCTTTCCAGGGAGAGCCAGGGCAGCCCAGGGGCTGTTCTCAGTCTCTCAGCAATGACTGAGCAGCACCAAACCTCGAGGATTGTGTCACATCTCAGTGACACATCTCAGTGTCCACCCAGCTGTGAGGGCTGGGCTGGGCCAGGATGCTCCTTGCAGGAAGGTGAACCTGAGAGGAAAAGACTAACAGATGCCAGGAGAGCCTCCAGTGCATCCTGGCATAGAGAAATACTTCCAAATGAGCAGAGATATATTGGGAACCTTCCCTGGAGGAATCTGGCCCTGCTTCCTGGGACCTCAGCTTCCTCCAGGAGGTGTGAAGATTCTGGGACATACCTAGGAAGAGTCTCAGGTAGATTGCAGAGAAAAGAATGTAAGTCCAAAGGAGAAAAAAAGCATATTGGAAACCTTCTCTGGAAGATGTAGGCCTGTGGTTATCAACTCAGCTGCCAAAATGAGAGACCAAAAGACCTGCTCCTTGCAGGTGAAGAAGGGCAGGGAGTGCAGCTTGGGCAGAGACCATCCCGGCGGTGGGGCTGGGTGGGCACTGAGAGCTGTCGGTGGGAGCTGCTGGAGCAGGCATGAATTTCCCAGGCTGACTGTAGGGGTCATCAGCCCTCAGCTTTTCCATGCAGGGCTTGTCAGCTCCCTGAGTGCAGCCCTCTGGAAGCAGCTGTCCCCAGGGGCCACCAAGCACCCAGGCAGACGGCGGATAAACAAACCCAGTGTTTTGCTGAAGGACACAAGCCCAATTCCAGGGCTTCCAGGCAGGAAGGGTTTTCCCCACAGCTGCGTGGTGCAGGCTGGGGCAGGAGGCAGGGCTGGGCTTTCCTGGGAGGAAACCACACACTGACTTCTGCTCAGTGGGCAGAAAGCAGCTCTGAGGGAAGTCAGTGGGACAGGCTTGTGACCAGAGCCTGTCTCTGGGTGATGGTGACCCCGTCCTGGCAGCTGGAAGGGATGGATGGTCATGTGCAAACCTTCCTCAGCCGGGTTAGAATCCCAGGATCCCAGAATCACTGAGGTTGGAAAAAACCTCCAGGATCATCCAGTCCAACCTGTGCCCCATCCCCACTTTGTCACCAGCCTAGAGCACTGAATGCCACTTTCAGGAATTCCTTGGACACCTTCAAAGGTGGGCACTCCAAAACATCCCTGAGCAGCCCCTCTCAATGCCTGGCCACCCTTTTGGGGTGGGGTGGGGGGGCGGGGGTGGAATTCTTCCTGATATCCAACCTGACCTCCCTTTGGCACAGCCTGAGGCCACAAGTGGAGCTGACAATTTCTTCTGCCCCCACAGTTGTTGCTTCAGCAGGGGATGGGGGATTGCTGAGAGCATCAGCACTGACCCCCTCTGCCTGTGCAGCCCCCTCCCAGCTCAGCTCCAGGGGCACAGCACATGAAGTGCACACACTTGTACCTTGAGCTGGCAGGATGATAATCCCAGTCCAAAGAAAATTATGCCCTTTGGAGGTTGGGTTTTGTCTCTAATCAGGATGAAAACAACACATTTTCAACTGGCCAGTCTCATGTAATTTGAAGAATGGCACTAGAGCCAACTGAAGTAATTCAGTTTGAATTTTTTTGTTGTTTTACTTCTTATTTTTATGAGGTATACTGGAATAATAAAGTCAGTAAGATACAGAAACAAAAAGTCAAAACAAAAAATCAGGGCATTTCACCAGCTAATGCAAAAGCCAAATATCTTGACATCAGCAGAATGTTTCATTTCAATGTTTTTTCTAAACAAATTTAGACTATGGAAAGTTTCCATTGAGATGAATTGGTAGAAACGTGTGACCAGCTTTCCTGGCAGGGCACAGGCTGGCTGTGCACAGAGGAATGGTGCCCAACCCACCTCAGGGCACACAGAAGAACCCACCCTCCTTCTCCAGGGTGTTCCTTAGATCCAACACCTGTAAATCCCTGTGTGCCTGTGATGGAGCTGAACTTGAGCTCTCCGTGCAGCTCTCTGCCTGGCACTGGGTACAGTGTGCTGGATATGGAGCCACCAAACCATAAAATCACCACCTGGAACAGGATTGCTCAGAGCTGGAGACCATCTCAGCGAGGTCATTCTTCCCTGTACTGGGCACTGGTGATGCTGCACCTCGAGTGCTGTGTCATGTTCTGTCCCCTCAGTTTAGGAAGGACATTGAGTGCTGTGTCATGTTCTGTCCCCTCAGTTTAGGAAGGACATTGAGTGCTGTGTCATGTTCTGTCCCCTCAGTTTAGGAAGGACATTGAGTGCTGTGTCCAGCTCTGGCCCCTCGGTTTAGGAAGGTCACTGAGACCCTTGAGCACGTCCAGAGGAGACAACAAGGCTGGTGAGGAGCTGGGAACACAAACCCTGTGAGGAATGACTGAGGGAGCTGGGGTTGTTTAGCCTGGAGAAAAGGAGACTCAGGAGTGACCTTATCACTCTCTACAACCCCCTGAAAGGTGGCTGTGCTCAGGTGGGGTTGGTCTCTTTCTCCAGGCAGCACTGACAGAAGGAGAGGACACAGCCTCAAGCTGAACCAAGGGAAATATAGGTCGGATATTAGGAAAGAGTTTTTAATGGCAAGAGTGATAAAGTACTGGAATGGTCTGCCCAGGGAGGTGGTGGGATTGTTCAGCCTGGAGAAGTTTCAAGGGGACCTGATTGTGGCCTTCCAGTGCCTGAAAGGGCTGCCAGAAATACGGGGAGACACTTTTGATGAGGGATGGAATGACAGGACACAGGGAATGCCTTCCCACTGACAGAAGGAAGGGTTAGGGAGCATGTTAGGAAGAAACCTTTCCCTGTAAGGGTGGGGAGGCCTTGGCAAAGGGTGCCCAGAGAAGCTGTGGCTGCCTCATGATCCCTGGCAGTGTCCAAGGCCAGGTTGGACAGGGTTTGGAGCAACCTGGGATAGTGGAAGATGTCCCTGCCATGGCAGGGGTGGGATTGGATGATTTTTAAGGCCCTTCCAACCCAACCCATTCTATGATCTGCCTGCCAACCCAGGTGACCCCAACCACTGGGACTGGCTGCAGTTCCAGTCCCCCTGAGCTCAGCTGAGCTCCCAAGCTGCAAACAGCAGCCCCAGGAAGGGATGAGCCTCCCCACAGTGTCAGGCATTGCTGTGAGACTGTGGCATTGCTTGTCACAAATGTCACACAAGGAGCTGAGGTCTCTGAGCACTGCCTCGGCTGCCAAGCCAGCAGCAGCCTGCCCTGGCTGGGCAGGAAGCAGCCACAGTGCTGGGCAGGAAGATCCTCACCATTCCAGCAAAGCCTCTAAAAGCATCCGAAAATGTTCCCACCCCACACCAGGACCAACCCAAAACCTTGAGAAATTTCCATGAAAAACCAAAGACGTTCCCGAATGGATTGCCATGGCACAAGACCAGCTGGGGTGTGGGAAGGAGGACCAAGGTCTTCTCCAGTGCTGGCAGAGGGGGGACTTGGCTGGAAGTGTCCCAGACCCCAGCTGAGCTCTAGACCAGCATGTTTGTACGGCCTGTCCCACTGCAACTTTCCACAGCATAAATAAAGGAATAATCACTTGAACTTGAGCCCAGGTCAGTACCTTAATGAGCAGACTGCAATCCAGCTTTCCCTTTGGCTTAATGAATATTAATTAACCAGACACAATTGAGCAGCCCCAGCAGGACAGGAAAGGCATGTGCTAGTCCTGGGCTGTACTGAGTGTTGTGCTCCCCTGGGTCACAGCACTGGACTGGATTTGGGGCTCTGCTTTGCTGTCCCCCTCCCAGCTGTGACCTGACCAGTAGGTGATGGACCACTGCAGGGTGGTCTGCCCCTGCTTCCAGGAGACAATCCCTCCCTAACACCCCTGGCCTTCTCAGATAAGACTTTAACTCAAATTGGTGCATTCCTCTGTAACATTTTCCTCCTGATGAACCAACGAGTTTATTTTTTCCTCCAATGAAACTCTGTTGTGATGGAAAATTCTGATGCAGAGGTGAAGCTCCTGCTTGCCTCAGTGCCGTGGTTGTTGGCTGCTGCTCTGCTGAATCCCCAGGGTGGGTGGGCACAACAGCCTTGCCTGGCTTTGGCACACGTGGACAGAGAGGTCTTTATCTCCTGCATCAGCCAGGCTGATTTCTGGAGAGTCAGACATCAGAGACATTGTTCTGCCGTGAAACAGGCAGGTGAATTCACATGGCCCAGGGCAGGGGAAGTGATTCTCCATGGTGGTTGCAGCCTAGCAGTGCTCTGGCACAGGTGGGAGGAGAGGGATGTGCTCAGGCATAACCCCATTCCAGGATGGGATGGGGTTTGGGGAGTGGGGATGGGCTGCTGCTCTCACGCTGGGGAGAGCTCAGCCTCCCAGGAACACCCATGCCAAGAGTGCATGATGCTCTCCAGATGCTCCCTCTTCTGCTCACAAAGGCAGAGATTGACACAATAAACAAACAATTTGTAAAATTCTTTAGTGAGGGCAAAAAAACCCACATTAACTGGAAACATGGATACCCCCTGAAAGAGTGCAGGAGGGGGGAGCATTCCCAGGACCTGATGTTATAGAAGCGGGTATAGAAATGGAAACATGCACAGGACTGGATCTTCAGGCAGGACAATTCACCAGAGGATAGGAAGTGCCCAGTCCCCAGACAATGTTTTGCCTTGTTCAGCAGAGGGGAGAGGTTTGTGTCTTCACGTGGCTGGGGAGCTGTGGGGTCTGTTCAGGGGGGCACTGACACCATCCTCACCCACCACCCCACACTGCTGGGCTGGGCTGGGCTTCTCCTCATGGATTCTTTCCCTGCCCCAAGCCACACCAACTGGTGTGGGCACCATTACCACATTTTGAGAAGGTTCTGATCACCCAGTTTGGTCTTAGCTGACTTTATTTAAAGCCCTGAGTGACAAAGATCCGTGAGTATGAGAGAAGCCTCTCTAAAACTCAGTAAGTTTCTTGGTGTCTGAATTTCAAAGAATGGCTCAAAATCACACCTACAAGGTCTCCTTTGGGACATCTGTCCCATGACACCATCCTGCCCACAGACTGTGTCTTGTTCCAGCAATCCCATGCTCCTGGCAGCGTTTTCTTACTCATGAACTCCCTGAAATAAAGAGTTAATCAAGGAGGACAATCCAACTTGTCAGGGTCTGACTCCAGGGGAGAATCTGACCCAGACCCCCCAGATTCCCTGTAGCGGGCTTTGGGTGTTTGTATCATGAAAATGTGACTGCTGGTTCATGGTTCATCTGCCCCTGGGGACTGTCCAAGGCCAGCATGACCAGTGTGACCTGTTTGTGACAGCCTAGCCTCACCTCTGTGCTCCATTTCCTCTTGGGATCAATGGGGCATGATGCCCACCCAACACTCTGAGTCCAGTCCCTGAGCTTCAGGGTTTTTGTCCCTTATTTCTCTTCTTTGGAAGCTTTTCCTGGTTTGATGCTTGGAAAACACCTTCTACACTTTGGTGCTCATGACTAGATTGTCCTGTGACAGGCACTGCACAGACAGGCACTGACACTATGTCCTGCAGTTCCAGTGTCTCCACCCAGAGTTTATTCCCTTCACAGCCCCTCCCAGCTGGAGTGTCCAAGTCTGACCTGGAGTGACAGACTCTTCCTCCCTCACCTCCTGGGAGGTGATGTTCCTCTTGAGCTTCAACTACACTTTTTAGCCTTTATTTACATTTTTACTCAGCGCAGACTTCTCCAGCATGATCCCTCTTTTGGTGGCAAAACCATGACTTAAAGTGATTTACAAGTATTAGATCTCAGTGCTTCCTTGAGGAATCCTACCAATTATTTCTCTAAAAAATGAAACTCCTCTTTTCAGCATTATGACCTCCTTGTCTCTTCCAGCTAGAGCCATGAACTACTGCCCTGTCCCGTCTCCCTTCAGCAGATGGAAGAGTCAGGAGAAGATGTAGATTCCAGCCCTTACTCAGCTCCTGCCCAATGCAAGCTGCTAGTGTGAGTGTCCAGTGTTGCTCTAGAGCATCTCCTGTCACTGCAGTGACCAATGAGCCAGAACCCCTCCATGGAGAACAGACAGGTGGTTTCATTCTCCAGACCTCAGGGCTGTCACCCTCTTCCCGTGGCTCCATCCTGGTCCCTCTCCTGAGGCCTGAGAGGGAAATTTCAGAGCTTCTGCAGCTGCCTGGCACTGGGTGTCCTGTTCACCTGTAGCTGCCACCTCTGGAACCAAATCACCTGGATCTGGATGCAAATCAGACACCTGAAAGGCCCCATCTCCTCCAGAATAATCGAGAGGGAAATGCCCTTGGCTGCCTTCTCTGGGCACAAAGTGTCTCCAGGGGCAGGACACCTTTCTCCAACCACCCAGTGCTGGGACAGAGGTGGGGGAGCCCCTCGGAGAGCCCCTGTCCCTGTGTTGGGATGGATGGCAGTGCCCTGGCTGCAGCACTACTGCTGAGCCCAGCCTACAGCTCGGGGCTGCTCAGAGCCGGGGCTGCAGGCAGCCTCAGTGTGAGTGTGGCCCGCTCAGGAACAGCTCCAGGGATGATTCAGAAGCGGAGTCTGCGTGGTGCTGCCCCCCCAGAGCCCCAGTTTTCACACGACTTAGGTGGGCTGTTCCTGCCAGGCACATCCAGCAGCTGCTCCACTTCTCCTATCAGATAAAGTGCCGAGGTCTCGTGTCAGGGACTCTCTAACGAGCAAAACGTGGAGTGGGAAAGGGGAGAAAGGCTTTGGGTTGCTGCAAATTCCAACGGGCTTTGCAGAGGGCAGGAAAGTCTTTCCTGGAGTTATTTCTGTCTTTCCGTTCATTGCGAGGGGGGAAATGGCATTGTAATTCCTAACCAAGATTTCGCTGTGCTGTTGCCTCTCTCTGATTTACCATCCTCAAATCCCTGTGGAAGTGCCTCAGCTGGTCCGGGCCAACTTTTACTTTGGCAGTTCAGGAGGAAAAATCACAAATGTCTGTGAAAGTCACCAAAATATTCTCTAAGTTTTCATCACTTGAATGAATAAAAAGAATAAAAAGCAGAGCAGAGGAGGGGGAGGGCTGGCTAGGGTGCAGAGAGCAAACAAGCATCGTTTAGAAAAGCATGCTGTTATTCCTGGAAGTTGGTTTGTGGAAAGACAATTTACAACGCCTGTGAAAAGTCTGGCTATTCATCTGATTCCCATTTGGGGCTGGTAACCACAAGGGCAGGCTCCTCTTTGCCATGCAATTAGCATAGCGTGATCTCCAAACCCAAACAGCTTCACCCAGCCCCAAGTGCTGCTTCCCAGCTCTGCTTCTGGGGTATATGAGCTGCATTTTACACAAAGCTCAGCACTGTGAGTGAGGCCACTATAGAAAATCACATTTAACTTGTTGTTTGCCCTTCCCCCTTTTTTTTGCAAAAGAAAAATATTTTGTCGTTCGAGTCCTACAAACCCAAAATGAATTTCTGCTGGTGACACTGAGATTTGAAGGGGGAAGGGTGAATCAGAGAGGAACCACTGAGAAATAGATTTATAGGTCTCAAAAAAGGTCTTTTAAAAACTGTATTCCTTACCAAAAAAAATAAAAAAATAAATAAATAAATAAAAAAGTAATATTGGAGAGACATGGAAAAAATCCTACTGATTGTTGTAGGATTGTTGTTCCTTCTCAGCACAAGACTGCCTTTCCTGTGCCCCGAGGTAGGCGGGAGAGCTTGGGTGATGTCCAAAGCTCTGTGCTGGAAGCCTCAGGACTGACACAGGGGCTCCCTCTGGCTCTGTCCCACCTCCAGCCAAGGGACAGACATTGCTGACCAGACCTGGTCCCTCCACTAAAAATCCCTCTGGCCTGGCATCCACAGCCAGCACGAAGAACAGACAGGGAGTTTCATTCTCCAGACCTCAGGGCTGTCACCCCCTTCCCCTGGCTCCATCCTGGTCCCTCTCCTGAGGCCTGAGAGGGAAATTTCAGAGCTTCTGCAGCTGCCTGGCACTGAGTGTCCTGTTCACCTGTAGCTGCCACCTCTGGAACCAAATCACCTGGATCTGGATGCAGATCAGACACCTGAACCTGAAAGGCCCCATTTCCACCAGAAAAATCGAGAGGGAAATGCCCTTGGCTGCCTTCTCTGGGTATGAAGTGCAGTGGGGCTGCTCTGGGGCAGGAATTTGGGTTGGTTTCCTCACACAGCCTGATGGTTTATGAAACAATTCAAAAGAGTTTGGGCTCTAATGTGCCTGCTTTTCCCATCCTCCGTGGCCCTTCCCTGTTCACTGGAGGACGAAAGATCTACCTGGAGAACTTTTCTTTGCTGGTTACACAGCACAGAGATTCAGCTCTGTTCCTGCCTTCCCCTGTGGGTGAGGGGAGATGGCTTTGTGGGGAGGGGGCTGCTCTGGGGCCCTGCAGGGGATCAGGAACCCTGGCTGGGCAGTGGGAGTGGACACAGTGGGCAGGGGACATCTCCTGGCACAATATATGCTAAATAAAGAGCTCTTTAAAATAAATACCAGAACATGCATGTTCCTGAACTTGGGCTCATACTATTTAGGGACTCTGCAAAGCAAATAAAATGCCTATTACAAAATAACTATTTAGAGAAAACACTGCAGAAAGATCTAGAGAGAACTCCGTGTTTTAGCATGGTCTGTTTACAGTGCATCACTGCTGGTCTGTGGAGAACTGTGTTGTAACCCAGCAAAAATGCATATGCATTCCTTCTCCACAAAAATACTCATGCACAGACATCACAACAGCGTGGCAGCTATTTTCCTTTCCTCCTGGCTTTTTGTTGTGCTGTTGTTGTTTTGGTTTTGTTTGCTCTCTGGTGCTTTCCCAGCTTGTAGAAGATTGACCTAATACATCCTTGGCCCAGGCTGTGCTGTCAGTCAAACTCCTGGTGCTGCTCAAGTGCTGAGGGCTTGTGGCTGGGGACGTGGCTCCAGCAGTGCCATGGCAGTGCTGGAGCCTGGGGACACTGGCACAGGGGCTGGGTGGCACTGAACTCTGCACTGAGGGGTCTGCCCTGATGAGATGGAAAAGGAGACAAACACTTGCCAGCAGGTGTAAGTTCAGGGAATCAGCCAGACTGTGGAAAAACCTCTACAAGAGAGTAAAGCAGGTGGGAAAATTGGCAGGGGAAGCTTGCCAGAATGGCCTGAATAATTTGGTTTTCCAAGCACAGGTGTCTCCATCTCCATCTCCATCTCCACCTCCACCTCCACCTCCATCCCCATCTGCATCTCCATCTCCATTTCCATCTCATCTCTGTCCTTCTCCATGGAGAGCTGTGCAGGTGGGCAGGCAGGTTGGCACTGGCTCCTGATTTGAGACATCCTGGTAGCCTGGAGAATCAAAGGCTTCTCCTGCTGATTTCTGTCCTGCTGGGCCAGAGGGAATTGAAGAGCAAAAGCAGCTGAGTTTCCTCCCCAGGTGCCTGCAGGGACACCTGAGCTCCATGTGCCTCCCCTCCTGCCAAACCCTTCATGCCACCAGCCCTGGTTGTCACAAGCTGCCTCAGGCAGTGTCAACAGGCACAGCCCACTGCTGCCATCCCCTCTCTGCCCACCCTGCCTGGGCCCCGGGCTGGGAAGCTCTGCCCTGCCAGGAGGGTGGCCATGCCTGCCAACAGAAGCTCACAGGGTGTGCAGCTGCATCATCCCCTGCTTTCCCACTTCTCATTCCTCCTGCCTCTACATCCCTCTAACATCCAGACTACTTTTTTTTCTCCTTCCCTTTTGCTGGTTTATTGCTCCCCAACAAGCTCTGGGTGAATAGAGCACTTCTGGGACACATTATTTGCTAGAAGGTATTTGGTACATTGCTTTAATAATGAGAACATTTTTTTTTTTTTTTTTGGTCAAAGCCTTACAAATATGTTTAAAATCTAAATACAATGAGGCAATGCAACATCATTTAATAGCTCCAATATCCCAAGCCTGGGAATGACAAAAGCTGCCAGCAGGGTGCTACAAAGCAGGGTTCAGAACCCCACTGCTTCCCAGCTAAGCAGAAACAGAATTCCAGCAGAAAGACATTTGTTAACCATTTTGGAGGTTGCAGGACGGGGCGTGGAATGAGCCCACCCGTCTCTGTGTCACTGCCTTGCAAAATCCTTGGCACAGGCATGCACCAGCGTCCTTGGAATTAAGGCCCTTGTGAAGACTTAAAGGCTTAGTGGACTAATATACTTAAGATGGATTTTTCCAAATATTATTCTAAGTCATTCAGAAACACCGTGTCCTGGTGCTGGTGTGAATGAAGCGAGCTGCAGGAGCGTCGTGCTGGCCGTGCTGCCTCAGGGCTGGGCTGGGCAGGAGGAGAGGAGGCAGGGCAGGGACACCCGGCCCTGGGAAATCACGGAATTGTCCTGGAATCACAGAACGGTTTGGGTTGGAAGGGACTTCAAAGGTCATCTCATTCCACCCCTCCCTGCCAGGGCAGGGACACCTTCCACTGTCCCAGGGATGGCACTGAACTCTGCATTCTGCAGTGTCCAAGGCCAGGCTGGATGGAGCACAAAATCATCTGGGTTGTGGCGTGTCCCAGTCCCTGGGGCTGCCTCCAGCTCAGTGCCAGGGTCACTCCCAGCTCCAGGAGGTGCAGGGACACAGGTGCTGTCCCAGCAGGGCACCCAGGAGTGGGGCTCATCTGTATCCACAGGTGGAAATCCACTGAGGAGCATCTGGGAGAGAACCAGAGTGGTTTGGGGCGGAAGGGACCTCAAAGCTCATCCAGCCTCACCCCTTGCCAAGGGCAGGGACACTTTCCACTATCCCAAGGGGCTCCAAGCTCTATCCAACCTGGCCTTAGACACTTCCAGGGATCCAGGAGCAGCCACAGCTTCTCTGGGAATTCCGTTCCAGCCCCTCCCCACCTTCACAGGGAGGATTTTTTTCCCAATATCCCATCTCGGTCAGTTTAACTCTTTCTGTCCCTGGGGAAGGGGCTGCACCTCCCCCTCCAGCAGAGGGTCCTGCAGGCATTGAGGTGTCAGAGCATCCCTTGGGCCCCCTGAGCTGTTGGGATACTCCCCCAGGGCACCTCAGCTGGGACACACCTTGACTGGTGACACCTTAACTCAGAGAGGTGACACAGCCTGGGCTGGGCCCCTCCTCACCAGCCCTGGGAGGGCTCAGGCTGAGGGTATGGGGAGCACAAACCCAGCTCCTTCTGCACCCCCATACCTCCTGCTCCTGCCCCCAGCTGTTAGAGCTGGCAGAGTTAGAGCCAGCAGGGTCCCACAAAGGCTGCAGAATGGCCATTCTGCTCCCTGGCTGGGGACTGAGCCTCATTTCCCAGGAGAAAAAAGGTGAGAAAATCCAGTTGGAGAGCAGTGTGAGGATGGAACCTGCAGCCATCAAACCCTGCCCAGCCGTGGCCTTGCACACACCCAAAGCCTTAATCAGCTGTTAATGGGAAAAGAGATCATATTCATTACAGGAAAATGAAATTATGATTATTACAGAAATGACATCATAACCCCCCCTGTACCAGTTTAAACAATATTTGGGGAATTCATTTGTTTTGTACTATTTAAAATTACAGTGTGGGAGCCTATTTAAAGTGCACTTGTGAGAGGGAGTGTGTGTGTGTGTGTGTGTGTGTGTGTGTGTGTGTTGATGTAGCCATGCTAATGTTTATTGAAATCTTTTTTATTTATAAAATTGATGTTCCTACGCCAAAAATCGAAATTTTTCTGCTCTAAAACATCTCTTAATTGTGGAAAACTATTGTATATATTTGCATTTTCCCTCACATTCACATCTGCATGTTTATCATCGGGCACATGCACGCATGGATCTTCACGGCAGCACCCAAAGGTGCTGTGACACCTGTGACAAATCCCCTGAAAAATGGCAAAAATGAGGAAGTGAACTGCAAAACTGCATCATTGCCCACCCCCAGACACCGACCCTGGTACTCCTGCATGTCACCAGCCCAGTGGGCAGGGGACAGCCTGGCTGTAGAAGGGCCTGTCCCTGCTTTGCCCAGCACATTGTGCAGCTGCCAGCAGGGTGAGGAGATCTGCTGGCACCCAGACTTTTGTCTCCCACCTCCCACGTGGGATAGAAGAGCCCCACTGCTTCTGCCACCACTCCCCAGCACCACTGAGCACCACAACTGGGCATCCCTGTGCCCTCAGAGTGAGCTGCCTTCCTTTCCCCAGAGTGCATTTGCAGGGAGTCCCTCCCTGGTGGTCTCTTGTCCCCTTTGCACGTGGGTAGCCTGGGGTTTTTCCTCCTCCAGCCCTTCCACACCACTACCCACCCCCTGCACCCAGCCCAGCTCTGCTCCTGTGGAGCTGAGGCCCCCAGCACGGATGGAGCAGCATCAGAATCACAGAATCACAGAATGAACCGGGTCGGAAAACACTATTGAGATCACCTGTGACACAACACCTCCTCATTAACTAAACCACAGCACTGTCCAGTCTATTTTAAACACCTCCAGGGATGGTAACTCCAACACCTCCCTGGGCAGATGATTCCAGTGCCCAAAAGGCTCCCTGCAGACCCATTCCCACGGCCAGGATCCCACCCCAACCTCATCCCTGTGCTGCAGAGGGGGAAGATTTAGCAGGGAGTGGGCCCCACTATCCCCAGCAGGGTGACCTGATGGATAACCCCCCCATGTCCCAGGGGGATGCTGCAGCATGCTTTTTGGCAAATTCCCTCTGCCTGGCTCTAAGATGAAGGGCAAGAAGTCCTCCTGCCTTTCTCCAGGATGTACCTGTCCTCCCAGGCAGGGCAGAGCTGGTCTAAACACCAAGGCCATAAATCTGCTGGCTGCTGCTCTGTGCAGCACTCCCACCATCCCTGGGACAGAGGGAGGCAACCCTGGCATGGCCTGATGGGGAGCTCAGTGTCCAAAAAGGCTTATGGACAGACTGTCTGGAAACACTGGCAGGATCCTACAGGAATATATCCCAAAGCCACCCCTCCTGGGCACCTGGGAAGCTTCAGTAGCACCTTGGGGCCTCAGGAGAAGGGCTCATGTGCATCCCTGATGATGTGGGCACCCAGCATGATTTCCTGAAGCTTTCAGAGCACTCCTCCTCCTTTGTTAGTGGGACAATGAGGCACAGCCCAGGCCAGTTTCTTCCTCTGGGTCTTGTCAGACTTTGCGTCACAGCCTGGTCCTGACTCCTCCTTGTGCCACGGACCAAAGCCAGGTCAGGGTGGACCCAGTGCCCTGGGGACATGGAGCAATCCCTGAGAGCTCAGGACCTTCAGCCTGATGGGTTCAGGACAGCTCTGTCCCCTCCTGGTCCCCTCTCTCCACCACCAGGGCAGCACCCAGCCCTGCCAGGGATGCGAGCAGGACTGAAATAAAGGGTTTGCATGGGGTGAGGATGAGCCTCTGTGGAAAGCCCAGGACAAGCTGGTCTGGTCAGCCCTCTCTCTGGGGGGTGTCAGTGGTGGGAGAGCTGGGCCAAAGTCCCCAACAGCTCCACAGAGCTCCAAAGCCCATCCATGGCCAAGCCCTGTGGGATCAGCATCCCCCGAGTGGCTTGGTGGGTAGTGGTCGCACACGCTGCAGCTGAACATTCTCCTGGCACAGGCACGGCTGGAGCATTGAGTAACACTGAGTAAACTTTGTTTAAAGGAGACAGCTGTGTAACTGGAATGAGCTACAAATGAGTGAGATTCCCAGTGACGTGTCTGCAGCTCTGCTGGAGTCTCCCACCGCCCACGGCGCAGCGCTTGGAGGGCTCTGTCCCCCGGGAGCAGCGTGCAGCACAAATCTGCTTGGAGCTTTGGCAGGAGGTTTTAGCTCACAGAGTGTCCTCTGCTCCTCAGCAAAGGCTGCTCAGGGTTCAGGGTGACACACTGACCTCTGTCCCTAAGGCTCCCTTGGGATGCTGCACCCATGCAGAACTATCTTGCAGGGAAGCGTGCTTCCAGAGAGTCAGGAACTGCAGCCCACTGCAGGGGAGGGACAGCCAGACAGCCAGGGACAGGGGACCTGCAGCTCCAGCTGGAGCTTTAAACACTGGTAGAAGACACTTTCCTTTGAAATAGTCATGAAAACAAGTTATGACTCTGCCTTTGGGGTCGTTCTCCCACTTTTTAGATTTTAAAAATTCGATGTCTTTCCCAGGGCTTGGAGGACATGCCTGGATGCTGCTCTCACCTCCAGCAGCTGGGAAGAGGTGAGAGATCATCTGCAGCAGTCAGGAGCTGGAGCACACCTGGGCAGCTGGATCCAGAGGGAAAGCTGAGCTCAGAACCCTGGGCCTGAGTGAGCTCCATGCCCAAACTGCTCCTGGATGGGATTCCCCACTGAAACTCACAGCCAGTGCTTCTGCAGAAACAGAGCAACCCCAGGTGTCCCCTGGGAGGAGGCCAGGAAAGGAATCTTCTGACCACAAAATTAATAAAAAGTCACTTGTTAGTTTTTCATAGCAAGGCCAGAACAGGAAGAGGATAGAAAAAGAGAGACCTGCATTGTGCAAGGACATAGTATAGCTGAAGGGACTGAGGAGCCTGGGGAATGACAGCAGGACAAGAGACCTAAGAGATACAAAAACCCTCTCTGATAGACAGAAGTCATGGGGAAACACAAAATATTGCTTGTGGCAAGACTGACTGAGAGGCTGAGGAGAGAATGTGGCAGAAAAATTCCCAATATTTGGCTCTTTGGAGCTGAGTTGAGCAGCCAAGGGAGTGTGAAAGCCCTGGCAGGTCTGGCAGGAGCCCTAGCGGAGGAGCTGCTTCTGGAGTTTCAGGGAATAGTAGGCAGAGGTCAGTGTCCCTGAAGCTCAGAGGCTTCTGTCACCTCCTTGAGCTTCCAGGAGAGAGACAAGGCTTAATCAATGGGCTTAATCAGGGGAGCAGGAGAGCCTGGGGGAGCACAGTCTGCCTGTGGGTGTGTTTAAATAAGTTCAGCTCAAGAGATTCCTTAGATTTGTGGCGTTATCTCTCACGGCAAGGGATGGGGACTGGACCCAAAGCAGAGGGAGAATCAGCTCCAGCCAGGGCTGGTGCCTGGGAAGGGGTGAGTGAGCGCCAAGGAGAGGCATCAGCCCCGGGTAGGGTGCCCATTCCAGCCTATAAAAGGCTCTTTGCATGTCAGAAACAGAATTGACTTCCACTCCTGACAGCTCCTAAGCTCCAATGTCTCCTAATAAACTCCATATCTTTATGCAAAGGAGTTGCTTCAAATATACAAGATATGCAGAGCGAGGGGGCTCGGAGCCAGGCTGAACCTCCAGGACAAGGAGTGCCTTTGTGTGATGGAGGTCTGCTCAGGGAAACAGCTCCACTCTGATGGAAGGAAGCCTGGGAAGGGACAGTTTATCTCCTGGGGAAGGAGTTTCCAGAGGGTCTGGGCATGGCAGGGTGAGTTCCCACTCCAGCAACAGGTGGGTTGGGAATAACTTGTTGCCTCCAGGGAAGTTCCAGATGATCATTGTATGGCCAGAGCCCCTGCAGAGCTACTGAGAAGTGACCCAAGGGGAACTTGGCCTCAATGAGGGGTGGCAGAATGTAATGATGACCCCAAAGTGACACTAGCAGTGACTGTGCTGGCAGAGAGGCCTGGACACCCCAGGAGAGCTCAGTCCCACCTCAGTGCTCACAGAGCTGCTCTTCCCCACAGCATTCCTCTTCTCCAGCCCTGGCACACCTGGCATTTGTGCAGCTTTCCTCTCAGCTCTCCTTCTGGCTTTATCCCTCATCAGTGCCTGTCCTCTGTGCCACAGGGACAGAACTTCTCCTGATGGCTGGGTGCCAGCACAAAATAAATTAGCTACATTCCCCCTTTCCCTTAAATTTCCTTCCAAAAATGAACAGTAGTATACCAAAGCAGAAAAGCATGAAAAAAAAAAAGGAAGGATGAACCCTGGACACCTGGGATTCCTGTAGCTGCAGCCTGTTTTAGCTTCCATTTTCACAGCTGTGAGAGGAGCCAGTGACATCTTTCTGCTCTGGATCCTCACAGCCCTGGGCAGAGCTGAGCAGTGCAGAGATGGAGGCTGTTGGCAAATCCAGGAGATTCTGGGTTTGTGCCTGCCCCTGCTGCCTCCATCCTGGGCACACACAGGAATAAAGCCTTGCCTACAGGCTTTGCCTACAAGTGTCACAAGTGCCACCAAGTGCCACCAACTGCCAGAGTCTCTCCCTCCACACACTCCACCAGCCTGTGGTTGATGGAATGAGCTGCTTGTCAGATGGGAACAACCTGGTGATAAAACGTCACTGCAAAGATTCATCCACGGTCAACAGGATGAGCTTGCCAGAAGGGAAGCCAAACCCTTGGGCAACCAAAGAGATTGGAAGCACCCCCCATATGGCTGATGTGCAGGAACCATGTTGTTCCTCACCCAGGACCTCGGCTGGAAACAGCCCCCAGCCACTGCCCTGTCATCTGAGCAGCCCCCAGCTGTGACTGATACAGTCACCCAGCCTGGCTGGAGTCCTCACTGGCCTTAAATACAGTTTGGAGACGCTGTGAGGACTTGTGCAAAACATAAATAGGATGATTTAGGTGACCAAAGGGTTCTCTGTCACCACTGCTGTACCACATCTCACTGCTCAGTGACACACAGGCATGGGACACTGCAGCTAGACAGGATGTGCCAGCTCCCTGAAAAAGCATTGAGCCCCACCAGACCCAACCAAGGCCAAGGAGAGCCTGTCACTGCTGCAGCCATGGCCTTGCTGCCCTCTGGTGCTGCTAGACATGTTTGTGTCCCCTGCCAATGTGTGCATCTGATCCAAGCATGCTCATGTCCCCTGCCAATATGTGTCTGCTGGGGCACTGGGGCAGGCTGTGCACTCCCCTGTCCAGCAGCTGTGACCCATTGCACAGGCACATCCCAGGGGTCCTCTGGATCACCCAACTCCAGGCAATTCCTTCTGTCCTGACATCAATATGTGAGTTTGCTCCCGACTGGAGACTCCCTGAGAAGCCCTGGCTCAGGTCAGGGAATGGCGTTCCCTCTACAGGGACATTCCAGAAAGCACAGCTCCCCCATCTGATCCCCATCTGATCCCCATCCAGGCACCAGCCCTTCCTCCACACACACTTGCATTCACTCCTCCCTGTTCCCTCTGGCTGGCACCACCTGCAGCCCTGCTGGAGGACAATTTTCAGCTGCTGGATGATGAATCTTCTCTGGATGAGCCATGGGACCCAGTCTGGCTCCCTGCAGCTGCCCCATCTCCACCTCTGCAGGGGTTTTGATCCTCTGCAAGCATTAGCAAAAGGAACACTCCACTGCTGGCTCAGTGGAGCAGCACTGGCACTCTGGCTGAGCACTGACCCTTTCATAGCCCTGCTCTGCCCCAGACTCACCTGCTCTGCTTCAGGATCCCTGATAAAGTCCCACTCCCCACTTCTGCTCCTCTTCCTCCTGCCAGACTGAGCTGCCTTTGCCCTGGGGTTTATTGAGGCCACCAGTTCCCCACTCCAGCCACAGTTCCTCACTGCCCATGCCCCTAAAATGGCACACAGCAGCTGGCAGTGGACAGACCTGCTGGTGTTCAGCGCCACAGACCCTCTTTTCACTGCTCCCAGCCCTTGGGGTCACCACAGGAGCTGTGCTCAGCCTGGCTGGCCATGCCCCACCCTGCTGGGCTGGCCCCTGGAGAGGGCAGCTGGGGCCAGAGCTGTGAGATGTGCTTGCTGGCAGCCAGCAGACAAAATGTCCTTAAATCTGAAGTCCCCCAGGGAAAATAAATGCTCTCCATCTGCTGGGACGGCCGGGGTCTGCTGCGCCAACCCACACTGACCTCTGCTCATGACCTTGTCCCAAGGTTTCTTGACACCAAAAGGCAATGAGCAGAACCCAGTGTGGAAGAATAAACACAGCCTGTGATACCCAATTTGGGCTGGGAAGGGCTGGGACACTTTGGGTGGATTTCACAAGGCTTTAGATAATTTATGCTGGGGCACTGGGATTAGGGCTCTGGGCACTGTCCCAGGCGCCAGGGTGAGCTGGCCCTGCTGCTGTCCCAGGCATGGAGGTTACACAGCTCCTCCCAAGCTGAGAAGGTGATCCAGCAGGACAGGCCAAGGGCACCCTGGAGCTGCAGGGGCCAGGTGTGGGCAGGAGAGCTACAGAAGCAGCAGGCAGACACGCTGGCATCCCAGGAATCATGGCCTGGGAGCTCTTCTCCCACTGCTGGGGATGGGGCAGATGGCTCAGCCCAGCCCCAGCTGCCCCGTGTTTGGGCAAGGAGCTGATGCTCAACCACTGCTGCATCACAACTGATCAGGCTCTGGGTTCCCTTTTGGGGAGGGACGGTTTGCCTTGGTGGGCCCCCATCCCTGTGTCACCTTGGGGTTCCTTGGGCTGGCTCAGGCAGGTGTGGCAGGCCCTGATGACCTCCCCATCTCACAGCACCACCTGTAAAATGCATTCTTCCCAAGCACCCCAAGAGACTTTCTTCTGCAAAGCCTTTCAGATAAACCCAACTTATTTAGCTGGTAATATATAAACAGTTTATCGGCTTTGCGCATTTGCAGTGCAGCAGGATGGATGTTGTTCTTGGAATTCTGTTTGGTCATAATATTTAGAAGAGGGCTCTGATAGCAAAGATAAGCAGCTCACCCACAGCAGATGGCTTGTGAGACACTCGGCGGAGCCAACATTCTGTGGGGAATGAATAAACTTGTAATGCAAATTGTTTGTAAGTGGTTTTAGCTAAATGTCACATGTAAGACTGCACAGACATGCTCTGTCCAAGGTGTTTGAATTTATAGGAGTGAGGATTCAAAGGCAGGGGCCAAATTTGCTTTTAAACTTCCTTAAACAAATGTACAGAGGATAAAATACCTCTGGATTTGCTCTTGGAGCAGGGGTGTGAGCAAGATGCGTGCAGAGACACAGCCCATCCCTTGCGGCAGGTCCTGGCCAAGGGGCTGTGCCTGCCACCATGCCCAGCCTGGGCTGGGGTCAGACAGGGCACTGGAACCCCATCAGGTGCCCCTGGCCCACATCCACGTTATGAATGGCCTCTGCTGTGGCTGGCTCATTCACCTTCCCCAGAAGGGAAGCAGGAAAATGCTCTCCTCTCCAGCGGGTGCTCACTGAGCTTTTCCTTTATCCCCTCTGCCTGCATGATGAGGCTGGGAATGGGGAAGCTCTGGACATTCACACACATCCAGAGCAGCCCAGAACTGAGCTCCTCCTGGCAGCCAAGGCAGTGTCTGGCTCTCACTGGGGAGGTGATCAATAAAGGAGATGTCAAGAACAGTGAACTCACAGAGGCAGGAGGAGGGGGCAAACAAATCCTCACTCACAGGGGTCTGTGCTGTGCCTGCTGTGGGTGCTGTCAGTGCTGCAGGGCAGGGCTTGGGCTCTGTGTGGAACCTGGGGATGAGCAGTCCCTGCTCTGCCAGCCCTCTCCTGGGAGCTCTGCGGGCTGCTCTGCTCATTTCACCCAGTGACACTGCAGGAGCCAACAAAGAGCACAATCCACCCCCCTTCTCCTGGTCACTGGGAGGCATGGTGCTGTCCAGTGACTGTCCACCCCACTATACCACCAAAACAAAGCTGTCCATGATGCCACTCTGAGCTCCTCACTGTCCAGAGCTTCCTCCTCAGCACAGCCTTCCTCCCCTGGCCACAGCCTTCCTCCCCTGGCCACATTCCTGGGGCAGCGATGCTGCTGAGCTGAGAAGTGCCAAACCCCCTCCTCCAGGTTAGGAGACACCGTGGGCAGTGCTGCCTTTCTGCTGGACGAGGTTGGGAAGGGACACGGGGGCAAAGCACAGCATTCCTGGGGTGGGGCAGGGGCAACCCCACACCTGCTCCGAGGCTGTACTCCCCTCCCTGGGGCAGGTGTAGGGTCAGGCCCCTCGAGCCCTGCAGCAGCACTGGTGTCCCACACAGAGCACACTGTCCTGGAGCGACCACACACAGGAAAACCCTCCCCGCCACAGACAGCTCTTCATGGTGAGTCCCTGCCACGGGGCCACATCTCTCACATCAGTGCTCTGACACACTGAAAGGGCTTTTTTTTTTTGCTGCAGTCTGAGGGGGAAAGCACACAGAACTGGGTGTTAAAATGTGTTTCTTCTTGTTTTTACTTGAAAGGCTCCTGTACAACGGGGCAAGGCAGGCAGGCACTGCTCCCTCCTGCAGAGCCCTGTGCAGTGTGGTGAAAAATCAATTAAAAAAAAAAAAATCAATCAGCACCAAGAGCATGAGCTCAGCTGCCAGAAGGGACTCACCGTGAGCCTCCTCTCACAAGTCACCTCAACACCCAGAAGGGACTCCAGGACTGGCTACTTGGGATTCAGAGCATCCAAAAAAGGAAAGAGGGTGAAGCCAAGGAACATCTGTCTTGTCCTGTGTTGCAGGAGTTAATGGACATGGTGTTTTCAGCCTGCTCCATTCATCCAGCCTTCCCCTTCCAGGTACTAAAGAGTCATGCAGGTCACATTGCTCTGGGATGTCCTCATGCTCCTTGGAAACTCTTTGTTTCCAAAGAGTCGCCCTCCTGCCCCAACATAATAGTGTTGGGCTTCTCTAAGTACATCTCATAATTGTCTAGATTTATGAGGCCCCTACTGAAATGTTGAAGACAGCATTTAGAGTCCCTCAGTTCTTGTTCTGTTTAATCCATTCCGTTTTTTCCTGGGCTGCGATTCCAGCTCAGCATGTGAAGCTCTGCTATTGCCAACAGGCTCTTTCATTTCCAAAATGAGGCAGTTCAACATCTCTGTGATTCTGTTCCTTTCCCTCTTGTGGTCTCTCTTCACCTTTTTTTACAAGTTGTTTCATTGGCAAATTAGCTGCAGGTGGGGCACAGATCACCACGCACAGTGAGCAGTGGGATTTAAATTCCTTGGGCCAGCAAGAGTGACTGTCTGCTTGCCCTCAGGATGGGCCCAGTGTCCTGACACATTCAGAAAACCTCACCTTCTCTGAGGGCTTCTCAGTAGCATCAGTCCTACCACCTTTATGTCCACACTTTCTCCAGGGCACTCTCTGAAGGACACATTCAGGCTGAAGGTCACAAATTTATTGATTTTATTGAAAGGCTTGAACTTTCTCTTTGCAGCCAGAGAAATAATAAAGGCAACAAATTGTGGGTACCCCAAGATTGGAACTTTCACCCCAAGGCTCCCATGGAGCATTTCCCCTTGGCACAGTCTGATGGTTGCATTCACTAAAGGTGTGGGTGATCCATGATCCTTCTCTAGAAAACATTTAATTGCATTTATAAGAACAATTTAACTGAAGCAATGGGATCAATTCACCTCTGAAACGAGAATTGACAAAGGATGGTCCCATACATGATTCCTACTCGTGCTTGTTTCTTCTGCACTTTGCCAGTCCTGCTGCTGCAGTGCCCCTGTCTAGAGCAGAGGGATCTGCCCACCCCTCTCTGGCCCTTCAGCCACACCAAAACCCTCCCCAGCTGCAGAAACATGGGTGGGCAGAGGCACAGGGTCTTTTGAGACCTGGGAGTGAAGGCAGCTACAGCTTCTAGGGTTAGGGCAACAAGGCTGATGAGGGGCTGGGAGCACAAATCCTGTGAGGAATGACTGAGGGAGCTGGGGTTGTTTAGCCTGGAGAAAAGGAGACTCAGGGGTGACCTTAACACTCTATAACTCCCTGAAAGGTGGCTGTGCTCAGGTGGGGTTGGTCTCTTTCTCCAGGGAGCACTGACAGAAGGAGAGGACACAGCCTCAATCTGTGCCAAGGGAAATATAGGCTGGATATTAGGAAACAGGTTTTTTACAGAAATAATAATAAAGTACTGGAGTGGTCTGTCTGAGGAGGTGGTGGAGTCACCATCCCTGAATGTGTTTAAAACAAGACTGGATGTGGCACTGAGTGCCAGGGTTTAGTTGAAGTGTCAGGACTGAGTTGGACTTGATGATCTTGGAGGTCTCTTCCAACCTGGTGATTCTGTGAATTCTGGGCTGAGTGCCTCCAGAGGACACTGCCCAGGAGACCACAGTGACATTTGGTGAGCCCAGTCCCTGCAGCTCCAGGAGCAGGGATGGTGACCTCAGAGCAGCAGGAGCAGCAGAAGCTGAAGCATCAGCAGAGCAGAGCTCAGCTGTCCCCTCCCCTGTCCCAGGAGGGTCCCTCCACAGATGGGGTCCTTCAGAGCCCTGCCAGCAGCTCTTGCTCTCCACTGAGACTCAGCCATTGAACAATCTCTCTCTAATTGGTATTGTTTGCTAAAATTATACCCCTACTCAATGAAACACAGCCAGGAAGACACAGCTCCCCCAGGGCTTGGGCCCTCCCTGTCCCTCAGACCACTGCCCTGTTGTTTGGCCATGATCCCACTGCAGGAATGCCCTGACTAGTGGTGGTGGCATGGGCTGGGATAGTTCCTCATTAGTGGGATGAACCCTTGGAGACTGTGACTGCGGGTCCCCCAGGTGCCCACACATGGGACAGCTGTTCTGGCAGGAGGCTGTGAGCACAGAGCAGCCCCTCCCTGCCCAAGGAGTGCCCCTGGGGTTTTTGGGTCCATCCACATCCCCGACAGGAAGAGCAGCGTCCCAAGCAACCAGCACAGAGACACTCCTCTCCAAACCAGGGGAGGAAGGCAGATAGCAAACTTTGCATGCTGAATTTTCGGAAACTAACTATAAATGGTAAAAACTCAAAGTCTTGCTTTCTCTGGAGGTTTTCAAGCAAAATAACCCCAAGAATGGCAGCTCTGACTTTTATTCGGATGAGAAAACATTCTTTTATTTCGACATCATCTTTGTCCGTTTTTATCATAGGGATAAAGCATCTTTTATCTGGACACAATGCATCAAGTTGCAGGGTGAGTCATAAAGTGAATCTATACAATTGAGCCAAGGTGCTGCTCTGGGGCGAGGGCTGGCAATGTCCAAATGTCACACTCAAGGTACGAGGCAATAAACAGCCATCTCTGCTCTCCAAGGAATGGGGTCTGCTTTAGGAGAAGTGTCACTTCATCCCCATGAGCTGGGCATGGAGCTGAGCACATGAGTGAACCTTTCTCACACCTACTTAATCCAGTAGGGATGTGAGGTTCATGGACATGCCATGGATTCCCTTACACACCCTGGCACATTGGCAGGTGTGGGAGCTGCTGTGGGGTGATGCTCTGTCAGCCAGGACTGAGCAGGGTTTCCATCTGAAGCACACCCTGTGCTCAGTGTCAAGCTCTCAGAGGATTAACTTGTGGGCTGGAAGGCCCCTGGACACATCTGTGCTGCTTGTAAGGGAAGACAGCCCTTGAAGGCACTGCAGAGATGAGCCAGGGATGGCAGAGAGGAGGAAACTGCCTCATTCCTTCCTGAGTTCCTTCAGACTCCTGGGCCAGAGCCACTCTTAGTGACGATCATATCCCACATTTGTTCACCTTTTCTGGGGAAGGAGAGGGACGTGCATGAATCACTTTGGCTGTGGAGTCCTGTCATGGAAAGCCTGTCTGACCTTCCTGTGGGCAGCAGGCACATCTCACCTCTTCCTGGCCCTGGAAGGGCTCCTGAGCCAGCTGAAGGTGAGGAAGAAGAGGGTCCCAAGTCATTACTGTGCTTTATGATCCTGGGCTCTCTGCATCCTTTGCATCCTTTGCCACCGTGCAGGGTCCACAGACCCCACAGGCAGGACCACCTCACACTGCTGCTTCAGAGGAAGTGTCCCCAGCACAAGGCTGTCCTTTACCACCCCCAGAGCTCTCGTGGCAGGAAGAGAACTAAGAACAAAGTGCTGATCTGACTAGATTGTTCCGATAAAGTACAGGAATGATCTGCCTGGGGATGTGGTGGAGTCACCATCCCTTGATGTGTTTAAAACAAGACTGGATGTGGCTCTGGGTGCCAGGGTTTAGTTGTGGTGTTGGGGCATGAGTTGGACTGGATGATCTTGAAAGTCTCTTCCAACTGGTGATTCTGTGATTCTCCCCAGGGCAGGCAGGTACATCAAACCTGTGCCATGGGCAAGCCTGCAGACAAGCCCGTGGCTGCCTTTGCAACGCTCAGGACTGGGAGAGGCAGCACAGCTTCCCAGATCAGAGGAGGCTTTGTGCTGGGCACCACCATGTCAGGGTGGGAAGAGCCCTCCTTCCTCTCCTGGCCAGCCAGACCTGTGCAGGAGGGGAGGGGGGCACTTACCTGCCCTGAGGGGGCAGGAGGACCTGGCTGCTGGTGGCTGAGTGCAGCCTGGGGCTGGTGAAGAACTGACATTGTGTTCTCCACTCTTGTACCCACCCTGTGAAGATCCATTCTGCTTCCCTTCCCCTCCCAAACACCAGCAGGAAAAGGCACTTATTCAAGGGACAGGGTGGGAAATCTCAGCTCTGCTCTGTTCAAGTTTCCCTGTCCAGATCTTTCCAGAAAAATGGGCTGTCCCAGGAGGAGGAGGTGGGCAAAATATGCCCGTGGTGGGAAGAGGGCACCTCACCACCTCCTCCAGCTCTGACAGTTTGGATCCTACAAGCCCAGGCCAGGAAGGAAAAAGATCTGCTCTTTGTCTCCATGTGCTGCTGTTTCCCTGGAAAACCCAACCATCAGTCACACAGCAGAGCAGCACATGAGAAAACAAAATTGCTTGTTTTTAACTACAAGCTGATCCACCCAGCTGTGTCTGGGCTGGGGGCTCACAGGGCAGGAGGGGTTCAGTAATGGATAAGTTAGGGTGGAGATGTGTTCTGATCTAAAAGCTGGTTTGGGGGGGCACCTCTCCAGAGATGCCTTTGGCTGCTGAATGAGAGAAGGGTCACAGGGAACACAGGGAGCCAGAACTATGGGTGCTCCCCAAGGAACCAGGGGGAGCAGCAATATCTGCTGACTGCAGCCAGCACCCACAGCCCAGCTCACCCCAGGGGAGAGATTTCCTCCTGTCAGGGACACTAAACCAGGGATCTCTTGCACCTCTGGAGGACACAGTGTGACTCAGATTTTACCCACTCCCTTCTCAGCAGAAGGGTCTTCTGCTGCCTTGCCCAGCCCCTCTCCCCACTCCTCCAAAGCTGCTGGATTAAGATTCAAAGGTGAAAGCACAGCAGGAAACGCTTTGATACCAGGACCAGCCGAGGAATGTTACAGGATTTTTCCGTGGCTGTTTCTTCTCAAGCATGTACACAAGCAGCAGCACTGGGTTATGCAACTTTGCCTCAGTGCCTTTAGCTGCTCCAGGCAGGGAGAAGAGGGTGTTATTTAGAATACCCCCTCCCTAAATCAAGCAGAAAAATGGAGACTGGCACGAGCAGCAGGACTTGCAAACGACGTTGATTCCAAATGTTCCCACTAATTAGTACAACACAGCATCTTTCCAGGAACAAAGGAAACTCTGAAAGCCCGTGGCAGCATAACAACACCGCAGTCTGATGGAGGCGTGTGTCCTGAGGGTGGGTGGCCAAGCCCTTGTGGATGTGGCCTGGCTTGGCTCAAAGCACAGCCTGATCACAGGCTGGGAAACCACTCTCAGAAATGCACCCTTCAGTAGCCTGATTTGTTTGGATTTGCTTTCCCTGGGGAGGCAACTCCTCTTAACCTTCCCACAGATGGTCTCCTTCCACCCCTGTGCTCCAGGAACACCTACTGCCCTCAGGACCCTCCACAGCTGCAGGACACAGCCATGGTGCCACACGAACTGCAGGACACCTCAGCCTGAGGCTGCAATAACAGGGCACGGAGAGAAAGGCTCTTCACAGCTTCTTCCCATGTACCTGATGTTCAGAACCAGGCAAAAGTGTGTCCTTCAGCTTTGAAGGTCTCAGCTTTCCTGCCTGGCCCTCTCCCTGAGGCTGGGTTGTGGGAGGCAAGGAACTACCTGGATCTCTTAGTTCTGGTGTTGGTGGTCTGCCCAAACTGTATGAGAGCCCAGTGACATCTGTGAGCTCAGAGATCACCTCAGCTGGATGCTGACCTTCCAGTGATCTTCCAGTTAGGAAGGGAAGGAAGCTGCTGAGTGCACCAAACACCTCCTCTCTGAAAACTCAGAGAGTCTGCAGAAGGTGCAGCCCAGCGTGGGTGCTTGGTGGATGAACTGTGCCTGCAGCACTCTTCACTCTGCTCAGTAGCACTGACACCCCTCATCCTGGAAATCATCACGAGCATCTCGGAGCCAGCACGCTCACAAACCTCCTGAGGGAATGCTGCCCACGGGTGCTGCAGCTCCAGGAGCCCCAGGCAGGAGAGGGACTGTGGCTCCCTGGGGTTCCTGATGGGGCAGATGAATGTCAGCAGCTTCTGGCCCAGGGGCAGAGCTCTGCCAGTGCCCCTGCACGAGCTGTGCTGAGCCCCTCAGGGTGACACCAGCCGGGTGAGGCAGGAGGGCTGGGCAGTGCAGTGCCCGCTTTGCTGCTTCCACCAGCCTCCTCCAGCAATTCCCCACTATCCTGCAGCTCACATGGCCCTATATATGGGTTGGGCTCAATGAGCTTGAAGGTCTCTTCCAACTTAATCATTCTGTGATTCTGTGAATTCAGTCCTGGCTCTGGACCACCTGCTTCAGCTGAATCGTTGGAAAAAGGACTCAAAAACAAGCCAGGGAGAAAACATGGAGAGAGGTGAACCACATTTGGGCATGTGGCAGGAACTCCTGGGCTGTGATCATGGTTTCAGGAGGGCACTGTTCACCCTAAATGGTGAAAATTACACCTAAAAATGGTGTGGCAAAGTGTTTCCCAAGCAGAGGGGAGGTCACCCTGCACACACCATACCCCCAGCCATGAGCGAAAGCTTCTCCCTGGCACAAGGAAGAGAAAGTGCATTCCCACATCTCTCAGGAAAGCACAAACACCAGGCAGCTCAGAAAGATCTGGGATCTCCAGCAGGACTTTGATGGGATGTGCCAAGGAGGAGTGAACTTGATGGGATCCAGGGGGATTTTTGTCACAGGGCAAAGTTTACTCTGCCACTCCCAGGCAAATACTGCAGCCTGGCCAGAGAGCAGGGGGAAAAGGTGGTCTGAAAGAATGAGGCTGGTGGAGGGAGGAGAAGCAGCACAGTGATCAGGGTGCTGCTAATCCCCAGAGCACTCTGCAGACACAGCACCAACGCTCTGCCAGGCGCCAAGTGGTGCTGGCCAGGAGCTCAGAGAGAGGTGGGATGGAAAGAAAGCATTTCAGGGAGGCTCAGGTAGCTCCTGCACCACCTCCTAGACGTGATGGCCCTTGAAAAGTCATCTCCTCTTTCCAACACACACTGTGCTGGGCCAGCCTGAGGGAGGAACAGAGAAAGCTGAAACCCCACTGAAATCGCAGGAGGTCCCTTGTGGTTCCTGGCTCGAGCTGATGTGGATCCATTTCAGCTGAGTGCAGGGTTATCTTGACAGCTTGAAAGCTATTCTTAACCACAGCTCGTGCCCAACGCCCCCCATGGCCGGGGGAGGCACGGTAAATCAGCGCTGGTGGACACGGGAAACCAAATAAGTGAGAGGAGATAAGGGACCATAGCCGAGGTGTGACGTGCTCTGACAAATGCCCCCGAGACGGCAATTCCAGACCTCGGCACTGCAGCCACCTCAGCTAGGGGGAGAGCAAAGATCTGCATTAATGGATGGCTCAGGGGGCTCGGCCCTGCTGCTACATCCTGCGGCACCTCACAATTCCTGCTGGAGTTACTGCTGGACAGGAGCTGCAGTGCCAGAGCCAGAGAGGCTGCTGGGGCCACAGTCAATTCATCCCAGGCTGAGAAGAAACAGCAGCTCCAAGGAACGAGGCAGAAGAACTCCAGGCAGAGTGCAGGTTATTCCCAAGACGCCTTCTAGGCAGCAATGGGAATCTCAGGGCAGACTCCAAACCTTCCTGATGATCTGCACTACTCAAAGGTGGTAAATGTACTTCAGCTCAGGGGCAAGCAAGTCCCTCATCCCATTCCTTGTTTCAGCCTGGCTCTTCCTAACATGCAGCTTTCCCATGGCCCCATCCTTCAGGCAAAGGCAAAATGCTGCTGATAATGCAGGAGGAGCAATGCCTCTGCTCTTCAGGGACTGAGAGGCAGGAGAGCAGGAGAAAACAGGCAAACTCTGACCCCTCACAGCATGTTTGATCCTGTCCTTCCTTCTCCTCTGCTCAGCCACCAGGATTCCCTTCCCTTTCCCCCTCTGCAGCTCTGGGCACAAGAGGGGAAGGGGCAAGGAAAAACCTGGTGAGGAAGCAGAGTAGATGCAGCATTCTGATGGAAAACTGACCAGGATATGGGGTTGGGGAGCAGCCAAAAATTTGGAATCCTCAGGGAACCACTGCAAATCCTGCAGACACACCTTCATGTCCCTCAGGAAGTAAGGATGTCACCTTGTATGGGGTGCCCAGATGCATCCAGGAAGAAATTGTCCCCCGTCATGGGATCTTTAAACTTACAGAACTCCCAGTGTGACATTTCTGGAGGCAAAAATGTGGTTGAGTCCCCAAGGCTGCCCATGCAATGACCTGCAAGGTTTGCCTGTGGGGTGTGGACACCAGATCAGGTTTGTATTTTCCTCACCTCACTGAAAGCAGCCCTGTCAGCAGCAGTGCCTGGGCTGGAGACAGTTCTGATGGTTGCTGGTAACAACAGCCAGGAAGTCCCGCCTTGGCATGGCCAGTCCTCCCTCAGGCCAGCTTTGGACCAGCCCTGCAAACCAGAAATGGCCTTTAAATGGTGAGTTTTAAAGGTGCCAGCACCTAACTCCTTGTCTTCTCTTAATTTTTGCCTTCTTGCCAGTCCTCTTGCTTTACAGACAGGACATATCACTTCTTCTAATTGCTCAAGGACTCCCTGGCCAGGACCCGTGTGAGGGTTTGGCCATCAATAACAGACAGGCTTCCATATCTCAACCAGCGTCCACCTCCTCCCTTCACAGCTCCCTCCCTTTCAGGTGAGTCTCTGCCAGAAAAGATTTGGGATCTGTGGCAAACTCTGAGGCTCTGGAGAGTCTTTGGCCTCCTCCACTGATCTCCAGCCCTGACAGTGCCTATTTGCTTGCTCAGTGTGAGTTTATCCTGGAAGCTCTCACTGATACTCAGCCACATTCGTCACTTGAGTCTCTGCAGACCCTCTGCCAGTTCAGGTGGGGTTTCTCCCTTCGCCCTTTCCCCCCAGCTCTCAGCTCTGCTCTGGCCAGCCCTGAGAGATGCCTGGCTCCCAGCCACACATCAAGGGCTGGTATCAGATCTGGAGCACTGAGTCTCTTTTTTATGGGGATAAGTTTGGCAGCAACAGGTCCACTCGAGCTGACTGCTGAAACCTCTCCTCCCGTCTGGTTTTCCCAGCCATTCATTGCACCAGGATGCCAAACCAAGCCAGAGGCACCTCCTGGGGATATTTCACTCCAGACCATGCTCTTTGACCTCATGTGAGAAGAACAGCCCTCCAGCAGGGCACATCCTACTGCAAACTCCAGGTCCTGCCCATGCCCTTCTCCTCCTCACTGCTGTTCAGGCTGTGTGGGAGCTGCTCTGTTCTGGAGATCAATGAAATTGGCATGTTCACTCTTTATTTGGAATGGCAAGCTTGGTACTCATAGCTTCAGAAAGTTTGATCAGCACATGGAGATGTCCTGCTGGAGGAACGTTCCCTTCACCTTTCTTTTTTTAATGTTCCAAGGAGATTTTTTTTTTAATCAGTACAAAAATCAGACAAAAGCCACACTGTGCTGCAGTACTGAAAGTACATCCCAATAATTCAGAGTAAAATACAAGACAGGAGTACTCACTCCCCAAACAGCCATTTAAGCAAAAGAAATTCCTGGTTGAAATCCTAACAGACCTGGCCAATGCTAAGGATACACACAGTTCCAAATGAGCCTGGTGGTACCTTAACACACTCCTGAACAGGTGGCTGAGAAAGCATTTTTAATTAATGACATCTTTATGCATTGCCTGTGGTGGGGGGCTGCAACTAGAGGGTCTTTAAGGTCCCTTCTAACCCAGAGTCTGTAGGGGATGAATTCCCCTTGGAGTTTGTCTCCTCAGGGAGGGGTGCCCTGTCCACATGGCCCCACAAGCTTGGACAAGGACATTTTGGAGAGTTCTGGGGTAGAGCTGGTCAAGAGACAGCTCTGGACTTGTGCTTGGAGCAGCCTGGTGAGCTAGTAAGTATCACAGAAGAGAATCACAGAATCATGGAAACTCCTGAGTTGGGAGGGACCCAGTGCAGCTCCTGGTCCTGCCCAGACCCTCCAACAATCCCACCCTGGGCATCCCTGGAATGGTGTCCGAAGGCTCCTGGAGCTCTGGGGCTGTGCCCATTCTCTGGGGAGCCTGGGCAGTGCCAGAACCCTCTGGGGGAAGAACCTTTTCCCAAGATCCATCCTGATCCTGCCCTGACAGAACTCCAGCCATTCCCTGGCTCCTGTCCCCATTCCAGAGATCAGGAGGAGCTGCAGCCCCACTGAGCTCTGCCCTCATCCCCTCTGCTCCAGCTGAACCAGCTCAGCTCCCTCAGCCTGCAAGCCCTTCACCATCTTCATCACCTCCACATGCCTGGTGACACCACGGTGTCACCCTGCTCTGCCCAGGTGCCTTTAACAACCAGAAGGGCCAGTTGGTCACATCCCTGGCTGCTCTGGGCAACCACCCTCAGCCTCCAGCAGCCCTTGGTGGAGCAGCAGGACTGAGGGTTTCCAGATGGCACAAGGGTGGCCATCACTGGGTTTCCAGATGACCCAAGGGTGACTATCACTGGATTTCCAGATGGCCCAAGGGTGGCCATGACTGGGTTTCCAGATGGCCCAAGGGTGGCTATCACTGAGTTTCCACATGACCCAAGGGTGGGCATCACTGCATTTCCAGATGACCCAAGAGTGGCCATCACTGGGTTTCCAGATGGCACAAGGGTGGCCATCACTGGGTTTCCAGATGACCCAAGGGTGGGCATCACTGGGTTTCCAGATGACCCAAGGGTGGCCATCACTGGGTTTCCAGATGACCCAAGGGTGGGCATCACTGCATTTCCAGATGGCCCAAGGGTGGCCATCACTGCCTCCTGCCAGGGGCTGCACTGAGCTGTCCCCAGGAGCCAGGGATGGGCTGGGAAGCTCATTCCCAGCTCCAATGCACCAAGCAGGGTGTGCTGGCCCGTGGGGAGGGCTGGCCCATGAAAAGGCTGGCCTGTGAAAAGGCTGGCCCATGTGTGCATGCTGCTGGTGTTTTGTCTCCCGAGAAGTCAGGCAGCCCCAGGAGAAGCTGTCAGGAACTCTCTGTGCCAGCAGGCTCCATGTGAGGCCACAGCGTGCTTGCACAACCCAACAGAAAGTGATTCTTACACTTGACAACAATGAAGTGTTCTTGTGCTTAACGACAAGCATGAGCTCTCCAGGCTGGCTGCCTTCTGGAAAAGCCCTTAAATCCATCTGTGCCATTCCACCCTCCCCAGGGGGGACAGTGACAATCTGCCTGTGCTCTGCTGCTGCCTGGGGGGGATGTTCTGGGGACAGCTGCTCACATCCCGGGCGACAGCAGACACCCCAAGCTGCAGGGGAGGAAGGATGGTGGGAATGCAAGCCAAGAGCTGTGGCTGCAGCTCGCTGATGGGGAGAAAGGCAGAGAGGGTCGCGGGAATGGGAGGAGGATGAGTAGCAGCAAGGCAAGCCCTGGACTCAGCCGGGCAGATCCCCAGGGATCCCCACCCAGGTCAGGGTCTCAGGGCTGTCCCAGCAGGGCCAGGTGCAGCCTGGCAGCCTGTCCCTCAGCAGAGCAGCCAGAGGACAGCTGCAATGTGCAGGATGGGGCTCCTGGTACAGCTGGGGTTCCTTCCCTGCAGCCAGCCTGGGACACACTCTAGAGCAGCGCCCTGGGCTCGGCCCCAGCCCATCCCGGGGGTGCTGGATCCCAGGAGTGCTGCTATCCCAGGAGTGCCGCCATCAGCTGGGCGTGCAAACCACACCGTGCTGAGTTTCAAAGAAAGTTGGGAGTGTTTCATTCTCTTTCCTCTTCCAATATGAGCACAGAGCACCACAGACCTCCTGAACGAGGAGCTGGCTGTGTTTGCTTCCTTCAAGCCAATATCTACCATTGGAAACATCACTGGAAAGCTGATTTGGCAGAACTTCATTGTGAGCTGCTGGTCTGGAGATGACAGGTGTATTTGGCAATGTCTTGTACAGCTGTGCATGGTTCCCACCTTCCAGGAAACACACCCTGGGGAGCACTGGTGAGAGAGCCAGGCACCACCAGAAACTCATCCAGAACAAAAGCTCAACACAGCCCAAGAGCCATTCCAAATATTTGTTTAAATTTAAATTTAAAAAAAAAAAAAAAAAAAAAAAAAAAAAAAAAAAAAAAAAAGCTAAAATAAATTACACACAAGGAATTTCAGTCTGAATCAAACTGTACATCATAATTTCTCACCATCCTATTAAAGGTCTGTTGGTTTCCAACTGAAAAATGCCACTGATAAACCACTTGCACTCAAACAAAGCTACCTGGCTTTGATCCTGACTTTTGCATTCCCTTGACGGATTTTTACCCCCAAAACAGACCTTTTTCTGTACAGAACAGCCATTTCAGTGAAACCCTCTTGTTCAGCAGAAAAGCTCTTGGGCTGAGAGGCAGAGGAAGAAGAGGAGGTTGAGGATCAAACCCTGCAGCCCAGGAAGAGAGGATCTCTCAGCTGGTGCCCTGGCTGTCCCAGGCTGGATGTAGCAGGACTCTGTTCCCCTGTCCCTGTCTCTCCCAGGGCACATAGGGCTGCTGTGACCCTCGGGGAGGGCTGAGTGCTAGCAGAGCGTCCTGGGGCTCCAAACATCTCTCCCACAGCATAGTGTGGGGTCATGGGCATCTCATTCTGTCCCCAGGAAAATGAAACCCATGACACACTGTGCTGCTGGGCATGGAGAAAGACTGGGGGTCTTACAGCTGGGGAAGCCCAGCTGCCTCCTGTCCTGGGGGATGCCACACTCTCCCTGCCAGGGTCCCAGGGCTCCTGTCTTGTGTGAAATCTGGTGACTGTCCTGCACTGGCCTGTCACAGGCAATGCCATGGCTGGAGCCACATTCCTGGGGACAGAGCCCATTCCAAGATACCCCTCCATCCTCATGCTGCTGGGACCTACTCTGCTCATGCATTTGCCAAAGACAGAGGAGCTCAGGAAGTGTTTGGACAAGGCTTTCAGGCACTAGTGGGACTCTTGTGACTGTCCTGTGCAGGGTCAGAAGTTGGGAATTGATGACGCTCGTGGATCCCTTCCAGCTCGGGATATTCTGCAGTTCTGCAGATCTATGAAATGCTTGTTAGTGGTGTTTGCACTCATTCACTCACTGCACTCTGTGGAGGTCTGTGGGTGTCAGATTGGCCCAGTGAAATGAGAGATGAGCTCATGGGATCTGCCATGACATCACAGGGCACGGCACCCCAGCACCCTGGTGGTGCACTGGCTTAGAAATGTCTGGCCTGTACATGACAGAACCTTCCTGCACAGGACTGAAAACATTTATTCTGGAAGGGTTTGGATGCTTGTGGCAGAAAGCAATAAATACGGATTTAATTTCATGGTTAATACCCTGTCCAGGGTAAAATGCTCATTTTTAATATCATTGCCTGCGATCTGACATTACCAACGAGATGTTGCAATGCAATCTCTGAGTCATTGCACAGCAGATAATGGTATTTTCTTGAGTTCAATCTGGAGGAGTTGGCCCCATTTATCAAGCTCGGAAAAAAAACGATGCCAGAGAGTCTGCCAGAGAGTCTGTCTGGCCTGTGCTGCACATGAGTTACGTGACCCAGGGCTGCAGGGAGAGGGGGAGAGAGGGAGCAGACCTGGATGTCGCCATGGGGGATCTCCTGGGAGTGTGTCTCACACTCTCCTTCCTTAGGGTCAGCCAAGAGGCTCCTGAGTTTGGGGTACGAGGGAGTCAGGAGTGACCACATCGCTCCAGCTCTGCCTTTGCTTTTAGGCTGCCCCAAGGGAGCTGCTGTCCCACAGCATGACCAGGCACAGCTGGAATTTGGGGTCTGGGGAGTCCCTGTGGCATGGAGGTGATGCCTTGGGAAGGCTGAGCTGGAACAGAGACTGGACAGAGCTAAGAGAATAAAGTAGAGATTTATTAAAAGGCCTTTAAGACACACCTTGGGCAGGACAAGAGCCTGGCCAGGGCTACACCCAAGGTGGACCCAAAATGGTCACAAAATGGACAAAGAGTCACCAGGTCTCACACTTTGATAAGTTTTAGTCCATTTGCATCTTGGGGTTTAATTGTCCAATTACAGCTTCAGGTGATGAAGTCCCATCCTTCTTGTTCCTCCCTTCAGCCACCCTTGTTTGTGCTTTTGGGCCTGAAAACTTGTCCCAGTTGTCCTTGGTGTGCAGCAGGAAAAGGATTTGTTTTGTGTCCCTGCTCTGTGCAGAGCTGAGTGACACTGAATGTGAGGCTCAGAACTGCACCCCTGGGCAGCACAGAACCTGAAATACATGAAAGATGATACTTAAGGCACCAGAGAAAGTGGCCAATGTGAGAGGATCCCTCAAGTCTGCCCATCACCAGGGCTGGGAGCACTGTTGCTGCTGAGCCCAGGGACAATGGTGGCGACAACAACACTTGGCAAGATGGCTGAGGAAGGAATGTCCATTATGGACAGGTCAGTCAAATCTCCCAGGCAGGGACTGGGGCAGAGAAGCCATGAGGAAACATCCTCAAAGAAATCCTGCCCATAGAAGTGTACATCTTGTAGGTCTCTCAGGGGAGGAAGGAGAAGAGAGGATGGGAGCTGGAGGAGAAGCCTGTCTGGGCTGCCTTGGGCTCTAGGATCGCTAAAGGAGCTTGAAAGATCTGGAGAAAACCAGAAGCAATCCTAGGAATATCGGGCTTTATTTTCTGTAGGCAAGTGGGAGCATCTCCAGTGATGCAGCCCCGGCAGTGTGGGAGGGAGCCCTCTCTGGCAGAGTGCTGCTTCCTCTGGGAGGCTGAGCCCAGGTTCTGCACAGAAATATGCACTGCACTTTTAACACACAGCACCATCGACCCAGCTTGGCTGGGGATGCAGCAGATTTGCTTTCAGCAGAAAGGCTTTAACTCAAAACTGGGCACCTCATTGTAAAAGAAATGCCTTTTGTTGACCAGACATGGCAGACAGGATGCAAGAACCAGCAGATGAAAGTCCGTGGCCTGCTGTGCACAGATCAGAGATGATCCCTTCTGTAAATGGTTCTGCAGATCCTTAATGTGTGAATGAAGAAGTGACTCATGAGAACAATGCACGTTAACTCCTGCAATCCTCCATCCAGAGGCAGTGCCCTGAGGTGTCTGAGCCAGCAGGAAAATGTTCAGTTCATAAAGCTCCCACAACTACAGGCTCCTGCCCAGGGCAGCACAGGCAGGGCTTGTGCTGAGATCTCCTCCTCTGCTCACATGGAAATCTGGGCATCAGCAGAGATCCAACCCACGGTGTCAGTGACCTCTGACCTCCTCACGGTTTTCTGTGGGTTTTGGGTAGGGAACTGCCTGTCCAATTGTATCTGCAGCCACCTGCCTTGTCATGTCTTGGTATGCCTTCTCCTTCCTTCCTTCCTTCCTTCCTTCCTTCCTTCCTTCCTTCCTTCCTTCCTTCCTTCCTTCCTTCCTTCCTTCCTTCCTTCCTTCCTTCCTTCCTTCCTTCCTTCCTTCCTTCCTTCCTTCCTTCCTTCCTTCCTTCCTTCCTTCCTTCCTTCCTTCCTTCCTTCCTTCCTTCCTTCCTTCCTTCCTTCCTTCCTTCCTTCCTTTCCTTACCTCTCCTGCTTCCAGTATAAGCTGCCCAACAGGATTTCCCCATCCTTCCCCATAAAAACTCCAGTCAGCCTCTGCTCAGGACTGGGAGCTGTGTGTGGTTCAGAGGAGTCCAGCCACCAGCTGGGTGACCCACCGGAGACATTCCAGCTGTGGGCATCCTCCCCAGAATGAGTCACTCCTACTTGACCAAATGCATATCAATTAAATGTGGTACTTTGGACATCAAATTCATCATTTCAAAGAGAAACTTATTTTTTCTACAACAACAACAAACCCCCAAAACAAACAAACAATAAAAAAGAGAATTTTTATTTCCAATTAAATCTGAAAAACCTCAAAGTGATTGAAGAATTTCTAATTTTAACTGCCAAATGCAAAATGTTAGGGAAACTTGGAGAATAAAAAAAAATGATAAAAAAATTTTTTTGGACCTGATATTTTGATTTTCAGTTGCCAAAGGAGGGATGATGCCATTTAAAGCTGCCGGATTTCAGACAAGCCTTGGTTTATTCAAATTAATATATATGTTGACAAAAAGCATTTCATGAAAACAACGTTTCTCAGGAACAATTTCCATTTCCCAGTTCTGTGATCCTAAAATGCACACTAAAAGTCTCTAAGAGTGCTTTAGTTTATTTAACCAAAAAGCAAAATGACAATAAAGCGAATATTTAAAGTGAAGCTCTGTTCTGAAAATACATCCACTTAATGCTAAAACGACTCAGTTTCACAGAGCTGGAAACAATTATGAACCAAATCAATTGGGAGAAGGAATTTAATCAGAAAAATGTGAATGCTAAGTGGGAATTGTTGAAAAACATTTTACGCGTTGCCCCAAAACCACAATCCCACAATTGAGAAAGAAGGCAACGTTGGTTAAAAAAATAGACAACTCTGACTCGTGAGGGAAGTGAAGACAACAGTGAAAAATAAGAAAATCATATATAACTTAAGAAAGTGGAAACTGATAATAATGAATGGGAAGTGAGAAGGTGTAGAAAGCTGATAAGGAAAGCCAAGAGCTGAGGACAAAGTATGGGCTGCAAACCTGAGAGAAGGAGCAGCAACTTCTGTCAGTGAAAAGGGAATAATTCTGGCTCTGGGGAGGCTGTGGGCTGTGTTAGGCTTGGGATGGATGCACCAGAGCAGGTAGCAGCTACAGAAGAAATCTGTTCACCAGTGTTTATTTGGCTGAATCAGGCATTGGAGGGGCTGGGCATCATCTCTGGGCAGGCCCCTCCAAAATACAGACAAATTTAGGTGAGACAAATGTGATTCAAGCTAACTCACACAGACCTACAGAAAAACAGAACATGCCAAACTAAGACCCACCTTTTTCCTGAAATCATGATTCTGATTGATAAAATAATATTGGTGTTATAACACACTCAGACTCCTGCAGGGTGATTGCTGTGGTACTGCTAAATTCTGGTGAAGAAAACAATAGCCAATCAACACAGGCCATATTTAATAGATTAAAAGCTGCCTGTGAGGTGTCCCAGCTGCAATTGTCAGTGGGAACTCCACATCCAGAGGGGGGAAACAGAGCTCCCTGGGGATCAGGGCTGGGCTCTGGGCTATTCAACCGCCTTATCAATGATCTGGAAATACTTTAAATCATCTGTGCTGACACTGAGATGGTGAGACAAACAACTGGAGAGGCCAGATGGCTGCTGCAGAGTGGGCTGGGTCAATGTGCACAAGTAGCTGATGCAGCCACACATCCAGGAACAGATGATCAGCCACAGAGATGATAATTGGGGTGCTCTGTCCTGGGGAGGGGGGCTGTGGGACCCCAGCGAGGCTGGCAGAGCTTGTGCAGGATGTGCCTCCTCACAGGTGAAGGTGAAATGCCCAGGGCCCTGCACCTGAGTGCCTGGCTGTGCCCAGCACCTGGCTCTGGTGCTCACTGGATATGAGGGTGTTGGGAGACTGAGGAAAAGCTGGGGGTTTGATGGTAGAGAACCAACCCTGCCATGAGAGTCCCTCAGAACACACCTGACTCACAGTGACCCAAAACAGCTCTTAACTTCATGGAACAGCAGAATTACAGAATGGTTTGGATTGGGAAGGAACCTAAAACCCTTCTCATTCCACCTCTGCCATGGGCAGGGACACCTTCCACTGTCCCAGGCTGTTCCAATCTGGCCTTGGACATTTCCAGGGATCCAGGGTAGCCACAGCTTCTCTGGGCACCCTGTGCCAGGCCCTCCCCACCCTCACCATCACAGGGAAGAATTTGTTCTGTTTATCCAATCTAAACCTGCTCTCTGCCAGTGTGAAGCCATTCCCCCTTGTCACAGAATCACAGAATCACAGAATCACAGAATCACCAGGTTGGAAGAGACCTCCAAGATCATCGAGTCCAACCCAGCCCTGACACCTCAACTAAACCCTGGCACCCAGTGCCACATCCAGTCTTGTTTTAAACACATCCAGGGATGGTGACTCCACCACCTCCCCGGGCAGACCATTCCAGTACTTTATTATTCTTTCCATGAAAAAAAATTTCCTAATATCTAACTTATAGGAAGTCCTGTCACTCCAAGCTCTTGTGGGACCCTTCAGGTCCTGGAAGGCCACACTGAAGTCACCTCAAAGCTTCTCTTCTCCAGGCTGGACAATCCCAGCTCTCCTAGCTTTTTCTTCCACCTGAGCTGCCCCATCCCTCTGCTCATCCTGATGCCAAGGGCTTCCTGCTGCAGTCCACCAGGGCTCTGCAAACACTGCTGAGTGCTGAAGGAGGGGATTTGCAGGAAAGCCACGCAGTGGAGAAGGTTGGAGGAGGAGCAGCAGCTCTTGGAGCCCTAACCACAGCTCTGCCCCTCACCTGGCTCACACGAGGCCCCTGTTCCCCCTGCCTCACCTGTCTGCAGCCTCTGGGAAGCCGCAGGGAGGAGCTGGGCAGGGGCTGCAGAGGCCAGGCCAGCCTGCAGCTACCGTCGGCATTCCCGGCTGGAAAGAGTGCCTTGGGCTGGCTGCGGCTGCCCGGGTGCCAACATCCAGCATGTTTTACAGCTGACCTGCGAGGAATGTGTGTCACTGAAGAGGATATGTAGCCCTGGAGAACATAAACCAACAGCTGCATTGTTTAAAAGTACCTCATGCACCGGGTTGGAAGAGCAGGCGAGGATGATCTCAGGGAGATAACTCCAGGAGTGTGTGAGCAGGAACGGCCCCGCTACTTTCACCAGTGGAAGATTCTTATAAATTCACTCCTCCTGCCATCCTTTTGCAAAGGGTCAGGAGATGTACTGACAATAGCAGCATGCAAATATTTCAGGACTTGGCCACACGCTGAGCAAACACTCTGGATAGTTTCACGAGTAGATTAAAATGCCAGATCAGCGAGCAGCACTGCACTTTAAATATGCTCACTAATTTATTAAGTTTATTCTTAGCAAGCTCGCATACTTCAGAAAGTTAAATTTCTTGGTGACAAATGGAGCTGGGCGGGTAGGGCATGCGTGGCCCCAGAGGCAGCACAGGGGAGCAGGTCCCACCGAGCCCTGCACGGGGCACAATCCCCAGGGGAAGAGCCAGCACGGGCTGGGTGTCAAGACTCTTGTACAGCTACAGAGCACAAAACCAGGGCTCTTGGCACATCCCACAGTCCTCCAAGGAGCTGCTGCCTCCCACTCCAGGCTTAGACATCCCTTATCTGTTTCCCCTGTGTGCTATGAGTTAACTGCTCTGAGCACCACTCCTCAGAGCGCTCCATCAGTCCCCTGTGCTTCAGCAGCAGCAGCAGGTCACCTCCCACAGCCAGAGTTGAACAAAACACACCTCCCCTACAAGGACAGCATCTGCCATGGTCCCAAATGACACCCCTGTCCCTTTTCCCGGATGCCCTGGCAATGCTGTGCCCAGGACCTCTCACCTCCCTGTGCTCAGCCCAGCTGAGCCAGAGCTTGGACTCAGGAGCTCAGTGATGCCTTATCTGAGTCCAGACTGGTGGGAGATGTCTCAGGTGGGACACAGCAGTTAGCAGATACCTCCTCAGGCAGCTCTGAGGGCCCCCACTGCCCCTCAGCCCTCTGCCTCTGCTGTTATCCATGGCCCTGAAGACCTGGAGCAGGGTCTGGAATAGCAGGGTTTCCTCAGGAGGAAACCAATGCTAGCAATGCTTCTACCAATATATATTTTTAGTTTCCTTCTGGTCCAAGCCCCTGTGGCAGAAAAAGGAATCCCATGTGATGCAGGGATGCAGAAAGGAGGAAGCCCATGGGGCGCAGGGATGCAGGAATGAGGAAGCTCATGTGGCACAGGGATGCAGAAAGGAGAAGCCCTGTGGCACAGGGATGCAGGAAGGGAAGCCCTGTGGCACAGGGATGCAGAGAAGGGAAGCCCATGTGGCACAGGGATGCAGGAAGGAGGAAGCCCATGTGGCACAAGGATGCAGGAGGGAGGAAGCCCGTGGGGCACAGGGATGCAGAAAGGAGGAAGCCTCGTGGCACAGGGATGCAGGAAGGAGGAAGCTCTGTGGCACAGGGATGCAGGAAGGAGGAAGCCCGTGGGGCACAGCGATCCCCGGGCGGGGAGCAGCTTGTCAGCCCCGGGGCCAGGGCTGGGCACCGCGTGCTGGGACAGCTCCTCGGGAGGGCGATGACAGCCACCGTGGCGATGCCTACGTGGTGTTTGTGGGGCAGAAATAGGGCCCTGCGAGCCTTCCAGGGACAGAAAGCAGCGGGATCCTTAGAGCTGGAGCTGGCAGCCGTGCGGGGCTGTTCCGCAGCATTTGCCGCATCTCTGGGGAGCTGTTGTTCATCGACCCGCTGCAGAAGGGACTCACGCCTCTCCTGCTAACGCTGGGAAGGAAAAAAAGACTTTCCCAGGAACATTTCCTGAGCCGGGAGCAAATCCCACATGGCATCACAACCCTCAGTCAACAGCGAAGGCATGTTATTGTTTGTTACTCGCAGCGCAAATGAGCTGTCGGACCCACGGCAGCCTCTGCTGGGAGTTAAACATCAAACTCCCTGTGCCCCGTCCAGCAGCTGGCTGGGCCGTGTCAGAGCCCTGCAGAATGACCTGCTGTGACAGCCCTTCTCCCCTGATCCGGGATTTACCGCCCGGCCTGCCGTGCAGACGGGGAGCAGCACCCACGGCAGTGTGCTGGGCTGGATCCCAGAGCACCCCAGCTCTTCATCCTCGGCATTTCAGCAAGTCCCTGCCTCAAAACCAGCTCCTGTGATGAGGTGCTCAGCCCTGTTTCCTGATCTTTGCCCCACCTCTGCAGCAGTTTGGTTTCTAGAAATGCAGGAAAGTTGCAAATTCACTCCTTGGGAGCAGCATCACCCCCTTGCTCACAAACTCACCCAAATGCAGTTCTCTGAAGTGCAGTCTTTTGAAGTGAGAGCACCCCAGAATGTCACTCTCAATAGGCCACAGCCACTCTGTTTGCTTCCCGTCCAGTGGCCAGAGCAGCACATGGTGAAGATTTGCCCTTGAAAGGCCCAAAAAAAATCACATAAAAGGTAAAACCAGCCTTGCAGTTACAAGGATTAGAAGACTGTAAAGAGAAAAGAAAGTTCAGGAGACTAGTCCAGGGTGCCACAGATGCTGGGTGTGAGATGCTGCACTTGATGACAGCTCAGAGGGCTCAGGGGAGTGTGGCTGGCTGTGCAAAGGCACCTGCTGCTCCTTCATCCCACATCTGCCATACCAGGGCTGCTCCAGGAGTCACAGAGTGCTGGGTGATGGGCAAATATCCCACCAAAACCAATCCTTCTGAGAGACTGGCTGCTCCCCATGGGGCAGAGCTCTGTCTGGAGGGGAGACACAACCCACAGCACCAGCACCAGCCCAGTGCCACTGCCCGCCCTGCAGGACATCCCCAGGTCCACACCCCAGTGCTGTGAGGAGGATGCTCTGCCCCATCCTGAGGCTGCTCATGGCTGTCACACTGTCACAATAGGGTTCAGAGCCAGGAAATCCCAGAGGACAGATGATAAGTCCTCTGCATCTGTTCCAAAAATTCCCGTGGCAAGCAGGGTGAATTTTTTGGCTTGAGGTCGGGCTATAAATCAATGTGAGTCAGAAAAGCCTCCTGACAGCATGTGCCCTTCCCTGGTGCCTTCTGCAGGGCACTGCCAGCAGCCAGGCTGGTCACTGCCTTGTGTCTGGGAGATGGGCACAGGCAGGGCCTGGGGGCAATGGCTAGAGACTCCTGACGGAACCTGACAGGTCTGGTTCAGTCTCATCCCGAGGATGGGCTGGGCTCTTGAGGAGAGCATGGTAAGGAGGCTGGCAGGGGGTTTGGGGGCTGTTCCCTGAGCAGGATCCTGTCTGTGCAGTGTGAGCCCTGTGGGAGCCAGGGAAGGGCAGGGAGGGCAGGGCTGCTGCTCTTGGGGCACACACTGGGCTGGGGAGGTTCAGCTCTGTGCAGGAGCTGGGGAACAGGCTGGCAGAGGAGTCTGGAGCCTCCTGCCACTGCTCTGATGGGTGCAGGGGTCTGTGCTGCATCACCCACTCTCCATGGGGCTGTGCTGGTGGGCCCACAGGTGAGCTGGCACCATGAGTGATTGTTGGATCTAATCACCGATAACAGGACAGGGTGACCCAGAGGTGTCCCCCAAGTTTTCTATTTCATTGTCAGTCTCAGTGAAGGCAGAGACATAAAATATGGTAAAACTCACACCATAACAACAGAAGCCAAAATTCTCTTTGTTCCAAGGCCTTTTAAAAGGTTTTTAGCCAATAGGCTGATGCTAAAAGCTTACAAGCATCTACTTAAGCCAGTGAATAAACACTGCACATACACCTTACACCTTACAGCATACAAGAGTTGTTCGGTTTATATCTTTTGCAGCTCAGAAACGTTCTATGCTCCAAATATTTCAAGGCCTAAAATTCAACTCTGTTTCAAACCTCTGTCTATGTACACTTATTGCAATGCTGTTGAAAATGGTTTTTCAGTTTCCACAAGTGATGTCCCCATCATGCACAGTGGGGTGTCACTGAGCTCTCCCCAGAGAGACTGTCTGTGCTCAATGGCCAGCCCGTGATGGGGGACACACACAGCCAGCCTGCTGGGGTGGTGGGGAGGTGACAGTAGCCCTGCCACAAATGTGTCACATCTGGCAGAACGACATCTTGGCGGGTCTCTGCCCTCCAGCTCAGGGTCTTTGTCCTGGTGCAAGGCACCCCTGAGCCTGAGAGCAGGGCTGGATATCTCTGTCATCTAAACCCCAGTGCAGGAGCTGAGCTCCTCTCCAGTAACAGGCAAGAAGGCCAAGAAATAAAGCAGGTACATTCCGGGAATGCTGCAACAGCAAACACTGCATGAATCACGTCGGGCCACATCTTCTTTCCAAAAAAACACGCTTGGGGTGGGCATCCCACCTTTGGAGCTCAGCCTTTCCAGCACAGACAGGTTCTGCACAGCAGGGGTGGTAGAGGAGCGGGATAACCACCAGATAGAGGGAGGTTTGATGCAGCCATGAGGGGTGGGAGAGCCACACAGTGTCCCCTGGCCTGTGTCCCTCCTCCATCTGCACCCTCAGCTGCTCACCAGCACCAAACCAACTCCACCAGCCTGGCACAGGACACTGCTCCTGCCACAACACCCAAACCTCCCCTGCTCCTCTGGAAATGCCTCTCCCTGAATTCCAATGGACACACAAAAAATGGAGTGACCCTGGAGAAAAGCAGCAAGCGGACAAAGCTGCAGGAAGGCACATAGTGAAAACTGATGGAGTTGGAGCTCTGGGCCTGGCACTGGCTTGGAGAGCAAATACAGCACAGAGAGAGGAATCAGAACAAGGGAAATCATCACCTACACATCTAGAGGGATGCTGGAAAATGGGAATGGGTTCAGAGGAGAGCTACAGGAATGATTGAGAGAGAAAAAACCTGGGGAACTCCAGTACCATGGAAGGCAGGAGAAGTCCAACCACTTTTCCCAAAGCAGGGCACAAGTGAAACAAGACTTGACTCAGCCAGCATTTGCTGGGCAGCTGTGCAGCCCAAACCACATGGGGCTCCAGCTGATCCAGACCAGGAAAGCAAAGTGCCTGATGCAAACCGTGTGCCTGATCCCAACCCTGATATGCAAAGAGGGGCTCCCTCAGCTGGATCACCCAGCTCTGCTCTGCCCAGAGAGGACTGTCACCCATGGAGCAGGCTGGCCTCCACACACAGATACCATGGGATGATTCTCCTGCCTCCCTGAGCCTTTCTGGGAGCAGGTCCCAGCTTTGGAGCTGGACAAAAGGCACCAGGGACTGGGCCAGAGAAGTGGGGAGTGTGAGGTTCTCTGTGGGGATGGGGATGAGTGCAGGAGAGTCCATCTCCACAGGGCCCGTGCCAGCTCAGTGAGGTCTCTGCTGGTTTCCTCTTGGCTGTCAGGCTCCTCACAAACACCAGCACTGCGCCTGCACAGAGGGACGGGGCCAGCCTGGCCAGCCTCCAGCCCTGGCTGCCACCAGACGGGAAATAAGGGAATTGGAGCGAGACCACAGCGACCACCAAGCAGCCAGCACTGGCAGCAACAAGGCAATCACCCTCTGCCAGGCACGGGCAGGCAGCAGCACCTCACCCCGAGCCCCAGCCCAAAGGCTCCGGCAGCTGGGGAGCAGCTGGAGCCTGCCCAGAGGAGGATGAGGGTGGGAGGGAGCCCCGTGTGCCTCGCCCTCCCTCGGATGCTCCCGGGGAGGGAGGCAGCCAGGAGTCCTGGGATGCTGCACGGCAGACGGCACAGTGAGGAGCTTTCTGCTGGTTACATGTTTTATGAAAAGCTGCTGGCAAAAATGTGCATTTTCTTTGGCTGCGTTCTGCGTGGATCTGGCAAAAATGTAACGTTAGTGTCCCCCCTTGAGAGAACTTTATTGAGTGGAACAAAGTCGGATATTTTTAGCTACCCATTGTTAGCTGAAGAACAAAGCCATAACTAAGATATTTTGTCTCTTACACTGAAACGGGACTATGAGACAAATCCATGTACAGTCATATGTGGCTGCCCATTCAGATGGAGCACGAGAGGGAAACTATTTTTAGCCTGAACACTCCACACAACAACTACATTTCCCTTCTCCTCCAAGTTGGACCACCAGAATACACGGACAGCACCAGAGAGAGCAGCATCGGACAGGGGGACCTGGGGTCACTGCCTGCTGCTGTCTCTGAGGCCATCTGACAAATGACATTTAAAGGATGCAATCCTAAAAAAGGCACTTTCATTTTTCTGCCTTTTGGGGGGTGTTTCCCCCCCGCCCCGCTCAGAGCTGAAATGATGAGAGGCAACAAGAAAAAAGTTAAATACGGACGGCTCTCAGCGCTGAGCTCTGAACCCTCCTCTCTTCCCAAAACACTTGTCCGTGCCCCGAGGGCCGCTCGGATGAGGAGAGGGGATGCCCACAAGGCAGCACCGCGGGGAACGGAGCCGGCACAGCCCTGACAGCGCTGCCGCCCTTCCCGACCCCTCCGTGCTGGAAATGTCCCGGCTGCGGCTGCCAAGGCGGTGCTTTCGAAAGCTTTAACCCCGAGCCATCGGAGAGCCCAGCACGAGGCTGACAAGCCTCCCCCGAGCGCTCCGCAGCGCTCAGCAAATGACATCAGCGCCTTCTAACTGGCAGCAGCAAAGTATTCGTGTAACAGAAACAAAGCGGTCCGTAAATGCCCCGGATTTCTGCGTGTGAGAGATGCCGGGAGCTTCTTCTTGAGCGGGTTTTTTGTGGGTTTGCAGCGGTTGAGTCACTGAGAAGTTGCATTAAACACTGAGCTTTTGGTGAGACCAGGATGACCCTCCACAGTTAAGGCAGCCGTGACACGCACATGGCAAAGCACACCAGGAGTAAAAACAGGGTGCTACGGCACAGCTGAGCTGCTGGGGGAGGACCCACCGTGTCAGCTGGGTTGGGGACACGACAGAAACCACCGTCCAAGTGGCTGCAGCACAGCGAGAAGCTTTAGGAAGCTCAACGGCCCAGCAGCACCATCCTCCCTGCGCACAGGCAGGCGCTGCCCCCGCAGCACCTCTCCCTGCCAGCCTCCGGCAGGCCCGGCTCCTGAGCGCCGAGTGCACCTTGTGCCCGCTCCCGGAGCAGTGTCACTGTCCTCAGACATCCCTCTGTAATCCAGGACCCGCCAGGTGCCGCTGAGATCCCACAAAACCCCGGGAGCAGCAGCAGCAGGCGGCGGCGATGCCCGGCCATGCTGGTCTCCCTAAAGCTGTCACCGGTGTCACCGTCACCAACGCGGCCAGAGAGAACAGAACAACGTGAAGCAGGAAGCATTAATTAATTAATTACCTGTGGGCTTTTCGGCCGGGCTGGAGGAGATGCTGCTCTGCCACTCCTCGCCTGCTCCGCGGGTTAGGGCTGCTTTGACCAGGGAGCACTGATTGTGTTTTATAAACTTGAAGCACAGTAAGAACTGGTTTAAAATAGAGTGAACGGAGCTGGTGCGGGTGGAATTAGACAAACTCTGCGAGCTGCTTTTCCAAAAATAAATTAACTTCTTGCAGCCCGCGGAGCAGAGGCGGGGGACGGGGCCTCCCGGGAGAGCTGCCCGAGTGCCTCTGCCGGTGCTGTCCCTCTCCTGGCACAGCCCTGGGGCTGCGGCTGCCCCAGCCGGGCCACACTCCGTCCCGGGGCTGCATGGGGAGGGGGCAGCACCACCCCATCCCCCCAGTCTCTCTGCACCCCAGTAAAGTCTCTGTGCACTAGCAGAGGGGAGCAGAGGCACCTGAGGCAGTCGTGCCCTGGCAGTGAGGAGTGGGGCAGGATCCCGGCTAAAGGTGGGAGTTATGGGGCAGTCCCTGCCAGACTCAGCGTGTGCTGTACTGGCCATTTCTTTCAGCCCAGGGAGGTCAGTCTGGGTGAGAAGGAACTGGTCCCCTTGGCACTGCAAAGTCCTTGTGCTTGGATGAAACTGGGAGTGCTGGCTATGGTGAGCTGAAGGAGGGAGCACAGAGAACCATAGGAAAGTTTGGAAGTGTTGGAAAGAACATTAAAGCCCATCCCATCCCATCCCACCTCTCCCATGGCAGGGACACCTTCCACTATCCCAGGCTGCTCCAAGCCCTGTCCAACCTGGCCTTCGACACTTCCAGGGATCCAGGGGCAGCCACAACTTCTCTGGGCACCCTGTGCCAGGGCCTGACCACCCTCATAGGGAACACTTCATTCCCAATATCCCATCTAACCTGCCCTCTGGCAGTGGGAAGCCATTCCCTGTGTCCTGTCCCTCCATCCCTTGTCCCCAGTCCCTCTCCAGCTCTCCTGGAGCCCCATTAGGCCCTGGAAGAGGCTTTAAGGTCTCCCCGGAGCCTTCTGCTCTCAACTTCTCTCAGCCGGTGGCAGGGGCTGATCTCATACAGGTGGCTGGGGGAGGTGGCACTTCTTCCATCCTGCTCTCCTAAGTGTGGGCTCAGGGCCACACAGTCTGTCCCCATGCACCTGAGCTCTGAAGGGTTTACTGAGCTCTGCCCAGCATTCCCAGAGGTGCTGCCACCTCGAGCACAGCAGTCCCCTCTTGCAGGCTGACCACCCAAGCAGGCACGGCATGACCTGCCTATAAAACCCTGCACATCCCCAGTGCTATCTCCTCACTGAGAACAAGCAGAATGATGTCCACCCACATGTGCCCCTGGTTCCACTGTGGTGCTGGGGACAGCACTTGTGGCAGCCCCCTGCTTTCACCCTGCCCCATCCCACACCTCTTCCCCCCGAAAAAAATAAAAATTAAAAAATCCCTGTGGGATTTTTGACACCATCAGGGAGGTCCCTGGACGCAAATCTCTCTTCTGACCAGCATCCACGCCAAGGGCAGCCCTCCCTGGGTGGGCAGAATGCCACTCCCCAGGCAGGGAAAGTCCTTTTCCTTCTATTTATTTATATCCATCTCGCTGTAAACTCACCCGCTGGCGAACCTGCTGCTCACACTAACAAACACGTCCCTTTGGTCTGTGCAGCAGTCACCGGCCAGGCAGACACAGGAAGCTGGGGGATCTCCACCAGCCCTTCTCCAGCTCTTCCATAAATACCCAGCTCCCACCGGGTTTGTTTAGATAGCAGCTTGTAAGTGAAGCCCTTTTGGCAAAGCAGCTCCTGGTGTAGGAGAGACCTGAGCCAGAGCCCCAAAAGGGCCCACGGCAATAATGAGACAGGAATGATGGTCCCCATGAAAGGTTCTTTGGTGTCACATCCAGACACTGCCCAGGACAGGTCTGCTCATGGTGTGTTTGCACAGGGCACAGCTGCAGTCCATACAAAATGTCCTTTAGAAGCAGGAATGTTTCAGAACAGGCATAAAAAAGGGAACAGTGACATTTCTGGGGTGGACAGGTGAGAGTTTCTATATTAATAAGCTTCTGTACCAATACAGCACCTGTGGTGTTGTTTAGGCTGCCATCTTTAGAGCCCAGAGTTAAAAATCCACAGTAGACAGTAGAACAACTCACACTTCCCTGACGTTCCTTCCAAGCCATCTTCTGCCTTGGACTTCCAAGTCCATCCACTGCCCCAGCCCTCGGAAGGACATTGGAGTTTGTGCCAGAAGCTCATTGCAGAGGAAGATCTTCAGGACAGTTTTGCCGCAAGAGCTCACGTGGGGCAGGACCTTCCTGCAGCAACATCAGAGCTGGCAGCCAGGCCAGGGTGAGGAGGAGAGGGAGCTCTGCAGGGTGGGCTCAGGGGCAGCTTCCAGAGCAAGCCCTGTGTCCTGACAGCACTAAAACACCACGGGCCAGAGGGGCATGTCCCCCCTGCCAGCCCCACACCTGGGGAGTTTATCCCATCAAAACTGTGAGCTGGAATGATGCACAGCAGAGGGGCTCTGCTCTGCCCTGCAGGCTGTGCAGCCCAGGACGAGTGTGGTGATGCCACCAGTGGGTGGCACAGAGGTGGCAGGCACAGACTGGGCTGGTCCATGGGGTCACTTGCTGCCTGTGGGTGCTGCAGTGCTCCGGGGGGGAGGAGGGGGGGGGGCGGGCGGGTGGCAGTGTGGCAGTGGCTGTGTCACTCTGCACTCTCGGCAGGGGGACCCCAGGGGTGTCTCTGGGTGTTGACGAGGGGAAGGATGAGGGGTTTGGATGTGTCAGCACCCTGGATCCAAGCAGGTGCTGACACAACCTGGGCTTTACTGGCACCGCGTGTGCACGGCTGGATTTGCGTCCCGCTTTAGCCGCGAGCTGCGCGGTGCCGGCTGTGCACCAGACAGTTTATTTAGCCATCGAGGCAGGAGACGGCTGCAGGATCCGCGGCTGAGGCTGTGTGGGCGGGCGGGGGCCGTCAACCCGTGCCTCCAGCGCGTGTGACACGCGTTTGGTGTCACCCGAGTGGGAGACCTGCTGGCGGGGTGAAATATGAGCTGCGGGTTCCCGGCTGCAGCTGGAGGAGCTCGGCCTGCAGCCTGGCTCTGTTCCCTCTCCGGGGCAGGAGGGACAGGGCAGCGGGAGCTGCTGCGGAGCCCAGTGGCCGCAGACACCGTCCACGAGCGGGGCGGGATGGACACCGGGCACAGGGACAGACACCGGGCACGGGGACGGACACCGGGCAGTAGGGTGGACACCGGGCACGGGGACAGACACCGGGCAGCAGGATAAACCCTGGGCAGTGGGATGGACACTGGGCAGTGGGATGGACACCAGGTAGCAGGATAAACCATGGGCAGTGGCAGAGGCACTGGGCAGTGGGATGGACACCAGGCAGTGGGACAGACACCGGGCAGTAGGATGGACACCAGACAATGGGACAGGCACTAAGCAGCAAGATAAACACTGGACAGTAGGATGGACACCAGGAAGTGGGACAGACACAGGACAGTGGCACAGCCCCATGGCCGTGGGGCTCAGCCCCAGCCCGCTCAGTGCCAGTGCAGCTCTGGGGGAAGCCCATCCTCAGGAGCTCCTGCCTGGCTCAGGGATGTGGTCAGGAGCCATGCAGGGTGATTTTTCCTCACAGCTCCTGAGGAAAAAATCTCTGCTGCTCCTGAGGTGCTGGAAGGGTCAAATGTCCTCTGCCCAGCACATGGCCTGATTCTGTGCCCTAAGCCTTGGTAGATGCTCATTGCAGACCCCTGGTTTATTGATCATCCTGGCACATCCTCACTGACCACCACAGCCCAGCCCAGCATCTGGGTTCTCTCCAGGCTGAGGATCCCACAAAGGGCTGTGGTGTGGCCCCACTGACAAAGCACAGGGCCTGACGGAGCTGTGGCACTGCCCAAAGCCACCAGGTCACCAGCGTGAGGCCAAGAAAGTGCTGAGCTGGCAGTCCTGGGATCTCATACGGGTGCTTCTGCCCTTCCTGTGTGCAAGGAGGGAGCTCTCTGGAAGGGCTCAGGGAGGGCTCAGGATAACACTGAATATGCAACACCACCGAAGGTGATAGGTGGATCTGCACCAAATTCTGGGGTGTGGGCAGGGAGTGTGCAGACACTCACTCAGGGCCAGCAGTGAGGACAGTGGGCTCTGCAGCAGCCTTGAGAGCAGTACGCCAGGGCACACAGCACTGAAGGACCACAGCCCCTGTTTCAGCCTATCCATCCCCTGAACATCACCTGGCAGCCTAAAGTCTGTGTTGGGGCTGCTCCTCCTGCAATGTCATCCCCAGTCCTCCAGGAAAGCCACTTCCCTGCCTGTGATCTGAAGGGATGGGGAAGGATAAGCTGAAGCCTTTCCCCAGGATACTCTAAACAGAAACAAGAAATACACAGAGGAATAAAAATGCCCTGTGAAGCCCCAAGCTGCCATCCAAGGGAAGACACAGAAGCCTCATGTCTCTGCCATGGGCAGCCTGAGCAGCTCCATCACAATGCAAAGTCTCAGGACTCTGGTGTTTGGGGTGTGCATGAAGCAGAGGTTAGAGCCCCATCCCACAGGGGCAGTGGCAGGGCTGGATGAAGCAGCCATGCCCTAAAACATGAAATAACCTCTTCACCCCACACACTGCATGTCTGGAGTACAAATTCTTCCCTTAGGCACCCAGGCAGCCCTAGGGATGCAGGGATGCTCTCCTGCACCAGGATGCTCTGCCCTGTGGATAAGTCTCACTTGGCAAAAGGGAATCAGGCACCTCCCTTGTTGGTGGCACCTGCCTGTGTGAGGATAACAGGACAGCACTTGTTGAGGGACATCCTGGAACTGGTGCAGCTGCTCCTGTGCTGTGAGATGGGGTTGTCAGCATTGGAGGGACCCTGATCCCTCCTGGCCCCACTGCTGCCCACATTGGGCTGGGGATGGGGGCATGGGTACCGTGTATGGGGCCAGCAGTGCTCTCCCCACGCTATTCTTAGGAAGGGTAAAGTTTATACAAGAAATTTAAGCTTTAAGCCCAGGCACCATAAATAGTCTATTTTTCAAGGGCTCCAAGTCAGTTTTAGGCTCAAAGCCAGAGCCAAAATTTGGCAGCTGTCTTTGTTTAGTGATTAATTAAAATGAGGTAACAAAACGAGACATATCTATTAACGAGGGTATTTGCAGCGTCAGTAGAGGATTCCAAATGGCTGATTTTTTTTTCCCCTTTTAATCTTCAAACTTCTCGTTAGGAAAACAAGCTCTTCCTCGGGCCGCAGGCGGGGTGGGAGGGAAGGGCTGAGCCGCGGCCCCGAGCCCGGGCAGCGGGAGGGGAGCGGCGGTCAGGCGAGGCTTTATCTTTATGGTCCTCTTCTTTTAAACAAAGCAAACCTCTGCATAAAGATTTTTTCCAGTTTGGAAATTTTATTAGACCTTCAAGTAAACTTCAATGGAGAGACCCTTGGCTGTGACACAGGCAGGAGGGGAGAAGCTTTGCACGTTGCTGGCCTTTCCTCGGCGGGTGCCACCCAGTGGGACTAAAATGGGAGTGATGGAGGCAAAGGGGCGTTTTCCAGGCTCTTTTCCACATTTGCCAGACAAACAGGGCCAGCCCGTGGGCCCTCCTTGTCTTGGGGCAGCAGTACACAGCATTCTGGGCACCCTGAGGAGGTGTGACCAGACAAGGTGACAAAGAGGAGGGTGAGGATGGAGCCTGGGAGGCTCGTTCCCATCCGCTGTGCTCTCAGCTCATCCCTGACACTGGATGCATTTCCTAGCTCGGAAAACCAAGTGGAGCATGAAGCTGCCCAGTGTGGGAGGTGCCTGTGGTCAGAGGAGGGGGTTAAAGTGTGTGCAGGGGTCAGAGGCAGCTCTTGGAGGTGTGTGAAACAGGTTCACCCTCCCCAAGGCTCCAAAGACTTAGCCACATGGGAAAGCACCCAAGTATGAGGAAAAGGGAAAAACATCTCAAAATAGTTTAGTCTTGTTTTTTGCACTGAGACGCCCAGACAGGGTGGGAGTTCTGGTTGTGTCTGAGCTAAAAATTACAGTAAATAGAGAAGTGGCTGCAAGGCCCCATGTTCTGGATAAGAGGAACATGTGCAAACACCGTCCATCAGGGCGAAGCCACGCTGCCATGAAGGACCTTAAATAAATGAAGAGGGGGATGGAGTGAAACGAGCTCCGTGTCAAGGGTGAACTGTCAGCCACCCACTGAACTGTGTGCTCTCTCCAGTTTGTTTCATGGGATGACTGGGAGTGAGGGCAAGCAGCTTCATGCATAGGGACCACTCTGAGCAAAGGTGGGATCCTGGCATGTCTCTCTGCATGGGGGTCTGGCATCACTGAGCCCACCTGGGGACAAGAGGGGCTGGTTCTGCCAGGACAGAGCAGCTCTGGGCTGTGCCACTCTGGCTGCACCACTCTCCAGGCCCATCTCAGCTGTTGGGGAAACCCCAGCAGAAATCCTGAACTCTGATTTCTGGAGGAGGTGGTACAGTTGGTCATCCATATAACAACCAGAGAGGACCTGGGCATTGGGTCCTGAAGGGATCTGCTCCTGTGCCTCACACACCAGCGAGGAGAGGGATGGGGAGAGGGCTGGAGCTCAGGGTGGAGGAAAGCCCACTGCTCCTCCTTGGGGAACCACTGTCCCAGGGAAGAACAGGGAGGATACATCCCATGAATGCTCCATGGCCCTCTTTAATTGTCAGGAGTTGCCCACATCAAGCACCAGCCTCAGGGCCCTCTGATAGGAGGATGGGTGAACTAATGGAAAACCCAGCAGCACCTTGCACTCCTGGGATGTCCAAGCTGTGTCTGGAGCTGGCCAAGGGGGCCACCCTCAGTGGGGCAGGGTCCCACGTCACAGACTGCTGCACTGGAGGGGGACAGGGCACCCCGTGCCTGTGCTGCTGCAGGAGCTGGCTCTGCTCCCCAGGCAGGGGGTCCCTGGCAGCCTGGCCTCACCGCAGGATTTGTGCTGGGGATGCTAAAGGTGGCACCGAGGGCAGGCGACAGCAGTCACAGGGTGGCAGCTCTGGTGGTGCCGTGGATGGAGGGAGCGTCCAGGAGTGTCCGGGAGCGTCCAGGTTCTCCGGATTAGCACTGAGCCCGCAGCAGCAGCAAGTGCTGGGCAAGGACGTGGTGCAGCGCAGGGGCGGCACGGAGGGGATGGGGCAGCCCAGGGCCGGCACGGAGGGGATGGGGCAGCCCAGGGCCGGCACGGAGGGGATGGGGCAGCGCAGGGGCGGCACGGAGGGGATGGGGCAGCCCAGGGCCGGCACGGAGGGGATGGGGCAGCCCAGGGGCAGCACGGAGGGGATGGATCAGCCCAGGGGCGGCCCGGAGGGGATGGGGCAGCCCGGGGCAGCCGCGGCGCACGGAGCAGCACGAAGGACAGCGGGACAGCTCGGGAGGTGGCGGTGGGGCAGCATGGGAACAGCCGGGGGGAAGCGAGACATCGGGGAGTGGCTGGAGGGACGCAGGAGGGCTCGGGCGGCTGCGGGGACTCGCCGGGGCTGCCCCGTCCTCATACCCCCGCCCGGTCCCGGCGGGACGCGGCGGAGTCGCGGTGCCATCTAGGGCCGGGCCCGGGCCGCTGCAGCGCCGGCGGCTGCGGGACTGGGATGGGGAATGGGCTGTGGGAATGGGCTGGGGAATGGGATGGGGAATGGGCTGGGGAATGGGCTGCAGGAATAGGATGGGGAATGGGCTGGCAGGGTGGCCAGGAGCACATCTGGCCCTGAGGCCAGTGGAAAAGGGGCTCTGGGACAGCCTCCTGGAGTATCCATGCCCCAAGGTCATGCTGTGCCTGCAGGGAAGTCCTTGCTGTGTTGAGGTGATGGTGACCATCACTTTCACTCCTCAGTGGCAGGGTCCTGTCCAGTGGTGGGTCAGGCCTTGGGGCACCTTCAGGGAGAGGCTGTGAGCTGCCCACACTCTGCAGTTATTCCAGTTCTGTATGGAGGGAGTGTGAACTGAGCCCCAGCTCCAGCTGCACACCCTCCTGGCTCAGGGTGATGTCCCCATCTCTGGGAAGCCATGAGCAGCCTCTGGCAGGCTCCCAGACCTGTCCCTCAGAGTGTCCTCTCTTGATCCCTGCTGTCTTTAGGGGATTCTCTATGCCTGGGACCAGCATCTTGTGGTTATTGCTTTGCCCTCAAGATCTACTTTCCGCTAATTTTGCTTCTTATCTTGACCAGACTGGTTATCTTTATGAACCACTGACACACCAAACTCTTCATATTGTCCTGTACTGTCTTTAATCTATGTGTAAATCTGCTCTTCTAATAACCCCCAAACTCCAGGGGATGATGGTAAGCAGTGGAATACACAGCAGACAAATTGGTATCACTTTGGGAAAATCCCAAAGATAAGGATCCTGTGGGGCCTCTCACGATATTACTTTTAAATCTCTCTTGTGGCATGGCTGATGCTATCACTGCAGCTGAGTTAGTTACCCAAACTCTGCATTACTGTGTGTTATTGCAGCATTACTGGGCAGGATGTTTCTGCAGTTTCCCTGCAGCCCCAGGGCACAGCTGGGTTTGTGAGGACTCTCCAGGTTAGGGGTGGTTATTGTGTGTGATGGGGACTGAGGCTTTTGGGGGAAATAAACTGTAATTTAGCATTTCATATCAAAGAGTTGGGAGCTGTGCTCCAGGAGATGTGTGTGCTCCTGGAGCAGTGTCACAGAAACCCAGAATGGCTGAGTTGAAAGGCACCCTAAAGTTCACCTCATTCTATCCCCTGCCATGGGCAGGGACACTTTCCACTGTCCCAGGCTGCTCCAATCTCCATCCAGCCTGGCCTTGGACACTTCCAGAGATCCAGGGCAGCCACAGCTTCTCGGGGCACCCTGTGCCAGGGCCTGCCCACCCTCACAGGAAAGAATTTCTTCTAACATTCAATCTAAACCTACTGTCCTTGACATTTGAAGTCATTCCCCCTTGTCCTGTCACTCCAGGCCCTTGTAAATCATCTCTGTCCATCTCTTTTGTAGGGTCCCTTCAGGTACTGAAAGGCCACAAATAGGTCACTCCTAATCTTCTCTTCTCAGGCTGAACAATCTCAATTCTCTCAGCCTTTTGTCATACCAGGGGTGCTCCATCCCTCTGATCATGTTGGTGGCCCAGCTGCAGAAGGGGATCAGCCACCTGCACATGGGGCACGAGCAACCCTCAGTCATTGCCTTTGCAGGAACTATAGGGACTGAACTCTGGGCCAAAACTGCAAAACAAAAGGCATTTTCTCCTCAGCCATGACCCAGTCTTTGAAATCCCTGCCCCTCTGTGAGATGCCTGCAGCCCAAACAGTAAAGGACACTTGTGTGCTGTTGTTGTGAGCCCCTGATCAGGTTCAGGGTTTTTTTGCACTTCCAGTGAAATCTTCATAAGATTGATGAGGCATTGCAGGCAGTGCTGTCACTTTGCCGAAGTGACAGCTCTCCATACTCACCTGTGCACACACCCTCAAGCCAGCAAGGTTGGATGGAATTGTCAGGGTTCATTTGATGAAAAATACCACACACCTTTCTAGTTACTTCACCCACTGAAAAAACATTGGCTGGAGCCCCCATTCCAGCTGGTCAGAGCCCTAAGAAAACTCTTGTGCTTCCAAAGGTATTTTAAAAATGCATTAAGCACAAAAAACCCCCCAAAAAAACCCCCAAAAAACCAAAACCGAAAACAAAACCAACAAACAAACAAACAAACAAACAAACAAACCAAAACAAACACCAAAAAACCTCCAAGTATTTTCATCCATTCAACTGACCAGAAAAGCAATGCCAAGGAGAGGGATCAATGCAGCAGTGGGGCAGGAATGAGCAGAGAGCATTGGCCTTTGGAAAGTCCAGCTTTTATTTGGGAGCAATTAAAAAAAATCACAGAATCACAGTCTCTTGAGTGGGACAGGACCCACCAGGATCACCCAGTCCAGCTCTGGGCCCTGCACTGACAGCCCAACAATCCCATCCTGTGCATCCCTGGTAATAGTGTCAAAATGCTCCTCCCGGAGCTCTGGCAGCCTTGTGAATGTGCCCATTGCCTGGGGAACCTGGAAATCCTTCCTGTGGCCCCTCAAGGCTCTTCACCCACTTTGGGTCCTTCCTCCTGACCCTCCCTAAGAGCTTTAGCTCCTTTTTATGTTGTGGCACCCAAAACTGCCCCAGGACTCAAGGTGAGGCAGAGTTTGAGATCTAAACCAGTGTTTCCCTGCTCACATGGGGAGCAGAGCCAAGTGCCACGAGTGATCTCCAGGCTGCAGCACTGGCACCTGTGAAATGCCACTCAAAGGAGCAAATCTTTAATTTCATTCAGAAGTGAGGAAATGCTAATTTGAGCTGTCATGAAGGGATGGAAGTCAGGAGAATGGTAAGTGAATAGTAAGTCTGAAGAAAGACTGACAGAACAGCTGTAATCACCATAGCAAGATCTGGGGTTTGGAGAGGTCGAGTGAAAGAATCACTGGAAGAGAAAGGGAAGAACATTGGCATTAAGAATAAAGGGAGACAGTGTTTGGAAAGCAAAGCACTGGGAAAGATAAGGTTTTCCTTTGGAACTCAGGAAGACATGGGATATTGATGGTCAGGGTTGTTTATGTCGGGGTACTCTGGTTACAGTAACAACAAGTGGCTCTTTTTGAAGCAAACAAAAAGCCCCAGAGAGCTCACACAGAGGTTGTAGAGCTCAAAAATAAACAGAGCTGCAGCTGGGTGTTTGTACACAGGTCCTGAACAGGCTCCTGTGGAAGAGGAGCAGCAGAGAATGGGGAGCCTGGGGAATCACAGGGGCTCAGAGGGGCTTTGGGAGGCTCAGCCTCCTGATGGAGCTCAGGCCAGGGCTCTCAGGGCTGTGTCCAGCCTGCTCCAGCAGCCAGGAGAGGGGACTGCCCAGCTGAGTGTGTGCCTGCCCCAGCTCCGTGAGCTGTAATGATGGGAAGGATGGCTGAAGTTCCCCTGAGAGCAAGGCCACAGAAATATTTAGCTTGCCAACACCTCTGTGCCTGCTGCTGCCCCGGGCCCCAGCCTGGGCTCTCATACTCACACTGGCAGGCCCAGCTCCTGGGCTTTAGCTGCAAGAAACTTCCCCTTCCATGGGTGAACCTGAGGACAGTTTAACCCAATTACCACCCAGATAAAGAGGGCCAGGAAACAAGATCCATGGACTGCCAGCTTAAGAGCTCCTCCACAAACCAAGGCAATATTTTCTTCCTTTCTCACTTCCACAGACATTGCTCCAATTTAGCCCAAAAACCCTTTGCTGGACTCTCTGCTCTCCAGGATCATGCTGCTGCTGCTTCTTGCTCCTCCCCTCTTTAGCCAAGCAAGCACCACAGCCTGTCCTCCTCTGAGGGTTAAACAAGAATGGAACCTGTACACTCATAACCACTGCTGGATTCTAATAAACACCTCCAGTTTTACACATTCCTACTCATGCTGCAGCAAGTCTGACACTTGAAAAGCAGAAACACATCAGAGCTTCAAAGCCCTGCTTGAAAACATTGTCTCTAATTAAATCTCTTGTAAATTGAAGTATCCTGGTGACATCAGGAAGCATTTTCTTAAAGAGAGAGATCAAACACTGGGACAGGCTTCCTCAAGAGGAAGAGCCAGAGTTGAGGAGACTGTGAGGGGATAAAACCCTGGGGGTTCCCCGTTTGGGATCCCTCCATGGAGGAACCAGCTCGGCCCGTGTCCGTGTCACTGCACCGGGAATAAATGGCTTTATGGGACATCCAAGACTCTGCCGTGAGACACCCGGGCTGGAGCTGCTGAGGAATCCGGGTCTGGCGGTGGGAATGGGCTGTGGGGGTCAGTGGGGCCGGGATCTGGGCCCAGCAGCACCAGCGCCCGGCACCGGCATGGACGGGCAGAACCCCGGGAATCGCTGGGCTGGGATTCCCGGGAATGGCCGGGCAGAGAACCCCTGAGTGACTGGACAAGAACTCCGAGAGCGAGCAGACAGAGAATCCCAGGAGTGGCCAGAGAGAGCCCTAGGAATGACCGGACAGAGAACCGGGAATGGTCGGACAGATGCTCGGGAATGGCCAGACAGAGAACTCACGCAGTGACCGGACACAGAAGCGGCCGGACCGGACAAAGAACCTGCAGTGACCGGACAGATCCCTGGCAGTGACCGGACACAGAACCGGCCGGACCGGACATAGAACCGGCGGTGACCGGACACAGAACCGGCCGGACCGGCATCCCCTGAACACTGGCCGGCAGAACCCAGTCACGTGACAGCGGCTGGGCAGCACTCAGCGCCGGGGCGGCTGGTGCGGTTTCTCGCTCCGCATTGGTCCGCCTGCATCACGTGATCAAAAAGGAGCTGGCCGTCCGCGGCCGTTTCTCGCCTCCCATTGGCTGCGGCGCGCCGGGCGGGCGGGGCGCGGTGACGCGATTGGCGGCGGGGCGGGCGCGCGGATGTGGGCGCTGCTGCGGGCGCTGCCGCCGGGCCGCGGGCTCGTGTGGCGGCGGGCGGGTAGCGGCACCGCGGGCAGGACCGGCTCCCACGGCTGGGCCATGTCTGAGGGGTCCTCAGCCCCGCGGCCAGCGCGGCGGCCCAAGGACGTGCCCCGACACGTGTGGGCCCGCGAGCGGCGGCGGAACGCGGGCACGGGCCTGGCGGGGCCCAACACCGTATACGTGCAGGTGGTGGCGGCCGGGAGCCGCGACGCCGGGGCCGCCGTGTACGTGTTCTCCGAGTTCAACCGGTGAGTGCGGGGTTGGCGGCGGGGCTCGCCGCCCGGGCCTGCCCTGACGCCTCTTTCCCCGCAGGTATCTATTCAACTGCGGCGAGGGCACGCAGCGCGCCATGCAGGAGCACAAGTAAGTGGGGCGGCGCAGGGGGGACACCCCGGGGCTGAATCCGGCCCTGCTCACCCCCGTCTGCCCCGCAGGCTGAAGATCTCCCACCTGGACAGTATCTTCCTCAGCCGCGTGTCCTGGGCCAACGTCGGGGGGCTGCCGGGTGAGTGTGGGGAACGCCGGGCAGCAGCTCTCGGGCAGGATGCTTTGCGAGGTGCCCCGTGCGATTTGCCGAGGGTGTTTTAGGCAAAGGTGGGGATGGCAATGTCGCTGTCAGAGGGCTGGGCTGTACTGGGGCTCTGCGGTGTTTCCAGCTGCGGTGTAGGCTCTGCGACAGTGCATACACGTGGTGGGACAAGCCTTGCCTGTCCAGCGTGCCTGGCTTGGGCTTCCCAAAATCTCCTGGAGCAAAAAAGTGTTACCGGGGTTGCCTGTTCGTGGATTAAGCTCGTTCGAGTCCGAAGAAGCACATAGGAGTTTGTGGGCACCATTGTGCTCAGTGCAGGATGAGGTTAGGATAGATGGCTGTGGGTCTTGTCCATTGAAATTCTAAAAATCTCCAAGTAAAGGAGGAGATAAATGGTCTGTTCAGATGCCTTGCTCCAGATTAATTTTATCAAGGTGTGTAGATATTTTCTTCATCTGTAGAGGAAACTAACTTGTTGAAACTGCCACAAATCTGAGGCAAAACTGAATTCAGCTCCAAGTTCAGTCCTGCCCTTTGTGCCACTCCTGAACAGAGAGGGATCTTTCTTTTGGGATCTCCCAGTGATGACTGGAGCTGTGATAAAGTTGTTTCTCTGCTTGCTCTTAGGTATGATCCTCACCCTGAAGGCTATAGGGCTCCAGAGGTGTGTGTTCCTGGGGCCACCAAAGCTGGTGAGTATGGCAAGGTGCAGAAGGGAGAGCAAACCCTCCAGGTGTTAAAGGCTGGAATTGGGAGAGCTGGTGGCAAAGGGAATCTCTGTGCAGGTGTGACATGCTGGTCTGAATTAGTGTCAGCCCAAAGGGCTGGCTTGAAAATCCAACTCTCTTCAGTTACAGCACAGCAGAAATCTGCTCTTGTCTTGTAATCTTGTATCCTGATAAGTCAGCTTTTGGGAGAAGGGAGGATCTTTGTTCCCTTGTCTGCTCCCTCCCTATTTTATATTCATAGACACTCAGATTTCCTGTTTAACGTGTCCCTTGCCAGCCTAATGCTGCATCTGGACCACAAATTTGCAACCCTCAGCATTGTTGTAATGGTTTTATTTCCTCGCAGTTTCTGCTGACTAATGGCATGGCTGGAGGGGGTGGGGACACTCTTCCTAAAAGGCACAGTGCCTGCCAGAGGTGGGACACCTGCCCTGAGCTGCTCACATTGGTCTGACTGGGGGTTGAGTCTGTAGCTGCTAGAAGGGTGTTTGTCACAGCCCTACTTGTGCCCCTTGCTGATCCCCTCTCTCTTTTACAGCAAAACTACCTGAAAGCCATTCGCCTCTTTCCTGGGCCCCTCAAAAGGATGGATTTAGGTAGGTGGGTCAGGGATTTGTAGGAAAGGAATTTAGAAATTTTTGTTTCATCTCTAGCCATGGTTGCATTGGTGAGTAACAGCTTCAGCCTCTGGTTTGGGTCCACTCAGAGGATGTTTTAAACATTTGCTTTGCTCTGATACACTGTTCAAACCCCTCACAATAGTGCTCAGGATCTGCCAGACTGGCTGATAGAGGCAGCTTTTGGTTTTGAAACACTGAAAGCAGTTTGCTTCCTGAGTCTGCCAATGAATTTGCTTGCTGTGGTGTCATGTGCCACTCCCTGAGGATGATGGGCTTTTAAAACTTTAATTATTCATTGGGATTTGCAGTTGGGCAGAGAAAGTGGAAGAGAACATTCAGCAGGTTCTGATTAAGAAAGACAAAGACACTTTTCTGATTTATATTCTTGAAGAGTGTGAATCTGCTTATGCACACGTTAATGGTGGGTATTGATCTCTTCCCAGCTGTGCAGTTGCACACAGAGCCTGAGTACAAGGATGAGACAATGACTGTCTACCAAATCCCTCTGACAGGTGAGCACTGGTGCTGCAAAGGCACAGGGGAAGCATGTGCTCAGTAAGCACAGTGAAGGTTCAAGGAGCAGCTTCTGTTTGCCAGCATGAATAAGCAGAGGTTCATTAATTTGCTTTTCTCAGGAGAAGGATCTTGTTTAAATAACCAGACTTGCTGAGTCAGGGCTTTGGCTTGTTCCTTTAGGTGTGGGTGGATGGAATGAGTGTGAAACATTCCTGTATTTGGCTTTCTCAGCCAGCTGCATGCTTTCTGCTGGAACCTGGGATACTGAGGGTGCAGCACAGACCTGACAGAGTTTAACAGTTTGGGGAAAAGGACTTGGATGAGGGATGGCTCCTGAAATAAGTGACTGGAGAATGCAGGCTAGACTGGGGGGAAGAGCTCTGTATTCTGGTTTAAACCTCACTGCCATGGAAGAGGGAATGCTACTCCTGCTTTTCTTTTATGTTACTTTGGATTGAGTGGCCTTTGTCTGCTTTTATTGGATTTGGGACAGGAAAACCACTGGCTGCTGAAAGTTCATCCCCTCAGAGTCCTGGAGCATCTCCCCAAGGTGGAAATAGCCCTAAAAGGCCTGGATCTCCGAAAGCTGCACAGCAAAGCTTGGAGGAAGGAAAAGAAAGTCCCCAAAAACGAGGTGAAACACATGGAATGGCCTTTTTAACTTCAATAAGATGAAGCCAAAGTAAGGATAGGAATTTGTCCTCTGAGCCATTTGCTCTCTGAAAGTGAGATCTGTAGAGAAGCTCAGCTGGAAGGTTCCATGGAGCAGAAAGTGTTCTGCTACTTTGGAAATTGATAGAGAATTTAAAGGGCCTAGAAATTGGTGCTTGAGTGTGGTGAGTCCCTGTAGTAGTTTCCTTCTGGTGGGAGTGGATGCTCCAGCCTTTGTAATTTAATTACAGGTGGATGCTGGGCTGATTATTTTTCAGTCCTGAGCTTTAGTTTGGCTTCCTGTGTCTGAAGTCTAGGGCTCTATGGCCTTGGGTGTTCATAACATTTTGCTGCTGGGCTCCAAGTTAAGTGGATAATATTCCTGTTAAAAGCTTTAGCAAATTTTGACATGTTTTGATTTTAAGAAAAGTGATAGTGAGTGGTGATTTTTAGTAGCTTTGCTTTGTTTTCCAGGTGATGAGCAGATGTCTGCAAGGAGGCATCCTGATCTGGTGACAGCTTTTCTTTGTAAAGTAAGTTTGGGCACAGGCTCTCTAAACCAACACAGAACAGATGAGAGAATAGAACAGAGTATTTCGGGGGGAAGGGACATACAGTGATCATCTATAACCACAGGATGAGTTGAGTTGGAAGAGACCTTAAAAATAATCTCATTCCATGCCCCTGTGGGCAGAGACATCTTCCACTGGATGGGGTTGCTCCAAGCCCCAGCCAGGCCTTGGGCACTGCCAGGGTTGAACCATCTGGTCCAGCTACTTGGCTATTTCAGGCTGCCCAAAATTGAAAACAGATTATTAAAGGCATTGTCCAACCATCTCTTAAACACTGGCAGGCTTGGGTCATTGACTACCCTCTGTAAGGAAATATTGCCTGATGTCCTCTTTATTTAACTGGATACAGTATTGTCAAGCAGGGCTTTGAAGCTCTGAAGTGTTTCTGCTTTTCAAGTGTCAGACTTGCTGCAGCATGAGTAGGAATGTGTAAAACTGGAGGTGTTTATTAGAATCCAGCAGTGGTTATGAGTGTACAGGTTCCATTCTTGTTTAACCCTCAGAGGAGGACAGGCTGTGGTGCTTGCTTGGCTAAAGAGGGGAGGAGCAAGAAGCAGCAGCAGCATGATCCTGGAGAGCAGAGAGTCCAGCAAAGGGTTTTTGGGCTAAATTGGAGCAATGTCTGTGGAAGTGAGAAAGGAAGAAAATATTGCCTTGGTTTGTGGAGGAGCTCTTAAGCTGGCAGTCCATGGATCTTGTTTCCTGGCTGTTCTGGTTTGGGTTGAATTAGGGGAGAACCTCCAAGGAATCCCCTAATAACAAAACCTCTACCACCCCTCCCCCACCCCTGGGTTTGGGAAGGAATCTCTCGAACAAAAAGTGGAAAAAAACAGTTTATTAACAAATAAATAAACACCCCCCCGACACAAGGAAAAAAAAGAAAAGAAAAAGCTCAGGTTACTGTGAGGGGGAGGGCGCAGAGCTTCTTTCACGGGCCCCGGCGATCCTCCTCGGACTCCTCCAGTCAGATCAGCTCCGGGTGCCGGTCCTAAATCTTAAAGGTGGGGTGGGGGGGGGCGGGGCGGTGGGGGGGAAGGGGAGAAGAGGGAAAGAAAAAAAACAAACAAACAGAGCACAGAGGTGGCAGAAAGAAAAAAAAAAAAAAGAACGAAAGGGCAAGAAAATAAGCAGAAATTGCAAAGCAGCAATGCAAGCCTAACAGCCAGGAAGCCAAGCAGCAGCGTGAGAGAGCCAGCAGACAGTGCCCGCCCAGCTAACAGGGAAGGAACAGCTGTTAGACATAACAAAGGAGTCCACGATATGGGATAGAGAGCACTGTCAGCCCAGGACACTGGCCCTCTTTATCTGGGTGATAATTGTGTTGAACTGTTCGCAGGTTCACGCAAGGAAGGGGAAGTTTCTTGCCGCTAAAGCCCAGGAGCTGGGCCTGCCAGTGTGAGTATGAGAGCCCAGGCTGGGGCCCGGGGCAGCAGCAGGCACGGGGGTGTTGGCAAGCTAAATATTTCTGTGGCCTTGCTCTCAGGGGAACTCCAGCCATCCTTCCCATCATTACGGCTCTCAAAAATGGGGAGAGTGTCACTTTTGAAGGCAAAGAGGTAAGATGTGTCTGTGCTTCTGTTTTGGCTTTGCTACTCTCCCTCCTTCACTGGGCTCCCAGGGGGACAAGCTTTTGTACAGAATACTTTGCCTACTAGTACATCTTGGGACTGTTCCAGCTCCAGGTTATTGCTGGGTTTGACATGCCTGGGGCTGTTGGGGTGGTGATCAGGGAAATCAGCTCCTCTGTGGGTATGGCTCAGTGTGTGCTGTTTGGCAGAGCTGCTTCATCTCCCCTTCCTAAAGCTGATGCAGATCTAGGAGTGAGCAAGTGGATTGTTTAAATCTGGGCATTGAATGCCTCTGTAGCCATCACTCCCTTTTTACGCTGTTTGCGCCTCTGACACCAAAGGAAACTCAGTAGTTCTGGGGTACAGGGTCTGGATCTCTCAAACACTGGAGTGAGAGGCAGAGCCAGTTCTGGCCGTGGCCTGAGTGATCTGCAAGTGACCCTAGAGACAGGATCAGCACATCTTTGTGTCACAAGAATTTTGTAAGGCTTTTTTTTTTTTTTTTTTTTTTTTTTTTTTTTTTTTCTTTTTTTTTTCTCTTACACATGCTTTTGCTACCATCTGAGTCTATCATGGGAACCTAGAAACTGCTGAAATTCTCCTCGGGTTAGGTTGTGGTTTCTCTGAGGCCAGGGTTGGGATTTGCTGTTACACGTTTACATTTTGCTGTGTAATGAGAGCAGAGAGGCCCAAGGGCTGCCCTGGCTGGGTGTACTGAGCATTGGGAGTGGCTGCTGGGCTCTGTCTGACTCAGGGAGTCACAGAGGTGCAGGAAGGGCTGTGTGCCCAGGCTGATTGTGGTGTGACCACTGTGTATCTTCCTGCAGCTCTTTCCTGAGGAGCTGTGCACTCCCACTGACCCTGGCCCAGTGTTCCTGGTGCTGGAGTGTCCTCACGAGGGATTTGTGGATGCTGTCTGCCAAAACGAGACCTTCCGAAGGTAGGGCTGGGCCACCTGCACTGTTTGGGGACGGACAGCTGTGCTGAGTTCTGCTCTTGTAGCCTAAATGTGCTGTTTCTCATGGCTGATGTCTGGGCTCTTTGGCACTGTTGAGGAGCTTGAGATGCAAAAAAGGATTGGTGATGCATTTTGAGGCTTTTAGGAAAGGCAGGACCTCTGGGGTTTTGTGACAGCCACGTGCCTGTTTTCCCTCAGGGACCTCCAGAGCAGGAATGTGCCCTGGTGTCTGCCTGGGGAGCAGTGGAGCCTGCTGCTTCCCTGGCTGCTGGAAGCCTGGTCTGCACATAAACAACTCTGTAGGGTTTGTGCAAAAGCATTTGGGCTCCTGGAAGGTTCTGCAGGTGTTGTTGCTGATGGAGGAGAGGAACTGCCCTGTGTAGGACTGTGGAGGTGTCAGCAGATGGTGGCCTGAGCCTTGTGCCTTGGGTGATCCAGGGCCGTGCTCTGAAAATCCCTGCTCTGCCAGCTTCAGGGGGCACCTCTGGTAGCACCAAAGTGGGAGAGGGGAGGGGATGCCAAAGACATGGACTGGAGCACAGATGTTCTTTCTTTTTGAATGTGTCCCAGGTACCAGGAGGGAGTTCCTGAACACCAGGTGGCCTTGGTGATCCACATGACCCCCGAGGCAGTGCTGCGGGACAGCCGCTACCAGCAGTGGATGGAGAGGTGCGTGCGTGGTCCTGGGCTCCCTGGCCTCCTCCTGTCCCTGTGGGCAGCAGCCTCTTCTGATGGTGCACAAAGTAAAAAGAGCTCTGAAAAAAGGGCTCTGCTGGCTTGTGTGCACATGTGCCCAGTTGTAACGTGGGGCTGAAGCTGTTAAATGTTGTTGTCCTCTGACAGATTTGGGCCTGGGACTCAGCACTTGGTGCTCAATGAAAACTCCTCTGCTGTGCACAACCCACGCAGCTACAAGATCCAAACTCAGCTGAACCTCATCCACCCAGAGATCTTCCCTCTGCTCACCACCTACCAGAGCAAGGTAATCCATACTCTTTGCCCCTGTGCCTGCTGCCCTCAGCAAAGGCTGTATCTCATGTCACCCTCCTCCCACAGGAAGCAGAGGCTGTGTGCCCTGTACCCATCGTGCGAGGGGAGTGCCTCCTGAAATACCACCTCAGGCCACAGCAGGAGTGGCAGAGGTCAGTGGGAATCTCTTTCTTCCCGGGATTCGGGTGTTGGCTGGAAGCAGCTTTTTGGTGAGGGAGGGAACTCTGTTAGGATCCCCTGCAGATCCTTTTTGGTGGCTGTGCTGGAGGAGCTTTTCAGGGCTGTGTCCTTGCCCCTGAAAGTCTCAGACAAGGTGTAGCACATGGAGGAGTGAACACTGAAACAACACCTGGCCAGAGATTTGGGGTGCTGTTTCTGTCCCTTGCTCCTGTCACCTTGTGGTGCTTTGCTTTGACTCATGCTCTGTACCCAGCTGTGGCTGTGGCACAGCAGATGGGGGCAGGGAGAGAGGTTTTGGGAAGTCCAGGGAGAGTCTTGCCTTCTGAATACCTAGAAAGTCTGGTATTAAAGCTGAAAACTCCAGATGGTTAAACAGTTGCTGGCTTTTCTCCTGGTGGGCAAATGGGTGAAGCCCCTCAGTAAGAGGGCTGGGGACTACAGGAGACAAGGAGATTTCAGCCACCATGGCTCAGATTTCTGCCTTTATTGGGCACAACAGGAGGATGCAGGTGCCAAGAAGAGTTTAAGTTTCTCTGTTAAGGTATCTGAGGGCCTGTAGTGCTGCACATACTCTGAAGCAGGCCCAGGACACAGGTTTCTTACACTCTTCAGCCATGCCTGGATCTCTTTTAAGTGGCTGCTCCCCTTCCAGGACCTTCTGTGCTGCTTTGCAGTGCCCTCTAGTGCCTGGCAGCTCTGGATGGGATGAAATGCTGTTGCAGCATTTTCTCCACTTTGGTGGAATGATCATTTCTGTGCCTGCTCAGCCCAACCAGGCCTTTTTGGCACACACCACACTCATGGAGGTGTCTTCTCCAACCTCTCAAAATGGAGAGAGGAAAATATTTTGTCCCCTTGTAAGGCTGTTTTGTCACAGGAATTTGGCACTTTGCCCTGAAAAGGGCTGTTTCAGTTCCTACCTTGCCCCATCCTGATGGGTGGCCTGTTCTTGCAGAGATGCTGTGACTGTCTGTGATCCTGACATGTTTGTTAGTGAAGCCTTGGAGCTCCCTGACTTCCAGACTCGAGTGAAGGAGTGCAAAGAGAGCCTGTCTGCTGTACCAGGTACAGATCAGCAGCTTAGCTTGGATCAATGTGGTGAAAAACAGGAACTTTTGGTGACCCACTGCTTCAGAGCCCAGATGAAGCTGTGAAGTGGTGGGGCTTGTTCTGCCTTCCCTTGTAAACCTGCTGCTGAGGGGGGCAAAAATGACCGTGCTGGCCATGTTGGCTCTGCAGTTATTGGGCTGGTGAATTACATGGTGTCTGACTGGGCAGTGTGTGGAGAACATTTGCCTACGAATCCTTGTTGTCTGTTTTCTCTAGGAAACGTGTCTCCTTATCCTGAAATTGTATTCTTGGGAACAGGATCTGCAATTCCAATGAAAATCCGCAATGTCAGTTCCACGCTGGTGAATACCAGGTAAACCCCCCAAAAACACCCCCAAAAGATCCTCCTCCCTGCTCAGAGCTCTTAGAGTGGCTGCTAAATGTCTCTGTCACCTCTCACCAGTGCCACCCGGTCCCTGCTCCTGGACTGTGGGGAAGGAACCTTTGGACAGCTGTGCCGGCACTATGGAGAGCAGGTTGATCAAGTGCTGTGTAACCTGGTGGCTGTGTTTGTGTCCCACATGCACACGGATCATCACTCGGTGGGTCCGGGCTGTGGGAAGGGGCTCTGTGCAGCTCTGCTCTAAACCTTGAGGCTCCAGCTGATGAATGTGGGCTGCCCTACTTTGCAGTCCTCTCTGTTCATTCCCCAAGCACTGCTGAATCTGTCTGTGTTTCTGATCTCCTCTCCCTTCTTTGTGCTGGCTCTGGCTTGCTGAGCTGTGCTGGCTCTGTTTGCCATCAACTCGCAGACACTTCTGACTGCCCTTGCTGTCTCCTGTGTTCTCTTTGCAGGGGCTGGTGAATATCCTGATGGAGCGGCGCAGAGCTTTTGTAAGTAGTTTCTCTGCTCCTGAACGTGGCTTGGGGTGAGGTGGATTCAGAGCAGTGTAGAAGCACCAGCTTTTCCTTAGCATTTCTTCTCTCTGATTTGGTGTACACCCAGTACTGACTTTTTCCCCTTACCTTTGCTTTTGCAGGCAGCCCTTGGTCAGGCTTTCAGCCCTCTGTTTTTGGTAGCACCTGAGCAGATCATGCCATGGCTGCACGAGTACCACAACCACTGTGAGGAGATTCTTGGAGACATTCAGTGAGTGTTCTGTGTGGAGAAATGTCTTTACTCAAGGCAAATCCCTGTCATCCGTTCCCCCATCCCTTTGTTGGAGGTGACTCTAACGTCTTCCATTGCCTGTAGAACAAGGAGTTTGCAGTTCGCAGAGGATGGGATAGGGTTTGTTACTCAGCTGTGCTGCTTAATAGAGATTTACCTTTGCTGTAGGAAAAGGGAGTTGGGCAAGTAGAAGAAATGGTATTTGATAGGGAGGTAGAAGTGACTGGATGAGTTACTGGGGCACCAATGAAAGCAAGAGGTCACCAAGGCACTGAACTGAGACTGAGAAACAGGAGAAATCAGCTGCTTGAAGAGAAGATCAGGTATTAATTTTGTACCTGTCCTTAATTATCTCTTCTTCCCTCCCTCACAGAGTGATTCCTTCTCAGTCTCTTGTGAAAGGCTGTGAGAACATCAGACCCAAAGCCAAGGAGTTTTTGAGCTCTCTGTTAGAGAGCTACGACCTGGCTGAGGTGAGTTCCTGAGCTGGGGGCTCTGTGGCTGGAGGAGGGGACCTGGAGTCTAATGCTTGTATCCTTGTTCAGTTTCAGACCTGTGAAGTCCAACACTGTAAAAATGCTTTTGCATGTTCAGTGATCCACAAGTCTGGCTGGAAAGTCGTTTATTCTGGTGATACAATGCCCTGCATGGCCTTAGTGCAAATGGGTAGGTAACAACCCCCTCTGCTTGAAGAATTTCTTGGAGAAAGGTCTCCATCTGTCAGTATCCGAAGTGGACACTCCCACACCTTTGGTGCTGTGTCTGCCACACAGCCAGGGGCTGAGGAGGGACAGGAGTGCTCCTGTGAGCAGTTGGGCTGGTCAGCTTTCAGCTGAAGATCAAATATTTGATCGTTTGCATAGGTAAAAATGCCAACCTGCTGATCCACGAAGCCACGCTGGAAGATGGCATGGAAAAAGAAGCTATAGAAAAGACCCACAGGTGGGATGTGTTCTGCTGTCTGTCTCTGTTAGGAAGGGAAAGGTGCACAGTCCTTGGAGCTGGTGGTGAAGTGTCCAAGTCCTGTCAAAGGTTCTGGTGTGCATAAATCTCTTCTACACTAAAGATGGGGTGTTAGTCATTGCAGCAGCTCTGAAACCATCACAGCTCCTCTCAGCATCCCTGAAAGAAACAGGGACAGCTTTCAAGCAGACATTGGTAACTCTACAAATAGACCAGCCCAAGGGAAAGACCCTCTGCATGGTTACATCTTGAGACTAAGCTCAGGGGGTAGAAGAGTTGTCTTACCCACACAGGCTTACTGAGAGTACTGCAGACAGGAATTCCCTGTGAGTCACAGTGCAAGAGCAGGGCCTTTTGGCATCCCTAGCACAAGTGCCTGTCCCCAGGTTGTGGAGCTCTTAATTGCAAGGCTCCAACAATTACAGCTGCATTCCTGCACTCAGGGTTGTGTGGAAGTCAGAGAATTGCCACCAGTGCAGGCTGCCTGAGGGAGAGGGGCCTGTGCCCATGAGGTTACTTGGTGTGGTGTGACTCTGGGTGCAGAGCAGCAGTACCTGCCAGCCTGGCTGTGATCAGGGCGTGTTCCTTTTGCAGCACGACCTCGCAGGCCATCCAGACTGGGATGAAGATGAATGCAGAGTTCATCATGCTTAATCACTTCAGCCAGAGGTACGCCAAGATCCCGCTGTTCAGCGAGGACTTCAGCGAGAAGGTCGGCATTGCGTTCGACCATATGAGGGTAAGTTGGGAGCTTGGAGCCAGGCCTGGGAATGGTGTTGGTGTCATTTTGGGATAGCTGCTCATGAATCAAATGCTCCTCTTGTACTGTATCAATACCCTATCTCCTGAAGAGCAGTCTCTCTCCTTTAACTGCTGGCAGCAAATGCCCTGTGCCACCTTTCCCCACAGTGATGTGAGACAGGTGCTGATGGCCAGCCCTTGAGCCCAACTCTTAACACACTGGGTACTTGCCTCATGTCACCTCAAGTCTATGCTTGCTAATCCCAGCCAAAAAACCCAATTTTGTTTCCATTCCCATCCCAACTGATGAGCTGCTCCAATGGCTTTCTGTAGCAGACATCTGGGAGACAAAAGCTGGCTGAAGGTGGCAGGGAGGGCAGCTCACTGTCAGTCAGAATTTGTACTGGCCCACAGCATTTCTGTGAAGAAAACATCAATAACTCGTTGAGGTCAGGGCTGATGGGTGCTGCATGCAGGAAGGGGTGAGGCAGTGCCAAAGGCAAGGGGGGGCAAGGAAATCAAACAGCAATAATGACACAGGAGCTCCTGTGCTTGTGTTTCAGGTGCGTTTTGGTGATTTCCCGGCTATCCCGAAGCTGATCCCACCCCTGAAGGCTTTGTTTGCAGACGACATTGTGGAGATGGAGGAGAGGAAGGAGAAGCGGGAGCTGCGGCTGTTGAAGGAGACTGCCCTGGTCCTGGACAAACTCACCAGGGGGGACAGCACAGAACCAGCGTGCCAGAAACGGAAACAAGCCAAGAACAATCAGGAACTGCCAGACAAGAAGCTTAAAACAGTCAACTGAGAGGGACAAAGCTGGGAGTGCTCTGCTCTGAGAGAGAAGCCTGGCTGTCTGCAGGCCTGGGGAGCGCATGGTGCTGCCAGCACCACGGGAAAGGGGCTGGCCTGGGCACCTGGGTTGACTTGGTCATCATGGATCTCCCTGGGCTGCAGTTCCTGTGGCTTGTCAGCAGCACTGGTCCTCGTGGAGACAGGATCTGCCCACAGACCTCCTGTTCTGGGGGCTCACCAGTCTGTGGGGTACGTTTGATTTTAACCAAAAAATTCTTCTCTCAGAACTGTTTTAATTTGGAGGTTTATACAGCAGGACATTGATAATGTAACAGCAGCAAGTGTGACCTTTGCAAGAGATCAGGTGTGAAAGCCCTGGAAGGGCTGTGGGTTTGCCAGAAGAAGGTGAGTTGGTCTCAGTGAAGGGGGCCATAACCAGCTATCAGAACCCAGGTGATAGGAAATTAACAGTAAAATGGGACCTGGTTTTAGGTTAAATTAGGGATGAGAACACATCTGTACCTCGGTGTTCCCATTTTATTTTGGTTTTCTCTGCTGGTTTTTTGTGTCAAAAGATCAGTTTTCCAAACCCTTTATTTAGAATCTGAATAAACCACTCGCCATCCTCCAGAAAGCTGTGTTGTGTCTAATCACTAATGAGTGTGTCATCACTAATGAGGAAACAAAAACCTGGATTTCTCTGGTGAACAACCTTGGCTGGCTGCTTCAGCACTGGCGTAAAGACCGGGATCTTGCCCATGGGATCTGGAGCCTCATGGTTGTGCAGGTCCTTGAGCAGGATCTAGTTCTGGATGCAGGGGACAGGAAAGTTGGCACAGCAGGCAGAGAGGAGGAAAGTCTGTGGTTAAGAGAAGTTTTTCTGAGGCTTTTTGTGGGTCAGCTTTGCTTCTTGCCACTGCTATCATTGCCTGTGTTTGGAAGTAGGAAGGGAATTCTCTGCTGTTTCAATTAAGGAGTTCATTTTTGGAGGCAACTTAAAGACACCTAGGCCTCGGTCAGGAGCTATACTTGCACACAAGTCTTCAGACTTCATTTTAATTTCTGGAAAATAAAGGGACAAACTGTCAGCAAAGCATCTTTTGTTGATGAGCTATGCTTTAGTGTTACACTTGTCTAAAGCAGAGATTGGAAAATTGACACATCTGCGTCCCATAGAAAAGCTCTGCTGGGCTTTTATGAATAGCAGGGGACTGGGGAAAAACAAAATGTTGCTATTACTGGACAGGTGGAGGTAGGAGCGGGCTGGGGTGCCCAGGGGGGACTTGGTTACTGCTGGGGTGACATGAGCCCCTCTGGGACTGCACAGGATCCCAGAGGGATGCCGTGTGCTGCTTTTCATGGAATTGAAGAAGGATCTTTTATCTGGAAAACTGAACTGTTTCTCATAGAGAGTATTAATGGGCTGGAAATGCAGCGATCAGTAGCAAGTTTCAGGTTCAGGTGGTTGATGAAGGTACGGCGGTGTTGGGAACAGCACGAGGGGAGGAGGGACAGGAACTGCCTGTGCCCGACGTGGAAAAATTCCCGCCGAAAGAGCCGAGCTGGGAAATTGCTCCTGGGGCTGCAGAGCGCTGCCGGGCTGAGAGAAACGGGCTGGAGCAGCAGCAGCAGCAGCAGGAGGGAGGCGGCAGCGCTGGGACCGCCCCCGCATCCCGACGGGACACGGGAGCGGCTCCCGGGAGTCCCCCAGGCAACGGCGGCTGCTGCTCACAAACACTGGCCGGAGCCGGGCGGATGGAGGGCGAGGGGGATCCCGTGCCGGAGCTCCGGGAGGAGCCCCCGGAGGAGCCCTGGGAGGACCGGGGCGCGGCGCGGCTGGCGCGGGGCGCGGCGCGGGCTCTGGCCGTGCCCCTGGAGCGCTGGCGGCGCTGGGCGGCCGGAGCGGCGGAGCCGGCGCTGCGCGATTTCGTGCGGGGAGCGGCAGGGCCGGCGCTGCTGGCCTGGCGGGGCCCGGCCGGGGAGCTGGGGCTGCGCCCCGGGCCGCCCCCGCCGCCCCCCAGCGCTGCCAAAGCGCTTTTCTTCCTCCGCCAACCCGGAGCCGGTGCCGGCCCCGCCGAGCTGCTGTGCGGGGACCTGCCCGCTGAGCCCCTGCCGCACTTCACCGCGCTTGTGGAGGAGGTAAGTCAAGTAAAAAAAATTAAAAGGAAAACACTGGAACTAATATATCTAGTTGTTCATACTGAATTTCTAGCGATGTGTTTGAATGGGAAGCTTCAGAAATGAATTTAGATTATTATGGTCTCCTTCAGCAGCATCCTTTCAAAACATGACACCAGTGTGCCCACAGCATGAAACAAAGAGCATTTTACTTTACTGCTAAATTAACACTGCTCCACTATGTTTCTTAGGATAACCAGTGAGTTTAGGATGGCAGGTACAAATCTTTCTGTTTCAAGAGGATATATTCAGGCTTACCGATGAAAGTTACTGATTAAACCTCCTAAATCCTGAGCCATGTGGGCTCGGGGCGTCTCCCGATGGAGTCTATTGGGCATGACCCACCTCATACGATCACAGGATGTGTTCCTGAGAAAGAGAAGCTGTGCTTGCCCCATCCTTTGAAGTCTTCAAGGCCAGGCTGGACACTGGGGCTTGGAGCAACCTGGGATAGTGGAACATGTCCCTGCACATGGCAAGGGGTAGAATGAGGTGGACTTTAAGGTCTCTTCCAATCCAAACCATTCTGTGGCTCTAGGATAGCTGGTGCTGCATGGCACATCTCAGGCACATCTGGTCTAAGCCCCTGCTCAATCCAGGCCACACACAGCAGTTGCCCAGGGCCATGTCCAGGTGACTTTTCAGTATCCCTATGGATGGAGCCTCCCTGGGCTGCCTGTGCCAGCCCTCAGTCACCCTCACCAGCAAAGGGTTTTTCCTGATTTTCAGGAGAGCCTCCTGTATTGGAGGGCCCAGTTACTTCAGGTGGGCTGAGGTTTTCCCAAAGGGATCTTCAAGAGGTTCCTTTAGGGCCCCAGTTGTCATTTTAACAATCCAAAAAAATACAGACAGCTGATTTGACTGGTTATGATGTTACTGTCATTAGCAGTCCATGTGATTTCAGTAATGGAGACAAAGCCTGCTACTATTGCAGCTGAAGCTGTTGAAGGTGAACTCTGTGTGCCCTGGGGTTGTTCACCCTTCCCATGGCTCCCTGGACATGGTGGTTGATGCTGCTGGTCCTCTTTGGTCGTGGTGCAAAGAGTTTTCAGCACCCTGGAGTGGCACCCTGGTTGTTCCTTTTCCATCCTGTATCTGTTTGTAGCTGTTTTTGTGCCTTTATCCTCCCCCAACTCTGGCCACAGAAAGGTTACTCATCACCAGGGGCAACCTGGCTCTGATCCCAGAGGTAGGTGACACACTGTTGCTATCCCAGGCAGAAGCAGCTCAGGTCCAGGCAAGCCCAGCCCAGAGTCCCCAGCTGCTGGGTCAGTGCAGACCCTGGAACTTCCACTGATGAAGGCAGGAACCATATTTAGCAGGCTGCAGCTTTGGAAAATAACTTAGAATGTGGCTATGCTGTAGATGCTAGGAGGTACCAGAGGACCTTCCCTCTGCCTGTGGAGGGTGGCTGTGCAGGGACAGCCCCTGGGCTCAGCCCAGCCCTGCTGGCCTGTCCATCATCACCTGCAGGGAACTGCTTGGGGCAGTGATCATGAGGGGCTCCAGGCTTGCCCAAGCCAGGGGCTCTGAGCCTAGTGGCCAGTCCATCCACAGTACTTTTTGTCATAGAATCATCAGATCACAGCATGTTTTGTGTTGGAAGGAACCTTAAAACCCATCCAGTGCCATCCCCTGCTGTGGGCAGGGACAACTTACACTATCCCAGGCTGCTCCAAGCCCCAGTGTCCAACCTGGGCTTGAACACTTCCAGCCACAGCTTCTCTGGGCACCCTGTGCCAGTGCCTCCCCACCCTCACAGGGAACAATTTCTTCCCCAATCAAACCTAAATCAACCCTCCTTCAGCTCTTCTCCATTGCTCTCCCATGGCTCCTACTGTAGGTGATCGTGCCCATCCTGACCAACAGGAAGAACCATCAGGGCTGGCCACGACTGGTGTCACAAGACATCATCCGTCATGTCCACAGCCTCGAAAGTACTGTCTTCAGGGTTCTTGGCCAAGTGAAGGGCAAGACCTTGCTGCCTCTCCCAGCTGGCTCGGAGGGAATCGAGAACATTGATCCTAAAAGTGAGAAATTGTGAGTGCCAGCCCTTGCTCTCCACTGGGTTTTCTTCTGCTGCTGCATGTGCTGTGTCTTTTGGGGATCCTCCCTGTCAGACATGGGGACTCTTCTTGCTCCCTGTCCTTTGCAGCCCATCAGACTGCCAAGGAGGGGATTTTGTTCTCTCTAGTTCATGGGCTCTGTCTTTGGGGACTGTGCAATAATGCAAGCAGCAAAAGGTTAGGGAATGGAAGGGGATGTGGGCATGCAGAGAAGCAATGAACTGTTTGGATCACTGAGGGAAAGCTCCAGACTCTGCAGTCAGGCTGCTCCAAGCCCTGTCCAGCCTGGCTTTGGACACTTCCAGGGATCCAGGGGTAGCCACGGTCTCTCTGGGCACCCTGTGCCAGGGCCTGCCCACGCTCACAAGGAAGGATTTCTTCCTGATATCTAATTTACAGCTAGTCTCTTTCAGTTTAAAACCATTCCTCCTCATCTTGTCTCTAACTGCCCCTGTAAATAGTCTCCCGTATGAATTTGATTGTGTTGTGGTTTTGAAGCATGAATCTGGGCTGTAACTGTAAAACCCACCTGCCCATTGAGGTAGATCCAACTGAGCAATGCACGTGGACAAGTGGAAAGCCAAGTGACCCTGGTGCTCTGTTTTCTGCAGCTCGGGGCTGATCAGTAAATCCCTGGTGCATGCCACCGAGTCAGCCATCATTGACTGGAGCCAGCAGATCCACAGAGTGTTGAAGAAAGACTCCTCAGAGCCTCTCCTGCAAGGCACCAACCCAACTCCAAAGGTGGAACTGGAGTTCTGGAGGAGCAGGTGCTGGGGGAAGCTGCTGCTGCTGGTTTGGGTCAAGGGGGGAGCCAAGAGCAGCTTCTTGAGGTTGTGTAGAGACCTGAGCCCAAAAATATTGCTCCCAGACATAAAATAATGATAATCTCTGAGTGCCTGCAGATGGCTGGGCAGTTGGCAGGCTTTGGCTTGGCCCCACCACAGTTCAGGGCTACACCAGGAGGGAGTTTTGTTGGAAATGCTGTTTCCATCACTGTTCACTAGGAGCCAGCCCCAGAGCAGAGCTGATGGACATTCTCCATGCTGTCAGCTGGCTGCTGGTGGTGCCAGAGAGGGGTTAGATGAGCCACGGAGTAGAATATCAACCTGCCCTTTGTGCTGTGTTGGCTCAGGTTGACTCGAGACAGAGCCCTGCCCCTGCAGAGCTGTCAGCAGTGGCTGCAGAAACACCCCCTGGCTCCTTTTGGCACAGCAGAGCTGCTCTCACCTGAACCTGGCACCAGCTGTGTCCTGTAGAGCTGCTCCCATTTCCTGCCACCACTGGGCTCAGTCCTTGTGCCACTGCAGAAAATCCTGAGTTGTGAGGTTTTTTGTTTTCTTTTCTTTGTGTTAGAGCTGGGATTAATACACAGGAGTTGCAGTTTCATGTTTGGACTCAGTGTTTATTAATTCTTATCTAAATTACAGTCTCACAAGTCATGAGCTCTAACAAGGTAGAAAATGGAAGTCTCTCTAACTTTTTCTAAGGCTATTTAAGCATAAACTATCCAATAATGAGCTGACACCTATATTTTTTATACTTTTGACCCAATAACTGACCACCCAAGGTCTGCAAGGCAGCCCTTTTCACCCAATTAGAAAAAAACCACCAAAAACCAAGAAGAAGGTGAAGAAGAAGGACTTAGACAATGCCCCAAATCCTCCATATTACCCCATATATATATTACTGTATACTAAAACCTTAAATTCTAAGTTTTTCACCCTATGAGATCACACAATACTATTCAAACTCCACACCCACAACCCCAGTGCCATCATTCAATTTTGGAAGCCTGTTCCACAGCCTCAGGTCAAATGCAGTGCTTGCCTGAGGGTCAGTGCCTTTTAGCACAGAAAGCCTGAAATCTTCAGCCTCCAGGGTTCCAACACTGAGTCAGGCCCAGGGCAAGCAGGGGTTTGGTGCTGCCCCAGCTGGGCTGGTAACATGTCCTGGCTGCTGCAGGTGTGCTGACCTGGAAGGCATTTACAGCCAGCTGACGGCCAGGAGGGTCAGCAACATGGTGGAGGTGCTGGAGAGAGTGCAGAGCATCTACGTCCCAGCCTTCCAAAACCTGCTCCTGGATGTGGAGGCAGGTGAGAAACTGGGGCAGTTTTGGTGCTGACTTCTGTCCTCTGATCACAGCCTGGGCTTCCAGTGTCCTGTGCTGGCCCTGCTGGGGTGACAGGGTGGTTTTGTGGGAGGGAGATGCCAACAGTGAGAGTTTCTTCTCCCTTAGTCTTGGTTTATTTGCAAGGGCACTTCTGGCACTTCTGAAAAGGCTGAGACAATTGGGATTGTTCAGTCCAGAGAAGAGACATCTTTGGAGTGATTTATTTTGGCCTTCCAGTGCCTAAAGGGGCTCCAAGAGAGCTGGAGATGGATTTTTTTTTTTTTTTTTTTTTTTTTTTTTTTTTTTTTTTTTTTTTTTTTAATGAAGGTTGGCAGTGACAGGACTAAGGCAAATGGTTTGATGCTGTCAGAGGTTAGACTAGATATCAGGAAGAAATCCATCCCTGTGAGGGTGGGCAGGCCCTGGCACAGGGTGCCCAGAGCAGCTGTGGCTGCCCCTGGATCCCTGAAAGTGTCCAAGGCCAGGCTGGATGGGGCTTGGAGCAACCTGGGACAGTAGAAAGTGTAAAAAGTTGTGTTTTAAGGTCCCTTCCAGCCCAATTCCATGGTTCTATGATTAGATGATGATGGTGATGACTCTCTTCATGTTGGTCCAGAGGTTTAGTTGCACAGGGATGTCCTGGTTTTATTAAAATTAATTAAAATTAATTAATTATTAACTCTGGGGTAGTTCTTCAGGGTCCAACCACAGAGCTGTACAAAGCTAAGCTGAAGGCTTCACCCAGTCAGGAACTCATTTCTGTCCTGCTACAGTCAGGACAGGTGGGACTGTGCTGCCCTCTGGCCATGGGGCTGCCAGAGCCAAAACCAGGCTCAGCTGAGCTCAGGCCCAGCCTGAAGTGATCCTACAGCCCATGCAGAGCTGTGTTTTTGGTGCTGCCAGGCACTGCTTGGCTTCTGTGGCCTCAGCCTCTGCCCAGAGCCTGTCACACCCCCTGTCCCCATTCCCTGTCCCTCACCATGGAGTCAGGCTGTTTGCTGTGCTGGTTAAGCTGTAGGTGAGCAGGGATCAGGGTGATTTTTGTCCAGCACGTGTAGGTGAGTGCTCTGAGCTCACCAGGACTGTCTGTTCCCCTTGGTGCCAGCACCCAGCTCATGAGCCCCCCACCTCAGCCTCATGGATTTCACCCCTTCTCCTCTCTCCTCCCACAGCTCTGAGCGAAGCTCAGGACATTGACCTGCACCTGACACCCCTCCAGCAGCCCCTGAAGGACATAGAGGCTGTTGAGTTCAGCAGGGTGAAGCCTCTCCTGGTCCCTCTGCTGCACGTGGTGTGCTGGATCTGGGTCACCTCCAGGCACTACAGTGTGCCTGTGCGGGTCGTGGTGCTGCTTCAGGAAATCTGCAACCTTCTCATTCAGCAGGTGTGTGGCTGTGGCACCTGTGTCTGCCACAGGAAGGGTTTTATGAAAGCCTCTTCTCTCTTTCTTTCCCCTCTCCTTCCTTGGCAAAGGGATTCTGAACTTGAGAGGAGGGGTCGGAGCTGTTCAGTGCAGGAAGTCACCTGTGCTGTGACAGCAGAAGTGACACCGCTGGTGTGATTTGGCTCTTCCAGGCCACGCTGTACCTGTCTCCAGAAGACCTTCTGAAAGGAGAGATGGAGGAGAGCCTGGGCAAGGTGCAAACAGTGTCTGACATCCTGAATGCCTTCAAAGGGGCGTTTGAGGAGAGATGGGAAAACCTGCACCAGTATTATGAGCCAGGCCAGGAAGTGAGGAAGTGGGATTTCCACAGCAGGCTGGTGTTTGCAAGGCTGGACAGCTTCCTGCAGAGGCTGGAGATGGTGAAGGTGAGACTCTGAAGCTGTGAGGTGTTGCAGGCATCAGGGAGCTCTGTAGCCATGAACTCCTTTGCTGGCATCTTCCCTCCCTGATGCCAGGGGATGGATGGGGCCACTCTGTGCTGTATGCTCCCCCTGACATCAAGGCCAGGACCTTGTTTGCCCAGTGCACATGCCAGATTTGCTGCTGTGTCCTTCTGCTCAGGCTGGTGGCTGTCATTGCTCCCAGGAGTGCTCTGGTTCTCGTGCTTTTATTGGGACAAGGGGCTGGGGGTTATGAGGCTGTGGTTTGCACAGCTGTGAATAAACCAGGACAAGTTCCTCAGCTTCCTGTGGCACTCAGGGACACTCTGGAGCTGGGCATCTCGTGGATCAGGAGAGGGACACATTCCACATTTCTCACCAGGTCATCCCTTCACATCCCAGTGGTGTCCCCAGCTGTGGGGCTGTCATGGGTTAACACAGCTTGGTTTTTAGTGAAAGAAGAAACAGTTCTCTGTAAGGACCTTGGAATTTCCTTTGGAAAGAACAGGAACCTATCGGAGGCAAATTTTTAGATACTGACACATTGTATAACCACTCCAGGGGTGTCCCTGTTTGCCATGGCTCCTCACTGTGACATGAGGCAGGGCAGGGACAGGGGCTGTCATGAGTACCATCACCCCTCAGCCCCCAGCATGGCTGAGGCTCCCTGAGTACCTGTTACACAACCACTGTGGTCCTCTGTGAGCTCTCCTGTGGTTATCAGCTCACTGCACCTGCTGGTCACATCTCTCTGAAGTGAATCTGTTTCTGGCTGGCCTGTTCCCAGCTGTGGGGTCAGGTGGGCACTGTACAGGCTGCTTTTGCCTATTCAAGGCAAGGTCTGGCTTGCTTTTCTCCTTCTCTCGTTCACTGCACTGGAACAGAAGTTTTACTGGTTTAACCACATTGTGTAACTCTGCTCATTCCTTAAGGAGCTGTGTTGAAAACCACAGTGCATGGCATCTATTTTAAAACTACCCATAATTGTAGAATCACAGAACGGTTTGGGTTGGAAGGGACCTTAAAGATCATCTTGATCCCAGCCTAAGCAGTCCTTTGGCCCAGGAGCAGACCTGGCTCTGTGCTGTGCTAACTGTTGTCATCTGCTGGTGGCTGAAGCTGTATGTGCCTCCTCTGGCTCTTCAGGGTCTCCTGACCACAGCCCTGGACCTGACACAGCTGGAGAAGATTGAGCTCGGGGGGATGAGAGGGAAGGCCCTGGGCCAGCAGGTGCTGCAGATGTATGAGGAGTTCCAGGAGGAGTTCCAGGTGTTCTCAGAGCGAACCTACGACTGCCTGGACCTGGCCAATGTGGTAGGTAGGAGCAGCCTGTGGGAATGCCAGCAGCACATCCTCCTTTCCAGAGAGCAGCTCCCTCTGCAACAGAGCCCTGGCTCTTCCTTCCCAGCTCCTTCCTGGGTTGGCTGTGATCTGATTGTTACCGTAGGGAACAGGGAGCTGCTGGCCTTTTCTGCCAATGCTTGGGAGTTCTTGCAGCTCCATATCTCAGAATCACAGAATTAACCTGGCTGGAAAAGACCTTTGAGATCATCAAGTCCAGACTGTGACCTAACACCACCTTGTCAGCTACACCATGGCACATCCAGGCTTTTTTATAAACACCTCCAGGGACAGTGACTCCAGCACCTCCCTGAGCAGATGATTCCAGTGCCCAATCACTCAGTGAAGAATTTTTTCCAGATATCAAAATTCCCCTGGCACAGCTGAAGTCTGGCATACCTTGCTGGTTCAGCGAGTGCTTCTGTGGGTTTTTGGGGTGGTGGTGTGGTCTTCGGGGAAAGGGGGTGTGAAAATAGCATGTCTGGCCTCCAGGCTCAAATTAGCACTTGTTGGACTGCAGGTCCATCCTGGAGGGCCATGAGCTCAGCCATAGGACAGGACAGAAGTGTCCTTGACTCTGTGAAGGGTGGCCAGAGGAGTGTTTTAATTCCTGGTGAATAAGAAGAGGAAATATCTCTGGGTTGGGAGGTAGCAGGCCATCTCCCCAGTGCCATCTCACAGCTCAGGACTTGCTGCTCCCCTTCCCACAGGAGTTTGAGCAGGATGCCTTGAACTTCCAGCAGAAGGTGGAGGACATTGACCTTCAGCTGGGCACTGTGTTCAGCCACGCCTTCAGTGATGCCCCAGACCTGGAGCATATCTTCAAGGTTTGTCTGTCCTCTCCTTTCTCTCTCTCTGAGCCCCACAGAGAGGCCAGACAGTGCTGGAGCTGCAGGCACATGGGACTGGGACAATGGGACAATGGCACTCTTGGGTTGGGCTTGGCTGGGGATGCTCAGACCTGTGGGTCCCCCTGGAGCTGGGAGTGTCCCTGCTCTTCATGACAGAAACAGAAGAGGCCTTTGCTCAGTTTGGGGAAGAGAAGCCAAAGAAATTACTCAAACCAGGCTTTTGGATGGCAGGAGTTTCACTGGGCTCCTTGGGAGGTGGAGGAAAGGCTGCTCTGAGTTCCAAAGCCAGGCTGGACAGGGTTTGAAGCATCTGGTCTAGTGGGAGGTGTCCCTGCCCATGGCAGGGAGTGGAATGAGCTGGCCTTTAAGGGCACTTCAAAACTATTCTGTGATTTTCTGATTTCCTGGTGAAAACTGCTGTTAAAACCAGGTGATCATTGTTAATATCAATTTGTTAATATATGGATGAATTTCAACTCTGAAAATTGAGGTTTTCTAGAAATGAGGTGGCTTTGTTTACCAGTCAATCTATGCTGCAGAGAAAGTAAATGGTATTTTCTGAAAAAAAATCAGTATAATTGTAATAAAGACTGTGGAAAATGGTAAGGGATAGCATTTATCTTTGTTTTGTTGTGGGTTTGGTTTTTTTTAATAGCAAATTTTGAAGCACTTGGAAGAATGACAGTTGGAATATGGTTCACCCATAGAGAAGGTCTGAGCATTTCTGTAACAAAGATGTTCATTGTGATATGGTTTAGTGGTGGGATTCAGTTAAAGGTGATCTTGGAGTTCTTTTCAAACCTTAATGATTCCAGAAAAGGCAGGAACTACTTGGGAAGGCAGAAGGGAAAACCTTCCCTTTGACAGAGTGTCCATCAGTGCAGACCTTTGAGTTCCTGAGGAAGACGAAGCACCTGCATCAGTGAGAAAAATCCCAGTGGGACTCTGTGCAGGAGTGTGACTTTTTTTTCCCCATTTCTTCCCCTGCACAGCTGCTTGCCATGTTCCAGAACCTCCTGGAGCGCCCTGTGATGGCTGCAGTTGCTGCTGACAAGGTCCCTGTCCTCCTCAGCATGTTCAGCTCTGCCCTGGACCAGGCCAGGCTCACCTACAGCAGGCACAGCCAGGCAGGGCTGCAGCTCGGTGGGTGCCTCGTGAGGAGGGAAACTGATTTCACAAGAAACTGGATTTAGACTGACTTAAGAGGGAAAAATAATTTGCTTTTGCTAAGCAAACTGGAACTTGCCAAATTGCAAAGGTTTTTAGCTTCTATGGTTCCTAGTGGGAAAGGAAGTGCCTGGGAATGCTCATTAAAGCAATGCCAATGTCCTTGTTTTAAATGTGCATGTGTGAGATGTGGCTGGGATAGAAGGGACATGCTGAGCTTTTTGCTTGGAATGCTGTAAATGCAAGGGGGAGGTGGGAATTCAGGCTCCCATCAGCCTTTTCCAGGTTTATTATTTCCTGGGAATGCTGGCACAGAAGGGAATAGGTAAATTCCTGTCAGATTATGAGGATTAGTGTGTCTTTTTGAACAGCAGCCTCAGGAAGACTGTTCTGGAACCAGGTAAGTCCCAGGAGAGGCAGCACTGCTGGAACCAGTGCAAGTTAACAGAGGGAATGGGGAGGTTCATGAAGCATGAGTCCAGCATTTGCTGTGACTTTGGGGAGTGTTGTTCTGTGCCTCTGAGATGGGATGGTCACAACCAGCTCCCAGCACAAATCCCTCCCTCAGTGTCTGTGGGAAGCAGAGAATTCACCCCAATCTGCTTTCCAGGACATGTCAGGCTTCTCCTCTGACCCACAACAGATGCATGGGACTGCTGGGTTCCTCACCTTCCCAAGGAATCTTCTGAACCTGAAGAACTGGACATTCTTGGTTCTGTTAACATGACTTTTTGTGCCGAATTTAATTATACAAGATCAGTCTTTGGTCAGGGGTGTTTCTCCTTACCACTCTATATACAAAAATCAGACTAATTAGTATAATCATACTTCTTTAGTCCAGTCTGTATTTAATAATATTCCCTTTCAGCTGCCATGGGGAATGTTTTTCATTTGTGGGAATAAATCCTGGCCTTCTATTCCAGCACACATCATAGGTGGTCCATGTAGCTTGGGAAAGCTTACTCTACTAACACCCCATGCAAAAATGTCTACCAGCACAAGACATCGGGGAAAAGACATATCCATCAATATGGTCGAAACTGGAAAGATGATTTCCAGCCTTGGAGTTTTAGAAAGAGGTTTCCAGCGTCTATTTTGCTACCACAACTCAGTTTAGGAGTAGCACTGAAACAACGGGACCTGCTGGGGTGTTGGCTGAGTAAGCAATTCAATACTCCCTCTCTTGCACAGAGTGATATTTTAGCAGGTGTTAAAGATAGTAGACATGCAACCTTACTAAACAGGGCCGTGATTGATTTTCTCTTACTAGCACATGGTCATTTAAGAATGACCATTCCAAATCCAGAGGCACGAGGGGATTTGTAGGTCCCAGCCCCACATGGTGTGACAGAGGTAGGATTTCAGGGAAGAGGCCTGGAAAGCAGGGCAGTTCTGTGGAGCTGAGCTGCTGTGGGGTTGCAGGGCTGATGAAATGCTGTTCCCTGTGGCCTGCCAGGGTTCCCACCCCTGCACAAGAATGCCCCTCCCGTGGCTGGTGCCCTGCTCTGGGCACAGGAGCTGAGAGCCAGGATCCAGAGGCCCTTGGAGCACATGAGGCACATCCCATGGCTGTGAGTATCTGTTCCAGATAAGTTCCTTTGTGACCATCTGGAAGTCTCTAGTCAATCTTTAGATGTTTTTTCTGTGTTGAACCCTATCCAGTGGCTGCAGCTGAAGCAGCCCTTAGTGAAGAGGTGAGAGGTGGGTGCCCTGGAGCCTTTCACTTCCCTGCCATCTTTGTTTTTCGAAGAAGCTCTTTAATTGGATTGATTTTGGAGTGACTGAGAGGCACAGTGGAATGGTATATAGTCTGGTCAACTTTTAACATAGCCCTAGGTTGCAGTTAAAATAGGTGTTGCAACCTTTCCCACTAATTCCTCTCAGCACAGTCTCCAGGACCTCCTTGGGAGCAGCCCAGCTCTTGGGCATTGGCAGAAGATAACTTTCTCAGCATTAAATGAAGGAAAAATTACCCAAAATCAAGAAACCAAACCAGGGCTGGAATTCTCATCATCCCTGCATTCAGCATGGATTTTACCCCTCTGTTTAGAGCAGTTAGGGGCAAGTCCTTCAGCAGGGTGGTGTGAGGCTTTCCCATGTGCAATTCCATAGGGAGAAAGGATTGAAAAGCAAAAATGAAGATATGTATATATATAAGTGTATATATATATATATATATATATATATAGATCATATATATAATATATGATCTATACAATATGTATTATTGCATACATTTTTTTTTTCAATGCATTATATAAACAGCCATTCACACAGCTGTGACCTGCATCTAGTGGGGCACAGCTGTGACAGAAAACTGTCAAGAGTAAAATGTTTAAAAGTGATGTTTGGTAACTGATTTTTCCAGCAGCCTTAGGCCCTTCTCCCATCCCAGTTGTTGGTCCTCATTTTACAGCATGGAAACAGCTGAGAGGGAGCACAGGGGGCTTTGCGCAGGGAGAGAATTCGGGGTGAAATCCAAGCAGGCTGTGCCTGCAGACCGTGGGGAACCTTGGGAAGGGGTAAATGAAGACCTCAACCCTCAGGACTAAAGGTGAGCCATGTCCGTTGTGCTGCCAGGAGCTTGGACTCTGCCCGTGGAAGAAGGGTGGTGCAGAAATATGAAGAAATGATCCAGCTTCTCGACAGGTACAGGGGACTCGGGCAGGGCTGTAGCTCAGGAAATATTCCCCTCCCCTAAGCCACCTCCCAGAACATTTGGCTGCCCAGGGCTTGGGAATGTCCCTTTTTAAGCCCGAGGGAATTTCCTGCTGGGAGAGGCAGAGGGAGCCTGTTTCTGGGCACCACAGGTTTGCTGGGATGGCTTCAAATCCTGCAGGGGAGGAACAGGGGCTCTGCAGCCCAGCAGAAACATCAGAGCAAGCTGCTGTGGGGTGGAGGAGCTGCTCTGGTGGAAAGGCTGGGGTAGGAGAAGTCTCTGTTCTCCTGTGCCTGTTCACTGGCTGTGTCCACAGTGGCTGAGAGACCTTTGCTCTCCTGACTTGATGCTGCCACTGTTTTTTGAGTGTTTGTCTTGCAAGCACTGTTGTTTGTGGAGAGGGCATGGGTGGGTTTTGAATGTTCCTTCACTTTCTTTAGTCCTCAGAGTGGACTTGGCTTCCACTCTGTTACAGCTGCACTCTGGCCTGGTAACTACGTGGTGCATGTTTCTGTTTTCTGGCAGGTACCAGGAAAAGCTGTATTCAGACTGGTCCCAGACAGTCTCAGAGAAATCCCAGTACAACCTCACTCAGCCTCTCATCCAGCGAGATCCACAGACCAAACTGATCACGGTCAACTTTGATCCCCAGGTAGGAGTGATGCCTTGGGAAGGCTGACTTGGAACAGAGATTGGACAGAGATAAGAGAATAAAGTAAATATTTATTAAAATACCTTTAAGGACACACCTTGGGCAGGACAAGAGCCTGGCCAGGGCTACACCCAAGGTGGACCCAAAATGGTCATGAAATGGACAAACAGTCACCAGGTCTCACGCTTTGATAAGTTTTGGTCCATTTGCATATTGGAGTTTAATTGTCCAATTACAGCTTCAAGTTACGAAGTCCCATCCTTCTTGTTCCTCCCTTCAGCCCACCCTTGTTTGTGCTTTTGAGCTGAAAGTTGTCCTTGGTGTGCAGCGGGAAAAGGATTTGTTTTGTGTCCCTGCTCTGTGCAGAGCTGAGTGACACTGGCAGTGAGCTCAGAACTGCACCCCTGGGCAGCACAGAACCTGAAATACATGAAAGATAAAACTTAAGGCACCAAGAGCTGCTGCCCCTTGGCTCTCCTGCCCCCCAGGGCATGTCCCCAAGCTGTGGGGGACACCTGGTGGGGTTGGTCCTGGCTCTGTTCTCTGTGGAACCCCTCCCATGGGGGTAACAAGGATCTGCCATAGGTCTGCTCTGCCTATATAACAGGATTACAGTTTGAGCAGAGCAAATTCAGGTTAAAGCCAGTGGCAGGAAGTCCCTCAGGACTCAGATGTGTAACTGGTGTCAGTGTGTCCAGAGCAGGGTTGATACTGGTGTGGGGAGTGATGGGACATCATCTATAGGTGCATATTCATGTTGTGTGTACTGAAACCTGAGCTTCTGAAAGGGTGTAAAAAAGCCAGGGAAGGTTTGTTTTGTGACTGCAGAAAGCTTTGATGGAATGTGACACCAGAAGAAGTTGAGTCAGTGGGCTTGAGGCCATGGTACTATTTTTTAAATTATTTTTTATGCCAATCAGCCCAGCAAACCAAAAGAACTGGAGCTGTCCTGTCTTTCACTTTGATAATGGCCAGTGGCTCTTGCAGGAACAGTATTGCTGAGGCTTGTGATGTGGCTCAGCCTTCATCTGAGAGGGGATGGCTGAGAGGACCAGAGATGATGGTGGCTTTTAGAGGCTGGTTGGTATTTAACAGAGCTGGGAAGAAATCCAGAGTCAGAGATCAATGGGACACAGGTGGAATGGACCAGGAGCTGTCCAGGCCCTTTCCAGCTTGCTGCTTTGGGAATAAACCAGCAGGAAGCCCCTGTGATGCTCAGAGTGGATTGGAAGGAAGGCCAGGAGCTGGGAGGGCTGTGCTGTGCTCAGCTCTGTGCCTTCCTTCCCCAGCTGGTGTCGGTGCTGAGGGAGGTGAGTTACCTGCAGGGCAGTGGGGCAGGAGCCATCCCCCTGGCAGCAGCCGAGGTCTATTCCTGCAAGGAATCCTTCCAGCAGCTGGTGGCCAGCCTGGAGCTGATGGGGAACAGGTACAACAAGGTCCTGAGGACGGTGCTGGAGGTGGAATATCCTCTGGTGCAAGGGCAGCTGCAGGACATCGACTTGAAGCTGAGAGAGGCAGAAGAAACACTGACCTGGAAGATGGAGGGTGAGCTGGCTCTGTGTGACACCCGGGTCTCCTCATGTTCCCCCGTGTGCCCAGTATCTCTGCTACCTGGTTCCCAATGGCAGTTCCCAGCAGGACAGGGCACTCTTTGGTGTGCCCAGCCCTGGGGAGGTGAGGAGCAGCTCCTGGCATGCCTGCTCTTTTCCACATTCCCTTGGGGCTGGGGACAGGATCCTGCTCCCCTCAGGTTTAGCCCATGCTCTGGGAAGGAGAGGCTCTGGTGGTCCCTGCTGTGGCTTATTGGGGAAGGAGAGAGGTAGAGGTGGTTCTGCTGCTCGAGATGGAGAATCTCTTACCTCAAGGATGTATGAGAAATACGTGAGACCACAGGGAAAAAGTCTGAAGGAGAGAATACCAGAGCTTGGCTCAGCAGCTCTGAAAAAAGCTGATCGATCATCTCATTTTCCTCAGGTGTCTGGGAGCACATCTCCGGGGTGATGGGCGATGTCTGTGACCTGGAGCAGAGGGTGCAGAAAGCCAAGGACAATGTTGAGGAGATACAGAGCGTGGTGCGCTCGTGGGGGTTGCCCATATTCGAGAGGAGGGATTCCAAGAGGGAGTCAGTGCTGAGCCTGGAGGAGTGCCAGGAGTGCCTGGAACGGCGTTACAGCCTCGTCAGGGACTCTGGGCAGAGGATCCACTCTCTGGTGAAGGTGAGGGGGCACCCTCAGGGCTGGGGGGCACCTCAGAGGCTCCGTGGTGTCCCTGCAGCACTGAAAACGTCCAGAGATGCTTTGCCTTAAATGAACTCCCTGAACCCGTTTGAAAAGCTGACCCAGTGTTAATTGATGTTGTCTCTGAGGGGTGAGCTGGGGTGAGGGTGTAGAGCTGGCTGGGCTCCCAGCCCGGGGCAGGACCGGCTGGAGCTGCAGCCCAGGGAAGGGTCTGGCTGCAATCCTGGCTGCTAGAGAGCCACTAGAGGGGAGTGGTGCATCGGTTTGGGATCCTGCTCCAAGGAAAAATCCTCTGAGGTGTTTACCTGAGAACAGAGGCTGGGGCTGACTCTTTGGTTTCAGGCTTGATGTCCTTCTGTGGAGCAGGAGGTGATGCTGACCACCCAGGGAGAAGCTGAGTGACAGGAGAAAAACTGCTGTCCCAAACCTTGGTGTTTCCCAGCAGTTTTGCCAGAGCTCAGAGTCCCCTGCAGGGCAGGAGAAGCCCCAAAGCTCTGCTCTTCACCTGCCTGGAGCCAGGTGTTGTGCATGTCAGAGACAGCCCCTGGCCTGGAAGGAGATGGGTTATAGGCCCAGCCCTCTCCTGAGGATCTCTGCCTGGCCTTGGACTCTGAAGAGAACCACATGGGTTCGTCAGGATGGGCCTTTGAAACCCCCAGTTCTCCCTGCCCCAGGGGTGCAGAGCAGCCCCAAGCCCCATGGCCACGGAGAAGGGGGAGGAGAACACGTGGAAGACCTTCTAAGGCTCTTCTGCACTCCGTTTTCACCTTGAAGTGTTTCTGGAAACGAACCAGCCCTTGACAGGAGCAAATCATGGCCATGCCTCAGCAGGAAGATCCACCCCTGCAAGGCTGACACTCTTGTGCTGCCCAGCATCAGCCCTTGGGTAAGGGCTGCTCTCTAGGACAGACTCAGCCTGTTGTGTGAAGGAATCTTCCTTATCTTCCAGGAAAACCAGAGCCTCCTCCTTTCAGACCCAGCATCTGATGCCTGGAAGGTGTATTTGGATTATGTGGATGAGATAGTCCTGGATGGATTCTTCACTGCCATTGAGTGCTCACTCAAGTACCTCCTGGAGAACACAGGTGACTCCTGTTTCCTGTCCCCTGGCTGCAGTGGCTGCTCAGCCTCTCCAAGGGGACACCTCTGGTTGTGCTCCCTCATACTCAAAGATTGTTCTCTTCCTCCTGGCTTTCCTCTGGCACTGGAGCCTGCAGGAGTGGAGAGTTACTCTATCACTGGTCACTGGCTTGCTCAGGGGAAGGGATGGAGGTGACTGCACTGTTTGCAAGGCTTAATGGATAGAGACAACTGAGGCTTCCTCCCACTTCTCTGCTTGGACAGCAGTCACCTCCCACCCTCCCATGCCCAAAGCATCAGGGTGGCACCATCCTTCCTCTGTGGGGGGAGTCTTAAGAGCCAGTTCTGCTCCTGAAAGGCTAAAATAAAACCCTCAGCCCCTGAGCATTAGTCCTGGCCAGAGCTGGGTTCAGGAGGCACCAGCCCAGCTCTCCTTGCTCTGCTGAGAGCAGCTTGTGTGCAGCTAAAGCACATCTCCAGGAACGCCTCCCTTCTGGATGTGGTGGCACAATGAGCCAGGGAATTGCATGCAGTTCTTCACCATCTTGTTAAAAACTAGCATATGTTGTCACATTTGCATCTGGCTTCAGTTTCTGGTTGCTGTTTGTGGTGGGTTTTTTTTTTTTTTTTTTTTGGTTTTTTTTTGTTTTTTTTTTTGGTTTTTTTTTGGTTTTTTTTTTTTTTTTTTTTTGTTTTTTTGTTTTTTGTTTTTTGTTTTTGTTTTTGTTTTGTTTTTTTTTTTTTTTTTTGTTTGTTTGTTTTTTCATGCCTTTCACCACTAAATTAAAGAGCCACTTGGTTCCTGTTGATTTTCTCCTCTGCAAGCACTTCCATGCTGGCATTGTTCAGCTCTCAGACTCCCTCTGCATTAGCTGAAGAGCCTGGTCTCTTCAAGCTTTTTCCCCTCAGGGTGTTTTCTGGTCCTTAAATCACTTGTGTCTCACCTGTTCCCCACTGTCTTTGGTGGGTACCACAGCACAGCTGGTTTGCCAACACCTCCATGGGTTGTGCAGACACCAGTGAGTGTCTGCCACCCTCCTGCTGTCCCTGCAGGGCATCTGGCATCTTGTAATAGGATGTTAGTGGTGGCTCAAGATTCCTTAAAAAAGATCCTGACATCTCTGTTCTTCCCTACCAGATCCTAAGGCAGGGCTCGCTCCCCTATTTGAGGTGCAGCTGGATTTGGTGGTGCCAGATTTGGTGTTTCACCCTCCCTTGGACCCTGGCACCAACGATGGCTTCTGTGACATGGTGGAAAGTCTTCTTCAGGGCATCTACCACATCTCCTCGCTGGTGCCCCGGCTGGCCACGCACAGCGGCTTCTGCCACTACCAGGTCTGTCCTCCAGGGCTTCCCCAGCCTAGGTGGCCATGAGGAGGTGCCATGTGCTCCCACATCACTGTGCTCTGCTCTTTCCTCTCTCCTCTCCCTCTCCACTCTCATTTCTCTTCTCCTTTCTTTTCTCTCCCTTCTCCCCTCTTCTCTCTCTCCTTTATCTACTCCTTCCCCTTTCCCTTCTCCCAGTTTCTCTATCTCCTTTCCCTCCTCTCTCCTTTTTCTCTCCTTTCTCTCTCCTTCTCTCCTTTCTCTCTCCTTCTCTCCTTTCTCTCTCCCTCCCTCCTTTCCTTCCCCATTCTCTCCTCTCTCTCCTCTCCTTCTCCACTCTCTTTTCTCTTCTCCTTTCTTTTCTTTCCCTTCTCCCCTCTTCTCTCTCTCCTTTCTCTCCTCTTTCCCCTCTCCCTCCTTCCAATTTCTCTGTCTTCTCTCTCCCTTTCTCCTTTCCCTCCCCATTCTCTCCTCTCTCCACTCTCTCCTTTCTCCTCTCCCTCTCCACTCTCTCCTTTCTCTTCTCCTTTCTTTTCTCTGCCTTCTCCCTTTTTTTCTCCACTTTCCTCTTTCCACTCTCTTCTTTCCCCTCTCCCTTCTCCTACTTTCTCTCTCTCCTTTCCCTCCTCTCTATTTTCTCTCTCCCTCTCTCCTCTTGCTCTCCACTCTCTCCCTTCTCTTCTCCTTTCTTTTCTCCTTTCTTTTCTCTCCCTTCTCCCCTCTTCTCCCCCCTTTCTCTCCTCTCTCATTTCTTTCCTTTCTCTCCTTTATTCTTTCGCTCCTTTCTCTCCTTTCTCTCCTCTATCCTTGCGCTCTTCCCTCCTTTCCCTCTCCTCTTTCTTCTCTCTCTCCTCTCCCCTCCCACCTCACCCTTTCCCCCCTGTCCCCCCATCCAGGCTGACCTGGAGGACATGCCCGACCTCAGTGCATTGCGCCAGGAGCTGCTGAGCCGCACCGAAGCGGCGGCGGCTGCGTGCTGCGAGCACCGTGCGGGGCTGGAGCGCTTCTCACACCTCTGCGGGGAGGACAGGAGGGAGCTGTGCCGGCAGCTCCTGCTCTACGGCCACGCCCTCACACCCGCCGACCTTGAGGCCCAGGGCCAGGATGGCGTCCCCGTGGCATCGCCGCCCACCCTGCAGCAGTTCGGGGAGCACTTGGGCTCCTACAAGCGGCTCTACCAGGAAGTGGCTGCCATGCCTCCCGTTCGCACCTTCCTGGGCTGGCTCAGGCTGGACATGCGGCCCTTCAAGGCGGCCTTGCTCAATGAGATCAAGAGGTGGAGCTTGGTGTTCAAGCAGCACCTCCTGGACCATGTCACGCACAGGTGAGAGCTGGTCCTGCCTCTGCTCCTGGGGTTTCTGTTGGCTTGGCTTGTTCTGCCCACATCCGTGAGGACAGGCAATGACTGTGATGGGTTGGCGCGGAAGAAAAACGGGCGATGGGTCTTAGGTGGAAAATCCAAGGTTGTTTTATTCTTCGTTTTTGTTCTTTATTTTTTTTTTTTATTATTATTATTACCTCTTCAAGCCTGAGGTCGGGCATATCCCCCAGGTCAGCCTGGATGGGGAACTGAGGGACAGGGGAGAAAAGCTGAGGTGAGAGAGGAGAGAGAAGAGAGGAGGGAAAGGAGAGAGAAGGGAAGGGGGAAAGGAGGACAGAGGAATAACAGGAGCACTCCCAAGTACAGCCAAGCACTAAGACCTTGAACAAATGGTGATCCCAATTTATATACACTAACATGGAACATTCTAGCAACATTCTAACCAATCATAATGAGCAACCATATCAGCATGGTAGCTCCCATGATCCCGCTGGAACAAACTCTAACTCTCCCTGACCTGAAACAATGTCCCTGAACTTAGGGTGTTACTTTCCATGGGGTTGATCCTGACTAAGGCTGGCTGGGCTGTATCATTTCACACAGGTCAGGTGGAGAATCATGGAATATCCTGGGTTCGAAGGGATCCACAAGGACCATCCAGTCCAGGTCTTGGCAACACCAACAGTCCCACCCTGTGCATCCCTGGGAGCACTATCCAAATGCTCCTGGAGCTCTGGCAGCCTCGGAGCTGTGACATTCTCCAGAGCTAATACAGGACCAAAGAAGGGCCTGTGCTGCACAACAGCTCCATCCCATCCCTCTGTCTTCTATGCCCTGGTCTCTGCTGGATGTGTGAGCTAGGAACAGTGAGCTAGGTGCCACTGGGAACAGTGACATCACTTGAGACATCCCTGAGCTGATGCCCTGGGACCCAATGTAGAGTGTGTGTTTGCCCACTCCACTTGAACCAAATAATCCCATCTCTGCCATGCCTCTGGGCTTGCTTTACTGGATTTGATGGTGGCCATCAGTAAATTTGCATTAACGTTAGGAGGTTATGGATTTGATGATGGCCATTAGTAAATCTGCAGTAACGTTAGGAGGTTTCTAAAAGCCCATGATTCAGATAGCCTGGCATGAGCAGTCATAGGGAGGCATCTTCAGGCTACAAAAAGGAGTAGTTTGGGCTCCAACTTTTGCATTAACATGTGTTCCTTGCTCTGAAGAGCTGCTCAGATCTGTGCAGGACAATGCCTTGGGTGATTTATTGGTTGCAACTTAGTCACAACTGAAGGGTGTCTTAGGTTGTGGATACTCCCAGGGGAGTGCTCACAGACATCTGAAGAGGAGGCTGCTTCGTGGAGTGGTGATGTGATCTCTTGTGTGCTTTTCAGCACCATAAATCTGTCTGATAATTTCTTTGCAAAGAAGTTTTGTGTGGCATAGAACAAGCATTTAGAAGCTGTTATTGAGAGTCCCTGACTCAGCAGTTTAGTCTTTATTAGGTGAAGTATTTAAGGATACTTTTAGGCCCAGCAGCATCCAGAGAATTTAAGCAGGCACTTAAAAAGCATTTTGAGACCCAGGAGCCCATTGTTCTCTGCTGAAAGTGCCCAGTAGCTGATGAGGTTAAGAACAGGATAAGCAGGTGAGGAAATGTGACCCAAACACTCTCCTCATCTGTGATGGTTTATGGCTCAAGGGCTTTCAGAGACAAGGATCTTAATTTTATGTTTCTGGAGGGATTTTTTTTCCCTCCCACAAATGTCCAGTTGCTTTTCTAAACTGCTCTGAATTTGCCTCAGCTGCAGAAGGGGGCTGCCCTGTGAAGAGAGGCACTGCATGAAGTGCAAACAATCCCTGTCTGTTACAGGTTTGAATTGTGTCAGGTTCACTTGGGGAGCTTGGATTCTTGTAGTGGAAGAGGTGGGGTGAGAACTGTCACAGAATCCTAGGATGGTTTGGGTTGGAAGGGATCTTAGAGCCCATCCAGTGCCACCCTTGCCATGGGCAGGGACACCTTCCACTGTGCCAGGCTGCTCCAAACTCCATCCAGCCTGGCCTTGGACACTTCCAGGGATCCAGAGGCAGCCCCAGCTTCTCTGAGTACCCTGTGCCAGGGCCTCCCCACCCTCCCAGTAAAAACTGGATACCCCTCCAGAGCCCTCCTGAGCTCCCTTTGTTCAGGTACTCTGTCTCCAACTTGAGAAGTCCCAACATGTCTTTCTGTTCTCTGAAGGGAGCTGTACCCCATCCAGGGATACCTTTGAGCAGGAATTCCAGTTCTGAGGCCGGATATTAATTCCAAAGGACCTGCCCCTCATCCTGTTCTTCCTTCCTTGCTTTCTGCTCTACAGCTTGGCCGACCTGGACGAGTTCATCCAAACTGCTGAGAAAGGTTTGAGCAGAAAGGTGGAGAAAGGTGACTACAGTGGCTTGGTAGAGGTCATGGGTCACCTGCTGTCTGTGAAGGAACGTCACAGTGCCACTGATGCCATGTTTGAGCCCCTGAAGGAAACCATTGAGCTGCTGAGGGCCTACGAGCAGCAGCTGCCTGAGGAAGTCCACCAGCAGCTGGAGGTGGGTGAGGGGTTGTGGCGGGCACAGCAGTTTGCCCAGGAGCAGAAATAGAAGGGAGCAGGAGTGGAGGAACATCCCAGGGATATTCAAGGCCCTGCTCCCTGTCATTAGAGGGCCTCAGTGGGCAGTGTTTTGCTATTGCAGGATGTGCCTTAATAGCTATGAATCTTGGAGTTATATTGAAATTTTTTTCTTTTAAAGCAGAGATTAAGCCTTTTGTTGTGTGTGAAAAAACATGGAATTGCCTGCTCCAACTCCCAGCGATTACTCTTGAAAAAAAATTAATGCATTTTCAAATCCATCTGTTAATTAGGTTGAATTATAATTATTTTTAAATAAGCTGGTTCTTGGCAGCTATGGAGATGGGAAGGATATTGTTGGCAGAGGAGCTGCCTTCTCACAGGACTTCAGTCCTCCTCTGGGTCAAGACCACCAGATTTGCTTTACCCAGAGGACCTCCCTGGGGGCAAGTTATGGAAATGTTTTGGCATCTTTCCACATCTGGCTCTCATGAGTCAGTTTTTTGGTTTTTTTTTTTTAATTCCTTTTGTTTCTGCAAAAGGGACCATGAGCTGAAGGTGGTAAAAGATAGTGAGGTTCCCAACCAGTGTTGGAGGACAGAGACAAGCCCTGCCAGCAGTGACTTCATCCATCATAAAGCCCAGTCCTGTGGGGAACCCAGCTCCACTAAATCCCCCTGCCTGGGAGCTGCTGGTGTGTGCCTGCTTGTGCAAATACCTTCAAATAACTGATTTACTTCCCTGATAGGAGTGATGAGGGTTTTTGAGCAGCCATCCAGATGCAGGAGGCAGCAAAAGAATTATTCTTTCTGGAGAGTGACAGCAACACTTGTGTGTGAATGATTCACTCCCTCCTGCATGGAGTGGGAAAAGCAGAGATTCCTCTGGGCTCCTCTCCCTCCGTGGCTGTGGAGATGGATGGGTTGGAGCTTGGGAGGAAAAGAAGGAAGCAGCTCTGTGTGTGGCCTTGGATAGTGATTTCTACTGAGACTCTAATGAAAAATGCCAGGAAGAGCCCCCTCAGGAGGGGCTGGCCCCACCCTGAACATCTCTGCTGCCTCTGAGCTGCCTGCAGCTATTCCTCTTCTTCCCATGGTGGGTCTCCATTAATCTCCTCAAGAGTGTGAGCTGGTATGGAGAGAAACCCAAAACCTTTTCTGTGGGCTTGCACAGCATGTGGAGAAGAGGGAACCTCGGGACAACAGAGCCCTTGGCAATCATGGAATTGTCAAGGTTGGGAGAAACCTTTAAGATCATAAAACCTCACCATCCACCCAGCATCACCACTAAACCATGTCCCCAGGTGGCACATCCACAGTTTTTTTTAACACTTCCAGGGATGGTGGCTTCACCACTGCCCCGGGCAGCCTGATGCTTTACAACCCTCATTTCCAATCCAAACCTCGCCAGGCACAACATGGGCCATCCAACCAACCTCCCTCACCGTTCTAGCCACGAGATCTGTCTCTTTTCCCATTCCGTAGTTATTCATGAGCCGATCTCACCCTGCAGAGCCAATCCTGCTTTCCCAGCAGTGCCATTGTGCCCACAGGAGCTGCCAGAGAAGTGGAGCCAGGTGAAGAAGCTGGCTGAGGCCGTGAAGCAGAAGGTGGCCCCTCTGCAGGCCAGCGAGGTGACAGCCCTGCGGCAGAGCTGCGCTGCCTTCGACGCCCAGCAGCTGCAGCTCCGGGAGCGCTTTGGGAGGGAAGCTCCCTTCAGGTACAGGTGTTCCAGCATCACACCAGCCTGGAGAGAAAAAAAATCTCATCCCTGTGATGCCTTAGAGTGGCTCCCTAGAACAGAGGCTAGACAGAGTTAAGAGAATAAAGTGGGTGTTTATTAAAGGTTTTCTATAGATGCACCTTGGACAGTGCAAAAGCCTCCCAGAGGCTACACCCAAGGTAGATGATGGTCTCCAGTTTTTCAGCCAATTACAAGTTTGGTCTATTTGCATATCAGGGGTTAATTATGCTATTACAGCTTCAGGTAATGAAGTCATATTCCCCCAGTTTGCTCCACCCCAATTCACTTTTGTTTGTACTTTTTGGGGCCTGAGGCTGTGGTGTGTCCTTGGATCACAGGCCCAGAGGAATTGTTTTGTCTGACCAAAATATGAAGACAGTTAACTAACACTTTACATGAGATTTAGAGCTATGCATTAATGCACTATAGGATTTGAAAAATATAGCAGTTAACATCTTAAGGCATCACCTGCATGTCCTGGTGATCCACAGATCTCCCTGCTCACAGCCTGCTGTGCCTGCAGTGTTGTGTCCCTGGAAAGAGGTTGGGTTTGGGTGGTGCCAGCAGTGCCACGTGGCTCAGCCATCAGGGTGTAGTAGAGACCTTTCATCTCTCCCGTGGCTCTTAGAGGCTCTCTTTGTTTTATGGGTTCTTTAGAAGTCGTTACAATATCACTTATGAAGAATAAATGTTTATTTCTAGGTTTGACACCAAAAAGCCTTATCAACTGCTGGATGCAAAGCACATGGAGATTAAACAGATGGAGTCAGCCATGACCTCGATTTATGAGTCAGCTGGTCTGTTTGAAGTCATGGTGCCAGAGTATAAACAACTGAAGCAGTGCAGGAAGGAGCTGTGTCTTCTCAAAGAGCTCTGGGACATCATCTCCCTGGTGAACACCAGCCTCGATGACTGGCAGACCACCAGGTGGGTTGATATTAACGTGGAGAACATGGACCTGGAGTGCAAAAAGTTTGCAAGAGAGATTCGGAATTTGGACAAGGAAATGAGGGCGTGGGATGCTTTCAGTGGGCTGGACAGCAAGGTGAAGAACATGCTGACAGCCCTGAAGGCTGTGGCAGAGCTTCAAAACCCTGCCATCAGGGAAAGGCACTGGAACCAGCTGATGCAGGTGACGGGCGTGAGGTTTGTGATGGACTCAGACACCACCCTGGCTGACCTCCTCAAGCTCAGCCTGCATGAATTTGAGGGGGAGGTCCACGGCATCGTGGACAAAGCAGTACGAGAAATGAGCATGGAGAAGGTGCTGAAGGAGCTGAGGATGACCTGGAGCTCCAGGGAGTTTCAGTATGAGCCTCACCCCTGCACCCACATCCCCTTGCTGAAGTCAGACGAGGAGCTCATTGAAACTCTAGAAGACAACCAGGTGCAGCTGCAGAATTTGATGTCATCCAAATACATTGCTTTCTTCCTGGAGGAGGTGTCTGCCTGGCAGAGGAAGCTCTCCACTGCTGACTCTGTCATCTCCCTCTGGTTCGAGGTGCAGCGCATGTGGTCTCACCTGGAGAGCATTTTCATCGGCTCAGAAGATATCCGGGCACAGCTGCCCCAGGTGTGAGCCCCCAAATCCCACATTTCCTCTTTGGAAAGTGCTGAAGTAGGGGCTCCATTATTAAATGGAGTTATCCATAGTGCCAAAATCCCCAAAGCAGGGCTGTTCTCCCAGGATATTTTTGTACCCCAGGCTGTGTTTGAGCCATGCTGAGGGGCTGATCTTCTCCCTTGTACCACTGCATGGCAAGCACAGGGTTCCTGGGTGCTGAGTGAGAGCTGCTGCCTTCCTTCAGTGCTGCAGGCATCTTCCCTCTTCCTTCAGAGGGGAGAGGACTGAGATCATTACTCAGACACTGCAAATCATCAAATTGAGCTGGCCCAGGCAGTTTTGGCAGCTTTCCCTCCTTGTCCTTCCACACTGGTGCTGGGGAAGAGCAGCTTTTCTCCTTCTCCTGCTCTAGGGACCTCCTCAGGGTGCCTCCAGCCCAGCTCCCAGTGTTATTCCAGGCTCACAGCCATGCTAAGGGGGAACATGCCTTTCACTGGTGAGGGAGGAACTTTCCCCTCACCCCAGAGACAGCCCTCAGAGGATGGGATCTCTCAGCATCCCATTAGAGCATTGCTGTGACCTTTGTGTCCCTTTGTAGGACTCCAAACGTTTTGAAGGCATTGATGTGGATTTTAAAGGACTGGCCTATGAAGTTCAGAAAACCCCAAATGTGGTCGAGGCCACCAATAAGCCAGGTCTGTCCCAACAACTGGAGGACATCCAGAGTAGGTAGGTAGAGCCTCAGTCCCAGGATTTTGTCAGAGACTGGAATCAGCCATGTGAAGTTGGTTGAACCTGTGCTCCAAGGCTTTTTCTGAGGCTCTGTCACAAATCTCCAGCTTTTCTGATCTTCCTCAAGTTTTTGTATTTGTGACCCATCACCCTGGGAGGATGGTGAGGCCCTGGCACAGGTGCCCAGAGCAGCTGTGGCTGCCCCAGGATCCCTGGCAATGTCCAAGGCCAGGCTGGATGGGGTTTGGAGCAGCCTGGGACAGTGGAAGGTGTCCCTGCAATGGCAGGGGTGGCACTGAATGGGCTTTAATGTCCCTCCCAATCCAAACCCTTCTGTGATGCTTGTAACAGAGCTGAGCCCATTTAATTTACAAAATTATCCCTGTGTACCTTTAACACGAGGCATAACACAGCTCCCTGAGACAGGCCTGAGTGCCCTGAGATGGAGACACTTCTCACTTAACATATAAATCTGCCTGAAAAACACTTCAAAGTCCATGCTAAGCTGTTGTGTCAGTAGCAGCTCTCCATTTCAAATAAAGATTTGATTTCATTTTCAATCGAACAAGGCCAATGTTCCTCACAGAGAATGTTATTTAGGAACTTTGTAAGCTCAGCAGCAGTTTAGCATGTGAACACTGCAAGATTCATTTTAGATCGGAGCAAACAACTTTCCTTTCATGCTTTGCAAACACAAAGAGCTGAGCTGGTTGGAATCAGACTTTAAAATGTGGCTCATTAGAATAAAAGCAGTTCTGGAAATGTTCATCCCAGTGGATGCCACCACCTGTGGCAAGCTACGAGCTTGTCTAAAGCAGTGGGTCAGACTGCAAACCTTTCCAACCTCTTCTTTCACTTGTGCTTCTACTTTTTTTATGAGGCTGCCCCAACTCTTGGATGTTTGACCCCTGGAGTAGAGAGTGAGTTCCCTTGTGCTTTGTGGATCTGTTCAGGGCTGTGGGAAGGAGCAGCCTTCAGGCTCAGCTCATGCCTGGCATTTCCCCATAGTGGGAAGAAACTGCCTGAGAAGCCAAAGGGCAGCACAAAGTGTATCAGATATTTACCCACCTGCCCTGGGCTCTGCTTTGTCTCCCCAGGTTGTCTCTGTGTGAGAAGGCTTTGGCTGAATATTTGGACATGAAAAGGTTGGCCTTTCCCAGATTTTACTTCATTTCTTCTGCAGATTTACTGGATATTCTTTCCAACGGCACCAACCCACATCTGGTAAGGCTTGTATTGCATCACCTTTGCATTTTCCAGCCATCAGGAGTGTCACAGTGGAAGTTGTTGTCCTGAGACTCTCCTTACTGTCCTTTCCGGAGTGATTTTCTCCTGCCCTACATGGATTAACAACTCCTTCCTATCTGATCTCCATCTGTCATGGCTGACAGGCAGTCCTGCCCTGGGTGTTGTCTGATCCAACCCTGGTGATGCTTGTGGCAGATTCAGAGAGCACCTCCATGGGTTTTGTGCCATAGGAACAGGGGCTGTGTTTCTGCTGGGACACAGCGAGGCTGTAGGAAAATGACGTTGTTGAGGATCTCATGCAGAGCTTGTTGCTGACTTTGGATCCCAGCCTGGGATGCCACCAAACAAAGAACCCCAGGCTGCTCATTCCAGTGTGGGAGTGTTGATCATTGGAGGCTTGCAGAGGGCTGTTTATTTTAGGCAGGAGAGGCAATTTCCAGTAAGTACCTCTTCCTTCCCTCTGCAAAGCCTTTGGGATGTCCACAGGGCAGGGCAGGGCAGGGCTGGGCAGGGCAGGGCAGGGAGGAGCTCAGCCTGCAGAAGGGGAGTAGCTGCTGGTCAGGCAGTGCCTGTGGCTCAGGGTTAAGGTGGTGCCTGACCCTGCACTGGATTTCTGGGATGGGGTCTGAATGCCAGGTGTGAGGAATCCCCCCAAATACACCATTCCTCCTCCTGGCTCAGCAGGATTGCTGGCTCATCCCAAGGAGGAGCAGGCAGTAACCTTCCTGTTGCAAGAAATGGCTTCACAGTCCCCTTCACCCCATTCCCAGGGATCAGAACCCTCTGTCCCCCTTGGGCAGAGTTCAGAGGATTCAATTCAGTTCAGTTCAGAGGATTCAGTCCTGCAGGTGCTTTTCCATGTGGAGCTGCTGTCAGGAAACCTCAGCCACTTATCCTGGCAATGCCATGCCCTGACTAGCCTGCTTTGGGGAGGCATCCCCAATCCTAAGGTTGGTGTGTAAACCAAATCAACGTATTCACAGCAAATGGAGGCTATTGGGTAAGGAATCAATTCCTTTTTCCACCTTTTAGTAGAGAACAAACTCAGCCTCCTTAAGCTTTTTTCCTCATTTTAAGCATTCATGTCAGCACGTGAATGGGGCAGGCTTGGAAATGCTCTTGTTGCCACTAACCTTTAACTCTGCTTGATTCTGTTTGCTGCTGCTGGGTGATTTCAGCCCACAGAGTGTCATAAATACACAGCTGATTGATGCTTAAAATGGAGAGAGAGAGAGAGAAAGAAAACACAGGAAGCAGAGAAAAGCTGCTGTGTTGAAATGCTCCACGGAGTAAGCAGAAATTCCTGGTGCTTTCTGTTATTCAAAACCATTTGCAGTAAAATCAAAGTAAATGTCAGGCAGGATCACACACGGATACGCTCTCAGCCTTTCCACTGTAGTTTCAAGGCCTGATAATTCCTAAAGGAGGATTAAATAGACAATGATATTATCCACTTGAACTGGATATTGAGCTGGTGCAGATTCAGGTGCATTTCAGGCTCTGGTGGCAGAATTGTATCGAGTGCTGGAGCACAGCCAAGGCCCTGCAGAGTGCCCAGGGGCTGGCAGTTGACGGTGGGGATTGCTGAGCCTGCCCACTCACAGGTGTAAAACAGGATTCCGTGGCTTATGTAAGATTTGAAGGGATGTCTGCTTGTCCTGGTGGGGAAGCTGAGTGTCCTTTGCTTCTTGTTCCACTTGGCACCTCCTGGGATTTGGCCAGGTAAGAAAGTGATGGGCAGTGGCCACCTGTGGGACAGCTCCTGAGGAGGGCTTGGAATCCTCTGTGGGACTGAGAACTGGACAGACAAGCCATAGGATGGATCATAGGATAGCCTGAGTTGGAGGGGACCCACCAGGATCATCAAATCCAGCTCCTGGCCCTGCCCAGACCCCCCAACAATTCCACCCTGGGCATCCCTGGCAGTGCTGTCCAAGCTCTCCTGGAGTTCTGGGGCTGTGCCCATTCCCTTGGGAGCCTGGGCAGTGCCAGCACCCTCTGGGGGAAGAACCTTCCCTAAATCCAACCTAAACCCCTCTGGCCCAGCTCCAGCCTTGGGTTCTGCCCCTGTCCCAGGGAGCAGAGATGGGGAGCTCAGGAGGGGCTGCAGCCCCAGGGAGCTCTGCTCGCAGTCTCTTTTTCTCCTGTCAACAACCCCAGTGCCCTCAGGTGCTCCTCACATGGCCCCTCCAGACCCTTCCCCACCTTCATGTCCTTCTACTCTACATTCTCTAATGCTTTAATGCCTTTTTTAGATTGTGGTGCCCAAAGTGCCCGCAGGACTGGAGGTGAGGCTGCCTCACCCCAGAGCAGAGTGGATAATCCCCTCCCTCCCCTGGCTGGCCATGCTGGGCCTGATGCCCCCAAGACACGGATGTCCCTCCTGGCTCAGATCCAGCTGGCCTTGGACCAGCACTCCCAGGTCCCTTTCCATGGCACTGCTTTCCAGCCCCTGTTCCCCAGTGCTCCCAGCTTTCCCTGCAACCATGAGGGCACCAGAAAGCACAGGTTGAACCAGGAGAGCACCAGAAAGCACAGGTTGTTCTCTTTTTCCATCCTGCCCATGGGGTTTGTCCCTCTCCCTGTCTCAGTTGTCACAGAGAGGGGCAACACCTGGTTGGGACAGCTCCGGGGCTGCCCTTTCCTGTGGGGTTATTTCTTTGTGTGACACAGGGATGTGGCTGTGTGTGGTGCAGTGCTCCAGAAGCTCTGGGCACCTCTCAGCTCCCACAGGCAGGTGCTGGTGTTGAGAGGAACTCAGGAATATCTGTGGTGTCCCCCTTTTGGCTTTGCAAACTCAGCCAGGTGTGAACAGGACTAAATCATTCCGCTCCTTCTGGAAAAGTACTTTTGTTTGAGATGAGGGTTTTGTCTGGGTCTCAGGCAGAAATAAAGGTCTGGCTTCTCCATGCAGGAAAATTCAGAACTTTTCTTTGGCACAAAATTGATTTATAGGAGGGGAAAAAATCCAGAAAGTTTCCTAGTGAGGGGAACTGCCCAGTGTTGAGAACAGGACAAGGGGGAGCAGGGTGGAGCCACACGAGGTGCAGGGGAATTGGGACTAGGGAGGTCATGCAGTGTTTGGATGGTTTCTGTGCTTTTGCCCTGTCTGGGAGCTCTCAGGATTTGTCAGGACCTGCCTGTGTTCCAAATGAGGTACAAGGAAGTGGAAATACTGAGAAGGACAGCAAGAGGCTTGTGTTGGCAGCATCCTGGCCATGAGTGACAAGATGTGGTGCTACCAAGATGTCCAAGTCATGCTTTGTGAGCAGGATGGTGGCTGTCACACCTCTGCTGCTCTTTGCTCTGTCTGTCCTGTCTCCCTCACTTTATTTACACAATCCCTTTTGCAGGTGCAGCGTCACCTTTCCAAACTCTTTGACAACTTGGCCAAGCTGAAATTCCAGGTGGACTCTGAGCAGAAGGCAACCAAGGTTGGCCTGGGAATGTACAGTAGAGAGGAGGAATATGTCCAGTTCAGTGAACCCTGTGACTGCAGTGGGCAGGTGAGAGGGAACACCTTGTCTGTCCAAATTGCCTGGTGGGACCTGCTCCCACACCCCCTGGGTGGGCACCCCTGCCCAAGATCTTGTAGAGTTTCACTGCCTCTATGAGAAAAGCTGGAAGAGGTGGTCTGGAACTTAATCCTTGCTCACACCATAGCTCTAGCCCTGCTCTGGATGGGTCCTCACAGCCCAAGGTGTGAGGAAGGGCTGTGGCCTATTCTTCTCAGGGCTTTTTCATTTTAATAACTGAAAGATGTTTTGAAGGTTACTCTTATCCTCCCAGATGGGAGGGGTCGCAGACTGAAAACAGATTAAATTATTCCGTAGTACTTCTGCATGGATACCTTTGGAAATAAAAGGGTTTTTCCCTTTTTTCCAAATCTTCCTTATTTCAAAGGAGGAGTTGAAGTACAAAATTTAAGAATCAAATTACTGCTCAGCTTTTCTGTCCCTGTAGCTGCACTTTTCTCCATGGACTATTATAGGAAGCTGAAGTAGGTAATACCAGCTCTGAGCTCCCTGGTGATGACACTTGGCTCTCCTCTCAGTGAGGACTTTGCCTGTGAAATACTAAATTCAGCAGGAATTGTGTTCCCAGCATTCTATTGCTGCTGGCAGATTGTGCTCCAGTCCCACGGGTGACTCTGTCATGGCCTGGAGCTGTAACACGCTGAGCTATATTGCTCTTCAGTGGAGTTCAGTTTGGCTCCTCCTGTAGCTGGATTTGTGCAAAAACCTCCCTTAGTGTCTGGAAGGAGATGCTGATCCTGCAGGACCAGAAATGGCTGAGTCCTCCAGTTTGGAGGAGGCCTGAGGCTTGTTTGACTGGAGAGCTGAGCTGCTCATCCCACTCCCTGCCACCCACTCCTCATTGCTGAGGAGGAACAGGAGTTTTCCTGGGATTTAACCCCTTCTGCAGGTGGAGGTGTGGCTCAGTGGGCTGCTGGACACCATGAGGGCCACGGTGAGGGCTGAGATGAGCACGGCTGTGGCGGCATACGAGGACAAGCCCAGGGACCAGTGGCTCTTTGACCACCCTGCCCAGGTATTGCCCCTGCTCCTGCCCTGCTCCCAGTGGGGGCTGTGCATGGCAATGTCTCTGGCTCTGCTGTCCAGGGGAGAGGATGGGTGAGTTCTCCTTTCTCCTGGCCATCTCTTGATGGGTTCCTAGGCTGAGCTCTGTGCTCTGGCTGGAGCTCCAGGGAGGATGCAGCTCAGGGACTTGGCCAGTGGCTGCTGCACCCCAGGGCTCACAGGAAGCCCCTACCCCCAGTGAGGTGAGAGAACAAATTGATGAGGCCTGATGAGAAGAAGGAGCTCCTTGGATGCCCCTCTGGCGTGGTCTCCAGCTCAGCCTCCCATGTGTTCAGATCTGAGAAAGGGGCTCATTTACTGAGAAAGGGGTTAATTTACTGAGAAAAGGGCTCATTTACTGATGAGCAGCTGCTGGATGTGCCTGAGATGTGATTTCAATGGATATAAAATGGATCCCTGCTCTCCTACCTGTTCTGATACTGTATAACAAAACTTAATTTCATGTCAAGGATGCTTCATCCTTGATCCCCCTATGGATCAGAAACTCTCAAAGGTAAGACCCTGCTGTTGAGCCAGTCTGTGTCCCCAGGTGGCTCTTTGCTGCACCCAGATCTGGTGGACAGCTGAGGTGGGCATGGCCTTCTCCAGGATGAAGGAAGGCTATGAGAAGGCCATGAAGGAGTACCACAAGAAGCAGGTGGCCCAGCTGAACACACTGGTGACAATGCTGGTGGGGCAGCTCTCCAAGGGCGACAGGCAGAAGATCATGACCATCTGCACCATCGATGTGCACGCACGGGACGTGGTGGCAAAGATGATAGCACAGAAGGTTGGTGTTCCCAGCTCAATGTGAGCCATGCTGGGCACTGAAGGGGAGATCATGGAGTGACAGACCAGGGACAGGCACTGGGAGCACTGCCTGGCTCAGCAGGGCCATAAGAAGAAGCATTTGGGTTTTTCTTTTCTGTAGCTTTCTTGCTTTGATATGAGCTCACAGGGAATCCCACCAGTCCCACACCACTGCCCTGTCATCACATACTCCCAGAATGATTTGGCCTGAAAGGGACCTTAAAACTCTTCTCATTACAAACCGCTGCCATGGGCAGGGACACCTTCTATTAGACCAGGCTGCTCCAAGCCCCATCCATCCTGGCCTTGGACACTTCCAGGGATCCAGGGGCAGCCACAGCTGCTCTGGGCACCCTGTACCAGGGCCTGCCCACCCTCACAGGGATCAACTCCTGCTCAGTGTGCTATCTAACCCTGCACTCTGGCAGTGGGAAACCATTCCCCCTTGTCCTGGCACCCCATGTCCTTGGCCCAAGTCCCTCTCCAGTTCTCTGGGAGCCCCTTTAGACACTGAGAGGAGCTCTAACATCTCCCTGGAGCCACCATGGCCCTCCCTGACACGTGGCCCTTTTCAGGTGGACAGCGCTCAGGCGTTCCTGTGGCTGTCGCAGCTGCGGCACCGCTGGTCGGATGAGGAGCGGCACTGCTGGGCCGACATCTGCGACGCCCATTTCCTCTACTGCTACGAGTACCTGGGCAACACCCCCCGGCTCGTCATCACCCCCCTGACCGACAGGTGCAGCCCTGCGGTGGTGCCTTCTGGGCTCCCTGAAAACAAAGGCCAGACAGAATTAAAGGAATAAAAAGCAGATGTATTTGTTGAAGGGCCTCCAGGAACGTTTTGGGCAGATAAAGCCCCCCAGGGGACTGCGCCCAAAATGCACAATGGGTCACAGGTTTTCACACTTCTTCCCCTCCTTCCTTCCCCTTTTTCCTTCCCCTTTTTCCTTCCCCATCTTTCTTCCCTGTCTTTCTTCCCCGTCTTTCTTCCCCGTCTTTCTTCCCCGTCTTTCTTCCCCGTCTTTCTTCCCCGTCTTTCTTCCCCGTCTTTCTTCCCCGTCTTTCTTCCCCGTCTTTCTTCCCCGTCTTTCTTCCCCGTCTTTCTTCCCCGTCTTTCTTCCCCGTCTTTCTTCCCCGTCTTTCTTCCCCGTCTTTCTTCCCCGTCTTTCTTCCCCGTCTTTCTTCCCCGTCTTTTTTTCCCCCTTCTTTTTTTTCCCCCTTCTTTTTTCCCCATCTTCTTCACCTTCTTTCTTCCCTGTTATAAATGCAATGGCAAATATCAGATTAACAAAGAAACAATTTATTAATAACACGATATCAATCACCAATCAAAGAGAAAACCACAAAATAGGATATTAGCAGCGCCGCGCCAGGTGGATGAGGGGTCTGCACACCAGGGTACAGGTCGCCCAAATCCACCCCGAACGATTCTCAGTCCACCGTTTTATAGGATTTTTCTGCCCTGAGGCAGTACAGGTGTCCAGGATGGGCCAAATAGTCCAAATTTCTTCTCGATGGTCTTCCTGGATTTGCCAAGTCCCGTTGATCTGTTCTGGGAAGGTCTTTTCTTATGCCAATTGTACCAGCCAGTCTTAGGTTGATTCCAATATGCACATCGTGCCAGGGCATTGATGAATTCTGCTTCGCCGTTCAAGAAGGAATTCTCCTTGCATTGGAAAGGATGCGATTCTTATCGGGGCTGGCTAGCGTCTTTGTTTGGTCTGATGGTCCTTGTCCTATTTCGCAACTGGAGCTGCGGAGACTGGGGATACAGATTTCTACCTACTAGACTTTACAGTTTATTAACATTATTCTTATTATACATTTGATTATTATTTTATCCACGAATTTTTACACCAGATTTATCACATTCCCCTTCTTCCTCTTCCCTCCCCTCCCCAGGTGTTACATCACCCTGACCCAGTCCCTGCACCTGACCATGAGCGGGGCCCCCGCTGGCCCTGCTGGCACCGGCAAGACGGAGACCACCAAGGACTTGGGCCGTGCCCTGGGCATCATGGTGTACGTGTTCAACTGCTCCGAGCAGATGGACTACAAGGTACTACTCCTCCCAAACTGTTCAGGGCCCTCTGGAACCTGCAGGATGGGGGTTAGCCAGCTGCTCCTTCCCTTCCTGCTGTTCCTTTTTGTCTCTAAGATTTGCACAAGGTTCCTGAGGAAGAGGAGACCTGTGCTCCTGCCCTGCTCCACCTTACTGTTGCCCTCTGGACTTAGGTTCCACGTGAAATTCTTCACAAATTCTGGCCTGTTCTGTTGAGACCAAGGCTGTGCTGATCCACTCCCTCTCTCCAGACCCATGGCATGGGGAGAGACCTCACCTGGTTTTTCAGGATGCTCTCCTGGGATAAGGCCATGGGGCTTGGGGCTGATCCCTCTGCTCTCCATGGGGCAGTGGGTTTGGTGGCTTTGGATCATATTTTTTCCAGATGAGGTCTCTCATGGACGTGGGGCCATCAGTAACTCAGCCCAGGTGACCTTTGGATGGAACCAGAGTGCAGAGATGTCGAGAGAGTATGCAATTAGCAAATCAAGTGGCAAACTGTGCAGAGCTATAAATATTATAATTGAGTTGTGCCTGCTGCTCCCGTGCACTTTTCTAAATACCCACAATAGACTATAAATTGCTATAAATAAACAGGCAGGGAAATCAAATCCATCTTTTGCTGGAGTTGATTCTGTTTGTGATTTCACTCTTGTAATTTTATTTTTATTTTTTTTCTTTTCAGTCTTGTGGGAATATTTACAAAGGCCTTTCCCAGACAGGAGCCTGGGGCTGTTTTGATGAATTTAACAGGATCTCAGTTGAGGTCCTTTCTGTGGTTGCTGTACAGGTAAGTGGAGAAAAGCTTGTTGATAAATACAAGTTTCTCTTTTTCCCTTTTCCCTTTTTTTTTCCCTTTTTCCCCTTTTTCCCCCTTTCCTCTTATCCCCCTTTCCCCTTATCCCCTTTTCCCTTCCCTCCCACAGGGTCAGAACAGAAGGGTTTGAGTCTTGGGGAACTTCAGTGCTGAAAGTTGAGTTGCCAAAATATCAAAGTTCTTCTGGTCCCAAATGTCATCTGGGAGTTCAGGTTTTGGGATCCCAGTGTTTGACTGAGGTGCTGAATTCTTCCTAGACCCACTTTGCGGCTTGACATTGCAGAAATCAAGGCCTAGAGCCCAGAAGTTTCTACACTTCTGTAAAAGTTTTGGTCAAAGGAATTGTTCTGAACTCTTCCACGAACTCCTCACTCTCATCTCTCTTTCTGTCATCATCGTACCTCATGTGGTGTCCCAAAGAAATCCCAGCTAGGTACAGGTGTTTGTGTGTTCCCTGTCCGTTTCCCTTCCATCAGGTTCTAGTTTAAAGTTGTCATTGAAAAACGCCTTTGAGGATCTTAAAATAAAAGGGGGAGCTGAACAAAAGAAGCCCAGATATGACTCAGCTGCTAATGATTCCCTGGCTCCTGGCTGGATGTGGTGTCTGAGCCAGGCAGGGCTGTCACTCCATCATCGCTGCTATTAGAGGGTAACCATGGCGATGGTTAATTGGCTGCCGTAGTCATGTAGCTCTTGTCTGATGTGGGTCTTTACACAAAGAAACTCCCTTAATTGCTTTGCTTTAAGGTGGCAAACAGGGGTGAATTTAGGGCAGTGAGCAGAGAGATTCCTCCCTCGATGAAGTGGTGTTCTCAAGGAGGTGAGCTGGCTGCGAGGAACTGCTCCCTTGGGGAGGTGGGGAAGGAGGGTCTGGCTGTAGTGGACTCCAGAATGGAAGTCAAAGCAGTGAGGTGGTCTGGCTGTGTTTCCTGTTTATGAAAACATGGGGTTTTTTTTTAATGGAAAGAATAATAAAGTACTGGAATGGCCTGTCGGGGGTGGTGGTGGAGTCACCACCCCTAGATGTGTTTAAAAAAAGACTGGATGTGGCACTGGGTGCCATAGTTTAGTTGAGGTGTCAGGGCTGGCTTGGACTTGATCTTAAAGGTCTCTTCCAACCTAGTGATTCTGTGATTGTGTGACTCACTCCATGGAAATGGAATGTGGGGAATAAGGTGGTCTGGCTGTATTGGACTCAGTCCATGGGAATGGAAGGTGAGGAATAAGGTGATCTAGCTGTAATGGGCTCACTCTCTTTGGAAAGTGGGGCATGAGAAGAACAAAGCTGCAATCAGGCAAGTAGAAAAAACCATCCAAGTGTCTTCTGAAGCAAACTCTTGCAACTCTTTTCAGTTGGACTGTCCAGTCTCTTCAGCTCTTTGCTGCTTTGTCAGAGTTGGGTTTTGATAGGAGACATGCAGATTTACCCCAAACAGTGTAAAAAGCTTTATATGGTCAGTAAAAACCCAAACCAGAGCAGTGATAAACCCCATTCATCATGGGCCAGGTGTAGGGAGGGCAGCATCTGGGCTTTTCATACCTAAACACCAGCACTAAGCACTGCCTTGGATCCTAGGTGAAGAGTGTGCAGGATGCAATCCGGGAGAAGAAGAAATCCTTCAATTTTCTTGGAGAAGACATTAACTTAGTCCCCTCAGTGGGGATTTTCATCACCATGAACCCTGGTTATGCAGGACGAACTGAGCTACCTGAGAATTTAAAAGCTCTCTTCAGGTGAGTCGAGGTCAGGTTTTGTGACCTGTGTAGTAAAACTGTCAGAAATTGTCTTTTGGGACATCCAGGCTTCATTTTCATGGGAAATTCACTTACATTGGGAATTCACAGATGGTTTCAGCCTTGTGCACCAAGCCTGGATCAGGGAATGCACAGGAAGGACAAAGGAGCTCTGTCCTGTGCCATAGGAAAAGCAGTGTGGGCAGACTGGGAGAGTCTCCAGTGGCTCACTGGAGAGGACCTGGAAGGTAAAGCTACAAATCCACTACCCTCTGTAGTCAACATTTGTTCTGCAATCCTTTCCTGCCTGTCTCCCTAGGCCCTGTGCAATGGTTGTGCCAGACTTTGAGCTGATCTGTGAGATTATGTTGGTGGCTGAGGGTTTCCTCGAGGCCCGGGCCTTGGCCAGGAAGTTCATCACTCTCTACCAACTCTGCAAGGAGCTCCTGTCCAAGCAGGTGAGCCCTCTGCTGTGCTCTGGATCCCCCAAAATCAGGGATGTGACATTCTGCTCTAGGTCCCCCCAAAATCAGGGATGTGACACTCTGCCATGCACCTCCAGGACTGGACCTTCAGAGCTTTTAGTTCCTGACTGCCTTTGTGGCAGTTGCTGGGAGAAGGTAGGGTTTGTGATCACCAGAGCAATGACATTTTCAAACTGCTCTCCTGGAGGATCTGCAGGGACAGAAGCACTTGACCAACTACATTTGTGAGAGAGATTTTTCAAAAGCCTCAAATGCCACCATGGTTGGGGCAGTGTTCAGTGACCTTTTGCCTTCCAGTCTCTTAGTTCCTGTTGATTCTCCTGCCTGCAAGGGGTTCATGATGACTGTTCCTCTCTTAGTCCAACTAAATACTTCTCTTTCATGTTAAGTGTTGACCATGCAAGGTTGCCTCCAGTGCAAAACCGTCGTTAATCAGATTTTAACTTGCCATTATCTGCATAGATCAAAGCTGGGGTGAGTTGAATCAGGACTCCTGATGGAAAACCTGATCTTGACTTTGCCAGCATGAGCTTGAGAGGGTTTCTGCCTTGTCACAGAAACTTTGTGTTGTGCAGCTGGAGGCCCTGTGGGAACTGTGGCCTCCCACACGGAGCAGTCAAGCTGTTGGGCTGTGCTCTACATGGAGCAGAAATAGAAGGACTTGCATATTGGCTTGAGAGTTCTTCTCATGCCTCTTTAGGACTCCTTTCCAGCAGTGTCCTCCCTTTCCCTGCTTGGTACACTGCACCAGGATCAAATGTCCCTGGTAACCTGATGGTGGAGAAATTTGGGTATTTGAGGCCTCAGAATGGACTAGCAAGCCTTCCACCTCAGTAGCTCCTGCAGATCCAGGGCTCTGGCAGGCCTTGCTCAACCTGCACAAAGGCCCAGGTTTTAGGATTTAGGGGAAAAAATTGCTTAGGTGTTCAGAGTGCAAGTCCTACTGCTGACTTAGTGACAGCTCTGAGCCCATGTGATGGCATGAACTGCTGAATTATTGAATGAACTACTTGTTAGTACTCTCCCTGGTGGGAAGCTCACCTTCTGAAATGGAGACCAGGTGACTCAGGCTGGTCTCTAGCCAGCACACAAATAATGAATCTGGCTGCATTTCCATTGCTGACTGCTCTGGCAGCTGGGACTGGTGTTTCTTACCCCTGCCTGGCACTGTCTAGCCATAAACTCACTCCTATTCCTGTTTCTTTCTTCCCCCTGGTGCAGGATCACTATGACTGGGGTCTGAGGGCCATCAAGTCAGTGCTGGTGGTAGCTGGCTCCCTGAAACGTGCAGACCCCGAGCGCCCCGAGGAGCAGGTCCTGATGCGCTCCCTCCGCGACTTCAACATCCCCAAGATCGTGACAGATGACATGCCAGTGTTCATGGGGCTGATTGGGGACCTGTTCCCTGCACTGGATGTGCCTCGGAAGTGGGACCTGGATTTCGAGGCCGTGGTGAAGGAGGCTGTGCTGGAGCTGTGGCTGCAGCCTGAGGACAACTTTGTGCTCAAAGTAAGGCAAGGGATGTTCTGCTCTGCCTGCACCACCAGAAGCTCAGATAGGTTTTCTCAGCCATCTTTGCTTCTTCAAAGAGGGCTTTGCACAATCACAGAATCGTAGAATGGTTTGGGTTGGGAGGGACCTTAAAGCTGAGCTCGTTCCACCCTCTGCCATGGGCAGGGGCACTTTCCTCTATCCCAGGTTGTTCCCAAGCCCTGTCCACCTCATCTTGGACACTTCCAGGGATGGAGCAGTCACAATATTCCCCTTGCAGACAGACCTTGATGGAGGACAGTCCTGACTGCTCCTAAATCCAGCTGTGTCTCTTTCCTGGATTTACAGAGACTGACTCCTCTAGGCTTGTGCACATGTGGCCCCTACAGTGCAGAGCCTCCTGGGCTGGTGGTTGTCACGTGTCAGTGGTGCTGTTAGTTTGTCTGTTTGCTCAGGATTTCACCCATCATGGTTAGAGTGGTCAGACCAAACCCTTTGTGTGTCTGGGTCACAAACTTCTATACAAGAGACCCAATGAGAGCTAATTTCACAGAATGGTCTGGGTTGGAAGGGACCTTAAAGGACATCTCATTCCAACCCCCCTGCCATGGGCAGGGACTCTTTCCCCTAGACCAGATTTTGCACGTTTGAACTTCAGTTTGACATCTCAGTCTGAGCTCTGGGAGTGTTTCCCCAGGTGGTGCAGCTGGAGGAGCTGCTGAGTGTCCGGCACTCCGTGTTCGTGGTGGGAGCTGCAGGCACAGGCAAGTCCCAGGTGCTGAGGTCCCTGCACAAAACCTACCAGAGGATGAAGCGCCGTCCTGTCTGGACAGACCTCAACCCCAAGGCAGTCACCAACGATGAGCTTTTTGGTATCATTAACCCAGCAACCAGAGAGTGGAAAGATGGTAAATGTCTTTTCATGGCTAAATTTGGAGATAAAAAGGATGTTTTTAATGAAGCTCCTGAGTGGCAGAAGGGTGATGGGTTTCTGTGTGCAGGTCTCACTGCCCAGGTGCTGCTCCCAGACATGTGAGGGTTTGCTGTTGGAAGAACATGTAGGGTGGCACAGTTTTTTTTGGGAATTTATCCTTTTGCCATAAGGATAATTATCATGTTCATTAACACCAACACTTCCCAATTCCTAACTGGGGCAGGTTTTTTTTTTGAGGCTGGGCTGCTGATGGAAGAGAATTCTCTCCTGCCCTGTGCTGTGCACTGGGGCCCCCAAAAAGTGCCATCACCAGGTTTCTGTATCTGGACACTCCCAGCAGCCTTTGAGAGGTGTTTTTCCACTAAATATCCCTGCTTGATCTCTAGCACACAGTGTTTGCCAGGCTGTTGATTCTGATTGCTCCTGAGGAGGATGAGATGAGCATTTAAAACCTGCTGAAAGATTACAGAGATGCGGAGTGAAAAGGTTGGGTTGTGACTAATCCAGAAAGGCAGCTTTGATTCCCTATGTGGCTGTTCTGGGAGCTGAGGGGGAGGTGAGGGAGGACGGCTCCATAAATCATCCTTGGCCAGAGGTCTCCAGGAGAGGAGCTGCCACCACTTCCCCTGCCCCCTGCCACCACCCCTCCTGCCCCCTGCTCTGCTCCAGTGCCAGGGTTAATTTCTATTTAATTGTGATTGGAGACTCTAAATCAAAATGACAGAGGGAAGTGTGGGATGTAGCCAGCACCCTGCAGAGAGAGCTGCACATTAGGGATTGTGGATCAGGGAGTGTGGGTGGCACTGGACAGCAGGAGAGACATTGGCAGGTGGCTGCCCACTGTTCTCAATCCTCTAATGTTTCAAGAGAACTTACAGGACTCCTCTCTGATGGCTCAAGGCAGATACTTTCTGCATTAATCATTCCTGAAAATGTTTCTTCATGTCAAAGAGCAGCCAGACCATTTTCAGCACAGCCTGACAAGAGAGGATGTGTCCCTTTATGGATCAGCTCCTTTTTTCCCTGAGTTCATCCTTGCACTGTCAGCAGCTGGAAAGTTTGTACATGTTAGGTGGAAAAAGGTCCCACAAGGGAATCCTAAAAGTGTTATTTGTAGAACTAACCTCTTCTTTCAAATCCCAAGACCCCTCTGTGGTGTGGATGCCTGAGGTTGGGAGAGGGGCACTTCCCTGCAGCTGCTACCATGGTGTGTGATGCTCTCAGGCAGGAGCTGCTGCTGACACTGGCAGTGCTGGAGTGGTTGCCAAGCTGTGTCCAGCATGAGGAATGGAGTCCAGGCAGAGCCAGGGAGGTGTTATCTCTGACCCCATCTCGTAGCTGTGTCAGCTGAGCTGTTCTGCATTTGCTGTGCACAAGCTTTGTTTGGATCATGGAATGCCATTCCATTTCATGGAATGCCATGGAATGCTCCTGACCTGGATCACAAGGGAATAGCTGGTCCTGGAGAAACAAAAAAGCATACCTGTCACAATTCACCAGAAGAGAGGCTGTTTTTAATGTTTGCCTGATGTTCTTTCATGCAGACCAGCCTTTCCCTAGATATTTCCTCATGTGGAGGAGAGTGATGGTTTTGTGGAGCTCTCATTTGCCCTGCAGTACTTCTGCTCTGTTCCCAGCTTCTCGCTCTTCTTAGCATTCATTATTTACTCCCCTTGAGACTCTGTATATTCTGTCTCCTTGATTTCACTGACATTTTGTTCTGTCATTCAATGTCAGTCTGGACTTGTTCTTCCTTCAGTCTCACTAAAGCCATGACCCAGTGTTTAAAGCATCTTGATTTTCATGGTATACTTCAAGCCACAGGAAAAAACACACAAATAGAAGAATTTCCAAGACATATTCAGATGGTTTTCTCTGTACTGTGTAGTTTGTGGGTTTTTTTTTCCTCTTAGTATCTGCTCTTCATTTTTCCTATGTCTTATGGTTTTCAGTGGGAATGAAGCTCATGTAGGCCCGCAGTCATTCTTAGCAATAATAACTCTGATAATATTTTGTTTCTTCAAAGCAGGTATCATCATATAATATTATTTATGTCCAGATGCAAAGAGTTATGAATGTTTAAGGAGAAAGCATAATTTTTGGGAAGTTGCTGGAAAAATTTGTTAGAGGAGGTGACAACTTCAATGTTCATCAACATATTTGTCACCCTCCCAGGACTGTTTTCATCAATCATGCGAGAGCTGGCCAACATCTCCCATGATGGTCCCAAGTGGATGGTACTAGATGGAGATATTGATCCAATGTGGATTGAATCTCTTAACACTGTGATGGATGATAATAAGGTAATGGATCTAAGGTAAAGAAACAGGTATTCCTTCTCAAGTGTGATTCAGCCTGGGGGAAACACAGACTGTAATAACATCTCCTGGAATAATGCAGCTGTGCTTCTTCAGACACACCAAACAATATTGCATAAAGGCAATGGTGCATGAGGGAAATAACTTAGAGCTTCCTTCGTTGGAATTTCCCTTTTCTGGAGAGTTGTGCTTGTGAGTAATCGCAAATGTCCTGATCATAACTTTAGGCCTTTAATAGAACTTAGCATCAACAAGATAACAAAGTAATAAAACATAACTTAACACTATTCAGACCTAAACATAGTGAAGCTTAACTGTACTTAACTCTATCAACACTTAACTTGTATCAAATGAAAATATAACCTATTCTGACTCTATTATTACAAAAAAAAGTAATTGAAAAATTGGTATATAGCAGCTTAACATAATATAGCAACAACATGGATTTACTGTAGAGATTATAAAGGTGTGACAAGTATATTATGATTTTATGTGATTTAGCCTTGAGAATAACTCACAGTTACTGCAGCTTTACTAAAGAAAAAAGGATAACTTAAAGTTTGGCAGACTACTATTCAACTTTGCAGCATTTTGCAGATAACTGTACAATATATTCAAGCTTCTTCCATTTCCTTCTATGTTTCTTGAAAAGTTTCTGGGTTGCTGGATTGCTGTTATTTGTGTTATCACACCATGGTTTTAGTTTTCCATCTCCCTTCGGATCTGTTTCTTGGCAGCTGCTGTTTTCTTCTGCAGGCGGGCAGGAACCTTCTCCTGCTGCTCTCAGATCTTTTCTGCCTGGATCTGCCCAACCAGTCAATCTTAAGCTGTTTCCTGAAAAATCCCTTGATTTAAAGTTTGATGGCTCCCTTTCTGGATTTGGTGAACCTGAGTCTTGCAAATCTGTCCCAAGCTAAAATCCTTTACTCACAGTTGTATTCTTGTGTCTTGGGTTGCAATGCAAGATGTAAACAAAAGTATGTATTCTGTTAACATCTCCTAATATCCTTTGGAGAGGTGTTATTCTTTATCTCTTCCATGACCCATCCTCCCTCCAGGGAGATATCTTCTGTTAATGGGCCATCGAGGCTCACTGCATGACTGATAAAATTATATCATCCCATTGGGAAATGCTCCACCCAGCAGGAGGAGCCAAGCATCCCTACCTGGATATAATTTGAGATTTGGAACACCAGAGGCAGCTTGTTTCCACTGGATTCCCAGAGGAAGACCAGACCCATCTCAGCAACACTGGACCTTCAGAGGAAAACTTCACCTTTCTACAGGATCATCTCTATTCCAACAGAACCACATCTGTCACTGCAGGAGGACTTGATTGTACTGCTCCGAACACCCTGGTCAACAGGGTGTCAGGCTGTATTCTGACTCTCTCAGTGTTTTTTTTGTTTGTTTGTTTGTTTGGGGGTTTTTTTTTGGTACTACTACATTTTTATTTTTAATATTCCTAGTAAAGAACTGTTATTCCTATTCCCATATCTTTGCATGAGAGCCTGTTAATTTCAACATTATAATTCAGAGAGAGGGGGTTTACATTCTCCATTCTAAGGGAACTCCAGCTTTCCCTGGCAGACACCTGTCTTTCCAAACCAAGACATCTTGTTATTTGTTTGCAAGTTTCCTGTTGGTTCTCCTCTCCCTCCTTCCTTGCAATAATAGAAGTGGCCAAAGGTGGTGCTGTAGTCGGAGGCCGCGAGTCTCGGTGGTCACACAATGGTGTCGGTGACATTGAGGACATTCCTGAAGCGGTGGCAGAAGGGGTCTCACGGGTGCTTGAGGCCCAGTGAACAGGGCAGGATGAGCAGCGAGGACAGAAACCAGGAATTCTACCAGCAGCTACAGCCCCAGCAGCAGTACAAGGCCAAGCCAGCCAAGTGTGAAGGCGAGATTGACCCCATTACCTATGTGAACCCAGCGGATGGGGCTGCCTGTGAGTGGGACCTGGAGAAGAAGGCCTGGCTCCCCAAGATAACAGAACATTTCCTGCCAACCTACCATGACAGCTGTGGCTTCCATGCAGATGAGACTGATACTCATCTGCATCTGGTACAGCCACTGAAAGTAAGCAACCAGTAAGTTCTAAGGCATCAGGAGCACAACCATCAGCAAATGAGATGGGACAAAAACAAATAGATTCAAAACAAAAATCGGGAAAAAAGGAAGCTAGAGTCAGGGTGGTTTCATGTTGAAGAAGACAGAAATGCAAATGTTTATGTGACAGATTTACCTCCAGACATTATGAAAGAGGAATTTGTACAGGTCAGGTCAAAATGTGGTATCATCATGCGAGATCCTCAGACAGAAGAACACAAGATCAAACTGTACAAAGATAAGGAAGGAAATCCTAAAGGAAGATGGCCTCTGTTGTTATCTGAAGAGGGACTCAGTTCAACTTGCTTTGAGGCTTCTGTGTGAAGCAGAAATCTGAGGCTCTAAACTGCGTGTGGAATCTGCAAAATTCCAACTAAAGGGGGAATATGATGCAAGCAAAAAGAAGAAGAAGAAGAAATGTAAAGATTACAAGAAGTTGTTGCAACAGCAGAAACAGCTGGATTGGAGGCCAGAGAAGAAAGATGGGGCAACTCAAATGTGGCATGAACGCATCATTATTATCAAGAATATGTTTCACCCCAAGGACTTTGAGAAGGACCTTTTAGTGCTAAATGAGATAAGAGAAGATCTGCAGGCAGAGTGTGAAAAGTTTGGTCAAGTAAAGAAGGTTCTCATATTTGATAGGCACCTTGATGGCATCACTTCTGTATCATTTAAAGAACCAACAAAAGCTGATCTATGCAAGCTGACTCTAAATTGGAAGGTGGTTTGGTGGCTGTCAGTTCAGTGCTGGAACATGGGATGGTGTAGTGGATTATGAGGTGGAGGAGACTGCAAGAGAAAGAGAAGAAAGGCTTAAGGTGTGGGAGTCATTTTTAGGGGATCCTGATGCAAAGGAGCAGCAAACGACATCTGATTCAGATTCTGCATCAAGTCATGTCAAACTGCCCAAACGGAAATAATCTCCTTGGGGTTACTGACACACCTAAGGAGGATGCAAATGATGAAGCTCATAAGAGGGAGAATAATGGTGAAGAAATTAATGAAGATGGAGCTCCATCCACAGACAGCAGCAATGGTGAAGCTGATACATAACATCTTTAATGCTTTATGAAAGCATGATTTTTAGGGTGATGCTTGAGTTTATCCTTTTCTTCAGGATGACTGCCAACAATATTCATATGAATATAGGTAAGTTAGAATGTCATCAACTGTGTGCTTTGAAGTTCTCATTAAAAGCAGTATTTAATGAGGTTCTCAAATTTTATATTAAATGGCTGTTCAGGTAAAGTAAATCAAATTGCTAAGAAGGCAGTAAAACTCATCAGGCTTCTTTTGTTCTATCTATGCTTGTCAGTGTTTCATCATGTGAATGTGAAATACGTCCCAACCCTTAAGTTTGTGTAACTGTATGTAACTTATGTAATGCAAAGCTTTTACAAGATTTGTGGATTATACTGTTAATTTTCCTGTAGCCCTTGGAACTCAGTTTTCCAATAATTTGTGTCCTGGTATGTTGGATCATTTTATGGAACAGGTGCTGTGATCCATGTAGGGTGAATGCATTGGGAGTGTTGCTGTGTATGAGGTGGCAGATGATGGGTAGTATCAGGTCACAAGCTTAAAGAAAGTGGCAGACAGTGTTGCCATAGCAACCCTAAGGCAAACTGAGTGAAGAGAGGTTATTAAATCACAGCATTCAGCAAATTAATTTTTCCTTCCCCTGTTTAGATCTTCTGTTGATGTTGGATTAAGACTGGAATTATGTCAAGGAGACTAGAAATGCATGAACACATGTACTCTAGGCCATAATAACATTGGTTTTACACTCTCATGGTCTATATGCAGTAGTTACCAAAATAGGCTTTTGAGTTTTGTGGTGGCTTTATTAGTTCTAGCTCCATCCCTCTGATCATCCTGGTGCCTCCTCTGGACTCTATCCAGCAGCTCCAGGTCCTTCCTGTGCTGGGCCGCAGGGCTGGGCAGCTCTGCAAGTGGGATCTGACCTGAATGGGGCAGAGGGGGACAATCCCCCCTTGTCCTGCTGGCCACTGCTGGGGCTGCAGCCCTCTGCTGCTGTGCCTTAAGGAGCTGGCCTGGGCAGCCAAGCTCAGCTGAATGAAGTGCTAACCACCTCTTCATTCCTGTTCCTGGGACAGTTTTGGGCTATCTGTCTATCTGTCTGCACGTGCAGGTGCTGACCCTGGCCAGCAACGAGAGGATCCTTCTGAACCCCACAATGAGGCTGCTGTTTGAGATCAGCCACCTGCGCATGGCCACCCCGGCCACCGTGTCCCGGGCAGGTGAGCCCTGCCTCAGCTGCCCCTCGCAGCAGGTGCCAGCTGAGGCTGTTGTCAGTCTTTTGTTGGTCAGCTTAGTGCCTTTGAAAGCTGCCAGGCTGGGAGCACAGCTGCCTGTGGTGTGCAGGGTGTCTTCCTGAAGCTCACAGACACACAGAGGATCCTGAGCCCAGCCCCACACACGGTCTGTCATCATCTTGGGGGTGTACTCAGGGTGTTCCTACTGCTGCTGTGGGGTGATGGCTGCAGCACTGCTGAGAGAACTTCGCTCCTGCACAGCCCTTCTGGGCTTGATGAGGAGAGAGCAGTGTCTATCCCAGAGAACTCCTGGTCTTTTGGAACAGTGCATGGGGATGGGGAATGAAGGTGTCCCCTGGTGTCTGGGGCAAATTTAGAACACCATGTTCTAAATTTGGGGCAGGGTCGTGACAGGTGTCCTGGTTTCCTGAGTTACATCTCTTCACTGTTAATGTTTCCGCTCTGCAATGGGGCAGGAGGAGGGGGCAGGCAATGAGGGACTAGGTATATTTGACAGGGTTTCAGTTGTTTGAGAGTAGCTGAAAGTTTCTGGTGTGAAAAAGAAGAGTCTCTGCTGTGTCCTTACTCTTCTCCCTTCTTCTGCACCTCAAGGGATCCTGTACATCAACCCCTCAGATCTGGGCTGGAATCCCCCTGTGAGCAGCTGGATTGATCGGCGGGAGGTGCAGTCTGAGAGGGCCAACCTGACCATTCTGTTTGACAAGTACTTGCCCGTCTGCCTGGACACCCTCAGGACCAGGTACCACTGCAGGGTGCTTGTATCTCCCCTGGCGAGGGCAGGTAGTCACTCACCACTTTTCCAGCTGTGCTCCAGGGTTGGCCAGTGTCCTCCTTGTCCCCAGGAGCCCTGAGTGTCATTGGCTTCAGCTCCAGGAAACTGTGGAGTCAGGGGGCAGCTGACACTCCTGCCCATCTTTGGTTAGTCTGATCTGGTTCTCCCTGGACATAGATTTGATGGTTCCTGTGCTTGTATCAGTTCTGTATCTCTTGGAAATTAAATCCAAAAGATCCTAAAGGGAAAATCTTCCCAATTTTCTGATGTCTCAGGCCAGACCTGAGCTCACTGCACAAGTTTTGGGTCAGTAGAGCAGATTTCAGACCACTGCTGAAAGAAAGTGTGGAAGATGCAGAGCAGATCCTCTTTTATCCTCTCCCTACATCTTTTCCTGCCACTTGGGGATGAGGAGGAAGCTGTTGTTTGTGTGAGAGGGTGGGATTGCTCCGGAGGCAGTCCTCTCTTGGATTTCTTTCCTGAAGCATTTGAACACAGCTGAGTCCCTCTGTGTGAGCATCCAGCCTGGGTGTGTTCCATGGCTGGACACTGACCACTGAATGTGAAAAACAGGACAAGGAGTGATGGTTTTAAACTGAACAAGGGGAATTTTACATTAGGTATTGGAAGAAATTCTTGCCTGTGAGGGAGGTGAAGTCCTGGCACCGGGTGCCCAGAGAAGCTGTGGCTGCTCCTAGGTCTCTGGAAGTGTCCAAGGCCAGGTTGGACAGGGCTTGGAGCAGCCTGGGACAGTGGAAGGTGTCCCTGCCCACGGCAGGGGGTTGGAATGGATGAGTTTTAAAAGTTCCCTTCCAACCCAGACTAGTCTGTGATTGTGTGATTGTCCATCCTCTGTGTGCTCCCTATACTTGCAGTTTCATAAAACAATGGAAAAATAAGAAATGTCAGTGAACAACCAAACCCGGGCACCATCAGCCCCAACGAGGAGGTGTCAGGAGGACCTGCTTGAGTGCAAGTCTTGCTCCTTGGGACTGGGAGTTGGGAATCTTGCTGGGGAGCTGCTCTCTGGGTGCCCAAACTTTAAAGCTGTTGGCAGCAAAGCCCATCAAGCATCTCCAGCTCTCTCTGCTGAACAATTGTCAGACCATGAAATCCCCAGGATTAGCTGCACCAGCCCCGAGCTGAGTATTTTGGTGGCTTGCTTAATTCAGAAATTGTAGAACCAACCTTTCAAATAGCTCTAATTACTTTATAGAGGACTTCAGTGCTGCTACAGTATTAGTTTGGAATTCTGTAAGTGTAGCTTAAACAAATGTAAAATGGCAAGATGAAAGGTTTTATTTTATTCCCTCTCTATTTGACTGCTTTTGAACTCCTTGTGCTCTCAGGAAATCATCACCTTTAGCAACTCCTCCATTTTACTTCTTTCAAGAGGATCAAAGTTTTTAAATGCCTGAAACTTCTGATGACTGTTATTACCTGTGTGTGTGTGCCAGTGCCAGCAGGGCCAGGCAGAGGTTGGGTGTTCTCCTTAGTGCTTTTCCAGGCAATGAGATACCCACTGCTGACAAGGAAAATTCTGATATTCTGGCAAAGCATTCCTGCCTTGCTTTCCTGGGCTGGGAGCAACCGTGGTGTTTCACTCAATTATATTTCCCAATTATGTTTTCCATTTCCATCCCTCAGATTTAAGAAGATTATTCCCGTTCCTGAGCAGAGCATGGTTCAGATGCTATGTTACCTCCTGGAATGCCTCCTGACAGAGGACAACACACCTCCTGACTGTCCCAAGGAGCTTTATGAACTCTACTTTGTCTTTGCTGCTGTCTGGGCCTTTGGTGGATCCATGTTCCAGGACCAGGTAAGGAAGGAGGTTCCTCATCAGCATCTTTCAAGAGACCTTTTATTGCATTTTTTTTTTTTTTTACTCCTACTTTTTTCTACTTTCTCAGACCTAAAGCTGTGTCAGTGATTTTGTTTGACCTGGAAACCTGAACTAAACAATCCTTTTCATAAAAGGCCTCATTATCCAGGGGGTAACACTGGACAGTGGCCAAGCTCAGCTTGGCCATCACCTCGAGGCAATGGAGATCGAGACCAGCTTTCCTTAGGGAGGATTTAACCCTCCAGCTGGCAAAACCACAGCCTTGGTTCTGTCAGTGCACGGTGACTCTTAAGTCAAGCCTGAGGAACAGCACAAGCTGCTACCTCAGCAGAGGAACTTCAGAGGAACTTGCTCTATCTGGAGCGTGGTTGGTGGCACTTGCACATGGCATTCCCGTGCCATAGCAGTTAATCCTGGCATTCCTGTGCCATGGCATGTTAATCCTGGCATGGCAGGGCCTTGGCACAGCTGGATGTGTGGCAGCAGGAGCTGGAAGCAGGCTCAGCATCCCACTGGGAGGATTCTGGGTGTTGCTGCCTATGCTGCTCTGTAAATGTCAGGGAGGAGAGCATGAGCACACAGCGTCCGAACGAGGGGGAGCCTGATGAAAAATGATCCAATATAAAAACTGTTTATTGCTGCCTGCTGAAGGTACCCTTCCTGGTGACCTTTTGCTGCCAAAATGTCAGGAGAAACAGGCTGGAAGGCTTCCCACTGCTCAGCATGTGTTGGTGGGGAGCGGGGCCCCTCTATAAAAACAGATGATAGATTTGCCATTTCCAGGCTCTGAAATTAGCAGAAATCCATATGGGGTTTTTGTTAAAGAAGCAGTTTGAGCTCGACACCATTCTGGTAATAGAGCAGGTGCTGGGACTGCTCCACTTAAGGGCTCAGCCCCTCCCAGCACTGTGAGCAGGGCGAGGCACCACTATGAGAAAGCTTTTAGCAGCACTGCACATCGCTTTTCTGCTGCTGGGCTAAGGAGTTGTGACAACAGGGGAAAGGAGATTACAGTCATTCTGCCTCTCTGGGTAGCACGAGACTGCAAAATCGTGGACGCTAATAATGTGTTTTTCAAATCCTCTGGTCCTTTGATGTGTGGTGGCTCAAGGGGCTTTGCAGAGGACACTCAGTTCAAAGCCTGGTTTCCTGGGGGAGGCTGGGCAGTCCGTGGTCCCACGTGGTCTCAAAAGCCCGTGGGGTAGCTCTAGGGAGGAGAGATCTAATAGAGATGCCCCTGGAACAAACTGTGCTGCTAAAACTGGCTCAGTGATGCATCTGCTCTCTCCCAGATCTTTTAAGCAGCATTTTCCCCCTTCCTCACCCTGTTTGTCCCCAGGGCTGAGGGCTGCAGTCCCTGTGCTCTGTGTAGGAAGGGTTCACATAGTGCCTGGCCCAGTTTCACAGAGGAGACCTGAGGCAGAGAAGGGGACTTAGCACATTTTGCAAATCCTGACTCAGTATCTAAAGCAAAAACTGTCACCACAGCTCCCCCAAAAAAAAGTTCAGATGCTTGAAAATTTTCATGCATGGACAGGTAGAAGGTGGAAAAGCAGGAAATCAGGAGCTTTCTGGGCTCTGTGCCAGCAGTCCCTCTCCCATTCTTTTCTGAACTGGGGTCAGCAGTCCTGCTGCTCCTGCTTGAAAAGAAGCCAGAAAGCAACAACTGTGTGTTTGCAGGGCGGTGTGATTTATGAGGAAGAGATTTGGTATGCATGCTCTGACTATCCATGGCCACGGATGGAGATGGATGTGGTGTCCTTGTCTGTTGGAAGAAGTAGGCACCAAAAATCAATCAAGTGTCTGTTTAGTCATAGGCACGTATTTCTCTTTTTCAAATTGATCGATCTGTCTAAGCTCAGACATACTAGGAGTGATCAACACAGAGGATGAATTATTTAGGGGAATAAATAGGAGTGATGAGGAAAAATGAAGAAAATGACAAATTAGATTTAATAATAGGAAAAAGGATAAGATTGTTATGCTGTGGAATATATTTTTAAGGACTAATCCTACTCTGGTGGACTGGGATAAATAACATTCTCTATCTCTAAGTAATTTCTCCAGATTTGCCTGTTTTCTCCTCCTTTTTGTCCTACAGCTCGTGGACTACAGAGTGGAGTTCAGCAAGTGGTGGGTGTCAGAATTCAAGACAATCAAGTTTCCTTCTCAGGGCACAGTCTTTGACTTTTACATTGATCCAGAAACAAAGAAGTTTGAGCCTTGGTCTAAACTTATTCCTCAGTTTGAATTGGATCCAGAGGTGCCACTGCAGGTAGGTGACCCCAGCAGGCTGCTGGGCTGGAGGAGTACTTGTGTTTTAGTGGCTGAACGTGGGTGTTTCCATAAAGTCTGGTGAAAGGTCAGATGCTGATGGAATTCTTTATGGGATACAACTAAATTACCCATCTTTTTTTTGCTGTGCTTTGACTGTAACAGCACATCCTCCATCCTTCTGAACATGAGTGATGTACAGCAGGGGCAGGGAGCTGCTGTGCCCAGGGTACAGAGAGAAGTGGTGAAACAGAGCAGAGACAAAGCCTCTGACACACCAGGACATGTTGTCATTCTGTGTGGCTGCAAATAGGGATGGGTTTATGTTTGGACCAAGAAAAGAGTTCCTCAGGTAGTGAATTGTGGTTGCCAGTTGCACTTCTCTGCTTTTTTAGAAGTGCCAGAATGAGCAGATGATTTCTTAAAAATCATCACTGTTTTAGCAAGGTGTGATTTTGCTGGGGGGATTCAGATGCTGCTCACAGGGGTTCACCTGGAAAGATGGATTTTAATGACTGGCAGCAGCAGATCATTCCTTCCCTAGTGCAGCCTGGAAGCTGCCCTCACCTGACTCATTCCTGGCTCTCCCAGGTGGGGTGGTGGTGGTGTCTTTTCTCAGTCCTAGAATTAAGAGTCAGACACAGTTAAGGGATACAAAATGGTTTTTACCTCGGCATTTAATAAGGATCTTTATGGTGCAACAGTTTGTCAAGGTGCAATATGTTGAAATGCACACACCACATATACAATTTTATAGACCTTGCAAATTAGCCTATCAAACAAACATTTCCAATGAATGGCATGACATCTCTTAAAGTATTCTCCCTAGATGGGTTTATTACCAGTTTATAGAATGTGTTCTGGAGAGAACCTTGGTTTCTCAAGACAGCATAAGGCTTTCCAACCTCCAGCTGTGAGGCCTTTGGGATTCTTAGTCTTCTTGCCTAGCAGACTGTGCTAAGATGCCAGGCTTAAAGAGTTACAGGAATACTGAGAACACATAAAAGGTACATAAAAAGAAAAGGCATAAAATCATCATGGCATTGGTGTCTTGGAGTGGCTCCCTAGAACAGAGGCTAGACAGAGTTAAGAGAATAAACTGGGTATTTATTAAAGGTCTTCAATAGAAGCACCTTGGGCAGCCAAAAGCCTCCCAGAGGCTGCACCCAAGGTGGATGATGGTCACAAGTTTTTCAGACAGATACAAGTTTGGTTTATTTGCCTATCAGGGGTTGATTGTCCAATTACAGCTTCAGGTAATGAAGTCATATTCCCCCAGTTTGATCCCTCCAATTCACTTTTGTTTGTGCTTTTTTGGGGCCTGAGGCAGAGGGTGCCATTGGTTCTCAGGCCTGGAAGAATTGTTTCATCTGACCAAAACGTGAAGAGAGCTTACAAACATTGATCCTAGAATTAAGAGTCAGACACAGTTAAGGGATACAAAAGGGGTTTTACCTCTGTATTTAATAAGGATCTTTTTAGTGCAACAATTTTTCAAGGTGGAATATGTTAAAATGCACACACCACATATACAATTTTATAGACCTTGCAAATTATAAGGAGTTCAGAGTTCTACACTAACGCAGTGCAGGACCCGAAAAACAGAAAACGCTAAAATCTTAATGCACCAGCATCAGAGGCAGGGCTGGGGACACTGAGGTGTGGCTACTGTGCCCCCCAGGCCTGCCTGGTGCCCACGGCAGAGACGGTTCGGCTGCGGTTCCTGGTGGCCAGGCTGCTGCAGTGCCGGCACCCCGTGCTGCTGGTGGGCACGGCTGGCACAGGTAAGTCTGTGCTGCTGGGGGACACGCTCTGCTCGCTGGACACTGACATCTTCCTGGTGAAGAAGGTCCCCTTCAACTACTACACCACCTCTGCCATGCTGCAAGGTAAGCTCTTAAGCCATGCCATAGTGTTAGTGTAGGAAAGAAGACACAATCACAGAATTGCGTGCGGTGCTTTATTGAGAGCTCTGGAAGCTAGGGATCCCCATGACCCAGATTTCGTCCGATGTTCAAAATGGATACAGTTTTATACCTTTCTTGTTACATAAGGATTCATGCTAATCATTAAACCCCATTGTTCCATTGATTCTACCCAAATAACAATGATCTTTGTGATTCTTGCTTAAGATTCTGGTTTGAGAAAATAATCATATTTAGTTATCAAACTAACATTACAATTTACAATAATATCATTTATTGTACTGATGATTGTACTGGTACAGATCCCCTTGACCTAACTTTATTCTCAAGGCCTATGTACTTTATTAAGAATCACCAGCATCCCCCCCCCCCTTCTCCACCACTACCTAAGCAAAGTTATACTTGATTTGGTTAAAACAATAGCATGGAATAACATCCTGGTTACAGTGGAGCCGATGTTCTGTTCTCGGGCCCTCCTACTTCAGAAATCATTTTAACCTTATACTATCAAGGGGAGGTTCAGGTTGGATATCAGGGAGAAATTCTTCACTGAAAGGGTGGTTTGGTGTGGGTTTAACCCACACACCTGAGGGCCAGCCTGCAGAGACGTGGCTAATAATAATGAGTGAGACAGCTGATCGCGGATGCCTTGAAAAATCAAAAGGGTTTTGATAAAGATGGAAAATAATACAAAATGCAAAACAACAAAGCCGAGCACAGCACAGAAACAAACTCCTTGCTGCTACAGCACCTCAAAAATCGAGAAGTGAAAAGTGAAGAGCATGGAGTTCCTTTGTTCTCTCTCTTTTATACCTAAGGGTTTAGGTAGGCTTTTTGGCCTTTGGCCCAATGAGGAAAACAACAGTCTTTGAGTAGCATTTCCAGGGTCCAATCTACACTTCTGGGCTGGCTCCAAGCCAATTGCAAAGAGAAATCCACAGAACTTTCCAGCTAACTTCCTAACATGTCAAAAGGTAAAGTGAGACCCTTTCCCTACTTGGAAGCACCTGCTGGAGGAGTAGGGATTGCATTACTACAGTTGGGTGTTGGAATGGGCAGCCCAGGGAGGTGGTGGAGTCACCCTCCCTGCAAGTGTTTAAGAAAAGGCTGGATGTGGCACTCAGTGCCTGGTTTAGTTGACAAGGTGGTGTCAGGTCACTGATTTGACATGAGGATCTCAAGGATCTTTTCCATTCAAGTTAATTCTGTGATTCTGTGACACTCCTGGGGCATCCACTGGGGGTTGGAGCAGGTTGTGTGCTGGGAAGCTCAAGGGAAGACCCGTGGGTGAATTGCCTGTGTTGTTGTGGGCACACCCAGAATCCCACAGTGAAACTCTCTGCTCAGCAGAGCCCTGGTTCTTGTGGAGATGATGTTTTCCAACCTGAGAATTTGCATTCTTAACCCCACCACTCTGGTTCAGGGCTGTGTCAAGGTCCAGGCTTCAATCTGCTGTGGTTTCCGTGGCTTGTATTTGACTTGAAGTGTGTCTTTAACATGCTGGAATTGAAGAATAAAATGGGTTTCTTGGAGAGGATCCAGACTGTCCTCGAGGTGCAATGATGGGAATTGCATCCCAATTAGCAGTGAAGATGGTACTCATGGATATGTGCAGGCTGGAAGCCAGGGCTGGTTCCTGGGGCTGTCCTCCTGTCCTGCCACAGCCCGACACATCTCATGGAGCAGTTTTGTGGTTTAAAATTGCTCTCTGGGCCTGATCTGCTCCCAGAGAGGTGACAGCACAGGCCCAGCCCATCCTCTGGGGCCAATCTGCTCTCTGGGACAGGCTTGGAGGGTTTCTGGGCTTGCTGGTGCCTCTGCACACAGCAAATTACTTGGGCTACTTGTCCTTCAAGAAAAATATGGGTAAAACCTCCCCTTCTGGCCAGTCTCACCAGCGTGATGGTTGCAACTTCCTTTTTTCCTTTTTCTCTTGGAGTGAGAAGTGCCCTGTGTTGGGGAGGGGGCTGAGCTGAGTGTGCTCAGCTCCCTGTGGGGGCCATGGTGTTCCTCACCTGCCCAGGTGAGTGTGTGCAGGTATGGGGCAGGTTCAGCATGTCCCTGTTGCTCTGAGCTCGGGGCTGAGCCCTCCCCTTCTTTCGTCTGCAGAGCCCAACATGTCTTCATCACAGGCAAGTGTGATTTATGCTGCTTGGCATCCTTCCCCACTGCTCATTTTTTAGTTAATTTGTCCCTCTTTGTGGAGTTTTTCAGTCAGCTGCTTTTTTTTCTTCCCCAGCAGGTACCTCTTTAGATCTGTAAAATGTGAATCCAAAGCAGTTTGGGATTTTAGTTTTTATTTCCTTTAGAAAGAGCCAACCTGAAAGCCAGGAATTCTTAGCCGAGGTGCCTGTTGGGACAGAGATTTTCAAGGTGCAGAGCTGCACTCTTCAGGGGAAGCACAGGGATGTGGTTCAAACAATCTTTGTGGGCCTGCAGTTTACAGATTTTCATGTGCATGAGGGTTAAAAGGAGGCAGACTCTCTCTGTGCCCAAAGCTGAGCAGAGTTAGGGGATTTTCTTTGGTGTATTGTGCCCAAATCCCACCCCCTGTGGAGCCTGGAACCTCTGGTATGCTGCTCCATGCCCCCTTGGACCTCTGCTTTTCCATCAGCTGTATCCCTGCCTTCAGTCCCCACCTTCCCACTGCAGATCTGCCTTGAGAAAATGACAATAAATTTTGGTTTTTCAGGTATATTTTCCCCCTTGGCCATCAGGGTGAGAGAAGCCACACTTGCCAAGTCTGGTGTGCAGTGAATGTTTGAGGGGCTGATGAGGATGTGTCAGGAACCCAGAGCAGGGACCCTTCAGGATTACTGTGGGATAGGCTTTGAATTAAAATGCAACTTCCACAAACATGTCACTTCATCCCCAGTAATTGCATTTCACTGTGATGAATCTCCTGCATCCTTGTTTAACCTCGAAAAGGGCTGATTTTATATGTTAATTAAGGCCTAATTAAATTTAAATTAAATGCTTATTTGAAACACTTAATTTGACTAGCTACCAGAAGTTTCAAATATTGTGGTTTTATTGAAGGGGGAAAGAGGCTCCACTGAGGAAAAAATCTATAATGTTTCTGAGCACAATTCATGGCTTTGTGCAGAACTGTCTGTCACAAGAAAACAGCTGAATTCTTAGTGGGTAACCAGGCTGTCTGCAGGGCACCCAAGCAGGAAACAAATGGGGTTTTAAAAGATTTGTGGTCTGAAAAAAACCCAGAATATAAATTTTCCCTAATAATTTTTGCCCTTGATAAGAAATGGCTGAAGTGTGTATTTGCACAATTTATTTTTTTTATCAATACTCCCAGTTGTCCCTAATTACAAAGGGCTGCTCCTTGCCATGCTGTTGCTGCTTACAGGACTGGTGATAACCCCAAACTGTGGCAGTGAAACAAATTCTGCCTCCATCTCCAGCAGGGCTGGGAGTACCTGGGAGTGAGGACGGGCCCCAAGAAAACCCCTGGCAGGAAAATCATCCCAGCACCCAGAAAAGCTGCTGCTGTTTGCTTTGCCCCTTCCTGAGGCAGTAAAGGTTGCTCAGGCCGCAGTGAAAAAAAATCAATAACCTATAAAAACATTTTGTGCAGCAGTGTGGGGTGATTTGCATTAAATATCACTCCAGTGTTGTAAATATTCGCAATATACCACAGTCTAGAGCAGCACACGACCTCAGCCTTCTGCAAAAATACAAATGGGATTTTTCCAGAGCTTCCAAATGAGTTGTTTTCTCTCCGTGCTCTCTCTTACTTATGTGGGATTCTGCTTAAAACTGGGTGGGAATGGGACAGCTTGTGTTGGAATTGAGTCTTGTTGGGTTATCTGGAGATTTGGATGATGCTGGGGATGGGATCAGGGAACTTGGAGATGTTTGAGGCTGTTCAGTTTGGTGAAGAGACTCACAGAATGCCTGAGGGTGGAGAATCCCTCCAGAATCATCCAGTCCTGTGCCTGATCCCCACCTTGTCCTCAGCCCAGAGCTCTTGAGTGCCACTTCCAGAAATTCCTTGGGCAGCTCCAGAGATAGGCACCCCAAACCTCCCTGGGCATTTCCAAGGCCTGAGCAGCCTTTCCATGGAGGAATTCCTGCTAACGTCCAACCTGAGCCTCCCCTGGCCCAGCCTGAGGCCGTTCCCTCTCCTCCTGTCCATGTTCCCTGGGAGCAGAGCCTGACCCCCCCGGCTGTCCCCTCCTGTCAGAGCCACAAGGTCCCCCCTGAGCCTCCTTTTCTCCAGCCCCTTTCCCAGCTCCCTCAGCCACTCCTTGCTCAGTTTCATTGCTCTTCTCTGGACTCAGAGGCTCCAAGGAGAGCTCAGAGCTCCTTCCAGGGCCTAATGGGGCTCCAGGAGAGCTGGGGAGGGACTGGGGACAAGGGATGGAGGGACAGGACACAGGGAATGGCTTCCCACTGCCAGAGGGCAGGTTAGATGGGATAATGGGAAGGAATTGTTCCTTGTGAGGGTGGGGAGGCCCTGGCACAGGGTACCCAGAGTAGCTGTGGCTGCCCCTGGATCCCTGGAAGTGTCCAAGGCCAGGCTGGATGAGGCTTGGAGCAGCCTGGTCTAATAGAAGGTGTCCCTGTCCATGGCAGGGGTGGATGGAATAAGATGGTCTTTAATGTCCCTTCCAACCCAAACTATTCTGTGATTCTGTGATTCTCTTGGGTGCATTTGAACATGTTAATATTATTTTGATTATTTGAAAATTGTCCTGGCCCTAAAACCACCTTTTCCCTTTATATGAAAGATGTAAAAAAATGCATTTTCTGTCACAAAATCAGCTCATGGGCTTTGTGCTCCAGCACCTCCTTGGCTCCATCCCAGTGCCAAGCCACTGCTGTCCATGCTTGGGGACACAGGGCAGTGAGTCCTGTGCTGTGCTGGGGATCAGGATAATCTCAGCCAGGAGGACTGAGTTAAAACAAAGGAGGAGGGATGTAAAAGGCTTTGTCTTGCATGACAAGCTTGTGTTTGCTCTGAAGCAGACCTGACTTGGAGCAGACACAGTTTGCTGTGTTTTGTTTATGAGAAGGCATTGAAAACTTTGTGATTTGGGTGGAGTCAGACCCAAAATCTGCCCTAAGTCACCCTGCAGGGCTCCCAGCCACAGCCTGGGGACAGCCACCATCCTGCCAATCCCAGACAGGACCCCTGCCCTGGGAACAGCCACTGTCCTGCTGGGAGCAGTGTCCTATGCCAAGACCACCTCTTCCTTCCTAAAAAGCCACAAACGTCTCAGGTGGAGCTGGGAGGGCTGGGGCTCCCTGGAGCTGCTCCCAGCAGGCAGAGGGCTGGGCTGAGCAATCATTCCCAGTAACTCCTGCCCCTACAGGTGTGCTGGAGAAGCCTCTGGAGAAAAAGGCTGGCAGGAACTATGGCCCCCCAGGCACAAAGAGGCTGGTGTACTTTATCGATGACCTGAACATGCCCGAGGTGGACGCCTATGGGACCGTGCAGCCCCACACACTGCTCAGGCAGCACCTGGACTATGGCCACTGGTATGAGGCTGCTGGGGCTGGGCTCAGAGCTTTTGGTCCAGTCTGGTTGTAGTAAGGTGGGATTTAGATGGTGGTTGATGCTGCTATTCCCAATGAGCATCTGTTTTGAAGAAGCCAGTTGGGGAGGTGCTCGGAAAAGTCCACACACCATGCACACCATGGCAGGTTCAGTGAGGAGAGGCAAGAAGGGCCTTTTGTATGACAAATTCCAGTGAAGGTTTATTCCAGCACACCAAAGGGAATCAGGGACAAAAGACCTGACCATGTGGTGTGCACAGGCTTAAGTATGGGATCAGGAACCAATAGTCTGAGGGCACAGGGACAGTGCACAATGTGACCCCCTGAAACCACAAGGCAGCCCACAGATACACCCAAGGGACAGCAGCGGTGACTGCCCTGGCTGTGGTCACCATCTGTGGCTTTTGCTGTGCCCCAAGGTACGACAGGAGCAGGCTGTCCCTGAAGGAGATCAGCAATGTGCAGTATGTGTCCTGTATGAACCCCACTGCAGGGAGCTTCACCATCAACCCCCGGCTCCAGGTAAAGCTCAATGGTCTTGATTTTTGGGTGGATTGTTCAGGCTCAAGGCTTCAGGAGAACCTGTGGCAGATCCTGCTGTTGTTCAATCAGGGGAAACAGCATGGATCTGTAAAGTGACTGTAATTCCCAATGGAGCGGCAGCAGACTTGCTGCCCTTCTCCCTTCTTTGTGTTTCCTCTTGTTTTGCTGCTCAGTGGGAGGAAGAAGTCACAAGTTCCCAGCCAGCTGGACACCCACTCTCAGGAAAACTTCTGGTCCAGACAGGCAGATCTTACCTTCCTCTAGGTGATATTTACTGCTGGACCATAGTTCTTGAAAGTCTTTTGGTGGTCAGGCATTGGAACTTGCAGGCCAGGGTAGTGGTGGAGTCACCAACTCTGGATGTGTTCCAACATGAGTGGATGTTGCACTCCACAGTGTGGTTTGGGATTTGTTCAAAGGTTGGACTTGATGATCTCAGAGGTATTTTCTAATCTTAACTATCCTGTGTTCTCTTCCTCTGCAATTTCCTAATCAACAAAGGATCTTCTGGAAGGTGGCACCTTCCAGGGGCTGCGCCTACTGGAGACAGAGGTTAGTGGGACCTTCAGACCTTTCACCTCTTCAGTGGACTGAGCTTCCCTTGTGAAATGCCATTGAAAATCCCTTGTTCAGCCAGCAGAAGGTGTCACCTGCCAGCTGTTCTCTGCTGGAAAATTGGAAGGGGGACATAGTTCTGGTGGATTCCAAGTCATGGGATCACAGAGCATCCCAGATTGGAAGGAACCTCGAGGGATCATCAGGGCCAACCTTTCCTGGGAAGTGGAGCCCAAAGGAGATTGTTTAGTGCTGTGTCCAACCACAGAATGGGCACTGACCTGGGAGGTGTTTTCCCATCTCTCTGACCTTTCCATGTCTCACTTTCTCTTCCTCAGCGCCACTTCTGTGTCTTCGCTCTCTCCAACCCTGGTCAGGATGCCTTGGCCAGGATCTACAGCACCATCCTAGTGCAGCACCTGGCCAGTGGAAATTTCTCAGAGGCTGTGCAGAAATCAGCCCAGCAGCTCATTGCCCTGGCCCTGGGGCTGCATCGGAAGGTGGCTGCCACTTTCCTGCCAACAGCTGTCAAGTTCCACTATGTTTTCAACCTCAGAGACTTCTCCAATATCTTCCAAGTAAGTGCAGCTCCTGTCCTGTGTCAGGAACAGGAGTTTATCCCAATTTTGAGTTTGGAGATTTAGAATTTGTCCCAATGTCACAGGCAGCTGAGGTGCCTCTGCCTCTTGGTGAGCCAAGCACAGTGTCCCACTCAGTGATGACACAACATGGGTGTCCCCTGAGCTAAGGGGGTGACCTTGGGCCATTCCCTGACTCCTGATTGGTTTTGAATGGATTGCAGAGCCATCACCCATGACTGGTGGGGAAGATCAATCAAAAGCTTATTTGTTTTCCAGCCTCCTCTGGCCAATGGGGAGGGATGCACAGTTCCAGAAGGAGGTGTAGATTTAGAGGGATTTGAAGTGTCCTCTGGCTGGAGAAAGGACAAATTGGAAAGAGCTTTGGGCTCCTGACCTCATCCCTTCTGTTATGAGTGTGATGCCTTGGGAAGGCTGACCTGAAACAGAGACTGGACAGAGAGAATAAAGTAGATATTTATTGAAGGGCATTTAGGGTACACCTTGGGCAGGACAGGGCCTGACCAGGGCTGCACCAAAGGTGGACCCAAAATGGTCACAAAATGGACAAATGGTCACAAGATCTTACATTTTTATAAATTTTGGTCCATTTGTGTATTGGGGTTTAATTGTCCAATTACAGCTTCAGGTTGTGAGGTCCCATCCTTGTTCCTCCCTTCAGCCACCATTGTTTGTGCTTTTGGGCTGAAAGTTGTCCTTGGTCTTCAGCAGGAAAAGGATTTGTTTTGTGTCCCTGCTCTGTGCAGAGCTGAGTGACACTGACTGTGAGCTCAGAACTGCAGCCTTGGGCAGCACAGAACCTGAAATACATGAAAGATAAAACTTAAGGCATCAAGTGTGATGGAGCTGGGCTTGTCTTGGTGAGCCCCACCTCACTTGTGTGGCTGTGGGTGGGAAGTTCTCAGTGCATGGGGCAGGGGGTGGGTACTCCATGCGCTGCTGGCCCTGAGGAGGGGACAGCAGTGATTGGTTCAGCTGCTCTGCCAGAGCCAGTACAGTTTGGTGGCTGTACCAGCTTGTCCTCTCAGGTGCTCAGCATGGCACATGCAGGATGGCATTTAATGAGGTGATAAAACAATCCAAACCAGCTTTGATTTTACCACTGAAACTGAAGTGCCAGCCACTGTACCAAAGTGACGTTGTTCAGCTTCAGAAGTCTTGTCTTCCATCCTTGGTGAGATTTTGTTTTTCTGTTTTCCCCGGTAGTCTCTTTGAAGCAGCTGGTGATAGAGCTCAAAGAACATTTCAAAGTTTCAGGCTGATTAATAAAATTTGATAAATTCCTCAGCAGCCAAGCCAAGGGTCAGCACCATAGCCTGTTCTAAACCCCCAGCTGGTAATTTGTCACTGTCCTTGTTAACATTGATTTCACAAAGTGGGAACGTGGAAGTTCAATGCCTTCAGTACCCATCAGACAGGAGCTGAAGGAGTGACAGACAGGGAAATCTGGGACCAGGACCTTGAACAAGTGAATAAGTCCATTGTGTGAGGAAGGAGTCAGGCCTGTCATTGTGCTCAGCTGAACATCAGCAGCTCTGACGTGAAATGTGGGTCATGTTAAATCCTGACTTCCAGTTAATCTGGGCTTTGAGAGGCGCAGGAAGGAAACAGAGCATTTCACTGGGAGGCTTTAATTTCATCTTCTGAATGTGCCAGGGTTGGAGGGTAACAGAAAACATCCTGCCAGATCCCAGCTCTGGCCCAGAGGATGGTGACAGGAACGCTCCTCATTGTCCTTTCAAGGGATTCTCCATCCCCTTTTTTTGTTTGTTTCTTTTTCATGTTGGCCCCACCTCCATCCCAGATGCAGTGACCCACAGCTGTGTGTCCCTTGTGCTTTTGGGGTGTGGGGGTCTTTAGATTCATTCCCTTTAGAGGGATTGAATGATTTTGAATTCTATTTTAATCAGTTTAGAATCTGAAGTGTTTCTCCTTCCTCTCTTTGAGTTGTCAGCTTTTCTCACCAATTTTATTTTTTTTTTTTCTGGAATAAATAAAATAATTTGACAGCTGTAATGACAGATGTGAAACCCAAACAATCTGAGCCATGGACCAGTGAGCTGAGAGGGCCTGTTTTACATTGCTTTCAATGCATTTAATATTTAATGTATATATAATTAGATGTTAGGAATAAAAGCTGTCTGTTAAATTCATACCATTGAAAACCCTGTGTGCTGTTAATAGGCTTAGTATAGGCGACACCTCTTTGAAATATAATTTTTTTATGCATTAATAGAATTCATGGTAAACATACTGTGCTAAGCAGACAGCAACTGATATTTCCTGCAGGCAGAATGCACCTAATTAGAATTAATTGATTAAAAGAATAAATAGCCACTAGTAATGTTTCCAAACCATTTTTCCTTCTTGACAAAGCACCCATGGCATGGGGTTGGGATGGGAGAACCACATGTCTGGGCTAGTGCCAGAACCACATTTCTGGGCTCTGGAGGGTCCCACCTGCTGGGAGCAGGACCCCAGCCCAGCCAGGGCAGGCTGGTTGGGGGATCAAAATGGGTGCTATGAATAAAAACCTTCAAAAGAATGTGGGAAACAGCTGTTCCCAGGGCTGTGGGCAGCAGGTTGAAGGAGGTGACTCCACCCCTCTGTGCTGCTCTGTCAGACCTCACCTAAAGCACTTGTCCAGCTTGGGGGTTCCAGCACCAGGGGACCTCCCAGAAGGACATGGAGAGAATCCAGAGGGGTACCAGGATGATCAGAGGAATGGGGAAGGTCTGCTGGGAGGAAAGGCTGGAAGAATTGGAGTTGTTCCCCCTGAGGATTGCTCTGAAGTAACTTCACTGTGGCCTTGCAGTACCTGAAGGGGCTCTGAGAGAGCTGGAGAGGGACTTTGGACAAGGGATGGAGTGACAGGACAGAGGTTATGGCTTCCCAGTGCCAGAGGGCAAGGCTGGATGGGATGTTGGGAAGGAATTCCTGGTTGTGAGGGTGGAGAGGTCCTGGCACAGGCTGGCCGGAGCAGCTGTGGTTGCCCCTGGATCCTTGGCAGTGTCCAAGGCCAGGTTGGATGGGGCTTGGAGCGGCCTGGGACAGTGGAAGGTGTCGCTGCCCATGGCAGGGGTGGATGGGATGGTCTTTAAGGTCCCTTCCAACTCAAACCCTCCTGGGTTGAGAAGCAGTTTTGGGAGTTCTGGATGAACAAAGGACACATTCCCTGGGGTGTTTGGTGTGGAGTGCTCCTGGGCACCTCAGGAGCAGGGTGCTGTAAGGGGGACTCAGCACCCTTAGGAGGCTGCTGGAGTTGGAGTCCCTCAGGGTCAAACCTGACTTTCCTGTCTGTCTTTGCTCTCCACAGGGCCTTCTGTTCTCTACCCCTGAATGTGTGAAGCAGCCCCAAGACCTGGTGAAGCTCTACCTGCATGAGTCAAACCGGGTGTACCGGGATAGGATGGCTGAGGAAATGGATTGTGATACTTTTGATAAAATCCAGCAGGAGATGGTGAAGAAATGCTATGACGTAAGTGTTGAGGTCTGATGAGGTCTAATTCTGATGACAACAGAACAGAGCAGGTTTATTGGAAGGGAAATCAATAGTGGGGATTTTCCTTTCCCACTCTTTCCCTCCTGTGCCTTTTTCCCCTTTTCCACCATGCAGGTGAACTGTGTGGACGTAAAAATGCTGGAACACCACGGTTCTCTTGGAAAGTGGCTCAGAACTGCGGAGGGTTTCCTGTATTTGTTCCATACGATTTCCTTCTCTTTTACAGGACATTGAGGACACTTTGGAGCAGGCCAAACACATGAATATTTATTGCCATTTTGCCAAAGGCCTTGGGGAACCTGGCTATAGGCCAGTTCCAAGCTGGGAGGAGCTGAACCAGATCCTCATGGAGGCCTTGGACAGCTACAATGAAGTCAACGCTGCCATGAACCTGGTATTGTTTGAGGATGCCATGTGCCATGTGTAAGGGGCTTTTCTGCCTTTATGTCTCCATCATTTGTCTGTGCAGATGGTTTTGTGGAGTCTCCTGGAGGATGTAGGAATATGGATCTGTGGGCTGAGGCAAATAATTTGTAGTTCTACAGAGCCAAGAGCCAGGTCCTGCACTTGGGGCACAATGACCCCATGGAATGCTCCTGGCTTGAGCAGAGGGGATGGAAAGCTGCTTGGGAAATGGCCTTGGGGGTGCTGGTGACAGAGACTGGACATGAACCTGGGTGTGACCAGGTGGGCAAGAGGGCAAGGCCACCTGGGCTGTCCCAGCTCTGGGGTGGCAGCAGGGCCAGCACAGCACTTGTCCCCTATGCTGGCATTGATTGTTGCCACATCTCCAAGACTGACACTCCTCATCTCTCTCAGAATACAATTTCTTGGTGAATAAAATATGTATCAAAAAGCAGTGGGCAGAGAAATAGGAAAACACTCTTATTAATGAGGGGTTTTGTATGCTCCAATTCAGCTGCCGCATCAGCCGCATCCTGGAGGCGCCGCGAGGGAACGCGCTCCTGGTCGGCCTGGGAGGCAGTGGGAAGCAGAGCCTGACCCGCCTGGCAGCTTTCCTCAGCTCCCTCGAGGTCTTCCAGATCACCCTGAGGAAAGGCTACGGCGTCCCTGACCTCAAGGTGGGGTGTGGGAAATGGCTTTGTTGAAAATTCTCAAAGCCTGACAGAAGGCTCACATATTATGAATCTGTGTGCAAACTTTGAGGTAGAAAATGCTGACTTAGAAATGCCATGGGATAGGACAGACATTATTAAGAGAAATGGAACTAGAAACAAGTTTCAAATGATGGCCTTGCAAATAAGACTAGATACTTTGGATCCTGCACTGTAGTAGGACCCACAAGGGGTAATTTAGATTATTGGCTTTAAGGCATTAACAGCATTGTGTGACAAAAGCTGATAGGCCAAGAAACATTTATAATGTATTGTAATTAGTAAATAGTTTGGCTTCTGATTGTGATGGTGTGAATTGTAACACCTGTATTGTCTCACCCTTCTCATGAGACTGAAAATGGAATAAAAGTCTTTGAAACACCTCTCAGGAGCCCCATCTCTGGGTCAGGAAAAGGGCATAATCCAATACTGGAGGACTTAAAAGGCAGAGGTGGAGGGGAAGGAAATAAAGAGCAGAGCTTGCCCTGAAGGCTTGCTGCATGTTGAGAAGCAGAGCTGAGGAGGATGACCTGAGCCCAGGTATGACCAGATGGGCAAGAGGACAATGCCACCAGGGCTGTCCCAGCTCTGGGGTGGCAGCAGGGTCAGGGCAGTGCCCATCCCCTGTGCTGGCACTGCTGGGGCACCTCCAGTGCTGGGGACAGCTCTGGGATACTCAGGATAGGAAGGACATTGAAGGGCTGGAGTGTGTCCAGGGAAGGGATTGGAGTTGAGGAAGGGTCTAAAGAACCAGGAGTGGCTGAGGGAGCTAGGAAAAGGAGGCTCAGCCTGGAGAAAAGGAGGCTCAGGGAGGACCTTGTGGCTCTGCACAACTCCCTGACAGGAGGGGACAGCCAGGGGGGTCAGGCTCTGCTCCCAGGGAACAGGGACAGGAGGAGAGGGAACGGTCTCAGGCTGGGCCAGGGGAGGCTCAGTCTGGATATTAAGGAATATTTCTTCACTGAAATCTTTCACAGTTCTAATGCTCCAAAATATCTGGTCTGATTGGAAGGCCATAATTTGAAACTTGTTTCCAGTTTCATTTTTCCCCTCAACAACGTCTTCTCTATACCATGACCTTTCTCAGGCAGCACACCTTATCCCAGAGTTTGCACACAGATGGACAAGACTCTGTGAGCTTTCAGCCAGGCTTTGAGAATCCTCTACAAATCCATTTCTCACATTCCCACCTGTAGGCAGACCTGGCAAACCTGTACCTGAAGGCCGGGCTGAAGAGTGTGGGCTCCGTGTTCCTGCTGAGCGACGCGCAGGTGGCGGACGAGCAGTTCCTGGTGCTGGTGAATGACTTCTTGGCATCAGGTACAGCCCTTGGACTCTGCTTTCTCCTCTCCCCCCTCTGCAGTGGAGTTTTTCTCCTGGTAGCACCTGGAATTCTGGAATAGACAAAGGGGCAATGATGAAATGAGCTGGAAGTTGCATGGGTTGAGCTCTGGAATAAAAGCCATTCCGAAGCATCCCTGGGGAGGTGATGCCTAAAGAGGCACCCTGGAACACAGGCTAGACAGAGTTAAAAGAATAAAGTAGGGATTTTATATTAAAAGGCCTTCAAAGGATATACCTTGAGCAGTACAAGAGCCTGGCTGAGGCTGCACTCAAGATGGACTGAAGGTGAACCTCAGGAGAGAACTGAGATTCTTCAGCCTGGAGAAAAGAAGCTCTGGGGAGACCTTATCGACTCTTCCAATGCCTAAAGGGGCTCCAAGAGAGCCGGACAAGGGATGGAGGGACAGGGCAAGAGACAATCATTCCCTGTGGGATGGGGAGACCCTGGCACAGGATGCCCAGAGAAACTGTGGCTGCCCCTGGATGATCCCTGGAAGTGTCCAAGGCCAGGTTGGATGGGGCTTGGAGCAGCCTGGGATAGTGGAAGGTGTCTGTCTCACTTGTTTCACTTGGTGGCATCATCTAGAACAAAATATACCTTTTAATCTTTTTGATGAATGAGCAGATTTCTGATTAGTGCATTACTCTAAGTGATTAGTGCTTGTATTGAAAGTATCTGGCTCAATAATTATGATTTTAATCAAATCAGAAGCCAGAAAGGAAGTGAATATGTGATAAATTAAGGAAGCACTAAAAAAAATATTAGGTTGGGTGCATTTTTGGCAATCAACTGCTTAACTATTAACTTTCAAAAGTTTTTACAATATTTTTAATTTCTAAAATGTTTGGATTGTCTGGGAGTTATTTGACCACTGCTGGAAATGGCCCTGAACAGCTGTAAAAATTTTACATGTAATTAATGCATTTGCAAAACCACCATGATTTTATAATATGTATGGCATATTAGGGATTTGAATATTTCTTTTGTAATCTAATTAGACTGCAGAGCTTAAAAAAAAAAAAAAAAAAGAAAAAAAAAAAAGAGAGATTTTCTGTACTTTGAGTCTAAGTGTATTCTATGTTCCTTTCCCTTGTGTTTTATAAGGAAGTTTGCTCTCACAGATGTTTATTTTTCAGCAGAATGACCTTCCATGCCTCTTTGCTGCTTTTGGGGCCCAGGGGCACCTGGTGCAGGGTTTTTACCTGAGGAGAGGGCACATCCCTGAGCTCCTGCAGAGGGAGGCAGCAGCTTCCCTTTGCTCTAAGACTGCAACAAAATCCAGACCTGTAAACCCCAACGTGCCCTCTTCTCCTAGGGGAAATCCCGGATCTCTTCCCTGATGATGAAGTGGAAAACATCATCAGCAGTGTGAGGAATGAAGTCAGAGGCTGGGGGCTGGTGGATTCCCGGGACAATTGCTGGAGGTTTTTCATCGAGCGAGTTCGACGGCAGCTGAAGGTGAGATGGAGCAGGAGGGGTTGGTCCTGAATGATTTTTTGTCTTTTTCCTTTTATATAGTCTCTGTGTTCTTTACAAACGTATTTGTGGTCTATTATTGTGTTAGTGTAGCTAGTTTCAGTATTTCCCTCTACCTTTTCCCTAGCCAGAAAGATAAAATTCCAGAGCTCCAAGCCCCAGGGGGTAAAAGGGCTCTGTCCTATCTTGTTTTTTTCTGGGAACCAATACATATTTTCATAAACAAGGTTTAGTTTTAGAATTGAGGAGAGCAAACTAGGAGGATGGGACTTCATAACCTGAAGCTGTAATTGGACAATTAACCTCGATATGTAAATGCACCAAAACTTATAAAAGTGTGAAAGCTCAAGACCAGGTGTCCATCTTGAGTGTAGCCTTGGCCAGGGTCTTTTACTGTCCAAGGTGTATCCTTTGAAAGCTTTTTAATAAATACCTACTGTCTTGGTTTGGAAAGACAGGTGTGTCTGCTAAGGAAGGCAGGAGCTTTCCTTGGAATGGAGAATGCAAACCCCCTCCCTCCAAATTATTATAATTTTGGAATTAAGGGGCTCTCAGGCAAAGATATGGGAATAGGAGTAACAGTTCTTTACTAGGAATATTAAAATAAAAATGCAAAATTGAAAAAAAAAAAAAAAGACAAAGTCAGAATACAACCTGACCCCCTGTTGGTTCAGGGTGTTGGTAGCAGTTCAGTCAAGTCCTCCTGCAGTGACAGATGTGGTTCTGTTGGAGCAGAGATGATCCAGAGGGTGTAGTTTTCCTCTGAAGCTGCAGTGGTGGTGAGATGGGTCTGGTCCTTCTCTGGGAATCCAGCGCAAACAGGTTGTCCTGAATGCCAAGTTTGATCCAGGTAGGAATGCTTGACTCCTCCTGCTGAGTGGAGCATCTCCCAATGGGATGATGTAATTTTATCAGCCCTACAGTGAGCCTCGATGGCCCATGAACAGTAGATATCCTCTGGAGGGAGGCTGGGTCATGGACGAGCTAAAGAACACTGCCCCAGCTGGTTTCAATAGAATACATCTTTCTGGGTACATCTTGCATTGCAACTCGAGACACCCACTTTATTCCTTTAACACTGTCTAGCCTCTGTTCTAGGCACCCTCTCCAGGCATCAGGGGGGTGGGATCCTCTCTGGGAAGGGGCTGCAGGGGCAGATCCTGCTCTCCCTGCTCCTGCCCTGCCCCTCAGTGCCCTCCTGTGCTCTGCAGGTTGCGCTGTGCCTGTCCCCCATGGGCCCCAGGCTGAGGCTCCACAGCCGCCGCTTCCCGGCCCTGGTCAGCTGCACCACCATTGACTGCTTCCAGCCCTGGCCCCGGGAGGCCCTGGAGTCTGTCAGCCTCTGCTTCCTGAGGGACATGGACACCCTGCAGGTGAGCAGCCAGCACAGCTCCTGCTGGGGGACCCTGGGGACACGGCTCGCCACAGCCAGGAGTGGTCTCGTGTCTCTGGTACCATTGCAGGGAGGGCTGGGTTACCCTGCAGCACAGCCAGGGCAGCTGGTGGCTGTCTAGAGGGGCATCACTGATAGCACTGAAGTGCATTAAACTCAACCAAACCATCATTAAAGCACATTCCATGCTTTTTTGGAGAGCCATGGACCTTGGCAGTAGAGCCATGGGCACCTGTGTGCTGGGAGCTGAGGTGTCACTGGAAACTGGTGATGTCACTAGGAGCTGATGAGGTGTCACTGGGAGCTGAGGTGTCACCAGGAGGTGATGATGTGTCAACAGGACACATGATGATATGTCACAGGGAGCTGATGATGTCACTGGGAACTGATGGTGTCACTGAGACCTGGTGATGTGTCACCGGGAGCTGATGAGGTGTCACCAGGGGCTGATGAGGTGTCATTGGGAGCTGATGATATCACCAGGAGTTGATGAGGTGTCACTGAGACCTGATGAGGTGTCACTGGGAGCCAATGGCACTCCCGGGGAAAGGATAGCCCTGCCAGGACAAGGGCAGCCTCAAACCTGCACAGAAAATAACCTTCTGGTCTCCCCACTTGTGTCTGAGCCTCTGGAATCCTCAAGGGCAAAAATAGGCCAAGTTCTCAGTAATGACAATCTGCTACTAGAATAGAGATTCATTTCTGTTTATTTCATTTTTTCAGGCAGGGTTTAGGAAGAATAAAGCCTACAATGTTTCTTTTTAGGAGTGTGCATTTTTCCCATTTGTACAGGAGAAAAGCCCAATTTTATACTTAAAAGAACTGTTATTTTGTAGAGAAATTGCTTGGAATTAGATAATGTGTGAGATAAAATGATATAAAAAGGTATAAAGTACATGAGCAACAAAGTTATTTTAGAGATAACAGTGAAAGGAGATCAGCTTTGGTGTCACACCCTGGATTGTGCTGCAGCAGAATGAAAAGTTACCAAATCCCTTTATATTCAGCACAGATCCTGTGTTATATATAGTTTGCTGTTTAAAACAGTTTCTCCTCATCTTCCCATCTTACCTTTAGGACTCAGTCAAGGATTCAATAAGCAAATTCATGGCCCACGTCCACATCAGTGTCAACGAGATGTCCCGGCTGTACCTGAGCAACGAGCGCCGCTACAACTACACCACCCCCAAGTCCTTCCTGGAGCAAATCAAACTCTACCAGAGCCTGCTGCTTAAAAAGGACAAGGATTTAAAGGCAAAAATGGAGCGGCTGGAGAATGGCCTGGAGAAGCTCAAGAGCACTTCTGCACAGGTAAGGACTCCTTGCGGTTGGTTTTCCTTGTTTTTCGTGTCTGGTTTGAGGGAGGACTTTACAGGGAAGAAATTTGTGCTGGATCCTGGCTCTAGTCTGGCTTGAGCTGGGTTTTCTGGAGGAGCAGAAGTGATGCTCTGCACTGGAGAGGAAAATGGAGAGGTGTGGGTCCATTCTCTGCTGTTTGGAAGTAACTGAAAGATTTCAGTAAATAAAATGAGATTGGGATCCAGCTGACTCTGCCATCCTCTTTTAATGGTTACATTTCAGCTGCAGGGGCAAAACAGCTTAGAAAACATAGGACAGCCAGTGATTTTTGGAGTTGCATCCAGGAAATCTACAATAACTTCAGCAAGATTCTTTCAAACTAAATAGCACATGCTGTTAAAATGAGGCCGATGTTCATTTTTCCTTCCATTATGCTATCTATCTTTAAGGAAAGCTAATACATGCCTGAAATGCACATCAGTCATCCCAAGATCCCCCTGCTAAAGACTTACACTGGCACTCTCCTCTGACAGTGACTAGAAGTTGTTCTGGGTGCTCCCCAAATCTCTCAGCAGTGACACCTGCATCTCCACTCCCATTTCACTCTCCATTTCATATTCTATTAACTATTACAAATGTTTGGTTATAAAGCTTCCCCAGTGGCAAATGAGGCTCTCCTGCAGCTGCTCTGGAGGAATGCAGGGGGTTGATGAGAAGGAAGGACTGCCAGGTCCATCTCTTTCCACACACTGGGGGCATCAATCACGTCTTTCATGCCCGAGGGGACACACGCCTGCCTCTAGGTGATGGATGGGCTGCGCTGGTGCCTCTCAGCTCTGATATCTCCATCTCCCTTCAAACAGCCTCTGCTCAGGGAGCAGGACACAGCAGGGTGGGCACTGCCACGTCCCCTGTGCAGGTTTTGGCATCACCTTTGTAGGAAAGGGGTAGCAGAGAGCACTGGTGGCACCCACTGGAGCCACGAGGCTGTGCCCTCCTTGTCCAGCACACCTCACCTCACCCCACCCCACCTCACCTTGTCACCAAAACTGCAGGAAAAACAAAAACCCTCCAACAAGGTTGTGTTAGAGAATCAAGGCATTGTTATTTTCTGGCCATGATGTGCAACAGAAATAATTTCATCCACACATAGCCTGGGTGTGCAGAGAAAATCATTCCATTACACCTGAATTTTACCAGATTTTTCACAAACTTTATTTAGTCAAAATCCAGGGTTTCATTTGTTCAATGTTCTTTGGTTCCAAGTCAGGGAGTTCTCACTATTTGGTTGCCTGTTGGTTACAGATATCTTCCCCTCCAATGTTAATTAAGTTCTCATTCTCCTCTCTCTTTTCCCAGACCAGGTGTCTCTGACCATGCCAGGGGTGATGTTTGGTCGTTAATGGTCCTTGATGGTCATTATCTTTTGTGTATCTTCTGGGCTGTTCACAGTCTGTTGAGATTTTAAGTTCATCAGGCCTTGCCTGGTGGAACAATGCCCTGGAAAGAAACATAAATTCCCTTCCCCCGGGGACAAAGGCAAACAAACCTGACTGATGTTATAAAATTAAAAACTAAAAATATTAAAACTTGGTATATTTTCCAACAACCTCACCTCGCCCATGCAGACAATAGTTCTGATGGACCTGTGGGGTGCTGCTGTTTTTTCAAGATTCTCCCAGTGGTGTATAAAATGGATTAGGTTTAAATTTTTTGAGAGCACCTAATGTGAAATGAATCTTTTGAAAACAAGTCCCTGGGTCTGTTGTGACACGTGGGAAAGCCTTCTGTATCCTTCAGGCTTCTCTTCAGTGGGTGCTGTGTGGGCAGAGTTCTCTGATGAGCCACAGAACAGTGGTGGAGGACTTGGAGGCAATGGGAAGGATGGGAAAATCAAATCACAAGAAGGATGAAAAAGCACAATGTTGGTGTCTGGCTGCAGTGAGGCCGGGCTGAGAAGTGCCTCCTTGTGCAGGTAATTAAGATGCAGAGCAGTGAGGACAAATATGTCAAATTCAAGTTTAAAATTAGCACGGGGGGGCCTAAAATTAAACACCTAAATTACCAGATGTGCGCAATAGTCAAAACTGCTGTTGATTTGAAACCAGAGTGTGGATATTTATCAGTATTGGAACTCATATGAGCATGTTCAATCTTGAGCAGAGGTTTACAGGGCAGAACTTTACATTCACCCATGGAAATGGATGAATGGAAATACTTGGCCTTGGGGCTGAGGAAGTGAAGAGTCCTCCCTCTCACTCAGGTGTGTCACCTGCAGGTTGTGCTTGGGAGTGAGGTGCTGGGGGGGGATTTTCAAAGTAAAGGTGGAGGATTTTGATCCCTGGGTGTCACCTGGCTGTGCCTTAGCTCTGGGGACTGGTGCTCATCACTGGCATCCTCCAGGGTCCATGACAAGGTAATAATGAGATTTGTGTATTTCTGTAGGCTCAGAGTGGCCTCAGCTGTTGTGTCAGGTGTCAGGGGCTGCAGGTATTTTTTACTTTGCTGTTCCTCTTTCAAAATAACCTATCTACTTCCTTTTACTGTGTTCCCCTCTACCCTTTTTTTTTTTTTTTTTTTTTTTTTTTTTTTTTTTGCTTTCCTGTGGAGATTCGGACACCCTGATGCTGTTGGCCAACTTTCCTCCTCCAGCAGTGTTATGCAACCATCTCTCCCTGCGGACAGTGGCATCCTCAGCACTCAGGGAAGTTGAAGCCTCCTTCCTATTAGGAGATAATGGATTGGGAAGATGTGTGGGATGAGTCATTTGTTTTTTCAGAGTGCTGTGTGTGGCACCAAGAGGTCAGCGCCCATTGCTCCATTGCTGAGTAATTCTGAGCATGGCTGTGGTTAATATTGCATCACTGGATTCCAGATTCGAGCCTGGCTGGCGCTATCAATTAATCGCTGACCTTTTGATGTATTTTGTGTTCTTGAAACAAGGCAGGGACAATCAGATAAAATGAGTCTTCTGGGAGCCTGCCCTCCAGGTTTTCTTCTCTTTAATAATTTTTCTCATGCTGTTCTGGTGGTAGGCAAGGGCTTCTCCCTTCCTTTCCCTGATGAAGTCACAGCACATTACCCTTGAATTTCTCATTTGCTTTGCTCTTTCCCTTTCCATCTCACATTACTAATTGCTTATCCGATTGTTCTGCACTCAGGAAGCTGCTCACAGGTTTCTCATAGAATCACAGAATTCTTTGGGTTGGAAGAGATCATAAAGACCATCCTTTTCCACCCCCTGCTGTTATGAATAAAATGGGCAGAGATAATAATAATCTCCTTAAAATGCCTTTATTAATTAGCTCTTACAATGGTTGCTCGAGGGGTTTTTGGCTGCCCGTGCGCGCTGTGGAGGAGGAGGGTCTTTTCAGCTGTGCTGCAGGGAGTTGAGCAGAGCTGGAGAACCCGCCCCTCGCTGGGAGTGTTTCTAGAGTTCTGAGTTGCTTTTGTTTACTTCGGGGGTCTCACTTCTGGTTTGGCACCCTTAAGTCACAGCCAGTAACAAAAACTGGAAAAATCAGTTCTCTCGATACTTTAGGGTCTACACGGCCTAGCATTGGTTCTTGTGTGTTTTAATTTTACTTAGTTTTATTTTTATAAGGGGTTTCTGGTGTTAAAAGAGTCCTGAGATGCACTTCGGGGTCTTTGATTTGCATGCGGGGTCAGCCTGGGCAGCAGGGGCTGTGGGCTCTCATGGCATTCAATATGGCGTCTTGGAGGTTTCAGAGGTGGGCAGCACCAGGGCAGCACCGTCCCACTAGATGGGGACGGAACGTGGCAGGCATGGGTTCCCCTTTCTCGGAGCAGGGTGGCGGTCTGGGCGCCCCGGGGATGTGGCTTCGCGGGCTCCGGGATTCTCTCGTGCCGGGCTTGGGCCGGGACGGGCGACTGCTTGGCAGCTGGAGCCACGCCGGGGGGGGGGCGGCTCCGCGGGTTCCGAGATTCCCCGTGCCAGGCTTGGGGGAGCGGCCGGTCCTCTCTTTCCCTGCTTTGGCGGTGGCAGTGCTGGCTGCTCCGGCGTTGGCGGGGGTTGGGGGGGGAGCCGCGGCTGCCGAGCTTCTTTGAAGGGAACCGGCTTTTCGCTTTTGAGGTTTGTTTTTAAGGTGGTCAAAGGGTCTGGGGGGTGCAGACTCCCCATCTTTCAGGGCGGCAGGCAGCCCACTTCTGGGGTCTGGGGGAGGGGCCTGCGGGCGGTTTCCAAGCGACCAGGCAACTCCCCCTTCACTGCCCCCCCCCCTCCTCTCTAGGGTGGGGCACGGAAGTGCCTTTTTACAAAATAAACATTTAAGATATTAATACACTTATTATATGACAATTAAAGGTTTCAGTTTTCTAAATTTCATTTTTTTCACTGCCACGTGCAGGGACACCTTCCACTATCCCAGGCTGCTCCAAGCCCTGTCCAACCTGGCCTTGGACACTTCCAGGTATCCAGGGGCAGCCACAGCTTCTCTGGGCACTTGTGCCAGGCCCTGCCCACCCTCCCAGGGAAGGATTTCTTCCTGATATCTCTGCCCTACTTCAATTTGAAGTAATTTCCCTTTATCCTGTCACTGCAGGCCCTCACAAACAGTTCTTCTCCAGTATTCTTGCTTTTTAAAAATCCTGACAAAGCCGTTTCCCCTTCCATTGCTTCATGTGCTTGACAAGGCATTGTCTGTTCCCCGGGGCTGATCTTACACCTGCTCTTTGTGCTGCTGTTGAGTGCCTGTGGATTTTAATCCTCTGCTTGTTTTGTCCCGGCCATGTAAAGCCCTGGAGCTGTGTGCGTGTATCCAGCACACAAAGACTGATTTCTGGGCAGAAGGTCACAACCATATCAGTCATCAGCCACTTCAATTTCCTGCAGCCCCCAGAGACTTGGAACTGAACAAGGAGGTGCTGCTGGGTTTGTCACACGAAGGGATTATGTGCTGGTGTGAGCCCAGATTTCCAGCCCTGCCTTTGTGCTGGTGAGAGCAGTCCCCACAGAGGCAGGCAGCAGGGGATGGTGATGGATGGAGGGCTTGTGGAGAGTCCTGAAAAACTGCTCTCCATGTGAAGTGGATGCCAAATGTCAACAGCTTCAGTTTATGGATTGTAAATTGTGCTCTCCTTCCCAGTATCAAAATGGGTTATCGCCAAAACCAGCGTCTGGCTTCCCTTCCTGTATTTGTGTGTTGGTAAAGATGTACCCCAGGAGCTCTAAGTGAACCTTTATGAGCCTGAGATGAGGCAGTGAAAGCTTCTGTGGTCTGCCCAGAGTCTGAGTAAATTCACTGAAATGGGGATTTTAGCAGTAGGTTTTCTGTCTGCAAGTGAGAGCCAGTGTGAGCTTTCCCCCTGCAAATGCTGCTGAGGGCTGCTGGGTGTGAGCAGGGTGTGAGGAATTGCCACCACAGCCATGCTGGTGGCCTCCTGGCTGCCAGCTCAAGGGGATGTCCCTTTTCAGGCTCATCTGACATCACATTTAAAGCCCCTTGACCCTTGGAGCTCTGCCAAGGGCTGGCCCTGTCAGCAGATCCCAGCTGCAATCTCCACTGCAGCTCCCACAAACCTCTGCCCTGCAGGTGGATGAGCTGAAGGCCAAGCTGGCAGCCCAAGAGGTGGAGCTGAAGCAGAAGAACGAGGATGCTGACAAGCTGATCGAGGTGGTGGGGGTGGAGACGGAGAAGATGAGCAGGAAGAAGGCTGTGGCTGATGAGGAGGAGAAGAAGGTGGCCCTCATCACCCAGGAGGTGGAGCAGAAGCAGAAGGACTGTGAGGAGGACCTGGCCAAGGCCGAGCCTGCCCTGGAAGCTGCCCAGGCTGCTCTCAACACCCTCAACAAGGTAGGGTGAGGATTCTCAGTATTTTTCCTCTGCTGTGTCATCTGATGGCCCAAGTTCTGGGCATTGTATTGTCCCTCCTCCAGCTTCCTCCCTGCTGGTGCTTAAGTGTGTAAAAAAGATTGGATGTGGCACTCGGTGCCATGGTTTAGCTGACAAGGTGTTGTTTGGTCACAGGTTGGACTTTGGTGATCTCAGAGGTCTTTTCCAACTGGGTTAATTCTGTGTCTCTGGGGTTCCTGGTGGAACTCAGAGAATCCACAAGGCTGCACCACATTCCCTTTCATTCATTGCTGTGGAGAGGAGCAGACAAAGCTGGTCCAAAGGAAGATTCCACTGGGAAAAACGTGTGATCAGGAGATAAACATTGCTCTAATTGCTGGAGATTTGTTTGGGGAGGACTTTTTGTTCCTTGGAAACTTTGTCTTTCAAGGGTGCTCCAGAGGTTCCCACTGGATGTGGTGCTCAGTGCTTAGTTTAGTTGATGAGCAGGTGTTATGTCACAAGGTTGCACTTGATGATCTCAAAGGTCTTTTCCAGCCTGGTTCATTGTGTGATTCTGTGATGTGCCTGAGAGATGGACCTGCAGTTGTTTTTAGTGCCCTGGGGCAGCAGCCTCCAGGGCATATAGATGGAAAACCACAGCTGGAAAACCCCTATTCACAGCAAGGCCTCAAACCATGGCTCAGTCCTGGCCCTGCTGGGGGACAGGAAAGCACCTTGGAGCCATCCAGAATGGGGATTCTGTTGGATTAGCTTTTGGGGAGGAGATAGCTTTGCCACAGACACCTGTGCTCTGGATTTCTTTTGTGGGAGGTAAAGGACTGTGCAAAAGGAAAATGTTTGTCTCGCCATTTTGTTCCCCAGGTTTGTGCTGGTGCTGTAAAATCTCTCATTAGGCAAAGATGGGGGAAATGCTGGCATTTTCTCCAGGGAACTGCAAAGCAGCAGTAGCAGAGCAGTTGAAGCCATGGTCTCCTTTACCTGCTGACTGGAGACATATCAGAGAGCCCAGCCTGCTCACTGACATGAATAATCAACAATGTTTATGTGTGTTTGCACAGTTTCTGTCCAATTATCTCAGACATCTTCCTTGGACTGCAGGGTTATGTGCAACACTAACAAGGAACACAGTGAGAAAAGCTGTTGAGTAGAACCCAATAATAAATCCATATAGTCAGTGAGGATGTGGATACCTGGACATTTCTGTGACAGTGTCACCTGCCAGTGCAAAAGAAGAGCAGCCACAGCCACTGGGACATGGCCAGGCTGTTTCCTCCTCCACAGCTGCATTTTGAACCCACCTTGATTTCTGTGTTTGTGCTGGGAGGATGATTCTTCTGATGCTTTAAATAAAACCTCCTAGTGCCTCCAGAAACCTCCACAGCCACACTGCTCTCAGGAGAGCTGGCCCTGCTCAGCCTTGCCAGGGTTAAATCTCTCTGTGCTCCTGACAGTTTAAACTTTCTTTTTCCTTTTTCTTTTTTTTTTTTTTCCTGTGTGAGCCAAGAAGTGACCATGGGCTGGCTCAGCCTGGCTTTGGCTGTGTGTGTGGGACCTGCTGCAGCCCCTCTGTCCCCTGCCTTTTGCAGGGGCTGGTGGCAGTGAGAGTGACTGAGAGAAACTGAGAAGCTATTTAAAGTGTTATGGAGAGATAAGTCTATGCATATATGAGATAATTACATATATATGGATGATAATTAAGATAATTGTTACATGGGCAATGATGAACGGCATGTGGGTTGTGATAGACCCAGTGCAGAGCACCTGCAAGATAAAAATCTGCAAAGCCAGGTGTGATAACGAGTTTGAAAACTTGGGAAACAAAGTTTTTGAGTTAGAGACAAAAATGCCCTTTTGGATCCTCCAGTGCAGTTTGGCTGCTTGCCCTGTGAGGGTGCCTGGGCTTTCTCAGCAGCTGCATTCCCTGAACCTCGAGGGCTGCAGGATGTGGGAATCATAGATGGCTTTGGCATTGGCATCTCAGCTTGGGTAGGAGGGAGCATGAAGGGAACCTCTGAAGGTTGTTTTAGAGGGCCTGACTGTTACTTCTATGGGTTTCATGCTTATTTATCCCAATCTTCTGAGAGGGCATAAAACCTCCTGCTCCCCCAGGAGCCTAGGGAGGAGCAGTGTGCTGTGCTGGCCCCAGGGGGGATGTCAGGAGCAGGGAATGGAGCAGCTGTGCTGTGAACATGCAGAGCAGCAATCTAAGGGCAGGACTGCTGGGGCCGCGAGGAGCCCAATTTATCAGATTGATAGCCTGGGAGCCTGACTCTATTAGTGGCAGGGTGAAAAGAGAGCCCATTCATTTTTATCTAACAACCTTGTTTTCCCCTTTTCAGACCAATCTGACAGAGCTGAGGTCCTTTGGATCACCTCCTGCCGCTGTCAGCAACGTCACTGCGGCCGTAATGGTGCTGACGGCCCCGGGAGGGAGGATCCCCAAGGACAGGAGCTGGAAAGCAGCCAAAGTGGCCATGGCAAGGGTTGACAGCTTCCTGGACTCCCTGATCAAGTTCAACAAGGAGAACATCCATGAGAACTGCCTCAAAGCCCTGCAGCCCTATTTGCAAGACCCCCAGTTCAACCCCGAGTTCATGGCCACCAAGTCCTCAGCGGCGGCCGGGCTGTGCTCGTGGGTGCTGAACATCATGCGCTTCCACCGCGTCTTCTGCGAGGTGCAGCCCAAGAGGCAGGCTCTGGACAGGGCCAACGCTGAGCTGGCAGCAGCCCAGGACAAGCTGGCCACTGTCAAGGCCAAAATTGCAGTGAGTGCCCTTAAGGGAACCCATCCTGCTTGTCCCTGCTGGGGGAATCCTCTGCTTTGGACAGAGCTGCTGCTTTCAGGGCTTGTGTTCCAAAGCAGGGGGTGGGGATACAAAGGTTTAGGGGTTAAAGGGTTTTCTCTGCATTGTGATGCACAGGCAGCCCTGAAATCCAGCTCTGGGCTGGGCTGAGAGTGGGAAGCAGGGTAAGGGAGGGGGATTCTGCCCCCTGTGCTCAGGTGAGACCCCACCTCCCGAGAAGGCCCAAACCAGCAGAGAAAGGACCTGGAGCTGCTGGAGAGAGCCCAGAGATGGAGATGCTCCAAGGGCTGGAGCCCCTCTGTTCTGAAGCCAGGCTGGGAGAGCTGGGGGTGCTCACCTGGAGAAGAGAAGGGTCCAGGAAGAGCTCACAGCCCTTTCCAGGGCCTAAAGGGGCTCCAGGAGAGCTGGAGAGGAGCTGGGGACAAGAGATGGAGGGACACAACACAGGGAATGGCTTCCCACTGAAAGAGATGAAATTTAGGTTAGTTAAAGGGAAGGAATTGTTCCCTTTGAGGGTGGGCAGGCCCTGGCACAAGGTGCCCAGAGAAGCTGTGGCTGCCCCTGGATCCCTGGCAGTGTCCAAGGCCAGGCTGGATGGGGTTTGGTACAGCCTGAGACAGTGGAAGGTGTCCCTGCCCACAGCAGGAGTGGCCCTGGATGGTCTTTAAGGTCCCTTCCACCCCAAATCATTCTGTGCTTCTGTGACAGAATATTGCTGCTTTCTGAATACCCTTTGTTCTTCTCCAGCCTTGCTTGCACTCAAGGAGGAAGGTTAAATATGAATCCTTGTTATTCCCACCTAATTTTTTAAGTGTGATTTACCTCTTCTCCTGGGTGCTCAGAAAACTCATTATCTCACACCACTATGTTTCCAGTGTGCTGCACAGGGCAGGGGCTGGGAACTGGAGGCTGATTCGATGCTGGGAGTGCAGAGCTGGGCTGGCTGCACACTCAGTCCCTGCTTTTGCATGATGACAACTGCTCTTGCAGGAGCCTCATTTGTCACGGCACAGCTCCCTGGCAGCACATCTTGGATGTTATTTGGGTTTTTGCTTCTTAAAAAAAAAAAAAAAAAAAAAAAAAAATTTAAAAAATCCTTGAATAGAAGAAATTACAGCGTGATTAAAAGTGCATTTCCACAGAGTGTAGAGTGAGGCCTTTATCTTTTTCCTTCAGAAAATTATCTCTATGTAAAAACACATCCTGCTTTATCCTGCTTTTCTCCCTGCTCCCTCCCAGCACGATACCTGCTAAGAACAGGTTGTGGGGAGCAGCTGCTCCAGAACCTGCCTGGTGTTTTAGGGTGTTTTGGGATCTCTCTTTGGGAGTGGGATCCCCTCCATGGCTGGGCTGGACAGGGCTCCAGTGAGTGAGTGAGGTATCTCTGCTCTCCTCACCCCTTCCACCAGCACCTCACCCTGTTAGAAAACACGTCACTCTTTTGATGTTTTCAAGGGTTTATCATTCTTAAAATGCTTACTACACTTTTTAACTAAAAATACAAGAAAATTGTGCTGAACTCCTCGGTCACCCCTGCCTGCTGCAGATGAAAGGAGGCACCTGAAGCAGGCGTGGATTTAGAGGGCTTTGGTGTCTAATTCTCCCACCTCAGATGTGCCATACAGGGCTGAGGAACTTTTTTTTTTTCATCCCTTTTTTTTTTTTTTTTTTTTTTTTTAATTTTATATATTTTTTTCAAAGGAGTGGGATTTTGTTAAAGAAAATTGCAATCTTTGGGGAGACTACTGGCACTCCTCTGGCATGCTCTTACAAAACTGCCTGGTTTAGGGGCCTTCTCCTCCCTGCAGATGGGGAATGATGCAGGGTAGCGTGGGATGGTTATATCCTTACTTATCTGGGATATCTTGGGTAGCTTCACTGCTGTGTGCTGATTCATACCTGCTCACAGTTGGGCCCCAAGCTGCCTTGTACTCATTTTTTATTAATAAATGAGAAAATTCCCACTGTCCAAAGCATTAAGGACTTTCTATCTTCTTTGCCTGCCTGGGAACTGGGTGCTCTGCACCTGGGGCTGGTGCAGGTAGGAGTGAGAGGCGTGTCCACAGCTGCACACAGCTGTATTTGTGTGCCCCTTGGTGGGGCCCTGCAGACCTGTTCTGTCCTGCAGACCAGATATATGCATATATTCTATACAAACTCAATTATCAGATTGTGCTTTTATAGTGGGATATGATACATATCAGCCTTTGTAGGCTGATAGATCCACATGCACACAGGGACAGAAACTTTCTGTGCTTTTGTTCCAAGGCAGGTCAAGGAGAGGCTGCTTTGTGTGATGCCAGTATCCAGGAGAGCTGCAGAGATCTCGCATATAATCCTTTTTCGTTTTTGGGTTTGTCTCTAGTGTGTAGCTCAATGTTAAAGTGATTTACAAGCAGTTTAGCCTTAAGCAGTCTGCATTGGGTGCAGATAAAATCAATTATTACTTCTCTTATCAGAAGTGAAATGCTCCAAGTGCTTGTGGGAGCTGTTGGTTTGGTTTAGATCCAAGTGTGAACAGCTCTGTCCAAGCCAAGGGCTCTCCAGTTTTTTTTCTGCAGGTGTTTTGGCCTCTCTCTGCCCCTCCTATCCCTGTCACCTGCAGGGGACTTTGTCCCAGCTCACTGGGGGCTCCTGGCACACTCTGGGGCAGCTCTCAGAGCAGAACCATTCCATTCACTTGTTGGATTCCTTGTTGGAAACAGTGTGAGGGCATGGTTTGGAGATGGTTCAGGCAGAGCTCCAGGAGCCCCCTGGGGATTTGAGCATGACCTGGGGAATCAGGAGAACTTCTGGGGATGGAGCATCAGGAAATATCAGACTTGGGTTCCTCAGCTGCCTGCTCGTTGCTCAGCCATAGCGCTCGTCATCAGAGCTCAGCCAGAAGCCCCAAATAAATTCATTTTCTGTGTCCTTTGCCTCTGTCTGTGCTGAGGGTGTGAGTTGCAAGCAGTGGCACAGCCCAGCCCTGCTCTCTGCTGGCTTCTGGTTCTAGCCCTGGGTGGATGAGCTTGGCCAGCTCTGGACAAGTGTTTGCCTCATGATCCCAAAACAGTTTGGGCTGGAAAGGACCTTAAAGACCATCCAGGGCCACCTCTGCCGTGGGCAGGGACACCTCCCACTGTCCCAGGCTGCACCAAACCCCATCCGGCCTGGCCTTGGACACTGCCAGGGATCCAGGGGCAGCCACAGCTTCTCTGGGCACCCTGTGCCAAGGCCTTCCCACCTCACAGGGAACAATTCCTGCCCAATATCCATCCCATCTATCCCTGCCCTCTGGCGGTGGGAAACCATTCCCTCTGTCTTGTCCCTCCATCCCTTATCCCAGGTACCTCTCCTGCTCTCCTGGAGCCCCTTCAGACCCTGGAAGGGGCTGTGAGCATTCCCTGGAGCCTTCTCTTCTCCAGGTTGGACACCTCCAGCTCTCTGAGTCTCCAGAGCAGAGGGGTCCAGCCCTTGGAGTTTCTTCCTGGCCTTTTGGACTCCTCCAACAGCTCCACATCCTTCCTGAGTTGTTAAAACCGTGCTGTTCCTGACTTCCTCCTGTTCTTCACCCGCAGCGCCTCAACGAGAACCTGGGCAAGCTCACAGCCAGGTTTGAGAAGGCCACGTCAGACAAACTCAGGTGTCAGCAGGAAGCTGAAGCCACAGCCTGTACCATCACCCTCGCCAACCGCCTGGTGAGTGCCAGTACGGGCACCTCTGGGGGCACCAGGGCTGGGTTGGACCCTGTGCACCTTCCACCTGTCTTGGTTTGGAAAGGCAAGTCTCTGCTAAGGAAGGCAGGAGCTTCCCTTGGAATGGAAAATATAAACCCCCTCCCTCCGAATTATTATTATTATTTTGAAATTAACAGGCTCTTAGGCAAAGATATGGGAATAGGAATAACAGTTCTTTACTGGGGAAATTAAAATAAAAATGCAAAATTGAAAAAAAAACAACTGAGGGAGTCAGAATACAGCCTGACATCCTATTGGTTCAGGGTGTTGGGAGAAGTCCAATCCAGTCCTCCTCCAGTGACAGATGTGGTTCTGTTGGAGCAGAGATGATCCTATAGGAGGGTGAAGTTTTCCTCTGAAAACCCAGTGTTGGTGAGATGGGTCTGTTCTTCCTCTGGGAATCCAGTGGAAACAAGATGCCTCTGATGTTCCAAATCTCAAATTAGGTAGGAATGCTGGGCTTCTCCTGCTGGATGGAGCATCTCCCCATGGGATGATGTAATTGTATCAGCCATGCAGTGAGCCTTGATGGCCCATTAACAGCAGAGATCCCCTGGAGGGAGGATGGGTCCTGGAAGGGATAAAGAACACTGCCCCAGTGGTTTAACAGCTGGGCAGAGAATACAGACTTTTGGTTACATCCTGCACTGCAGCCTAAGACACCATCCTCTCATGTTTTTGGAAATGTTTCCTGCACTGCAGCAGGTTTCAGTAGTGAAAATGCTTTTGCAGTGGTTGTTCCCATTCATCAGTGCAGCTCTGATGGTTAAAGCATCTGGCTCGGTCGTCATCACAACTCTCACCTCCTTCTTGGGGCTTACACATGTGAGTGGGTGCTGATGGGCCAAAAAGATGTGAGTCAAAAATGGTATGGTAAAAACAAAGGTGTGAACATGCCTGTAGCTTTGCAGGTTCTGAAATGACAAGAATTAGAGTGAAAAACTCACTAAAAGCCTCATTCTTCTCTGAGTCAGAATACAAAAGTATTTAGAGAGGGGCCTACAAGGAACTGGAGAGGAATTTTGCATCAGGAACTGTAGTGACAGGACAAGGGGGAAAGGGTTCAGACTAAAAGAGGGGAGATTTAGTTTAAATATACAGAAGAAATCCTTCCCTGTGAGGGTGGGCAGGCCCTCGCACAGGATGCTCAGAGCATCTGTGGCTGCCCCTGGCAGTGTCCAAGGCCAGGCTGGACACTGGGGCTTGGAACAGCCTGGGATAGTGGAAGATGTCCCTGCCATGGCAGGAGGTGGGTCTGGATGGGGTTTTAGGTCCCTTCCAACCCCATCCATTCTGTGGTTCTGTGGCTGTGTCACCACACCCCAGGCCATGCTGGTTCCATCTCTTCCCCACCCCATGATGTAGGAACAGCTCCCAGTCTCAGCAATTTTATGATTTTTTTACTTGCAACAATTCATCATTTCTGCAGTGTAGGCAAGGAACCCCTTGCATCCCAACTTCCTGCTGTGCCCTGCACACCATCTCCTGTGTCATCCTGGCTTTGATCTAGGAATAGCACCTGACAGCCCTCACTGGTGTGTGGCTCATTTGACATTCAAGGTGTGTCACTGGTGTGGCTGTGGGTAGAAATGAGTTCCCAGACTTTGAAACAAACACATCTGAGGTTGTGTAAAGAATGCAACTGAGCATGGAGAGCAATGCTTTGGATTGACAAATGAACCTGGGGCATTGAGGCAAGGCTGGCTCTCACAGTTCCAGACTGGCATCTCACGAACTTCAGGTCGCCTAAGGAAGATGCTCCAGGATCCAAGGAACAGGATCTGTGCACCACAAAGGGAGGCTGGCTGATGAATGTTGTTTGTGGGTGGGTGTGTGCTAATGCAGAGGAGGAAATTTAGTGATGACAAATGCTAAATAACATGTGCAGGGAAAACAAACTGTAATCATGCAGTTACATGGATAGGGCCTAATTGCACTATTATCACTCACAGAAGAGCTCTTGGAGCTGTTGCAGAGAGTTCTCAGGAACAGCAGCGTGGCACTTCACAGGAGGGAAAAAAGACAAATTGAATATTACTAATTGGTAGAAAAAGCCTCAGGAAACAGAAGTTAAGCTTCATTGTATTGGATCTGTCAGTGCCCACATCCCACACATGGTCACCCTGTCTAAGCAGGCTTTGGGCAGCCTAGAAAAGCTACAACAAAGTATGTAACCACTTCCACATGAAAGGGAATGGATTAGGGCTCTTCTCTTTGGAAAAGGCATAGAGGGGATGGATGTGACAGAAGCCGCCAAAATCACGACTGGTGTGAAGAAGGTGGGTGAGGAGTGGTTGTTCACTCTCTGTCATTATCAAAGAGCCAAGGATAATCCAAGGAGTAGCTTTTAATTTGCCTCTTGCTACATAAAAAGAATTCCAATAACTTCCACAGTCTGAGGTGGGAGACATCTGGGATATCTTGAATGTGTTAAAAGTGGCAGTAGTGTGTGATCCAAGCAAAGGAGAAGACTCCAGGACCTAAGGATATAAAAAAGTAATCTGAAAAAATTAATTAGGAGTATGGAAGTACCTCCGAGTACCTGGAAAATCAGATCAATAAAGACTTCTTGGTCTTAGAGGGGCTGTGAGATTAATATAGGAGTTGACCTCGAGGAGACTGAAGGGAGGGTGGATGCTTCATCTATAAAAACTACAGAGGAAAGATGGAAGAACTGGATTCTGCCCTGCAAGTGGAGCTGAGACTAAGGATAATTTATGTATGATCCTTAAAAGTGACCTATAACCTAAAAGCAGTACTCTGCTTCTTTTTCAAGAAGTGAGATGAGATGAGATGAGACACGTGGGCTGAGACCAGGGCCTGTCCAGCTCCAGCTGGACTCAGCAAATGTCTAGAACAGAGGAGGAGTAGGGCAGGTATAGCCTGTGCTGCCTGATCCTTGATGATTTCCAGCCTTCATTCCACTGTTAAGGAATGTGACTTTCCATAAAAAGGCAAACTTCCAGACTGAGAACTGGGAATTCTCCCACATAAAGAGGCAGCATTGCTGTAGATGAAATAACTGGAGGGTGTAGACATGGGAACCACAGGACTGGGATGAAGTTCAGTGATGCACGATGCAGGGCTGTACGTATGGGTTGAGAGAAGATTGTTCACCTCTATTCCAGGAGTCCAATGCAGCAGCCAGGCAAGCTTGGATGTGTTGGATCAGGCTGTGCCCTACACATTGTGCAGCCCAAGGAAAGGCAGCTGTGGTCCTAACCCTATCATGAGTATCTTTCTAGCAATGCTAAAGGGACATCAGCACAGTCTGAGGCCAGCAAAAGGCACTGGGGAAGTAGAAGCTCTGTGAAGAGGGTGGTGGCTGATGTTTGTGTACAACAGCTCAGCTGGTGCAGATTTAGGGACAGCTCTGAGGGCAGGTGGGGCAAAGAAAATCTGAGGCTTCTCTTTCTGCGCCTGGGAGGGGTCAAACTTCCCAGAGGTAGTTTTCCCTGATCCAAAGATACAGTTTTGACAGGGCAGAAAGGCCACCAGAGGTATTTTTGCAGGTTAGTTCTTGTGCTCATCAGAATAAACTGCCCAGAGCAGCTGTGGCTGCCCCTGGATCCCTGGCAGTGTCCAAGGTCAGGTTGGACAGGGCTTGGAGCAGCCTGGGACAGTGAGAGGTGTCCCTGCCCACAGCAGGGAGTGGCACTGGGTGACCTTTAAGGTCTCTTCCCACCCAAAGCAGTGTGTGAGTCTGTGATTCCATGAATCAGGAATGAGCTGGTGTGTAGGAGGTCACACAGCTCCACAGTGATGATGTCAACTGTCTATAAAGAATTGTGAAAACGATCCCAAGTGATGGAGGGATGAAACACCAGGCAGATAAATATAATGTAAAGCACATTGGAGAAATGAGGTTTCACTTCACATGCCCTGTAAGTGACGCTGAGCTGATTGTTATCACTCAGGAATGAAAAGATGGAGTTAAGAGTGCTGAGAGCTCTGTGCTCCCAGAAGCAAAATGCCCTCACCAAACCCAAAGCCCATCTGAAACCGGATATTAGGGTTTATTAGGAAGAGAAGGGAGAACAAAACAGAAAAATCCCCATCTTGCTCTATGAATACCTTCTAAATAAATCTTGAATGTGCAGCATTACCGCCACCCCCTCTGCTGCACCTCAAAGGCTGGAGGAGAATGGGAAATGGTGCAGAGACAGCAACAATAAAGGAAACCGGATAATAAAGATTGCATCGCTGGGTGCAGATAAAGATTGCAAGGAAAATCAAAAGGCTGCTTCTGTGTGAGGAATTATTGAAGAGGCTAAGGCTCTTCAACCTGAAAAGAAGACAGCAGAGGGGTATGGAGGGCTTGGAATGCTGAGTGGTGCAGAGAAGCTGATGCCAGCAGGATTGTTCCCTGGTTTTGCACTGGATGAATGTTTCAGCAGTTAAAAAGTTCAGGCAGCACATCAAAGGATATACTTTTATGCAGAAAGCTCAGCTGAACTGTGGATCTCCACAGGATGCTGTAGGTGCCAAAAGTTGGCTTGATACCCACAGCAGCTTAGGCTTAGTCATGAAGTCAAAACTCATCAGTGACTGTTAAGCACAGGGATGTAAGCTCTGGGTCAGAAGGTCCTGAAGGCTGCAGCTGTGGTAAGCTGGAAGCTGTGTCCAGAGTTGGGCTTGTGTGTGCAGCATTCCCAGGCCAAGGGCTGCTGTCAGCTGCAGGAGGTGGCCCAAGGTGAATGAGCAGGAGAATGAGCTCTTGGCTGTGCTGGGGGGCTCAGAGGGGAGCCCAATAATGTCTTGGCTTAGGAGGTCCTGGCTGTTTATGAGGGGATATGGAAGTACATGAGGGTGGGAGGAGAGCTATTTGATCTGGAGTGGCTGCAGGACAGCAAACACCATGCAATCTGCAGTGAGTTCGTGTTGGGAATGTCAAGGTGGCTCTGACCCTCAGAAGGCAGCTGGAATTCTGCTGGAAACAGGACTTGGTCAGGTTGGAAGGTGTGGCAGTGAAATTCAGTGAGGGCCTGAAGGTGTTGCCTTCCCATCCTGGGAGATCTGTGTCTGCAGAGGAGTTTAAGATGGCAAAATAGCCCAGTTGAGGGGAATGAGCTATTGGAGATGTTCCAAGGCTTGTCATAGGGATTAGTGTCAGAGCTGGGTCTGTTTAACATGGAACAGGGGCCTGGAAAAAGGGCCAGTGTCATGTCAGTATTTCATAGTTGGAATTGCAGAAGAGAAGGATACAGATGTATTTTTAGTGAAAATGAGAAATATGAAGAAATAACAACCATAAGCTGACGTGGACAGTGAACTGAGGAAGAAAAATAAAAGGTTCTTGTTGGCCCTGGTGACAAAACCTGTGAGCAGAGGGTGAGCTGTGCCTGCTGTGGGTGTTCCCAGAGCTGAACATCAAGAGAGGTTTCTCTTTTGGCAGCAGGAGACTCCAATTGTGAATTTCATGGCAAGGTCTGGCCTTCTCCATCTCAGATCCATGAGGTCATCTCAAAGCTGGGTTGGGTTTTTCTGGCTTGTAAGCTGAAGGCTGCATTCCATTCCTATTTCCAATGGTACTCCAAAAAAGTACCGATGATCAAATAAATGTAAAGGTAATTTATTTTATAAGGAGATACTGTGCCCTCTTCAAAACCCCAGCTGCACTGTCTGGACATTGGATGCTGATGAAAAATAGATAGGAGGAAGCAATTTTTTTGACAGAATCTGAAGGGAATTGTGATCAAAATCCCATGTACCTGGTGTGATAATAAATTGTGTGAAATACTGAAGGCTGTGGAGAGGAATGCTCTGTGTGGGAGAGGGTGTAAGGAGGTGGGAATCTGTGGTGTTAAGGCAATTAACAGCTGATGGGCTTAAATACCTCTGTAATCCTTCCCTGGGAGGGTGGGCAGGCCCTGGCACAGGGTGCCCAGAGCAGCTGTGGCTGCCCCTGGATCCCTGGTAGTGCCCAAGGCCGGGTTGGATGGGGCTTGGAGCAGCCTGGGACAGTGGAAGTTGTCTCTGGCATGGCAGTGGTGGAATGCGATTAACTTTAAGGTCCCTTCCAACCCAAACCATTCCATGATTGTATGAAATAATCAATTTGACTTGGAAATTTGCAGGTTGGGGGCCTTGCCTCTGAAAATGTGAGATGGGCTGAGGCTGTGAAGGACTTCAAACAGCAGCAGAGCACCTTGTGTGGAGATGTCCTGCTGGTCACAGCCTTCGTCTCCTACCTGGGCTACTTCACCAGGAAATACCGCCAGGAGCTCCTGGATGGCATCTGGAGGCCCTATTTGCACCAGCTAAAAGTAAGTCCTGCTTCCTCTGAGAAGCCACCATTGTTCCTGGGATTAATGTGGCAATAATTCCCAGTGCCCACAGGGGATCTCTCAGGTGAGGGACATCACTGTGTCCTCACCAAGCTGGAGTGAGGATCAGGACGTGGCTGTTTACTCCTCCCTGAGGAAAATGTGATGTCCTTGCTCGATGAAGTTCCTCCATATACACAGGAAAATCCTGAACACAGAGCCCAGCTCTGCAGTTTTGTCCAAGGCCACGAAGGAGGGGGGAATATGGAGAAGGAATTGGAGCAGGCAGAGCTCGCTGCCAGCTCTCCAGTAGGCTTGGAAAAACTCCAGGTGTTTTTTCATTCTGGACACAAGCTCTGGTCATGCTGGCCATGCCTCTCAGCTGGTTTTCCCCGTGTCTTGCTGTTAGGACCAGATGAAGATCATTGTGCTTGAAACTTGTTTAATATTTCACTAATTTTAACAAGTTCCTCATACAAATGCTGCCAAGAAGCTTTTAAATAAGGCACCAGAGATGCCCAAATCAAATTGCTGACCAAAGCAGACAGTTCCTTAGGCTGAGAGAGGAAAACTTCATTCTGCATTTCTTAACCCTAAGCCAGAAACTTAGTTGAGATGTGGTTTCAAAAATGACCTAACTGTGCTTAGAAATGTCAAGGAAGTGCCTGTAATTCCAATGGAAATGAAAGGCCCATTCTGCTCAGGCACCTGGCACAGGTAACTCTGGTTATCACATCCAGAAATCCTCCCCTGTCAAAGAAATGTTTCTGGAGCTGCTGCTGCTGGTTTATAAGGCAGCAGCAGCCTTAGGAGGGAGTTAATTCTATCTTTCCAAGGTGTCTCAGGGAGCTGAACAGGGAAAGGAGTGACCCTAGCCCATGGGGCTGGGCTGTGGGGGAAAAAAACCCCTGGGATTGTACAGGTTGAGTTTGTTTACAACAAGATTGGGAAACAAAACCAGGCTGGGAATACTCTGTAGAATGAGATCGTGAAATCCTGGAATGCTTTGTGCTGGAAGGCACCTTAAAATCATCTCATTCCAACCTCCTTGCCATGGGCACGGACACCTTCACTAGACCCCATCCAGCCTGGCCTTGAACACTCTGAGCACCCTTTATGAGCATTGATCATCTCCTTCCAGGGATCCAGGGGCAGCCACAGCTGCTCTAGGCACCCTGTGCCAGGGCCTGCCCACCTTCCCAGGAAACAATTCCTTCCCAATATCCCATCTAACCCTGCCCTCTGGCACTGGGAAGCCATTCTCTGCATCCTGTCCCTCCATTCCTTGTCCCCAGTCCCTCTCCAGCTCTCCTGGAGCCCCTTTAGGCTTCAGGAAGGGACTCTGAGTTCTCCCTGGAGCCTTCTTCAGGTGAACACTCCCAGACTGGCTCCAGAGCAGAGGGGCTCCAGCCCTCAGAGCATTTACAGAGCTTCCTCTGGACTTGCTCCCACAGCTCCACACCCTTCTGACATTGGGCACCAGCGCTGGAGCAGCTGTACAGGTGTGCTCTCACGTGAGCAGAGCGGCAAAACACCCCCCTGCCACCAAAACCTCCAGACTCCAGGAGGATCAGGCACAGCCAAACCCAACTCACCCCTTTTTAACAAAGCCAGCTTTCCTCTGAGTCACCAGGACTCCTCTCTGTTTGCCTGGCAGGTGCCCATCCCGGTGACGCCGCGGCTGGAGCCACTGTCCCTGCTGGCGGACGAGGCGGCAGTGGCAGCATGGCAGAACCAGGGGCTGCCGGCCGACCGCGCGTCCGCCGAGAGTGCCGCCATCCTCAGCAGCTGCCAGCGCTGGCCCCTCGTGGTGGACCCCCAGCTGCAGGGCAGCAAATGGATCAAGGCCTCCCACGGCCAAGGGCTCCGGGTGATCCGGGTGGGGCAGAAGGGGTAAAGTTATCCTTCTCACGGTAAAATTGATAAGATCATGGAAAAAAGACTCTCTGACGAGTTAAAGTTAGAAAGTGGTTTTTATTTGGTGTTGAGTTGATACCTTGGGAAGGCTGAGTTGAAGCAGAGACTGGACAGAGCTAAAGAATGAAGGAGATATTTATTGAAAGGTTTCCAGGATTCACCTTGGGCAGGACAAGAGCCTGGCCAGGGCTACCACCCAAGGTGGACCCAAAATGGACACAAAATGGACAAATGGTCACCAGGTCTCACACTTTGATAAGTTTTGGTCCATTTGCATCTTGGGGTTTAATTGTCCAATTCCAGCTTCAGGTTGTGAAGTCCCATCCTTCTTGTTCCTCCCTTCAGCCACCACTGTTTGTGCTTTCAGGCATAAAAGTTGTCCTTGGTGTGCAGCAGGAAAAGGATTTGTTTTGTGTCCCTGCTCAGTGCAGAGCTGAGTGACACTGACTGTGAGCTCAGAACTGCACCCCTGGGCAGCACAGAATCTGAAACACATGGAAGCTCAAACTTAAGGCATCAGGGTGGCATGGGAGTTGCCTCCTAAAGGCGTTTGTGCAAATCACAAAGCTCTTTCCCCTCTATTTATTTACAAAAGTCTTACAGACTCAAAAATGCTTATACATATGCATAATCTTAGCACTGCCCATCCCTGCTTCATATTAAATTGAGCCCAGAGTCCTTCACACCTGCACAATTCTTCTCTTAAATTCGGTCAGTGGTCTTTGAAATGGGTCAGTGGTCTTGAATGACGAAATCAAAGGCGTCTTCCTCGCTGTGACCTTTTTACCTTCATCTTGTTGGCAGGCTACGTGACCTTTTGGGTATAGTCCAAGCTTTCCTGCCTGATTCTAATTAGTTTCAGTGTCCAGATGCAGTCATGATTTCTTCCATTATCACAATGGTTCATCTATCTCATTTCCTTCTATAAACACAACTAAAATGAGCAAGTAATATATTACCTACACTCTAGCTTAAGCATCTAATAATTATTAACTCTTCCACTTCATCTCTACTCTTCTAACTTAAATCCTAATCAATATAAATTGCTTCTATCCCTTAGTTAAAATCTTAACTCTTAATTTTAACTCACTCATGTGGTGGCCATGGGATGTGCCTGCTCAGGGTGTTGGGTGAGGAGGGGACACTCAGGTACAGACATCTGAGCCAGTCACATTGAGGGAAACCTGCTCCCATTATCTGCTTGTTCATTACCAAAATGACAGACATTTCTCATTAAATCGAGGGTCTGTTTAGTGCTTGGCTCAGTTACCATAGAAACTCCTCTGAAGCTGGTGATGAAGTGAGCAGTGAGCTGAGGCTGAGTTGGAGTATCACAGAATCCCAGACTGGCTTGGGTTGGAAGGGACCTCAAAGATCATCCATCTCTGCCATGTGCAGGGACACCTTCCTCTATCCCAGGCTGCTCCAAGCCCTGTCCACCCTGGCCTTGGACAGTGGGGCAGCCACAGTTTCTCTGGGCAACAGGCCTGTGTAGAACTGTGGCATCCTCCATGGGGTTTGTTATAGGTGTCATATTCTGGTTTAGTTTCATCCAGGAGGATGACCAGGGCTTCCTACATCTTGGAGAAAGAGAGGCCTTTGGTATGGAGAGGTCACTGTGTCCTGCAGACCAGCTGGGCTGAGGCTGCTCCCGCCAGCTGGACATTCTCATTGCAGCACCCCTGCATGGATCTGGATCAGTTTTTCATGGGAAAGCCTTTCCACCCCTGGCCCTCATCTCCAGTCAGACAGATTTGTTTTCTGCTGTGTCACAGATTTGTTTTCTGCTGTGTCACCTTGCACCCATCTCTGCCCACTCGTGAGGAGCCCCAGCCAGGGTGGAGCAGCCCAGGTGGGATCCCTATGGAGTTCTGGGGTTGTTTCCCAAATATAGAGCAACAGGCAAGAGTGGCCCAGGCCTGGTGCTTCCAAACTCCTGTAGATTTGGAGATGCCTTGGGATTGCCCAGGTTTCCTCCTCTGAGGTTACCCAGGTTGTTTTGCTGGTGCCTCCTCTCCTCTCCTTTCCTCAGTGAAAACAACAGGGAGTTACTACATCTGATCTCATGTGAGATCAAAATAAAGCTCATTTTTCACAACAGCAAATCTCTGTTTTCTGGCCACCTTGGCCACCTGCTTTGCAGTTACTCAGAGCTCTTTATGGAACAGCAAGGATCCCAGAAGAGGCACCTAAATCTGAACCTGCAGGAGGGAACCAGAGGAGCAGACTCTGCTGTGCCAATACAATGTCCCTTTTCCACCTCCTTGGCCACACTTTGGGCTGGCAGGGGCTTTAAAGAGGAGAATTTACTGTTTTGCTGCAATGTCTCAGAGCTGAGGACTAAAAGCATCATCACTGCTCCATTACAGTAATGCAAGGAATGTTTCATCCTCTGGAAGATGGAGCTTTTGCCTTTCAACTGCTGGAAGAGGTCTAAACCCACACAGAGGGCTCACCTTCAGGAAGGGCTGTGTGAGCAGCTCTGGGGGCAGCTCTGTCATTCCCTCAGACTTTCTTTGTGTAAAATACCCGTGGACTCAGAAAAACTACTTGTCAGGGGTGGGGGTTGCACTGGGTCAGCATATTCCTCAGAAGGTCAGGCCTAAAAGTCACTTTGAACTTTTGTTTCAGATCCTTCTGTCACCTCTTAAGCTCCCAAGCTCTCTGGCTTAAATGAGGAGTATGAATTTTGAGCAGTGGAGTTGGTGGAGGTGATTCAGTGTAACTGTGATGGTGGAGGAGTGCCTGGAGCATTCTCCCCTTCTGCCCAGGGTCCTGCTCCCCTCCTGGCAGAGGGGTTGAGTGGTGTGCAGGGCAGCCCTGAAGGACACAGCCCAGGCACTTGACCCAGCCCTTCCTGGTACAAGGCATCCCAAAGCTGAGCATTCCTGTTTCATGGTTAGGCACTGGGCACAGAGTTCCATTTCCTTGTGAGGAAAGAAGTTGTCCTAAGCATGACCCTAAAACCCTGGGCAAAACAGAGCTGAAAGCTGCTCTTCATCCTTGCTTTAAGATGAACTGCACCTGTGGGCTCTGGAGGAAACAAAGGACGGGCTGAAAATAACTCCAGGCTGCACCAGCTTTGCTGCCCAGACTCTTCCTGGGGCAGACTCAGTGGTCACTGCTTGTCCTTGGAAGGTCTGGGGGCTCATTCTCTCTGTTGGACAGCCAGGACTCTCTCTGTCATTGCCACTTTCTTCACCAGGCACTGACACCACCTTACCCCTCCTCTCTCCCCAAATGCTGGCACCTGCCTGTAGCTGCCACCTCAGTGAGGGTCCCCTCTGTCCCCTCCTCACGGGCAGTGTCACATCCTGCTCTGCTGCAGGAGGCACCAGTGCTGTTTCCCACAGGTATCTGGACACACTGGAACAAGCCTTGGCTGCTGGAGACCTGGTTTTGATTGAGAACCTGGAGGAATCTGTGGATCCAGTGCTGGGGCCATTGCTGGGGCGAGAAACCATCAAGAAAGGCAGGTGAGCCTGGGGGGTTTTGGGGACACCTGTGGATGGGGGCTGGGGGCTTTGTGCTCTCTGTTCCTGCCCTCAGAACGTGGGTGTTCACACCCAGCAGCATTAACACCCTGCCTTCAGCAGGGAGAGTGCTTTAAATCAGGCAGTCATAGGTAATTCAGTCACAGGGTGGCTGAGAAACCAACCTGGGCTTCTCATTTAATTCCACAGCATCATTCAAACCTCGTGTAAAAGAGAGGCCTGTAATTCTCCCATTGTACGCTGACCTTGGGGTCTGTAATTGGCTGTTCTGACATGGAATTGTTACCAAAATAGCTGCTGCTGTTGTGAAGTTAAAGTAGCTTTGAATTTTAGCAAACACTGCAGCACATTTAGAAATGCAGCTACAGGTTTCAGCATCAAGGATATCAAGTGTTTCTTAATGAGGTCAAGTTCTCATGGCAGCTGCTGGTCACCTCCAGCAAGAGAGGCAGCCAGGGAGCTCTTTTCCCGTAAGTTCTTTGAGGATTATTTCCTTGCCTGCCTAAAACATCCCAGGGTGTTGTAAACTGGTAGGCAAGACAAGCTGTCTGCAAAATTTAATGGGGAAAACATCCTGGGAAGGGTGACTGAGCATGGGTTTGGCTGCAGGATGGAGGGACAGGATGGTCCCACTGCAGGATTGAAATGTTTGGGGGATGTTGAGATGGGGGTGCAGGAGGGAGCATGGCAAATCCCTCCAGTGGAACCCTCAGGCATCCCCTTTTGTGCATCTCTGCTACCAAAACTCCTTGTGAAATCATGTCTTTGCTAACAAAGGGAAAATAAGCCATAAATCACAAAGAAAGTCCCTGGGTTTTGTGTTTCCAGGCCCTAAGTCCAGAGTCCAGGCAGATGATGCAAGTCTCAGAGCAGGAAGGGTTTTGCTGTGAGGTCTGGCAGGATCTCTGCTGTGAGCTGCCTATACTGGGGTATTTGCTGCTCCAAAAGCAATTGAGGGGCCCAAGAGAGCACCCAGTGAGTGATGTTGGACTGGGAAGTGAATTCAAACTCCCTTGAGAACATCACCATTCCCACAACAGTCTCAGTGCACCCCTGAAAACATTTCTAGTTTCTCTTTGGCTCTGGCTCCCATGAGCTTTGTTAATATAGAATCAAAATGGTTTGGGTTGGAAAGGACTTTAAACATCATCCAGTGCCACCCCTGCCATGGCAGGGATGCCTTCCACTATCCCAGGGTGCTCCAAGCCCCCTCCAACCTGACTTTGGACACTACCAGGGATCCAAGGGCAGCCACAGCTGCTCTGGGCACCTGTGCCAGGGCCTGCCCACCCTCACAGGGAAGGATTTCTTCCCAATATCCAATCTAAACCCACTCTCTGACAGTCTGAACCCATTCCCCCTTGTCCTGTCACCTCCATCCCTGATCAGGTCCCTCTGTGTGTTCCCTGCAGCCCCTGGCAGGGCTCTGAGGTCTCCACACAACCTTCTCCTCTCCAGGCTGGACAATCCCAGCTCTCCCAGCCTGGCTCCACAGGGGAGCTGCTCCAGTCCCTTTATCAACCTCCAGCTCTCCTCTGGCCTCACTCTTGTCCTTGCTGTGCTGGGGACACCAGAACTGGGCACTGTTCCAGGCGGGGTCTCCCCAGGGACAGAATCCCTTCCCTGGTCCTGCTGCCCACACTCCTTTGGGTACAACCCAGGGCATGGTTGGATTTCTGGGCTGGGCTAAACTTGGGTTCAGAGAATGTTGCAGTTTCCTGGGCTCTCTGTGATCTTTAGAGTGCATGTCAGCAGTGCAGAGCAGGAGGGTGCTGGGTGTTCCTGGCTGCTGTCGCCTCCCAGGGCTGGCAGCCACCACTCTCCACATGTGCAGAGCTGGCCTGGTTAGAGCCAACACTCTGGGTAGTTTTAGCTGTGACCAGTGAAAAGCTTGAGGCTTTTCCTCCCTGCAACTCCAGTTTTGGGCAGAATTCAGCCTCTGCCCAAAAGCCAGGAGAGTTCATGGTTGGACTGGTTGTGTCGCTGCTGGAAAACCTGAGCCTCCTTAAAGAGGAACCAAAATTCAGGAGAGATTCTCTGGGATTTTTACCTTAAATCAGAAGTGATTTAAGTGTGTCCAGTATGAAAAGCTTTGCTTAAGTAATTATTTCTGTGACTGAGACTCCCCCCCACCCCGTGTCCTGTGGGGACAACTCCTGGCTGATGCTCCTTGTGCCAAAATTCCAGGTACATCAAGATTGGGGACAAAGAGTGTGCCTTGCACCCTGCCTTCCGCCTGATCCTGCACACCAAGCTGGCAAACCCCCACTTCCAGCCCGAGCTGCAGGCACAGTGCACCCTCATCAACTTCTCTGTCACCCGCCACGGCCTCGAGGAGCAGCTGCTGGCGGCCGTGGTGTGCCTGGAGAGGCCAGACCTGGAGGAGCTGAAGGTCAGCACCTTGGGAACTGGCACTGGCAGCAAGCAGAATTATCAGCAGCATTGTTATTATACTTACAGTTTAATTATAATTGTTATATTTATTAATATATCTATTTATATAATTTTATTTCTTATATTGTTGTTGTTGTTATTATTATTATTACTTGTCCTGGGTTACAGTGTAGGATGTACACAAAGTATTTATTCTATCACCATCTTCATGAACTGTTGAAACCAGGTGGGCTAGTGTTTTCCCAAGCCTCCTGCCTCTTCTGCTAATGGCCCATTAACGCCTTTGGGGTGTCTTCTGCTAATGACTTTTGGGGTGTCTCCTGCTAATGGCCCATGAGTCACAGGTAACTCCCTCCAGGGGTTACCTCTGTTAATGGGCCATCAAGGACCCATTTCACACTTCTCATGCTATTGTGAGATGCTCTGCCCAGGGGGAGGAGCCAAGCATTCTCACCTGGATATAAGCTGGTATGTGGGACAGTGCAAGAGCACTTACCCACTGGATTCCCAGAGGACCAGAGCTCCCAGACCTTTCTACAGGATCACTGCTTCAGGAAAGAGCACTTCACCTGGACTGCTTCCACCATCCTGCTCAGGTTGTATTCTGACCCTGTCAGTGATCCTTTGTGTTACTGTATTTATTTTATTTTACTTTTACCTTTTTACCTTTCTTCTTATTAAATTATATCTCTGACTTGGAGCCTCTCACTCATTTTGCTCTCAACCCACAACATTTTTTGGTGCCCAACATGGGGCGCGAGGCACTGAGAAAAGTCAGAACTACAGTTTTGTATTTGAGAAGACACCTGTTTGCTATGATGCTCAACATGCTTACATGTGTCTTATACCTATCTCTCTATATTTTTCCACACATGGGGTACTATCTGCCGGTCTTAATGCTCCTGTGTAGACCAGGGTATGGTACTAAAATTGCCTTATTGGTCTACTATGTCCATTGCTTGATAAACTCCGAGGCAATGAACAGCATTCAAAATATATACCCAGTTTTGGATTCGTGTCCTGGTCTAGGATGCTACATCTGGGGCCTCAACAATCTTACCCAGCCCCTGTGGGGAGGAGTAAGGAATGATTTTTTCCAGCTTTTTAGGCACCACACAGCAGTTTTTGAAAATATTGAGTACCCTCTGGATGCCAAGGACAGTATTATGTTATTGTCATCCCTGCTTTCTCTTCTCTGCACAGCCCTTTGTTTTTTCTGCACCATACTTAGGAACAAAACACTACCTGGTGTGATACAGCGTGTTCCTAAGGAAGAGGAAGAGGGAAAGAGAAGCAAAGCAACATCATCAGCATCTACACAGACTATTGCAGAGGAGAAAGAAGCCAAAAGTGAATCAACAGTGTCTGCATCTACACAGACTGTCACAGAGGAAAGGGGAACCAAAGACAAGGCAACAGTGTCCTCATCTACACAGACCATCGCAGAGGAGAAAGAAGCTAAAAATGAATCAACAGTGTCCGTGTCTACACAGACTGTCACAGAGGAAAAGGGAACCAAATGCAAGGCAACAGTGTCCTCATCTACACAGACCACCACAGAGGAGAAAGAAGCCAAAAGTGAGGCAACAGTGTCCACATCTACGCAGACTGTCACAGAGGAGAAAGGAACCAAAGGTGCCGTCAGCATCTCCACACAAACCGTTACTGAACTGGAACAACCTAAACCAATAGCAGTTGCCACCACTCAGAAAAAGAAGTCAAGGAGCAAATCAGTCTGTGTAGTGACTGACGAGGATGCAGCAGGACCTTCGCAGCCAGCAGAGGAGACAGAGATAGAGATCATCACTCGCTCTCTATCCCTGGGTGAGTTGCGTGACCTGCGAAGGGAATTCACCCGCCAGACCAACGAGTCCATCTTGACCTGGCTGCTCCGCATCTGGGACGCTGCAGCCAATGACACCATTCTGGATGGAATTGAGGCCAGGCAACTGGGATCGCTGTCCCGGGATGTGGTCATTGACCAGGGGATTGGGAAAACCCAAGAACCTCTCAGCCTCTGGCAGCGACTGCTAACAAGTGTGAAAGACAGATACCTTTGTAAAGAAGACCTCCAAGTGCACCAAGGCAAATGGAGCACAATAGAACAAGGTATCCAATGTCTGAGGGAATTGGCTGTGCTGGAGATCATTTTTTCAGAAGACGAGAGATTTCCTAAAAGCCCAGATGATGTCCAGTGCACATCACGGATGTGGCTGAGACTTGCACGGCTTGGACCAGAGATGCACTCACGTTACCTGGCAACACTGCAATGGAGGGAAGGTGAGGACAAGGTGGGTGTCTTGGCTAATAAATTAAGAATTTATGAGGACACTGTCATCGCCCCAGTTTGCACCCATGTCTCATCTGTGGAAACAAGACTGGCTGAGCAAGCCCGGAGCTTGATTGAAGAAGGCCATCAGAAATTAAAAGAACTTAAGGAAGAAATTTATCATATCTCACCAGAGCCGATGAGAGTCTCTGCCATTAGGAGCAGGTGTCCCCCAGCCAGGGAGAGAGGATACACACCACGAGGTAACCTCTGGTCTTTTCTTTGAGAGCATGGAGAAGACATGAAGAAGTGGGATGGAAAACCCACCTCCTCCTTAGCAGCCTGGGTACGTGAACTGAAAAGAGGAACACCTACCACAAGAAGTCCATCTAGAATCAAGGTTGCCCCGGTCTCTCAGAACTCCAGACGGTACAGGAATGATGATATGACTGATCCTCTGGAAGGGATCTCAGAAACATATGTACAGGAGGAGAACAATGTATGCCATGACCAGGAATAGGGGTGCCCTGCCTCTAGCCAGGAAGAGGAAAGGGATAATCAAATCTACTGGACTGTGTGGATCCAATGGCCTGGCACATCTGACCCACAAAAATATACGGCGTTGGTTGACACTGGGGCCCAATGTACCATGATGCCATCAAGGTATGTAGGAATAGAATCCATCTCTATTTCTGGGGTGACAGGAGGGTCCCAGGAACTGACTGTATTAGAGGCTGAAGTGAATTTAACTGGGAACGAGTGGCAAAAACACCCCATTGCAACTGGTCCAGAGGCCCCATGCATTCTCGGCATAGACTATCTCAGGAATGGATATTTCAAAGACCCGAAGGGATATCGCTGGGCTTTTGGGATAGCCGCAGTTGAGAAAGAAAACATCAGACAGCTGAATACTTTGCCTGGTCTCTCAGATGACCCCTCTGCTGTGGGACTGCTGAGAGTCGAAGAACAACAGGTACCAACTGCCACAACAACAGTACACCACCACCAATACTGCACTGACAGAGACTCTGTGATTCCCATACATGAAATGATTCATAAACTGGAGAGCCAAGGAGTAGTCAGTAAGACTCATTCACCTTTCAACAGCCCAATATGGCCTGTGCGTAAGTCCAGTGGAGAATGGAGACTGACGGTGGATTACCGTGCTCTGAATGAAGTCACGCCACCACTGAGCTCTGCTGTGCCAGACATGTTAGCGCTTCAGTACGAGCTGGAGTCCAAGGCAGCAAAGTGGTATGCGACCATTGACATTGCCAATGCCTTCTTCTCCATTCCTTTGGCAGCACAGTGCAGGCCCCAGTTTGCTTTCACCTGGAGGGGCATGCAGTACACCTGGAACCGACTGCCCCAGGGGTGGAAACACAGCCCCACCATCTGCCATGGGCTGATCCAGGCTGCACTGGAGAAAGGTGAGGCTCCGGAACATCTGCAGTACATCGACGACATCATCGTATGGGGGAATGCCCCAGGGGAGGTCTTTGAGAAAGGAGAGAAGATTATCCAAATTCTGTTGAAAGCTGGTTTTGCCATTAAATGAAGTAAGGTTAAGGGACCGGCTCAAGAAATCCAGTTCCTGGGAGTCAAGTGGCAAGATGGACGTCGCCAAATCCCCAAAGAGATAATAAACAAGATTACTGCCATGTCCCCACCTACCAACAAGAAGGAAACACAAGCTTTCCTAGGTGCCATAGGCTTCTGGAGGATGCACATTCCTGAGTATAGTCAGATTGTGAGCCCTCTCTATCTGGTTACCCGCAAGAAGAACGATTTCCACTCGGGCCCTGAACAGCAACAAGCCTTTGTTCAGATCAAACAAGAGATTGCTCACGCAGTAGCCCTTGGCCCAGTCAGGACGGGACCAGATGTGAAGAATGTGCTTTACTCTGCAGCCGGGAACAACGGTCTGTCCTGGAGCCTGTGGCAGAAGGTGCCTGGGGAGACTCGAGGCCGACCGTTGGGATTCTGGAGCCGAAGTTACAGAGGCTCCGAAGCCAACTACACTCCCACTGAGAAGGAGATCTTGGCCGCCTATGAGGGAGTTCAAGCTGCCTCAGAAGTGATTGGTACTGAAACACAGCTGCTTCTGGCACCCCGATTACCAGTGCTGGGGTGGATGTTTAAGGGAAAGGTTCCCTCCACACATCACGCCACTGACACCACATGGAGCAAATGGATTGCTCTCATCACACAGCGCGCCCGTATTGGAAACCCAAATCGCCCTGGGATTCTGGAAATTATAACAAACTGGCCAGAAGGTGAGAATTTTGGATTATCGTCTGACGAAGAAGAAAAGCAAGTAACGCGTGCCGAGGAAGCCCCACCATACAATGAGCTACCGGAGACTGAAAGACGATATGCTCTCTTCACTGATGGCTCCTGTCGAATTGTAGGTGCTAACCAGAAATGGAAGGCTGCAGTTTGGAGCCCCACACGACAAGTTGCACAGGCTACCGAGGGACAAGGTGGATCGAGTCAGGTTGCAGAGCTTAAAGCTGTCCAGCTGGCTTTGGATATTGCTGAACGAGAGAAATGGCCGAGGCTCTATCTCTACACTGACTCATGGATGGTAGCTAATGCTCTGTGGGGATGGCTGAATTGCTGGAAAAAGGCCAACTGGCAGCGCAGAGGAAAACCCATCTGGGCCGCTGACATTTGGCAGGACATCGCTGCCCGAGTAGAGAGACTGACCGTGAAAGTTCGACATGTGGACGCACACGTACCCAAGAGCCGGGCTAATGAGGAGCATCACAACAACGAGCAGGTGGACAAAGCTGCCAAGGTGAAAGTATCACAGGTGGATCTGGACTGGCAGCACAAGGGAGAACTGTTCCTAGCTCGTTGGGCCCATGATGCATCTGGTCATCAAGGAAGAGATGCGACATACCGATGGGCCCGTGACCGAGGGGTGGACCTTACTATGGACAGCATCTCACAGGTCATCCACAACTGTGAGACCTGCGCTGCAATCAAACAGGCCAAGCGAGTGAAGCCTCTGTGGTATGGTGGACGATGGCTGAAGTACAGGTATGGGGAAGCCTGGCAAATTGACTACATCACCCTTCCCCAAACCCGCCAAGGAAAGCGCTACGTGCTGACCATGGTGGAAGCCACCACTGGATGGCTAGAAACCTACCCTGTGCCTCATGCCACTGCCCAGAACACCATCCTGGGCCTGGAAAAACAAGTCCTGTGGAGACACGGCACCCCTGAGAGAATTGAGTCGGACAACGGGACCCATTTCAAAAACAACCTTATAAACACCTGGGCTAGAGAACATGGTATTGAATGGATATATCACATCCCTTATCACGCACCAGCTGCCGGAAAAGTTGAACGGTGCAATGGACTACTATAGACTACCCTGAAAGCACTTGGCGGGGGGACCTTCAAGAATTGGGAAATGAACTTAGCCAAAGCTACCTGGATGGTCAACACCCGAGGGTCTATTAATCGAGGTGGTCCTGCCCAGTCTGAACCCTTGCACACAGTGGATGGAGATAAAGTCCCTGCAGTGCATATGAAAGGCATTTTAGGGAAGACTGTTTGGATTAATCCCGCCTCAGGAAAAGGCAGACCCATCCATGGGATTGTCTTTGCTCAAGGACCTGGTCACACCTGGTGGGTAATGCAGAAAGATGGGGAAACCCATTGTGTACCACAGGGAGACTTAATTTTAAGTGAGAACGGTGTGTAACATTTTATTCTCTATGTGTATGCATATCATTGTAAGAATGTATTGATTTGGATATGACGTAGATGGTAATAGAATAAGGGGTGGATTATGTCCTGGGTTGCAGTGTAGGATGTACACAAAGTATTTATTCTATCACCATCTTCATGAACTGTTGAAACCAGGTGGGCTAGTGTTTTCCCAAGCCTCCTGCCTCTTCTGCTAATGGCCCATTAACACCTTTGGGGTGTCTTCTGCTAATGACTTTTGGGGTGTCTCCTGCTAAAGGCCCATGAGTCACAGGTAACTCCCTCCAGGGGTTACCTCTGTTAATGGGCCATCAAGGACCCATTTCACACTTCTCATGCTATTGTGAGATGCTCTGCCCAGGGGGAGGAGCCAAGCATTCTCACCTGGATATAAGCTGGTATGTGGGACAGTGCAAGAGCACTTATCCACTGGATTCCCAGAGGACCAGAGCTCCCAGACCTTTCTACAGGATCACTGCTTCAGGAAGAGCACTTCACCTGGACTGCTTCCACCATCCTGCTCAGGTTGTATTCTGGCTCTGTCAGTGATCCTTTGTGTTATTGTATTTATTTTATTTTACTTTTACCTTTTTACCTTTCTTCTTATTAAATTATATCTCTGACTTGGAGCCTCTCACTCATTTTGCTCTCAACCCACAACATTACTACTACTATTATTATTGTCGTTGTTGTTAGTCTACCCTGAGAAGCCAGACCTGGAGGAGCTGAAGGTCAGCACCTGGGAACTGGCACTGGCAGCAAGCAGAAATCACCAGTAGCATCATTATTATACTTGCAATTGAATTATAATTGTTGTATTTATTAATATTGATATTAATATTGTTATTGGTGGTGGTGGTCTATGCTGAGAGGCCAGGCCTAGAGGAGCTGAAGGTCAGCACTTGGGAATTGGCACTGGCAGCAAGCAGAAATCATCAGCAGCATTGTTATTATACTTATATTTTAATTATAATTATTATATTCATCCATATTGATATTAATATTGTTATTATTATTGTTATTTTTATTGTTGTTGCCTACACTAAGAGGCCTGACCTGGAGGAGCTGAAGGTCAGCACCTGGGAATTGGCACTGGCAGCAAGCAGAAATCAGCAGTAGCATCATTATTATAGTTATAATTTAGTTATTATCTGTATTAATTTATTATTATTGTTATTATTATTGTTGTTAGTCTACACTGAGAGGCCTGACCTGGAGGAGCTCAAGGTCAGCACCTGGGAATTGGCACTGGCAGCAAGCAGAAATCATCAGCAGCATTGTTATTATACTTATAATTGAATTATAATTGATATATTTATTAATATTGTTGTTGTTGTTGTTGTTGGTCTGTGCTGAGAGGCATCCCAATCAGAGTTTTCCCACAGGGTGTTTTCTGTGAGAACTCTAAAAACAGGTGTTCGCAACAGGACCATAGTGTGAGATGCCACAATAAAGCCCAGAGCCAGGAATTTTCCCTGCGCAAACACACAGAACAGGACAGTCCCATCCCAGGGGAGAGAGCCTGTCCTGGAGGAGCAGCTCAGAGAGGAGGCAGATGAGAGCCTTTGTTCCCACCACGAGCAGCGTTAACACTGGTGTTTGTGCAAGGAGAGGGAGGTGGGACCAGTGCCTGCAGAGGATGGAGAGGACACTTCAGGGATGTGAGAAGAATTTGCTCTGTCATTCAGGAATCTGCCCATGGCACAGGAGACTTGTGCTGGCCTCAATCTGCTTCCCCAGCTTTGTCAGGTCCAGCTTTAGCCCAGGAAGCCACTGGTGCCAGGGGAACCTCGAGGCCGGGCTACAAATGTGAGCAGGACAGGAGTGGCTGTGGCTTTGCCCTCAGTTTTGAGCCTGAGAGCTCCCTGTACTCACACTGGTACCCAAGGGACTTTGCTGCTGGTTTTGCCATCAGGTTCTAACCCCGTGCTCCCCATTGCTGGTGAGACTGGGGTGGGTGGGGAGAGCAGAGGTCCAGCAGGAGGAGTGAGGAGCAGCAGGGACTCTCCAGGCTGACTTGACCCCAAGAAATGAGGTACAGAGACACAGGATATGTGTTTGACATAGGGATAAAGGTTTTTCTCACTCATTAATTTCCAGAAGTTTCCTACATTTCTAGCCTCAGTTGTCCTGGTGCTTTCTGTGCTGTTCCAGGTTTGTTGGATAAGGAGTGATCCCAGAACTCTGTCCATTCCCAGGGGCTGCAGAGAGCAGGAATAAGCCCTACTGGACTATGGCAATTATCAGTGAGAAGCCTGTTCCCATGTGGAGGTGATTAATCCTTACTTTACCTCATCCTTTGTGGCTAAAACTTCCTGAATTTATTATTTGCAGTCAGATCTCACAAAGCAACAGAATGGATTCAAGATCACCTTGAAAACGTTAGAGGATGACTTGCTCTCCCGGCTGTCATCAGCATCTGGGAATTTCCTGGGGGACACAGCATTGGTGGAGAACCTGGAGACTACTAAAAGGACAGCTGCAGAGATTGTGGAGAAGGTACAAAGACATTGATAGCCTGGAGAAAAGCATGTCTGTGGTTCTTTAAGGATTTCTGAGTGGAATGTAACCTCTGCTCTGCCCATCTCTGCTCCGTCTGCTGGGCAGGGAATGGAAATTGGTATAAATTGTAAATGCTCTCCATTCTGGAGAGCTCCAGGCCATTTAGTTCTTTGGAGCTTTTTTTTGTTTTGTTTTGTTTTTTTTTTTTTGTTTTTTTTGTTTCGTTTTGTTTTGTTTTGTTTTGTGTTAAATGACCTATTTAAGACCAAGAGAAAACATTGGTGCCTGATGTAAAGACAATAAAATTTACACACTGTATCAAGGCAGCTTTAAACTGTTCCAGCATAATCCTGGGTACATCACACTGCCTCATTTAGGCTGGGTTTTAGTACTGACCAGGGACTGGAGTCTGGGGAGTTTGTGATCTCGAGTAAATCTGAAAGAACTCAGGTATTTCATACCTCTCCATTCCTCAGACTGTAAAGCAGCACTTGTGTGAGCTCTGCCACCTGCCCAGCTACCCTTGCTGGCTACGTGGGCTCAGGTAAATGCCCAGAGATTTTTCCTTGCCACTGAGGGAACTTGGGAAGTGCTTTTCCTGTGCCAGGATTGTCCCAGGACTCTGATGGGGACATTCAGCTGCTTTCCTGTGCAGTGCCCCCATCTCCAGAGCCTGGAGCCCCAGCCCCTGGCCCATGTTCTGCCTGGCCAGGGCTGGAACTGCCTCTCTCTTCCCAGCCAGTGACCAAGAAACTGAGTGATCCTCCCTCCATGTTAAAAATCAGAATTATTTTCCATTCATAGTGCATCAGGTGCATTCATTTCCCCTTGGGTTGAACCTCCCAAAGGGATTTTTTGACATGGAAAGCTTGGCTTCTCCCTCTCAAAGTAGGTGTTTTGGAGGTGCTTCACCTTCTAAACCAGCTGTGCTCTACAGCTGCTCACTGCCAGCAGTGTCAACAAGACATGAATTTGAGAGTTTGCACCTGGATTTTATGAGTCTGTCCTCACCTGGAACACTGTGGAAGAGCCCTGTTAGAGATTCAGGTCAAGCCTCACTCTCCTTTTGGTCTGTCTACCCAAAGAAAGGTGTTCAGCCAACATTTTCTTTGCTATGGAAGTCCTCCCTGCTCTGAAGAACATGTCTGCCCCAGCTCCGTCTCTTGAGTGTGCCAGAGCTGTTCATGAGTCCAGCACTGCTCATTCCACAGATCCCTCAGCAGATTAAGGCTCATCCTCTGCTTCCTTGGGGTGCCCCAGCCAGGTGTGCTCACAGGAGTCAGGTGACAGCAGAGGGGACCCTGTGGTGTTTCAGCAGGGACTGTGTGATGCTGTGCTGGCTCATTCTGCCACAGGAAGCCTGGGAAGGGCTGGAGAGGGATTTCTTCTAGTGATAGGACAAGGGGGAAGGGCTTCGAGCTGAAAATGGGCAGATTTAGGTCAGATGTTAGGAAGAAATTCTTGGCTGTGAGTGTGGGGAGGCCCTGGTTGCCCAGAGAAGCTGTGGCTTCCCCATCCCTGGAGGTGTTCAAGGTCAGGCTGGACGGGGTTTGGAGCAGCCTGGGATAGTGGAAGGTGTCCCTGAGTGGAATGAGAAGAGCTTTAAGGTCCCTTCTAACCCAAACCATTCTGTGATTCTGTGATCCCATTGCTTTGCTGGGCAGGTGGGTCAGCACTGTCCCAGCAGCTCCTGGCCATGGTGTTGGATATGTCTGTTCTCAGCCAGGACTAAAAGAAAGCCCAGGAGGCTCAGGGATGTCACCTCTTGCTGCTGAGGTGGAATGAAAGAACGAACAGGACCGAGGTGATGATAAGGTGGTGATTGTGCCAAGAAGAATTTCACATGTCCCTCAGAGCAGCTGCAGAGCCCTGCCCAGTGAGGTTTGGTGCTGCTGAGGAAAGGTAGCAAAGAGCTGCTCTAAATTAGCAGCTCTCAGCCCTGGGGAAGCTGCCTGAGAGCAGCACTGGGGCTGCTCAGCCCGGGGTTGTTAATGGCCCGCACAGGAGGGGGGCAATTAGCACGAGAAACTCATCAATGAGAAAATCAATTGCAGTTAGCAAAGAGCGGGGAAGCTAGGGAGAAGTCTAGGGGGGCTCAGGAAAATGGAGGATTGGGCAATTGGGTGGAAAATGCATTTAAAAGGAAGGTTCCAGATGGGGAGGATGCTGTGGAGGGCAACTCCAGCCTGGCAGGGGCTGGTCCTACGCTGGTCACTTGTGGATTGCCCTGATGACTCTGTGGCTAGTGTCCACCCTCCCAGAGCTACAGCCACTGCCCAGGGGTGTTGTGACAGGAGCTGTTCTGTGTTTCCCTGCAGGTGCAGGAGTTTAAGGTGACAGAAGGCAAGATCAATGAGGCCAGGGAGCACTACAGGCCCGCGGCCGCCCGTGCCGCCCTGCTCTACTTCACCATGGACCAGCTCCATGCCGTCCACCCCATGTACAAATTCTCCCTGAAGGTACCTGTGGGATTTTGCCTTTTTCTGACCCAGAGACGGGGCTCCTGAGAGGCATTTTAAAGACTTATATTCCATTTTCAGTCTCATGAGAAGGGTGAGACAGTACAGATGTTACAATTCACACTATCACAATCAGAAGCCAAACTATTTCCTAATTACAATCCACTATAAATGTTTCTTGGCCTATCAGCTGTTGCCACACAATGCTGTAAATGCCCCTTATGGGTCCTACTACAATGCACCTTCCATAGCTCTATTTCTCCAAAGTATCTAGTCTTATTTGCAAGGCCACAATTTGAAACTTGTCCCAGTTCCATTTCTCCCTCAACAATGTCCATCCTATCCCATGGCATTTTTAAGTCAGCATTTTCTATCTCAGAGTGTGCATACAGATCCACACTATGTGAGCCTTCTGTCAGGCTTTGAGAATCCTCTACCAATCCATTTCCCACAGGACCTGCCCTCCAGGGGGGGGCACATTCTCTGGATTCATCTCTGGGTTGGTGCTCTGTGGTCCTTTGAACCCTGTTGAGCTGTTCTTGGTTATCCCCAGGGCGAGGACAGGCAGCTCCTGTTCCATGCTTTTCTCTGAGCATGGAATTGAAATGGTCTCATTTGGTTTTACGGTTTCTTGGTCTTTCAGACTGTATCCAGATTAACCAGAAATTCCTGCTGATGTCCAGCCTGACCCTTCCCTGCCCTCTCTTTGTGGGGTTCATGAAATTGGAATTGCAAGGTCACAGTGTCACTGAATCACACAAGCTTTGAGCTTGGAAGGGGCTTTAAGCCCATTCAGTCCCAACCCAAACCCTGTCTAGAAAAAGTTACAGCTTTAATATTCCATGAAATGGAAAACTTTTCTTTTTTGTCATGTAAGAATGTATTTTGGGGGATGGAGGGTTAAATGAGCATCCTGGCCTACAGCTTCTTCCAAATGATTTCTTACCTTGACAAGTGACCTGGAAAAAGGAATTGAGCAGAGACTACAAAATGTTGAGCCTCATCCACAAAGGAGCTTTTCCTTTTGATATCTACGACTCATTTGTTGAAATAATTTTATCAGGAAAAATGTACAGAATATCTTTTGTGCCTTTTGAAAGAGTCATCCCTGGCACATCCATAATAGATGCAGGGGTTCCTGAGGTTTCACCTTTAATCTGTGTCTCCCACAGTTAGTTTGTTTTATGTTTTCCAGTGATCATTAGCAGCGTGTATAAATACATTGGAAATTATTGGGTGAAATGTTTTTATCTAATAAATTTTGATGACAGATCATAAAACATTGTGTAAAGATGCACAGGGATGATTTTAGAATACTTGCCACACAGCTGGGAGCCCATTACAAATTGGAACACAAAGATTTATGTGCTGCTCTGCAGCATGTTTTAACACAATTTAAAGAAACGTTAAGCAGGGAAATGCATTCTGCAATTATTTAATAATACATTCATTACCAATGTTGCTTTAATTTGTTGAGGCATCATTTTTTCTTTTTAGAACCCTAAAAATAAGGCTGCCAACAACAGTCATGCCTTGTCCAGTTGGTGCCATCAATGTGTATTGGCCTGGTTATTTCCTTTAGCTGGGCCCAGCACACGGAGCCTTTGCATTGCTAAGCAGGGCTTGGGCTTTATGCTCTTGTTAATTTTCTTTTTCTAGTTGCATCTGATAATTTGCTCATGCTTTTAATTTGGATAACTCTGAAAGTTTTTGGTCTTTTTTCATTTAGATCAGAAATGTTGTTGCAATAATCCTGAACTTCTTATATGAGAGAGTTGTTCTCCATGCAGACACCCACCCCTGAGGGGATTTCAGTGACTGCTTCGGCTCCCTGCCCTCCTCAGCCAGTCCTTTGCTGGATCTAGACAGTAAAATGCTCATGGGACTTAAAAACAATATTATTTTTATTTAAAAAATATATTTATATTATTTATTTATTTATTTATTTATTTATTTATTTATTTATTTATTTGGAGGAATTGCTCTTCCCTGAGTTGAAATTTTTATGCAATGGGAGATGTGCTTTCCTCCTCTGCTCCACTCCGGTAAGACCTCACCTGGAGTAGTGTCCAGGTTTGGGGCCCTCAGCACAGGAAAGGTGTGGGCATGATTGAGCAGGTGCAGAAGGGGCCATGGATATGATCCAAGGGCTGGAGCCCCTCTATGGAGCCAGGCTGGGAGAGCTGGAGAAGAGATAACTCCAGGGAAAGCTCAGAGCCCCTTCCTGAAGCCTAAAGGGGCTCCAGGAGAGCTGGAGAAGGGCTGGGACAAGAGGTGGAGTGCCAGGACACAGGGAATGGCTTCTCAGTGCCAGAGGGCAGGGATAGATGGAATATTGGGAAGCAATTGTTCCCTGGGAGGGTGGGGAAGCCCTGGCAAAGTGTGCCCAGAGAAGCTGTGGCTGCCCCTGGATCCCTGGAAGTGTCCAAGGCCACGCTGGACAGGACTTGGAGCAACCTGGGACAGTGGAAGGTGTCAGTGGCAGGGGTGGCACTGGGTAGGCTTGTGCTGGAGTTTTTTTCCATGGAAACCATTCTGGAGTCTGTTTCCTCTGGGAGCTCCACTTTCTGCTAGCTCCCCATCTGCAGAGACAGTGTCTGTGTCACCCCAACAGGAGCACACTGGGCACAGAAACATCCCCTGGACCCTTGTGCCAGAGTTTCCTGTGCCCTGTCTCTGTCCCTGGGGGTGCCACCACTGCCAGGCTCCATGTCCCTGAGGAGCAGGCAGAGGCAGAGCCAGGGGCTGGTTGGTGTCTGTGTGTTCCCTGCCATGCAGGACCTGAGCTGGCATCGCTGGGACACCTCAGGGGCGTGCAAAGGGCATCTCCCACTCCCTCTTCCCACTGTGTCTCCCCTCCCAGGCGTTCCACATGGTGTTCCAGAAGGCCATGGAGAGGGCAGCTCCTGCTGAGAGCCTGGAGGGGCGGGTGCTAAGCCTCATGGACAGCATCACCTTCTCCATGTTCCAGTACACGGCCCGGGGGCTCTTCGAAAGGGACAAGCTGACCTTCTGTGCCCAGCTCACCTTCCAGGTAACAGCAGCAGCCCGTGTGTGCCAGGGGTCAGGGCCAGAGCAGCCCATAGAGGGGCTGGGGGGTTGATTGTCTTCTCTTGGAATCACAGAATCATCCAGGCTGGAAAAGCCCACCCAGAATCTCTGAGTCCAACCTGATCCCCACCTTGTCCCTAGCCCAGAGCTCTGAGTGACACCTCCAGGAATTCCTTGGACAGCTCCAGGGATGGGCACCCCAAACCTCCCTGGGCAGCCTCTGCCAAGGCCTGACCACCCTTTCCATGGAGAAATTCCTGCTGATGTCCAACCTGAGCCTCCCCTGGCCCAGCCTGAGGCCGTTCCCTCTCCTCCTGTCCCTGTTCCCTGGGAGCAGAGCCTGACCCCCCGGCTGTCCCCTCCTGTCAGGGAGTTGTGCAGAGCCACAAGGTCCCCCCTGAGCCTCCTCTTCTCCAGGCGAGCCCCTTTCCCAGCTCTCTCAGCTGCTCCTCACAGGATTTAGTCCTGCCAATAACAGGCAGAATCTGTGTTGCATTTGAATTACGCTGACAAAAGTTATTTGAGAGAGTAATTCCTGCTTGCAGGATCTGCAAAAAATGGCAAAGCAAACTGGCCTGAAGGCCTCTTGCACTGAACCTAAAGAAGTGCTTGCTGCAGAGCTGCTGTCCCATGTCCAAGGTGTTTGTATAATTTTAAATGTCCAACTTGGCTCTGCTGGCAGGGCCTTCACCTCAGGGTGCTCTCCACCTACCTGGAACTCTTTACCACATGGTTTTCCCCACTTTTTTCTTCCACACTCATTGCTGCTCCTCTTTTGGGACACTCAGAGCACCTACCTTGTGTGTCCATCACACCTCTCCAATACTTTGTATATTTTAGCCTCACCTGTTTCAAGTGCATTTATTGAATAATTAATCTACTGGAGTTTGTTGCTGCTCTGCATCCTGGCTGCTCTAGGATAACTTGTTTGTTTGGAATTACAGATACTTCTGATGAATAAAGAAATCAACCCAGCAGAACTGGATTTCCTGCTCAGATACCCAGCAGAGCCCGGAGTCACAAGCCCTGTGGAGTTCCTGTCTGACCATTCCTGGGGAGGGGTCAAGGTACCTGATCCATGGGAAACCATCTCACCTCATCTCCCCTAAAAACCCTTCAGAGGATCCTTGTGGCATTGGGTGAACAAAAACCTGCATTTGAGGGGCAGCACAAAAAGGCCACAGACATGGAGAGTTCTGCAGGTCCAACACTGATTTTGAGGGCTCTTCCTGTGTCCCCAAAAAGATGGTTCTTCCCCCTGTAATTTAGGCTTCTCCCTGTTAGACCAGACTGAGAATACCCTCAGGGGGTTGTGGCTGTGGTTTGTAAAGGACAGGGAGATGTCCCTGTATTTGGGAAGGATTTCTGCAAGGATGTGCTGGGGTTGGAGCTGTGACAGCTGCCAGACCTGCAGGGAAATTCTGTCATGGAAATGTGCAGATCTGACACCTGCCACATGTTTGGAGTGAGAGGGGAGGAAAAGCATCCCAAAAAGATGAGAATTATCCCATACTTGCTCCTATTTGTCAACAAATGCACATTGTGCTGGGTTTGGACCTGATTCAGCAGGGTGGGGCTTGTTTTCTGAAAAGCCCCCAAATATTCTCCACCTTGGGCCTGTTCATTCACACCTTGCTGGAGCTGGGATTGTGTCTCTTGTCTGACTGTGGTGCTGATCAGTCTCTGGCACCTGTGGTGATGTAAGAATCAGTTTTATTTACAGCGTGTTTTCTCTGTGAGACTTGAGGACATAGGTTAGTGCTGGTGCTGGGTTCATGGTTGGATGTGGTGATCTTAGAGATCTTTTCCAACCTCTGTGATTCTGCATTACTCCTGTGGTGCCCAAGGATGCTTTTGCCACCTGCCTGCAGGTGGTCCGTCCTCCAGACAAACAGCTGCTGGGTTTGCAGAGTGTTTTCTTTCTGAGGTCACTTCTCCTGTGCTGCCAGTCCCACTCCAGGTGGCTGAAATGGCCTTTCCTGTTTCCTGTGTGCTTCCCTTCTAGACGAGCCCTTCCCACTCAGCTTCCTCTTCCCTGTGAGTTAAGATGGAAGATTTTAGGTGTTATCTAAATCCTTCTTCTTCTTCTTCATGGGTTTGAGTGGTTTTCTGTAATTGGGTGAAAAAGGTCTGCATTGTGGCCCTTGGGTGATCATTATTGGGTCAAAAGTATAAATAATATAGGTGTCACCTTGTTATTGGGTAATTAGTCCTTAAATAACCTTGGAAAGAGTTAGAGGCACTCCATTTTACCTCGTTTCTCTGACTTGCTAGTTAGAGCTCACAGCTCATGAATCTGCAAATAGATAAGAAATAATAAACACTCAAGTCCGAACTCAAAACCTACATTTCCCATGTCATTCATCCTGACCTTGGCAGAGAAGAAGAAGCCAGAACAGTAACACTTCCCCACTGAAGAAGGTTTGTGGTTAAGGTGGGAACTGTGATTTACAAGTGCTGCTCTACATGGGAAGGTTTCCAGGTGTGCTGCACACCTCAGGTGCCCTCAGCCTGCCTCTGATGGCCCCAGGAGCTGCACGTCCCCAAGAGTCACTGCCCAGTAATCTGCACTAATTTAATGAATTTCAGGACTTTCTGATAGTGAATTCTGTGTCATCAGATACTGAATACCCTTCAGATTGTCTTTTGTGATGACTGTAGTATTGATTTTACTATAAATAATATGGTTGGTGTCAACTTTTATTAGCGTTTGTGTTGATGTCCGTTGGTTTATTAGCCTTTGAGGTTTTGGCAATTCTAGTTACTTGAGGCATGCGTTTAGTAAAATCATATTTTGTCACAGACTGCTATAATTAGGTTAATTAGTCATGGCTTCCATGCAGCTTATTAGCAGGCTAAAATCTCCTTTTCTTATACCAAGAAGATTAAATACTGTAATAAATTGTTTTCTTCAACAAAGCTTGAGCAAAGTACAGTTCAGATTGATATTTCAAATTCAAAGTGAAATTTAGCATTCTGCTGTTTTTTTTTCACAAAAACATTGCAAATGCTCTGGCCCAAGGGACTCCTTTTACCAGGGGGTTCTGGCCAAGATAGTGCCAAAAGAAATCAATATTGATATTTGTGGCCCATTCTGAGCCTCCCACTTTGGGCACATTAACTTCCAAGGAAACCTCATTAAATGTTGAGGGCTCTGGGCATGCAACTGGCCTTGTGTGCCTTGACTTATTATTTATTGTTAGGGGTTGATTAATAATATATAAAGGCCAATAATCCTATGCAGTTGTGTGGTTGTTTGCAGCTCGTGGTGCTGGAGCATCTCATTTAGGAAACACTCATTTATGATTTAAGTTTTCAGCTTCTTTCAAGTTCAGCACAAAGTTTCACAGAGGCTTTTGCTGTAACCTGTGTTCCAGGGGAGGTTGGTTTTCACCTCTGGATGATGAAACCCACAGCCCTGGCCAGAATGATGTTGTTTCTAGGGAAAGGTAATAGCTTTTATTATATCTGCTGATAGATGTGGGGAAATGGGCACATTTCAGGCTCTTTGGTGCATCTTTAAAGCTGAAACAGGAATTGAATTCAAGCTAAAGGCTTGAGAAAAGCTGCTCTGAGCTTGGTTTGATTCTGTTCATCAGTCAGATGTGTGGGAGGGAATGGTACCTGTGGAGCCCCTGTGGAAGAGCTTTGCTTGGCTCTGGAGCAGGGGAGGTGTTAACAAAGGGCACAGTCATTGCCTCAGTGCCAATCCTGCCTCTGGGTTACTGAGGGTTAGCTGAGAGCAGGAAGGAGACACAATTTTGTCATCTAATTAAAGCAGTGCCTTTGCTGAGTCCCTGGCTTTGGTGCTCAGTGGAGTTGGTCATTTCAGTCCTAAGGCCTCTCATTTGCAGAGGTTTAGCAGTGATCCCTCGAGAAGGCAAAAGTGTTCTTTTGCTCCTATAATGAGGTTTTCTGTCTCTTTTCAATTTCCTTTATTGCAGCCTGTTGTACTGTTCTCCCCCTCTGTGTTCCCAGCGTCTGCCTTGAAAGTTTTTATTTCTGTTGGTACTTCTGAAAACATTTTCTGTGTCCATGCACAGCTGGCACATTTCCCCTGGCCCAGCTGGTGGTTTCCTCACCAGTGAATGTGTGGACATAGCTCAGAGCAAGTGTTGCTGCTGCTAAAGCTGTGGCCACAGCCAGGTGCAAATACCATTTGGGAATTCTCATTCTGGGATTGAAGTAACACAGAATCCACGTAGAGATTGTGAGAGGGTGAGGATTCTCTGAATTCACCTCTGAGTTGATGTTCTGTGGTCCTTTGCTCTGTGTGAAGCCCAGACTGCCCTGCTGAGCTGTTCTTGGTTATCCTCAGGGCAAGGACAGGCAGCTCCTGCCGTGGCTCTTCTCTGAGCATGAAATTGAAATGATCTCATTTGATTTTAGGGTTGGTTGGTCTTTCAGACTGTATCCAGATTAACCAGTGAGATGAGCCAATAGTTGTTTTCTGCCCTGGCAGGTCCTGACTGCACACAGTGAAACTCCCTTGACCTTACCTCCCGTGGGCAGCCCTGCAGGGTCCTGCCCTGGGTCATGCCCAGCCATGTCCTGACAGCAGGAGAGTTCACCAAAGCCAAAGCTGAGCCAGCAGGACACTGGTGAAGTGTGTGCACACCCTGAGCTGTGCCTGGCCACCTTCTGGAGGCACAGACTGAGGAGCAGATCAGCAGGGAGGGAGCAGCACCTTCCCCTGGCTGTGCTGGGCTCTGAGACCCACAGGCAGGAACTCCTCCTGCCCATGGTCTGACCCAGCCTCACCCTGGAGCAGTTCTGTGGGTTTAGGCCTCAGTTTAGAGCCTGTGCCCATCAGTGGCTCGGACACAGCCTCACACATGGCAGAGTCACAGTTTCTGCCCAGAGCAGGCTGGTGCTGCCAGGGGTGCAGCAGAGCACTGGGTGTGTGCCTGGCAAGGACAATATGGAGGGTGGAGTGTTTTGAAAGTTGCCTTCTGATTTTCATTCTCTTCTTATAGTGTGTGTTAATAAATCTATCTTTACACTTTTTAAGATTTGGGCCTGCTTTGCTTTTCTCTTAACCCTATCTTCACAGCAGAGTTCTGGTGGACGCTCATAACCCCTGCACTAAATTTGGCAAACAGAGACAGGCGAAGGTGAAACCATGACAGCATCCCCTGGGTGAGCTGGGCTCTTCTCCAGCTTCACCAATGCTGCTGGAGCCAGTGGCTGTGCCCTCCTGATCTTCACTGCCTGGCTTGCCTTGGCCAAAACCAAAACCAGGAGGAGGTGAGGGTTGTTCTGGAGGGGTCATTGGGACCCCAGCCATCCCAGCGGCCAAGCTCTCCCAGCTCCAGCTCCTCTGTGTCACCCTGTTGTCCCTGGCTCCCCGTGGTGCACGTGGCTGTCCCCGTGTCCAGCCATGCCCAGCAGCCTCTCTGGGATGGGCATTTCCCCAGCCTGATTTCCTTTGTGTTGTTTCCTGCAGTGCCTCTTCAGTGCTGAATGCAGATGTGTCCCATGGGATAAGTGCAGCGAGTTAATGCACAGCAGGAGTACACCTGGCCAGCTTGGATTACTTCTTATCCCAATCATTTCCCTCATCTTTTTCTGAAGAGGGAGAATTTTCATTATGTAGATATGAAAACGCCACTGAAAGGGCATTGTTTAATAAATGTGGTGTTGAATAATGAGCTCTAAATACTGAATTCAGCTTTCGAGGAGGAGAACAGCCCTAGACAAAGTCGTATATTAACTCCATATTTATAATTTTGCAGAATGCAGATGATAAGATTGCATGTGTGGCTTAGGAGATAAAATACCGAATCATACATTTTGCATTTAAGTAAACTGGAATTTTTTTACTTTTTTTTTGAACAAAAGAACAAAAATCTCTCTTCCAACTTTCACTTCTTGCACTTTTTAGATGAGGAAAGTTTTCATTCTTCTCCAGGATTCATTGTGACACAATCTGCTGCATACATTGTGCTCTCTGTGCATATGCAATGTCCTTTGATCAGCCTGGTCAGACAGGAAAGGCTCACAGCTCACAGCTTCCCTCCTACATTCAGAATTATTATTATGCCAGAAAATCGTAGTCTTAATTAAATATCTTCCATTAACTGGGTTCTTCAGATGTACAGCCTTTTAGAGCATCTTTGATAGAAAACATTGATTGTGACACTTCAATGGCCATTTATCTGCTCTCATCTAGAAGTTTCCTGAGGACATTCTTCCATCCTCTGTATCAAGTCTCGGAGAAATATTCCCAATGTCTCACAGAAATGCTACTTGAGAAGGTTTTACCTTTTCTTTCCCCCCTTTTCTTTGCTAACCTGCTGGCTAACGATCTGATGCTTATCTGAAATATGGGCAGAGATTGCCATCGCATCAAATATTTAAGGACGCAGTTTGTCGGTTTGATTGCGGAGTGGAAATTGAGTTTTTCTGGATGCTTTACAGCCTCTGTCTTCCCCTCTCAATCCGCCCTGACACAAAGCCTGCTGTCAGCTGAGCTGAGGGTAAAAGCCTCTTCACCCTCTAAATGGAAGGAAAGGAAGAAAGGAATGGCTTTGTCCTGCCCTTAGGTCACACCAACCCCAGGCTTGAAAACTGGGAAAGGCTGGAGACAGAGGCTGCACCTGAATCCAGGTGTGACCAGGTGGGCAAGAAGCCAGTGGCACCTGGACTGTGGCAGCAGGGCCAGGGCAGTGCCCATCCCCTGTGCTAGCACTGCTGGGGCATGTCCGGTGCTCTGGGACACTCAGGACAGGAAGGACATGGAGAGGCTGGAGTATGTCCAGGAAGGGAATGGAGCTGGGAAAGGGGCTGGAGCAGCTGAGGGAACTGAGAACAGGGTTCAGCCTGAAGAAAAGGAGGCTCAGGGGGACCTTGTGGCTCTGCACAACTCCCTGACAGGAGAGGACAGCCAGGGGGGTCAGGCTCTACTCCCAGGGAACAGGGACAGGAGGAGAGGGAACGGCCGTGTGGATGTGGCGTTTGAGGACCTGGTGATTTTAGAGGTCCTTTCTAACCTAAACAATTCTCTGATTCAGCAATAAAGGATCCGTTGGAGCTCATCATCGTGTGACGGAGCCCTCTCCCTGTGTCCTTTCCCTGCCTGTGGTGGTTCACATGAGGAGCTGTGGAGATTGCAGACCCAGAGCTCAGCTCGACTTGGACTGGCAGTGACCTCTGGAATCCAGGGGGTGAAAACAGAGTTTTCTCTGGGTTGGGGAACATGAGATGGCCTTTTTGGAGGTTCTCATGCCCTGTGTTTTGTTCCCATGATGTGAACACAGAGCATCAGTGGAGCCCAGTTCCCCAACAGGAGCCCTGGGCCATCCTCTGCCCTTCACTCAGAGCTGGCCAAGCCTTGGCTGCAGTCCAGGGTGATCTTTGAGTGCTGCATTCCAAAGTGTGCACCTTGTGAGGACAGGACAGAAGGGAGTGGTAAGAAATGTCAGACACCTGAAAACACAGCTGTGAGAAGAGACTGAGGAGAGGGAAAGGGGAAAAGTTGTGTCTGAGGACCTCAAGACTGAGAGGCCAGGAGGGTCTGATCTCCAGGAGTGTCCTTTGGAAAGGAAAAAGCAGTTGACTCCCTGTATCAGCAAAGAGAAGAATGCTGCAGGAAATATTGCAGCAGGCAGTGGAAAGTCTCTGTGGCACAGGGCAGGGCTGGCACTGGATGCTGCAGCTTCCATCCCTGAGGTTCCTGGAGCAAGGCTGTGACCGGAGCTGGGTAGGGGCTCGGGGCTGGGTGCCCCAGCTCTGCGAGGAGCAGCTCTGCAGCTCATTCCTTCTCTTGCCTGTTCTTGAGGCTAGTCCTGCTCTTGTGCCACCATGAAACCTCAAGTGAGGCCATCACAGTGAAGAGCTGGGAGAAATCTCATCAGGGGATGAGTCCATAGGTCTGTGTCCATTTATCAGGACAGAACCACAGACCTCAAGAGCTTTCCAGCAGGGGACAGCTGCTCCAGCTGGATTCTTATATACAATGGGACATATTTTCTCTTTCAGTTCTTCTGTACATTGGCCCATCTGGGATTTATAACAACCAAATCCAGGAGGGTTTTCAGAGATACACAAGTACCACCTTTCAGCTGCCCTCGGGGACCCATGCCCAGCTTCTGGCTGTGTGTCCCTGCTTTGCTGACAGGCATCCAAGAGTGAGGAAGGAAGATGGAAGGCATGGCTTGGGAGAACAGCTTGACTTTGCAAGGCCCATTCTCGAACCCACTTGAACAATGCAGAGAAAATGTCAACATGAACTCATCTGGGAAACATCTCAGGCGTAATGAGGAAAACATGGTGGGTGGTTGTAAGCAATGAGAATACAGAGATTGTGACTAAGTCTCATTTCTGTTGCTGACCTTTCCCATCAAGTGCAGCTGGCTCTAGGAACGTACTTGTAGGAACGGGGCGAGTGCTGAAGCCATTGTTGCCTAATTTATGGTATTTCACTGGAAATTTTCTGAGGACAGGTGGTGAGATCCCACCCATCATTCATCAGACTGCTTGTGGTGTCCACCCTGTGTTTTGTGATGCCCTGGGACCCTGCAGATAAACAGGGAGGGTTTGCACAGTGATGTGTTAAGGGTCTGCACACCTTCTGTCCCCATTAAAATGTAGAAGCAGCCAGGAGGAGTTTGAAGGGAGACAGGGGCATATAGTGCCTTGAGCTTGTCAGTCAGCTTTTGGGAAAGAAATAAGGAGGGTTAAAATAACATTTTTGTGTTGAAAGGTGATTGAAGCCTGGAAAACCCCATCAAATCTTTATTTTCACCTTTGAGAGAGATTTTTCTTATGAATTAAATTATTCAGGTAGGGCGGCTAAACAGAAAATAACACCTTCAGTGTATGAATAATACAACCCAAAACCTGGGATGGGAGAGATTGTAAATAATCCATCGTCTGCTACATTAATTCCTCTAGTTAACAGTAGTATTTAAATGGAGCAATTCATGTGCCTATACGTCTTTTTCCTGAACGATCCAATCTATCAATTGAAGCCAGGTGCAGGTCTGGCTTTGCCATTCTTCCAGGAGCTGTCATTTTCCAGCTGTGGGGATGCTGGTTTTCCTAAAGGCTCCTGGGCCAGCTGCAGGAAATGAAAGAAAGGAATTATGAATTTTTGCTGAAAGTTACATAAGCATTGTACGTGTTAGACCTTTACAAAGTGCTTGGGGGATCTCAGAATTGTAGAGTCTTTGAGGTTGGAAAAGATCTTCAAGACCCTCGAGTCCAACCTTCTCCTGGTCACCAAACCCCACCACAGAATTCACCCACGAGCCACTCCAAACCCCTCAAGGCCACAGAGAGACACTGAGGACCTCTGTGGATCTCTGCTTAAAATCTGTGTAACTCAATTCATAAATTCCACAGCTCCTTAATTCTGCGAGTGAAATCGTGACTAATCACCAGGATTTAATCATCTCACACATTATTACAACCGGGAGACTATTAAATATAATTTCTTTTCAGTGTTGTCAGGTTGTGATTTTTATGGAGAGATGTTTGATGTTCAGTGTGTTCCCTACAGAAAGTAATTTTTTAAAGCAGAGGCATGTGGGGTTTTTTTTAGAGAAAAGCAAGATATATAAGTAAAAACTGAAAGTAAAAACCAGATATAACCTGAAGCCTCAAAAGATAATGATAGCTTTTACAAAACCCCTCAAATTCCTTTATTTTTATTTCCTTCTGTCTTTTAAAACACAGTCTCATGGCTGCTGGGGAGGTGGGTGACTGGGTGTAAAAGGAGGGTTCTGGCAGCTCTGCCTTTACTGGCTCTGTTTTATTTTCACCCTGTTTGTGTTGGTACCGGGCACAGCAATTGTTATGAATAAAATGGGCGGAGATAATATTAATCTCCTTAAAATGCCTTTATTAATCAGCTCTTTCAATATTTGCTCAAGGGGTTTTTGGCTGCCCGTGCGCACCGTGGAGGAGGAGGGTCTTTATCAGCTCTGTTGCAGAGAGTTGATCAGAGCTGGAGAACCCGCCCTCGCTGGGAGCAACCCCAGAGTTCTTAGTTTCTTTTGTTTCTTCCGGGGGTCTCATCTCTGGTTTGGTCTTTTTAACTTACAGCTAGTAAGCAAAACCGGAGAAATCAGCTCCTTCGATACTCCGGGGTCCACACGGCCTAGCATTGGTTTCTGTGCGTTTCAATTTTGCTTGGTTTTATTTTATAAGGGGTTTTTGGTGTTAAACGGTATCCCGAGATGCACCTGGGGTTTCTGATTTGCATGTGGGATCAGCCGGGCGGCTGGAGACGCATGGCAGTTTTGCAGCAGTCATGGCGTCTCGGGGGTCTCACGCTGCCTCACAGCGGCGGCAACGTTTGCGGGGGTTCGGGCCGGGGCTTGTGAGGTGGGGGTGGAACGTGGCGGGTGTGGGTTCCCTTCTTTTGGAATGGGGCGGCGGTCCGGCAGGCTCGGGGATGCGCCATCCAGCAGCAGCGGCTGACTGCGGGCGGGCTGAGCCACGTGCGGGCTTTGGGGCTTCTTTGCGACTGGGCTTAAGCCGGGCAGGTGGCATGGTGGCTGGAGCCGCGCCGGGGAGGCGGCTGCGGGCGTCCGGGATTCCCCGTGCCGGCACGGGGAACGGCCGGCCCCTCTTTCTCCCGCTCCGGCGGCGGCGGCTGCGGGCGGCTGGGATTCCCTGTGCCGAACTTGGGGGGGCGGCCGGGGTCTCCCTCTCGGCCCCGGCGGCGGCAACGGGTGGGGGCCGGGGCTGCTCTTCCCCTCTCTGGTTTCGGCGGGGGTGTCGGCAGCCTCCAGCGTCGGCAGGGGTGGGGGAGCCGCAGTGCCGAGCATCTTTGAAGGGAACAGGCTCTCGCTTTAGAGGTCTGTTTTTAAGGTGGTCTGAGGGGTGCCACAGAGGTGGCTTTTTACTGTTACATTACAGGATAAACATTCTAAATTTCATTTTTATCACAATGAGGTGATTTTGTCCTGCCTTGCCCCAGAGCTGTTCTCTAGCCAGGTCACTCTGAGGAGAGGTATTTGAAATTATGGAAATGTTTTAAAATGCAGAAAAATCTCTTTTTTTTTTTTTGTTTTTTTAAACGATAATTCCTTTTAAAGCTGAGGGAAAGAAAACATGGTGCTAATATATTTGTTTGGGGTTTTTTAGGGCTTTATAATATCTTATGAAGCAACACCTAAACTAGAGGCCAGTTTGAGCAGATGGTTTCCTTGGAACAGTTGCCTTTAGTGATCAGAGCAAGTGTTCCCTCTAATAAACATCCAGAACTTGCAGTGCTGTGTCTGGCACCAGGAGATAACTCGTGTGCAGCAGCAGTGGCAGCAGCCCTTTGGAGCTGTTCTGTGAAGGCTCCTCTGGATTCTGAAGGTTTCCTCTCCTCCCTGGGTGTCCCCCCAGGTGTTGTCCCCACAAAGATCCCCCCATTCCCTCAGATCCTTGGCTCTGTGGTGGCATTCAGGATTCCTGTCCTACAAGCAGTGCCTGATCCTTGCTGTGTTTCTTGCAGCTGTGGGGGAATGGGAGAGCTCTGTGTTGGACAAACCCTTTTTCTGACCCAGACATGGGGAAACTGAGAGGTCTTTTAAAGACTTTTATTTTTGGTCTCATGAGAAGGATGAGACAATACAAATGTTACAATTCACTCCATCACAATCAGAAGCCAAACTATTTCCTAATTACAATACATTATAAACATTTTTTGGCCTATCAGCTTTTGCCACACAATGCTGTTAATGCCTTAAAGCCAATCATCTAAAAATACCCCTTGTGGATCCTACTACAATTCATCTTTCACAGTTTTATTTCTCCAAAATACCTAGTCTTATTTGCAAGGCCACCATTTGGGTCTCATTTTCAGTTCCATTTCTCTCTCAGCAATGTCTTCTCTATCCCATGGCCTTTCTCAGTCAGCACACCTTATCTCAGAGTTTGCATACAGACTGTGTGAGCTTTCAGTCAGGCTTTGAGAATCCTCTACAAATCCATTTCTCACAGTTCTGCATCTGGGAATGTGTGAACCCCACAGAGCTGCTGACGCTCCAGCTCCACAGTAACACTGAGACAAGGAGCTGTCAGAGAAACCTGGACTGATAAAGCAAGTTGTCTGTGACTCAGTGAATGAAAAACCACTTTCTCTGAGAAGATGGTGGATCCTTTCCCTGACATGGCATGAAGAGCTGTGTTTTGCTGGAAAAGTCTCATTTTGAGCTATAAATTCAATCCTCTTCTGTTTCTAGCCACCAGAGGTGATCACAGTGTGGGCTGCAAAGAGAAGAGCTCAAGTCCTCCAGCCATTTGGATCATTTTCTATTTTGACCAATATTTTTTTGTCACTCTCAATTTCCATGACAACTCTAAGTGACAAAAGTACTTTTCATTATGTGGACAAAAATAGATCCCCTTCACAGGTTGATGTGCAGTTCCCATCTGCTGCCCCAATGTACCACTCCTGCCTGGGAACAGGGATTTGTTAGTGCCGGACTAAGTTTCCTAGAAAAATTCACAACAGGGGTATTGAAAAGCAATTAAAATTTTAAAAAAGATTACTGATTGAGAGAGTTTTCACTCCACTGGCTTTTAAATAGAAGCATCTCCCATTAATACCATCACTACTAAGAAATGCTATTAACACTGTTGACTAATGAAAATTTTATTGTAATTTATAGAATACAGAGTTTTTATTTGAAATGAGAGCTTTCATGATTCTGCAATATGTTGTTCAGGGAGAGAGGGAAACCATCATTCCTGATTACACATCTGTCATTCAGTCAGAAAAAAGCAATTTTTCAGAGTCTCCCTTGTTAACATCAGCCAGGAGACTTCTCGAAGCAGCAGCAGCCAAAGTTCTGAAGTGATATTTTAAGTAAATCATGTCAAAAGCCAACAGTGAGAAGATGTTTTATGTAAGCACTTGCACTGAGAATTCCCTGAATTCAACATTTCCCACTGCATTACCCTCAGCCATGAGAGGTGCACTGAGTACATTTATTGCCACAAGGCCCAGGGCTTGGCAGGTCAGAATTTGTGGCATCATTCCTGGGAATTTCGGTTTCTCATGTTTTGTTTTCTCAGTTTCTCATGTTCATGCTCTGGTTTTTCATAGAAATCAGGATACAGCATTGAATTTGGAGCAAGCCCTTCTGTGGCTGACATTTCTCCTTGTTAGTGCAAATCCACACATGCCAACAACAGCTGTTGAATCACTCCTTTGCTCACAGTCTCCATGGAATTCTCTGGATCCCTGGGAATTTGGCACAGGGATGGTCAGTGGAGGGCTGAATCTGTTCCTGCTGTGGCACTGTGAACACTCTGCTCTTCCCCATGCCTTGGGTGGAGCTGTTGATGGAACTCTGCCTTTGGGCAAGGCTGGGGCTGCTGCAGAAGAATTTATGGTGGTATCTGCAAGTTCTCCTCTGCCCAGAGCTCTGCTCCTGGCCCTGGAGCACACAGGATTTGTCCAGCCAGGAGAGGACAGAGCCATGTTCTCCATCTTGGCAGTGTTTAATAAGTTCTCCACTGTGACAAACTGCAGCTTGGGAGGTTCTGCTTGAACACTTTTTTTTTACAAAAATCATCTCCTTCAGTGTAAGGACAGCCCAGCCCTACAGCAGGGCACCCAGAAGGGCTGAGAGCTCACCTGGGAGGGCAGGGTTTTGGTGGACAGAGCCATGACCAGACCCAGCCTGAGCAGGAGCTTGACCTGGGCCCCTCCAGAGGGTTTTTCCAACCATTGCTTCAGTGAAGCTGTGAGTGGATACACAGAAAAAGTCCTGGGTCATGGCACACTCTGGGAACAGCTCCACAGCCTCCTTCCTTCTGCCATCCACAGGCATTTGACCTGGGAACAGGCTGCCCAGAGCAGCTGTGGCTGCCCCTGGATTCCTGGAAGTCCAAAGACAGGCTGGATGGGGCTTGGAGCAGCTTGGAACAGTGGAAGGTGTCCTTGCCCATGGCAGGGATTTGAAATGAGATGATCTTTGAGATCCCTTACAATCCAAACCACTCTGTGATCCTGTAATTCCCTCTGCTAAAAATGTGAAGACATTTATTATCAGAAGCCCCCTTTTCTGACATCTTCCTTCCCTCTCTTCACTCTCTGGGACTGAATTCAGTCTGTTAGGAAGACCAAAATTTTACACTGCTATTGTTTTCTCACTGGGAAGCCTTCCTGAGGGAGAGTGGGGGGTTTTAAACAGTTTCATCCTCAGTGTCTTCTGCCTTGTTTGCATCAGCAGCATATCTCAGGCAATCCCTCACACCTCTGCCAGGGCCCTGCTGTGACTTTCCAAGCTCTGTGCAAGGGTGGATCTTCCCAGTCCACCTGAACAAGGTGTAAAAACAGCATTTCCCAAAGGGCTTTCTCAGGTGCTTCCCACAGTGAGGCTGTTTGGGGTGGTGTGGGAAATGGATTTGTAGAGAATTCCCAAAGCCTGACAGAAGGTTCACATAGTCTTGTGCATCTGTGTGCAAACTCTGAGATAAAATATGCTGACTTAGAAAGGCCATGGGATAGGTACAGACACTGTTGAGAGAGAAATGGAGAGAGAGAAATGTTGAGAGAGAAATGGAACTAGGAACAAGTTTCAAATGAGGACCTTGTAAATAGACCAGATATTTTGGAGAAATGTGATGTATATGAAAGTCGTATTGTAGCAGGACATTGTATAGGATGCAAACTATGTGAGCCTTCTGAGAATTCTCTGCAAATCCATTTCCCACAGGGTGGGAGCAGGAGCACTGGTGTGGGGAACACCTCTGCTCATCAAGAAGCTTCTGCTTGGCTCTGATGCCTTTCTCTGTAGAAAACAGCTCATTGACTGTCTGTTATCCTTCACTTGTCTTTTCCATTTCATGTTCAGCTGCTCACAGCTCCAGATTATGCAAAATGAAGATGTTTGTTTCAGTGAGAATTTTACTTGAATCCAGAAGAAGAACCTTACAAGCTCTGCAATGTGTTTTGCCTCCACTTGTCTGAAAGAGAATTTGGATTCTTCACTTGTCTGCATAACATTTATAGTTGCCACTTTCTAGCTACAAAATCTGACTACATTTTCATTATAATTTTTTTAATGCCTTGCTGGCTGGTTTTTGGGGGCATTCTGCAGCTGCCTGTTCCTGCTACAGACTTGTAGCACCAAGAAGTTCATCCTTGTGTGCATTTGGCAAGCAGAAACCAAATGATTTGATTTTTATCATGATTCTGGATGGGCTGAGTGCTTGAACAGAAACAGCATCATATCTTTACATTTGCCCTGTGCTTGTGGATGTTCCTGGCTCCATGGTCACCATGAAATGAGCAGGAAGGCTCAGTGTTGTGGTGTCATAGAGGGATGGGGAATGGGGGAATAGGGGCAGAAAAGCAACTGTGTGTGTATGACCCAACCCATGGTAAGGGGCTCCAATATCCCTTCCAACCCAAACCACTCTGTGCTTCTGTTGGAATTAATATTCCAACCATGAAATCCCTTTAAAAAAGAATTTTGGTGAGCATGGCACATCTGAGTGTTTGTTCAGCACATTATTTCAGCAGCTGCTGTGGGTTTTGCTGCACAGTTCTTCTCATGTCTGTGGAGTCAGTAAGGAGACCATGCAGCCCCTGGGAATGCCAGCAGTGTACTCTCCTATCAGACATGGGCTCCAAATTTTCAGCTCTCATCCAAACCAGTTATGTCTGGAATAACTGGCAGTAGCAAGTCCTTGTCACCTGAGATTTTTCCAAAGAGGAGAGGAGAATTCTTCCCTTTTTAGGTAATGAAGAGGGAGTGCTGGTTGATGCCAAAATCATTCATCCTTCCCTGGAATGTCCCTTCCAAGGAGAATGGACAAAAATCTGGTCCTGATGGGTTTCTGGCTGTGGTTGCCAGACTCCAGCTCCCTGGTGGAGCAAAACATGAGGCGTCAGTAGAGTAAGAAAAATGGTTCAGAGGCACATAGGACTGTTCTTCCTCACGTGAAACAGAGACTGGACAGAGCTAAGAGAATAAAGTAGATATTTATCAAAAGACCTTTAAGGACACACCTTGGGCAGGACAAGAACCTGGCCAGGGCTACACCCAAGGTGGACCCAAAATGGACACAAATTGGACACAAAATGGACAAATGGTCACCAGGTCTCACACTTTGATAAGTTTTGGTCCATTTGCATCTTGGGGTTTAATTGTCCAATTCCAGCTTCAGGTTATGAAGTCCCATCCTTCTTGTTCCTCCCTTCAGCCCACTCTTGTTTGTGCTTTTGGGGCTGAAAGTTGTACTTGTCCTCAATGTCCATCAGGAAAAGGATTTGTTTTGTGTCCCTGCTCTGTGCAGAGCTGAGTGACACTGACTGTGAGCTCAGAACTGCACCCCTGGGCAGCACAGAACCTGAAATACATGAAAGCTCAAACTTAAGGCATCACCTTGAATTTTTTTCAGACTCTCTCCTCCATGGAGGAATTCAGAAACCTGGACCGGGACATTGAAGGGTCTGCAAAGCGATGGAAGAAGTTTGTTGAGTCCGAGTGCCCCGAGAAGGAGAGGTTTCCCCAGGACTGGAAGAACAAGTCGTCCCTGCAGCGCCTGTGCATCATGAGAGCCCTGCGCCCCGACCGTGTCCCCTGCGCTGTCAGGTGGGACCTGGGGCAGCTCTGGAGCTGGGCTCTGTGGGGGACAGGAGGAGTTCAGTGATATGCTGGGCTTTGTGAATGTCAGAGCATTTTGAGGACATGAATTCTGCAGTGTGGTTTCCTATTGAGGGGTCTTGTGAGGGTGAGAAGGCCCTGGAATGGAATTCCTAGAGCAGCGGTGGCTGCTCCATCCCTGGAAGCATCCAAGGTCAGGCTGAACAGGGCTTGGAGAGACCTAGGATAGTGGAAGGTTGAAAATTTGAAATAAGATGATCTTTGAGATCCCTTGCAGTCCAAACTATTCCGTGATCCTGTAATTCCCTCTACTAAAAATGTGAAGAGATTTATTATCAGAAGCTCCCTTTTCTGATCTTCCTCTCCTCTCTTCACCCTCTGGGACTGAATTCAGTCTGTCAAGAAGACCAAAGTTTTGCACTGCTCCTGTCTTCTCCACAGGCAGCCTGGACAGAGCTTGGGTCACTCTGGGACAGTGGAAGGTGTCCCTGCCATGGCAGGGATAGAATGGGGTGATGTTTAAGGTCCCTTCCAGCCCAAACCGTTGTGTGGCTCATTGATCTCTGAACTCTGTGAAGCAATCAAGACATTGGATTTAAGTGGAATTTCTTGCTTGGAGGGATCAAAGCTCAGTGTCAGCAGCAGAGATGGAGCAGTGTAACCAGCACTGGGTGAGGGGCACACCTGCCAAGTCAGAAATGAGCATCTCCATACAGGTGTTACACATCTGCTGCAGGCTGAGTTCAGTAACATCCATTTCAATTACTAGATCAGTTTGGGCTTCTTCTTAAACACCAGAATAAAAGGTAGAAGTAAAAAAAAGTCTCATAGAGGTTTTCTCTCTTTTTTCCTTTTTTCCTGTGAAATGCAAAATTTATGTGCTGCTGGTTCTGAAAGTTGTAGCTGTAAATTATGTAGTGTGGCTAACTGGGCAAGGCTAAACTTCCTGAAGTTTTGCTAAAGCAACCTCCTTATTCCAGGACAAACTAAAGGTCTTTCACTCCACGAGGACTTGGTTTTCCCCTCTGTGGCCAATGTTTTGACATTTCTGGGATGTCTCTCATGCTCCTCTTTCTCCAGCAGTTTATATTCCTGCACCACCTGATGTGCACACAGCAGGGTGTTTTACTCAGTGTATGAACTACATCTGTTCATGCTTCAGGGTTCACAGAAAAAACACAGACAAGACTGAGTGAAGTCTCCCCATGGTCACTGGGGAGTATTTTGTATTAGAAAAAATACTATAGATTATCATATTACTAATACTAATCCATCTTTTTTCATTCCTTACTCTTATGGCTGGATTCTCCATGTGCCTCTTGGCTGAAAATATTGGTTTTCCTGTTGTTGTTTAGCTTGAGTAAAATCAGCTCTTGAAATTTTAGCCACAGGTGGCCAGAGGAATTTTAGATGCTCTGGAATATCCCAGCCTCATTCCCAGCTGCTGTTCAGAAACCTGTAAGGGCCTTTGTGTCCCACCTTGTGTGTACCAGCTCCATGATGATGGTGTAGGATTTCTTTGGGATTTAAGATGATCCAACCCTGTACAGGTCCTGGGAAGCTGGGTGTTCCCAGCCACTCTTCCTAGCAGATCCCTGGGGATTTTTGCCCAGTCTGGTTTGTTGGGAGAGATGGGACAGGAAGTACTTATGAATATGACTGCATGGTAAGAAATACTGTAGATGTAAAACCTGAGTGAAATAGGAATGAAAGCCAGTTTCGAGATGTGAGCCTGGCAGGCAGGAAGACGGTGATTAGCTGAAGACAGGAAAACAAAAGACAAGAATGTTGCCTTTCCACCTTGGCAAAGACATCCGGGAACAAGTGCATAAGAAAGAAGTCTATAGAGTTTAGAATATAAGATGACATAGTAATGTAGTAGTTCTTATAGGCTGCATGCAAAGTTTGTAGGTTTTGTATCACACGCCGGTTGGTCACTGTAAATTAGAATATTCAACACAAAAAGAGATATAATGTATTGTAACAAGGTGATCGCTCGCTTCTCCTCTCTTCCCCTTGCTTCTCCTCTCTTCTCCTCTCTTCTCTCTTCCCCTCTCTTCCCCTCTCCTCCCCTCTCTTGTCCTGGCTCTCCTACCTTTTGCCCTTACCTCTCTCCTCTCCCTCTTCTCTGGCCCTCTCACCCTTCTTCCCTTACCTCTTTTGGCCCATCTCCTCTCCTCTCCTCTCCTCTCCTCTCCTCTCCTCTCCTCTCCTCTCCTCTCCTCTCCTCTCCTCTCCTCTCCTCTCCTCTCCTCTCCTCTCTCTCACCTCACTTGCTCCTGTTTTCTCCCCACACTTTTCCCCTGCTCCTACCCTGTTTTTACCCCTTAGCTCTCTTCTATATCTCTCTCCTCTTATTCTCTCTTTAGGGCTTTGCTTCAGCCGAGGCTGGTGGCTGGAAGCAGGCCCTTTTTACCCACGACCCTTGTAATAATAAAGCCACGTGTTTCTAGAACATCTCAGGTCTGCAAAGGTCCTTGTCCCTGCCATCCATGGAAAAAATTTCAACACTAGTTCATTCCCTAGGCCTAAGGAGTCATCAGGAGGAGCCCCTCTTACCCTGACTTACTCCTTAGAGCTTCAGGGCCAGCAGTGCACCAACAGCTGTGATTTCCTGAAGAAGGATTTTCCGCTGTAAATATCCATTTCATCCTTCAATCTTATTGCAGAACATCAGCAGAAAGCTTCTTGTACCACCTTGTGTTTCTGAGTCCCCAAGGTACTGTTTGAAAGAGCTGAGATGTGAGGTAAAAAAAGAGTGTTGTGACCTTGGATCTGATGGACTTGGTTAAATTTTGTGGCCTGAGCCTTTCCAGCAGCAATTTAGCAAATATTAACTCCGAGCAGAAAAATCTGCTTGAAAGAGAGGTACCAAAAATGTGGAAGCTTTTTATTTTTTTTTTTTGCAACCCTTTAGGCATTTCTATTCCAACTGCCTTTCACTAGTCCTTGAAGGAGGTTCTCAGCTCTCTTAGAACGAATTTGGCTGCTTTCAAAAGGCCTGAGTAATCCATCTGAGCTCCAGCAGCATTCCTGGCGTTTGAATATAACATTCCTACCTTTGAATCAGTGTTCAGTGTCTCTCTCTGTAAAGCAGTGATGTCAGGAGCTCACCCTGGGGGAATCCAGCCAGAACATTCTCCATGCTCTGTGCTCTGTTCCAGCAGCTGCTGTGGAGCTGAGCCTTTCCCTCTTCACTCCTTTGTGGTTTTTTTCTTGTCACTCTCATGCTAAGGCTCCATGCTCCAGACATTCTTAGAGCTCCTTCCTTTCAGCTTCGCAGATCAAAGCAATTGTGTAAATCATCTGGACTTTCTGTGGATTGCTGCTTCCTCTGTGAGGCTGCTCGGATTGCAAAACACACTGACGGTTCTTGTATCTCTTACCTCAACTAATTTCTTTTCTCCTGAGATTCCTGAGTCAGAGCCAAGCCAGTGCTTGTGTTCTGCTTCTGAATGCAGCCTTGGGCTGGCAGCTCCCACTGCTCTCCCTTCCTGCTTCCCTTTGTTTGTGAGGAGCTGGTGTCTCCTGTGGCATCCCACCCCTGTACAGAGGGACAGGCATCGCTCCTGAGGGCCAGCCCTGGAAGTTCAGCCTACAGATCTACAGATCCCATCCACAATTATTTCATGCTCATTTTCCTAATTTCAGTTTCTAAATCATCCCAATCATCAAAATGAAAACTAATTGCAGGACAAGTTGTATGAGGAGAGGCTGAGGGAGCTGGGAAATGGGCTCAGCCTGGAGAAAAGGAGGCTCAGGGAGGACCTTGTGGTTCTGCACAACTCCCTGACAGGAGGGGACAGCTGGGGGGGTCAGGCTCTGCTCCCAGAAAAAAAGGGACAGGACCAGAGGAAATGGCTTCAAATTGCACCAGGAAAGGTTTAGATTGAATATTAGGGAAAACTTTTCCAGTTGAAGGGTTATCAATCCCTGGAAGTGCTCAGAAGAGCTGTGGACAGAACACTTGAGGACATGGTTTAATGCTGAACACAGTGGTGCTTGATAATGGTCACACTTCATAACCATCTCTTACCTTCACAATTCTGGGATTCCATCCCAATTAATTGATTATTTGCAAGGGAATCTGCATTTTCTGAACAACCTGGAAAAAGTCTTTTTTCTCTCTGGCAGAGATTTTGTAGAAGAAAAGCTGGGCAGCAAATATGTGGTGGGGAGATCCCTGGATTTTGCATCGACCTTTGAGGAATCGGGGCCTGCAACCCCCATGTTTTTTATCCTGTCCCCAGGAGTGGATCCACTGAAGGACGTGGAGAAACATGGTAAATAAATCCTGTCTCTAGGCACACCACAGCATGGCTATTTATCTGCTGCATTATTATCTCAGCACAACATGCCTGTTTCGTTTGGGGTTTTTTTTTCCTCATCTCTTTGTAGATAATGAAGTAATATGTTAAAAATAGATAATTGTGAGAGGAAGCAATGGGATTTTGGTTTGATTTTATTGTTTTTCTTGAAGTTTTTTTGATTTTCATCTTAAGTTTAAATTAAACTTGTCTCTTGGATTCCCAGTGTGGTTCACACTGGAATGATCTCCGAGCTGGGTCTGTGCACAACCTGTAATTTACATCAGAGATATCTCACATGCTGTCAGATGCTTGTGGTTAAAGGTTAAACCAGAGGACCCTTGAGGTCCCTTCCAACCTGCTCTTCTACGTTTTTATGATAACTAAAAATAAGCAACAGCTCCCTGTAACAGATTGCTGCTTTATGGCAAAGTTTCCAGGTTTCCTTCCCGTCCTTCCTGAGCTGATTTCCATGTGGATGGTCAGCTGGGGGAGCTGTCAGCCGGCTCCAGAGCCAAAGGGCCTTCTGTGAGATGCCTCCCTTGAGAAGACACTGATGCCCTTGTGCACCAATGGCTGCAGCCACTGCTGTGCTACAAAGCTGTCCCTGTGTAGAATTTACTCTGGGTCTTGGCTCCACTGTGGAAAAATTCCCATTTTCAGCCTGAACGTCCCTCTGGAGCAGAGGAGTCTGATGCCTTTGGGGTTGGGCAGGACAAAACATCATCCAGGCTGGCACAGACCACTGCAGGAGAACAATGACATGTGATTCTTTTTGCTCTCCACAATACACCCAAAATAATGTTTGAGTGAGCCTTTACCAACACTGCCAGGAGCAGCTGTCAGAGCTGGTAAACTTTGTGCAGCCTCAGCCACAGGCAGCTCATTCTGGGGACTTCTTGGGCTTAGCTTTGCATTTGAGGCTCTTTCTGCCCCCACACCAGGTGTCATTATTGGAAATTGAAGGGACACCCCCAAAGGAAGCTCCTGTGATGTCCCTGGCTTCCCTTTGGAGCCACGTTGGTGGTCTTGTCTTTCTCCCTCTTATTTTCTTGTATGGGAAATGAAGCACTAAAATGAGACCCTGAGTGGTTTAATTGGAATTGTAAAGATGAGCATAGCTGAGCACCTGGGGTTACCCAGCTAGAGAAGTTACAGCAGGAAAAGCAAAGAGAGAAGTAATGAAATTAAATCATTGCCACAGAGCAGCTGCACTGGCCTTCCAGCTCCCTCACTGGGACTGAGTTTGGCTCCTTATTGATGTTTTCTCTGCCCTTCATTAGGTTTTATTAAAGTGCAGGATAATTCCTGTGAATGGAAGTCAGCTCCTTGCAGATGCTGCCCACCTATGGGACCTTTCCTTGGCATCACAGGGAGGGCTCTGCAGCAAACACTGGTGGACTGGAAGGGCTTTGTGCCCTCCCTGAGTGCCCATCCCCTCCCTTCTGCAGCCAGCAAAGAGAGAGAAGGGCTGGCATTGTCAGGGCAGGCTCACTGATATCCCCCTGCAGTGGAAATAATGACTGATCTTCATTTATTATTAATTATCTGGCTTGGGGCAGTGCCCTGGCTCTGGGATTTGCCCCATCCCCTCTCGAGGTGGTGGATGTTGAAGGCAGAGGAGAAGATCAGCAGCTTTCAAAGCTGGCAGCAGCCAGAGATGGTGGGAAAGAGAACTGGAAATTCCAGAATATGTGGACAGCTGTATCCCTGGTGAGGCTCAGCAGAGAGCTGGAATTTGAGGTTTGTTCTCCTTATGGCCATCTGTTTCCAGTCTTTTGTACTATGAGATGGTTCCTAAGCCTCACAAGACAAATCTTTTCTTTGTTTCTCTTTAAAACTTTCCTGCTTTTAGCAGGAATTGGGAATTCAGGGTGCACCATCTGCAGGAAGGCAGACCTGCATGCAGAGATAAGTGTGGGCAATCCCCAGGGATGAGTCCTGACTGCCTGGCTGAGACTGATCCATCCTGGGGATGTTTGTGGGGCTGTTCCCTCCAGCAGCACAAATTGGAGGAGCACATAGCAGGGAGAGCTGGTTCTCTGTGAGAGGAACAGCAGAGTGTGCTCTGCTGTGGGTGACAGACTCCAAACCCACCCAGGAGATTTGCAGCTAGGGGCACAGAAATTATCTGGGCCACTGGGATGCTCCAGAGAGACCAGGAGAGGCTGAAGGATCATCAGAGACCATGTGAAGGCACACAGAGAGCTGCCCTCCAGGGGGCATCTACCTTCCAGGGGGAATGCAGGGTTTTGGGGCTCCCTGCACCTGCCTCAAAAGGAGATGGGGCAAATCACAGAGCCAGGGCACTGCCCCAAGCCAGGTGATTAATAATAAATGAATGTTAATTGTTATTTCCACTTCCAAGCACTGCAGAGGGATATCAGTGAGCCATGGGGATCCCAAACCTCCCCTTCCCTTGGGCTTTGCTGACTCCACTGGGGCCTGCCCAAAGGAAGGCAACTCCAAAGATGCTCCATGAGAAACCTGGAGGAGTCACTGCTCTCCAGGCCCCAGACACCTGGGAGGCCTTGCTTGAGAAAGCTCACAGGGATTTGATTTCATCCCAGCTGCACCCAGCCTGCATTGCAGGGGCTTTTCCCCACCCACTGTGAGTGTTCAAAGCCTGGTTAATCAGCAGGAAAAGATTTTTATTTCTTATCACTGTAAAGTGTGTTTTTACACCAGGTTGCAGGGGAATAATGTTCTTTAAACAAGAAGCGCTTTGTAATGAGGCACCTTTGTGTGGATGCTGTGCTGTAATTAAAAGATTTTGGGAGAAGCTGCTGCTGTTTGAGCACTTGGGCAAGGAGGGGGTGAGAGCCAAGAGAATGAGAGCAGAGAAGTGATGATGCCTTGGGAAGGCTGAGCTGGAACAGAGACTGGACAGAGATAAGAAAATAAACTAGATATTTATCAAAAGACCTTTAAGGGTGTACCTTGGGCAGGACAAGAACCTGGCCAAGGCTACACCCAAGGTGGACCCAAAATGGACACAAAATGGACACAAAATGGACAAATGGTCACCAGGTCTCACACTTTGATAAGTTTTGGTCAATTTACATATTGGGGTTTAATTGTCCTATTACAGCTTCAGGTGATGAAGTCCCATCCTTCTTGTTCCTCCCTTCAGCCACCCTTGTTTGTGCTTTTGAGCTGAAAGTTGTCCTTGGTGTGCAGCGGGAAAAGGATTTGTTTTGTGTCCCTGCTCTGTGCAGAGCTGAGTGACGCTGACTGTGAGCTCAGAACTGCACCCCTGGGCAGCACAGAACCTGAAATACATGAAAGCTCAAACTCCAGGCATCACTGCTATCAGGAGTGTGATAACTCATGTGTGAAGGTTTGGTAGGAGGGATTCCTGCCAGGGTGCTGAACTCCCTCCTTGTTTCTCCTCAGGGAAGAAGTTGGGCTTCACCTTCAACCACAGGAACCTCCACAACATTTCCCTTGGACAAGGCCAAGAGGTGGTGGCTGAACAAGCTCTGGATCTGGCTGCCAAGGAGGGTCACTGGGTCATCCTTCAGGTATGGGCCCATGGGCCAGTCCTGCCCCTCTCCCAGCCTGGTGTCCCCTGCATGAGGACAGGCTGTCCTGCCTGCCAGGGGACATGGACACGGTGTACCCTGTGTGTCCCAAGCAGCCACCTCTCCCTGTGATCAGGCTCTGTCAGTTTGGGTTTCTCCTGCTGGAGCTGTTTGTGGGGTGTGCACGTGCAGGGACCTCTGGGGAGAGGTTGTTCTGCACCTCTCTGTGCCTTTATTTGCTCCATGAATGAAGGAAGAGTGTTGTGTCCTGTAATCTGGATCTTGTGAATTTAATCCTCACACGGGGCACCACTGTGTTACATTTTATCCTCTTTTTTCCAGGGTCAGGGTTAAATGCTCCAGACGGTATTTGTTGTTCAGACTCAGATGTTTATTAATTCTTATCTCTATTACAGTCTCACAAATTGTGAGTTCTACAGCACTTCAAGCTAACAAAGTAGAAATGGAGCCCCATCTCTCTCTCCAAGGCCCTGTAAGGATAAACTGTCCAATTAAGTAATGACACCTAAGTTATTTTTGCTTTTAACCCAATAACCAACCACCCATGGCCTTCAATGCAGATATTTCTATCCAATTACAAAACACCACCCAGAGCCATGAAGAAGAAGCTGAAAAAGAAGGACTGGCCTCCACCCTAAAACCTCCATCTTGCTTTATATATGTATTACTATATACTAAAACCTTAAACTCTTAAGTTTTCCACCATGTGATATCACACACTTCTATTCATATTACACACCCACAATCCCAGTGCCATCACTCAATTTTGGAAGCCTTTTCCACGGCCTCAGGTCAAATGCAGTGTTTGCATGGGGGTCAGTCCCTCTTAGCACAGAAAGTCTAAAATTTTCAGTGCCCAGGGTTCCAACAGAAAAGCTCTGTTCTGAGAGCCCTGGACTCATTTTGTGCCCAAAACTCCCCCTGCACCCCAAAGAGCACAGAGGGGCCCCTCAGGGAGGAAACTCTGCAGTGGAGCTGGTTCCTCTGGGCATCCCAAACCAGGGAAATGCTGCCAGCTCTCATCACCACCTCAGGGAATGCCTCAGAGCCTGCTGGGTGTGCAGGGAGCTCTGTCTCTGTCAAGAGCTCTCTGGAGCCACTCATTTAGTGAGGCTTTGGGTTTGCTGATGTGCACTCGGTGATGTCAGCTCTCATTACAGGTATCGGGAACCCCTCTGATTTCCTTGATGCGGATTATATAAACTTCTATTATCACTGAATTGTTTACATAAAATTAGATTAAGACAAAGCTCTGAGTCCTGATGTGAGCCCGCAGGCCTGGTTAGGAATTGAAATTAAATATCCCTGATATTTGATCTTAAATTTTTTTTTTTTTTTTTTTTTTTTTTTTTTTTTTTTTTTGTGCAACCTCCCTCTGAGGTAAACGACTATGAACATCTCTAGAACTTTTAATATACAGAGGGCTGCAATCCTGGCATCTGTCTTTGAGGTGGTGCAAAAGGAAATATGCAGCTTTTTGAGCCATTCAGTAATGCAGAGTGAAAAGTTATTTTCTCCAGTGCTGGTGTGCTGCTGTAAAGGATCTGTCAGCAGTGCCAGTCTCCATGTGCTGTTTCAGTGCTCACAGACAAGCACTGGGGGCCTGAAGGGTTTTTATCACATCCATTCCCATCTTCTCTGGTGGTCAGAGCAATCAGTAAGTGGTTAGACAGACACTGAAGGCTAAATCAGAATAAATCCTCCCTGGTAGGGTGGGCAGGCCCTGGTACAGGGTGCCCAGAGAATCTGTGGCTGCCCCTGGATCTCTGGCAGTGTCCAAGGCCAGGCCGGACAGAGCTTGGAGCAGCCTGGGACAGTGGAAGGTGTCCCTGCCCATGGCAAGGGTGTCCCTGGGTTATATTTAAGGTCCCTTCCAACCCCAACAATTCTATGATTTTATGTTTCTGTGATGAAATGAGAAGAGCTGCAAAAATGAGATTTCTATGAAAGAGCAGCGTTGATGGTTGGGCTGGCTGGTTCTCAGGTGTGACTCTGAGCAGGCTCCCCCTGAGCTTAGGGAGGAGCTTGGTCTGGGTTAGGTCTGGCTCTGCTGCCTGGCAGGTTCAGCAGTCCCCCAGTGGCCCTGGGGACAGGATTGCTGGTGCCACTGCTGGGTCAGGGTCACTCAGACACCTGGGCTTTCCTCTGGCATGGTCACAGAGATGATTTGTGGTAAAACCCAGATCTACAGAGACAGGGCAACTGAGAGGCGTTTTTAAAGATTTTATTCCATTATCAATCTCATAGAAGGGGGAGACACAAGAGATGTAAAACTCAACACCATTCTATCAGAAGCCAAACTATTTCTTTGTTACAATACCTTATAAATGTTTTCAATAAACCTATCAGCTTTTGCCACACAATGCTGCTGATACTTCTAACACTAATCACCAATTATTTTACCCCACGTGGTCTCACTACAATGCATCTTTCACAGTTCTAATTCTCAAAAATATCTGGTCTGTTTGCAAGGCCATCATTTGAAACTTGTTTCCAGTTATATTTCTCTCTCAGCAATGTCTTCTCTATCCCATGGCCTTTCTCAGTCAGCACACCTTATCTCAGAGTTTACATACAGATGGACAAGACTCTGTGAGCTTTCAGTCAGGCTTTGAGAATCCTCTACAAATCCATTTCTCACAGCTGATAACACTTCCCACATGCAAATATTCCAGTTCTGTGCTGTGCTGAGTTTGGAGGAACGGGATGTAGGCAAGAGGGGCTCAACACAGCTCTCAGAGCTTTCCCTGCTTTTGTTTCTAACCCTGAGCAATCAGCACTGAGGGCCCCAGGAGGAGCTGGGGGTGCCTTGGTGACACTTGGCTTTCTGGGCACATTCAGCAGGGGTTTGGGGCAGGCAGCTCCAGTTACAACATTTGGGGGAGTGACAAAAAAAAGGGACTGCACTCTCACCCAGACTGGCCAGGCTGCTCAGCTCCAGAGCCTGTCCCTGCACCTCTCTTCACAATTCCCAGCTCCTCCCAGGGGCTGGAGCTCAGTGGAACATGAGGAAGAGCAGCCTGAGGGGCTAGAGGTGTGTCCCTGCATTAACAGGCAAGAACTCCTGGTCTAACAAAACTCCTTGAGGGTCAGCAGACTTCCATGGCATGAAAGCACCCTCTGCACAAACTGGGGTTGGGAAGGTTGGACAAAGAACCTTCTTAAGGTTGAAAATCTGACTTTTGGCAAAATCAGCACCCAGTGGGAGTCAGTGAGGAAGGGTCCCACAGAGGATCCTGCCCTCATAGTCAGGGGTGGATCAGAGCAATATTTGCCATATGGTTTTATCTGGCAAAATCTTTCCTGCGAGGTTTTGGTGACAAATGCCTCACAAGCAGTTCCAGGAGTGTTTATACAAGATCTGGAATGACACAGATGACTCAATTTACAAACGTGGCACAGGATTTGTGGATCATTGCATTAATAATAAAAGAGAGGACAGAGCAGCTCTCAGGGTAATTTTACCCAGATTAATTAAACTCATTATTTGAAGGCTGTATCCCACCTACAGCACAGTTATACCCAGGCTTCCCATTTGGTTTTGAGCAGACAAAAAGCAACTGTTATCTTCGCTTCTGTATTTTGCCATCCCCTGACCAACAGCTCAGCTCAGAGAACACAGAGGTTCTCCAGGACAAACACTTGAGGGGCTCATCTGGGTGGCTTTTCCACCCATGGCTCATTAGGGTTGATTGAACCTGCTCCTTGACTGGGAGCAGACATAATGAGAGTCACGTACTTGGAGCACTAACTAGTCGGGGAATTAGGTTTGGGGGAGTTAAAGGGTATGGAGGCAGCTGGGAGGATTTTTATTGGATTACAGGAGCAGGATCACTGCTGTGCTGGGAAGGGCTGTCCTAGGGCCGTTTCCTCTCAGTCCTGTTGCCTTCTGAAAAGGCAAAATAAAGACAAAAGCATCCATGTCTGTCTTGGGAAAAGTTTCTCAGCTCGCTCTGAAGATGAAGATTTTCATAAATGAGTCACTTTATGACAGAGAACAGCAGAAAGTCACCCAATCCTTCATTTCCATCGGAAGATAATCCCTCTCCCCCTGGCAGAGCCTGGCCAGCAGCTCCCTGCCCCTTTAGCCCCAGTATTGTTCCCTGTCTGGTGGCTTCAGTTTTGCTGAGCTCTTGTTCAGGGTGGTGACAGATGAGGAGAGAGTAAAGCCCACAGCTAAAATTATTCTCTACAAACACAAATGGTCCAGCAGCAAAACAGGAGCCCTGATGCAAAAGTGCAGCTCTTTAAAGAAGACTTTGTTACTTGAGGGCTGCAGGAAGAGCCCAGCTCAAGCCCAGCAGCTGCTCTGTTTCTGTGGTGGCCACTGAAGAGCTGAGCTTGATCTTTGAGCTCCACAAAAGCCCATTTGATGGCAGGTTCAGCCTCCGGGTCTCCTTAGCAACAGTTCAGAGGTTTGGAGGGCTTTGAAGTAAGAGGCTCACTGTGGCTCTGGGGGACAGGAACAGCTGGGCCCTACAGCTGGAGATGTTCTGGTGAGGCTCTGTGCAGTGCTGGGGATTGTTCAGCCTTGAGAAGAGATGATTCCATCACCCTGGATGCTGGGGAGTTGTGGTGGTTTGGTAAGGGAGTGATTTTCTGAGGAAGTTACAGTAAAACCAATCAGTGGCTAGGCATGAAAATGGACAGTTAACACAGCCATTAGAAAGGTGAAGCAGAAATTAGAAACAGAAATTTTCCAATTTAGAAATTAGAAAGGTGAGACAGAAATTAGAAATGGAAATTTTTCTAATTTAGCAAACACGAAACCACTACATAAATAAAGACCAGACTCTCTCAATGGTGTCTGGTGACAGAACAAGGAACAGGATAGGGACAACTTAAAATTCAGGAAATTCCATTTAAATGTAAATACAATATTTTTTTCCATGTCAATGGCCAAACACTGGATGGAGTTGCCTGTAGAGTTTGTGGTGTTTTCATCCTTGGACACATCCAAAAGGCACCTGGGCCACTGCACTGCCTGACCCTGCTCTGAGCAGAGGGTTGACACTGGGGAATGCCAGAGGCGTCTCCAGCCTCAGTGACTCTGTGATCTCTACTTTCCCATGCCCAGCTCTCCATGGATGGGGTTGCAGTGTTCTGTGTGCAGGGAGGAAGGAGCTTTGCACTAAGCTATGAGTTAACACAACTGTGTCTGCTCTCTTTCCCTCTCAGAAGCCTTTTGCTGATCCAGTGGCCATCACAGTCACCAAATGGGGTTGATGAGCTTAATAGCAAAGACACAGAGAAATTTGTTTGTGTTTGTTCAGATGCATGTTTGAATGCACTGATGCAGGGAAGAGTTCAGACGTTAGATATTCCCAATTTAACTGTAGTCTTCATCTATTAGCCAAAATGTCACTTCCCTCTCTTTGTGATCAAGTTAATTTAATTCTTGAGCATCTTTCCATTTTTCTAGGTTGCTGCTTCACTGCGTCAGGTTCATGTATTAAATTGAATACCAGTGAGCTCCTGGAGCAAAACTGTGTGAGATTCATCACTGTATCATAAATCACAGAATCCCAGCATGGCTGAGGTTGGAAGGACCTCTGGAGATCATCTGGCCCAACCCCTCTGCTCCAGCAGGATCACCTGGAGCACAGGTCCAGAGAGGGCTCCAGGATGATCAGAGGGATGGGGCAGCTCTGCTGGGAGGAAAAGCTGGGAGAATTGGGGTTGTTCAGCCTGAGGATTGCTCGGAAGTGACCTCACTGTGGCCTTCCAGTGCCTGATGGGGCTCTGAGAGAGCTGGAGAGGGACTTTGGACAGGGGATGGAATGACAGGACACAGGGGATGGCTTCCCACTGAAAGAGTGTAGGTTTAGATGGGATATTGGGAAGGAATTGTTCTCTGGGAGGGTGGGGAGGCCCTGGCACAGGGTGCCCAGAGAAGCTGTGGCTGCTCCTGAATCCCTGGCAGTGTCCAAGGCCAGGTTGGACACTGTGGCTTCGAGCAGCCTGAGACAGTGGAATGTGTCCCTGCTCATGACAAGGAGCTGGAATTGAATGAGCTTTGAGGTCCCTTCGTACTCCAAACCTTTCCATGGTTCTGTGATTCTGTGACACCACATCCCAGGCCAGCCTGGTTTCATCTCCTCCCCATGCCATGGCTTGGGAACAGCAGTGCCCTCCCTGTCCCTTGGGGTCCCCCAGCACCATTCACTGCTGGCTGTGCAGCCTGGCTGCCACAGGGATGGGAGAACAGGGAATGTTTTCCAAGAGGTCTCACCAGAGAAGGAGACTTCGTGCAAACAAGCAGTTCTCTCTGTCCCAGAAGGTGTTTTGTGAGGGCCCTGAAGGAGAGGGACACTTTCAGATGGGGCCAGGGTCCTCAGTCTCTGCCAGCACAGGGAGGGGACTGTGTGCTGCTTTATGTATGTGTGGTGCTGTTCCTGATGGTTACCAGGGCAACACTCAGGTCCTGTGATATATGTTCTGCCTTCTACAAACACACAGGGGCTCGGGGCTGGACTCCCAAAGAACAGCCCCTGGTGTTTCCATGTTCCTGCACGGGCACCCCAGCCTTTCCCATGGCCCCTCAGCTGCAGCACCTGCTCTGAGTGGGGAAATCAGGGGAGGGGCAGTGGGGTGGGCAGTGGGGAATGGTCAATGAGGATGGTCAGTGAGCAGGGGATGATCAGTGTGGATGGTCAGTGTGCAGAGGATGGTCAGCATGGATGGTCAGTGTGCAGGATCACTGTGAATGATCAGTGTGGATGGTCAGTGTGGAGGGGTTGGTCAGTGTGCAGGGTCAGTGTGGAGGGGTTGGTCAGTGTGGATGGTCAGTGTGCAGGGGATGGTCAGCATGGATGGTCAGTGTGCAGGATCACTGTGAATGGTCAGTGTGGATGGTCAGTGTACAAGGTCAGTGTGCAGGAGATGGTCAGTGTGGATGGTCAGTGTGCAGGGGATTGTCAGTGGGCAGGGTCAGTGTGCAAGGTTGGTCAGTGTGGAAGGTCAGTGTGCATGGGATGGTCAGTGTGGAAGGTCAGTGTGGATGGTCAGTGACCAGAGGATGGTCAGTGTGGATGGTCAGTGTGCAGGGCATTGTTTCATATTGCCCATGTTAGCTCATTATTAATAACTGACACATCTCTCAATTACTCTTACCATGTGTTCTCGTTAGATGTGTTCTTCCAGGTTTTGTTACCTGACTGCTGAGAATTTGCAAAGTTTCTTTCCAAACTGTGAATCCCTTCTGCAGCATCTCTGTCTGGCCTGGGCAGATATATTCATTTGAATTATGAATTCTTAGTACCAGGCCATGTTTGGCTCCATCTATTCCTCTTTTTCATCCCTTCTATCACAAAAGGACAGAATATAAATGCACTCAATTATCACTGGACTGGAAATATTCCCTAAGTTGGCTGTTAGCAGGCAGTGATACCCACAAATAATGATCACTGGTGTCATGTCAACACAAGCAAAAGCAATTATTTTTGAGCCATCTAACACCACAAAAGCAGATGTGGGAAGAAACTACCAATTAGAGATGAAAACACTTAAGGTCAGATATGCAGACTATGATTAAACTGATACTTAATGCATGATTTTTCTTTTGATATTTTGTTGAGCTCTTCCCCTGTTTTATTAAATCTCTGTGGTGTTGGCACCACTTTGGTTGTAAGTTTCAGTCCACTCCTATCTGATTGTTTGATTTGTGTTTGTAGAGCGAGTTGGTTGTCTGGACCCTGAGGACGAGCTGATCTCCTGAAATCCTGGGTGCATCAGGCCAGCAGTGGGGCAGCAGCACTCATGTGTAATTGCATTTTGTCTACACAGTCCTTGCTTGTGAGAAAACAACCCCCAGAACAATCCCTTTGCTCAGGCACCTCCTCTCATCTCCCCCCACACTCCAAACTCCATCTCATCCACACAATGTGAGGGCAACCCTAAATCATTTCAGGTGAGGAGACTGAATTTCTGCAGTTCTAAATAAAAATATAGTTCCCAGCCATGGGGCAACAGAACTGGAGGCAGCAAAGTGTCTGTGGCTTCCCTAAACAACAATTCTCTTGACTCACACCCCTCAGCCTCTCTCTGAGTGCTGATCCATCCCTCCAGCAGGTCCAAATCCTGATAACAGTGACAGCAGTCACCACCCTGCCCCAGCCTGAAGCACTTTAGCCTTTCCTTTCCTTTCCTTTCCTTTCCTTTCCTTTCCTTTCCTTTCCTTTCCTTTCCTTTCCTTTCCTTTCCTTTCCTTTCCTTTCCTTTCCTTTCCTTTCCTTTCCTTTCCTTTCCTTTCCTTTCCTTTCCTTTCCTTTCCTTTCCTTTCCTTTCCTTTCCTTTCCTTTCCTTTCCTTTCCTTTCCTTTCCTTTCCTTTCCTTTCCCCTCCCCTTTTCATCCTCTTCTCCAGTCCCAGCTGGGATCTGTTCTTACCCAGCTCACCTGAAACCTCACCAGAGGCACCTGAGCCCTCCACCAGGAAAGCCAGAGGAGGTTTCTGTGCTCCCGAGGTGTCTCTGTGTGTCCCTGTGTGGGACAGCCCGAGCTGCCAGCTCAGCTCCTGCCTGGCACATCCACAGCCTCAGGGAAGGGGGCAGGAATGGTGCAGTGATGGTGGAACAGGGCAGCAATGGAGTCACCATCCCTGGAATTGTTCAAAACTCATGTGAGTGTGACACCTGGGGACATGGGTTAATGGTGATGGTGGTGGTGCTGGGGTGATGGCTGGATTTGGTGATTTTAAGGCTTTCCCCACCCCCCCGGCCCCAGCATTAACGATTCTGTGTTTCTTGCTGTGACTTCCAGCTGAGCTCCACTCTGTGATTCTCTCAACTCCCCAAACACCCTGAAGCAGTAAATTGGCAGTTTTAGTTCTGTGTCATATGAAAATGCAGTTTTAGTTTTAGTTCTGTGCCATAAGAAAATGCACTTCCACTTTTCTTGCAGCCTGCTCTGCTCACCCTTCACTCCCTCCCCTCCACCCCAGCCTCTGCTCTCTCCAAATGGGCGAGCCCCTGTTGATGGAGTGTCTCCTTTTGTGGAAGTGAAATCCTTCTGGATTTAAGAGGAGTGGGAGCTGGGTGCTGTTTACAAGATGAAGGCCCACAATGGATTTATGGAGTGGCAAAATAACGTTTGTAGCTTTATTCTCTGTTCCTTTGCTGGCATTTGATTGCTCTTGCATTGTTAAAGCATTGAACTGTTATTTGCAGGAAATAACTGTGAGGACTCAGAGATCTCTTCCCTGAGTGATAATAGTTAATTTTGAAGCCATCAGTGTGTGTTTCTGTAGCTGGGGCTGTTTTCCTGAGTGCATTACTTTGCATCTATCACCACTGAATTCCTTCTGCAGTGTCATTGCCAGTCACTGAGAATGATGGCATCCTCCTGCAGTTCTTCACTACCAGGCTTTATTTCCAGGACTTGAAATGGCTTTGTCTTATGAGTAATTTTGTCAGCTCACAAATCATTTGCTCTTTCAGATGGTTTTTGATATGGTGAGGAGTTAAAACTCCATCAGCAGTCTCCTTACCCCAGTCAGCTGTGTTTTAACTGGTTGGTAGCCTATGAGATCTTTCCTTTTGCCTGCAGCAATACTGGTTTTGGGAAGATAAAGGAGCTGCTATTGATGAAGATACACACCTGGGGATACAGGGACCCCACAGAGGCAATTCCTGCTTCTGCTCCTGATGCTGGTGTGGGGGGTGCCTGGGGAAATCCCCTCTCCAGCCCCCAAAAAGGAATTCATGGGAGATGAGTTGCTTTGTTTAACCCCAGATGGAAACTGAGCCCCACCTGCTGTTCCCTCACTGCCCAGGGGTGAGATGGGGCAGAAAGTGGGGTTAAAAGTGATAAAACTCACAGGTTAAAATCCAGAGAATTTAATAGGGAAAGCCAAATCCACCCAGGCAAGGAAGCAAAGTGAGGAATTCATTCCCCATTTCCTAGGCAGGAAGGGGCTCAGCCATCTCCAGCCAGCTGGGCTCTGTCACACCCCTGGTGACAGGGAAAGGCAAACACTCTCCCTCCCGACATTTCTGCCTTCTCCTGCTCCGTGCTGAGCACCATACCATAGGCTGGGACATCCCTGGGCTCAGCTGGGACAGCTCCTTGTCCCCCCAGCGTGGTGCCTTGGCCGTGTCCACCCTGGTCAGACTGACCCCTCCAGTGGCCAGCACTGCTCCAGCCCAGTGGCAGCTCCTAGGGCCAACAACAGCAATTCCACCCCAGCTCAGCCTGTAATGGCCTCAGTTTAGCTTTTGACAATGGCTTGGAACTTTGAGATTGCTGGTTTTCCCTGACTGATGCTGTTGGGGAGTGACTCCTGTCCTGCTGGAGGCCCTGCCAGGCTGGCTGCTGCCTCCTGAGCTGTGCTGCAGATCTTCCACATGTAGGATCCTTTTGGGGTGAGTCCATCTGCTCCCAGAGACTTCTTTTTGTTTATTACTTCATCCACTCCTCTGAACAGTTCTTCATCTGTTGCTTCAGCTTGAGAGTCTTTGCAACAATGCAGAGATTGAAGCATCTGTTATATGAGGGGAGGCTGGGGTTGTTTAACCTCCAGAAGCTGGGGTTTGGCTCAGAGGGGTTTATTTGGTGTGTTTAAATCCCTCCTGGCAGGGGAAGTGCAGAAGAGGGACTCAAAATCTTCATAGTGGGGCTGAGTGAAAGAGCAAGAAGCAAAGGGATAAAATTGAGATACAGAATTCCCTTAAACATTAATTTAATTTAATTTCACTATCTTATACTATTTTTTAATTTATTTTTTTACTGTGAGTGTGGTTGAACACTGGCACAAATTGCCCAGACAGGTTGTGGGGACTTCAGCCTTGCAGATATCCACAAACCCAACTGGACACAGCTTAAAACCTGCCCTAGCTGAGCCTGCCCAGAGCAGGAGAGTGGGATGGATGATCTCCAGGGATGATCTCCAGCCTCAGGGTTTCAGTGATTCCACCAGGCTGTTGTTATAGCCTCCCCAGGCTCTGCAGGGAATATTCCTGCAAAAATGGGCTCCTTTGGGTTGGCCTGGACTTCCATGGGCACTCCCTACAGACCTGGATCATGTTATAGTTTTATAGACTATCTGGTAAGTTCCTAGTTTCTCGAAAAGGCTTTATTATTAGCTTTTATGGTTTTCAAAAAATTGCTTCTTGTAGTACTTTTTGATTTTTCCATAGCTGGATTTTGTGCTCTTTCTATTTTTCTCATTTGGACAAAACTTCTACTTTCTGAAGAATGTAATTTTACTCCTAATAATCTCCATTACTCTGCTATTTAACCATGAGAGCTCCTTTCTGGCCCCATTTTTAGGTGATATATATTTATTCTCAGCCTCTAATATGGTTCCTTTATGTAATTTCTTTGCCACTTGCAAGCAGTTTATCTTTCTGGCAGCTGCTTTTAATTTTGGTTTAGCAAGTTCCTTGTCCTTTCTTGGGGTGGGATAAATCACCACCCCAAGTGCCTGTGAACACAGCCAGTTTGGACTGCACACCTGCCTTTCAAACAAGGGTAGTTTAGCCCACAAATCCCATTCTTAATATAACAAAAAGCTGTTTTCTTGCCTGGAAACTCTAATGGTGTATAAGGCTCTATGGAAAAAACCTGAGGCTTGACTTCATCCATTTTGCCATTTCCCCACAAGTCTGCTTAATCTCCTGAGGGATGTGTCCAAGTAGTTGCATGAATAAATAAATCCTTTTGTGTTAAAGGACTTTGTGAAATCACCTGCTTGACTTGTTTGCCCAGGAACTGCTATATAGGGTCCTCACTGTAATTCTGATAAAAATGTACAAATGTTTTTGTTTGAGCTCGGTGGGGATGGGAGGAGGAGCAACAACTCTACTCCCCAGAAATAACAACTTTACTCCCCAGGAATAACAACTCTACTCCTCAGGAATAACAGGGTTCTTTTCCCCCAGGAATAACCTCAGGTGGTATTGCTGAAATGAGAAGAATTCTAGCACTGAGAGCCCACCCAGCCCAGCTGTGACTTGCTGCTCTGCTGCTGATTTACACTGATTATTTTGAATTTTCAAATGTTCTTGATGCACGTGGATCTTCGGGGCTGGGAGTTACACACAGGCACTCCTGGGACAATTCCCAAATTCCAGAGGGCATCAATCAGTGGGATGAGTTTGGTGCCTGCCCTGCACAAGTAAATAATTACAGTGGGCACTCAAACCACTACATTAATTGGTGCCATGACTTGGATACAGAAATTGGCAAACTGAAGCCACTACAGGGGGTAATGAGAGGACTCACCAAGCCTTGTCCCTTTGTCCCTGCCAGAACATCCACTTGGTGGCCAAGTGGCTGAGCTGTCTGGAGAAGAAGCTGGAGCAGCTCAGCGAGGGCAGCCACCGGGATTTCCGCGTGTTCATCAGCGCGGAGCCGGCGCCGTGCCCGGAGAGCCACATCATCCCCCAGGGCATCCTGGAGAACTCCATCAAAATCACCAGCGAGGCCCCCACTGGCATGCACGCCAACCTGCACAAGGCCCTGGACAACTTCAGCCAGGTAGGAGCGTGGTTGGGTACGTGGTGGGTGTGCTGGAGGTGCTGGAGCCCCTGGGGAGCAGGTCTTGCCTCCCCAGTCTCTGTCAGGATTTTAAGAGAGATGGAACCACTGGGATGATGCTGTTTTACACCACAACGACACAGACTCTGAACTTCAGAAGGCTGAAAATGACTCCTTTATTTTTGGGATATGTCTTCCTTTTATACTATTTTACACAGACCAATTTGATTGGTGATACAAAGGCAAACCTCTTCACTCACATTGGTCAGACCAGAGGGACATCAAGAAGAAGTCCCTCCTAGGAAAAGGAATGAAAAACAGTTACAACTACAAAAACATGTCTTTTGTTTACAGAAAATTCCCTGGGAAAAAATTTCAGAAAACCAAAACACCTCAGGCATGGAACCAGGGCTACACTGGGAGACATCTTAAAACATGATTTATTGCCTCAGTCTCAAGGACTTGGTGTATGCACTCTTCACTGCATACACCAAGATTTTGTGGCCAGTGGTCCCAACATCACAGGTTACAAGGTCTCTTAAAGGTTAATTAGCCAATAATCCACTGCCACACATATTGTTTTAACTTTCACACCAATGGCTGATTAAACTGTATCACACGTCCTGCTGCAATGCAGACAATTTTATCCAATCCTATAGTGATACACAATCCCACAGAACCACACCTTAAAACTTCTTATTACCTTTATAAATACTTCTATATCTTAAACTTTAAAACTTTCCACTACTTAGCTTAATATGTCTCTGCTTAAACTACAAATTCATGTTCTTACTTATGGTCTCTATAGCTGGAAGCCTTTTCCAAGGTCTCAGGCCAAACCCTATATTCTCTGCTGTATTTGGGCCTGCATGCATGAGATTCTGAGAATTTTCTGTGCCTTGATTTCCCACAAGTCCCCTTGCATCACAGAGCCTCTGGGTATGGCTTGGGGGGGTAGGAATGAACCATTACAGAAACTTAATAACAAAAAATCATACAGAACTTTACAAAACCCAAAATGCACACTGCAACATCTGGGTCCAGCACCCCCCTCTGCTCCTCCCCACAAGCCAGGCACAGATCTCTTTCCAAGCACTGGTTTTACCAGGAAAGGGTTCAGGTGATCCTGAGAAGCCTCTTTCCTGCACCAGGGCACAGGACACGAGGCTTCTGTCCAGTTTGATCATTTTCTCTCCCATTGTATGATCACAGAATCACAGGATTAACCAGGCTGGAAAAGACCTTTGAGATCATCAAGTCCAACCTAGGACCTAACTTAACACCTTCTCATCAACTAAACCATGGCACTAAGTGTCACATCCATTCTTTTTTTTAAGCACATCCAGGGACGGTGACTCCAGCGCCTCAGAAATGCTCTTTCAGTACAGAATGAAACTTCCGACTGCAGCATCAGGAGGTTTTGCCATGTTTCAATTGATTTCTCTTTCTGGGTCCCTCCGTTTTTGGGCTGCTGAGTGACACCTGCCACCTAACCCCACAGCTGTGGGAGGTGAGCAGGCTAAACCTCACTTTTCTGCTGCTGTTTAACCAGGGTTAGAGGCTCAGAGCTGCTGATCCGCTCACATCCCACAGTCCTCTCCAGAGCAGCACACGGAGATTGGTGCTGTGTGCCCAAAGGCCTTTCAGCTCAAGACCTTGCTGACATCAGGTGTGTTGCAAATCAGAGCTGGAAGCTGCCTGCAGGCAGGAGTTGCTTTGCCAGGATTTAAATTAGGCCATGTGAGAGTGGCTGGCCCACAAGAGCGGCCTGTGGGAGGGTGCTCGTTGTGTTTATTGCTCAAAAACTCTCCTGTCACAGCAGGCACTGACCCCTGTCCCTGTTGTGCAGGCAACCCCTGTTGTCCCTGTGTGTGGGGAAGTGATGGAAATATTCCTGGTGCCCCAGAGTGTTGGATTATATATTTTTCCTGACCCAAAGATGGGGCAACTGAGAGGTGTTTTAAAAACTTTTCTTCTATTTTCAGTCTCATGAGAAGGGCGAGACAATACAGGTGTTACAATTCACACCATCACAATCAGAAGCCAAACTATTTTCTAATTACAATTCATTATAAGTGTTTCTTGGCCTATCAGCTTTTGTCACACAATGCTGTTAATGCCTTAAAGCCAATAATCTAAAATTACCCCTCGTGGGTCCTGCTACAATGCACCTTTTACAGTTCTATTTCTCCGAAGTATCTGGTCTTATTTGCAAGGCCATCCTTTGAAACTTGTTTCCAGTTCCATTTCTCTCTCAACAATACCTGTCCTATTCCATTTCATTTCTAAGTCAGCATTTCTTATCTCAAAGTCTCCATACAGATACAAACAATGTGAGCCTTCTTTCAGGCTTTGAGAATTCCCTACAAATCAATTTCTCACACCAGAGGATGTGGATCAGTGTCAGAGGGGCTGTAAGGTTGAGTGAGCACTGCTGTCACCACAGGACAGGAGCAGGGCAGGATGTCATCCCTGCAGGACTCCCTGGGAACAGCCCATGGGCCCCAGGGCAGGATGGAGCCAGGGGGGCTCAGCCATGACCCCATTTGCCTCATGACACAAGGGCTCAGCACTCTTGTTCCTGCTCATTCCTGTCCTAGGGACACTGAGTCCCGTGTCCTGCCACCCTGAACTCGCTCACTCCCTGCCTGTGCCTTGGCACACCAAGCCCTCACAGCAGGACCCCAGCAGAAGGCTCTGAAGGTGCTCTCAGCCCCCAAACTACCCTTTAGGGTCACTGGTGTGACGTTGTTCCATCCTCTCCATCCAGCCCATGGCTGTGCTGGGAACACACCCAGTAGATCTTGCAGGATTGTTTTCTCTCGTGAGAAATCTCTGCTTTGGTGAAGCCCCACCTACAGTGCTGAGTCCCACTCTGGGGCCCCAAACACAGCTGGAAAAAGTCCAGAGGAGGCCACTGAGCTGATCAGAGGGCAGGGACACATCTGCTGAGGAGAGAGGTAGAGAGAGCTGGGTTGTTGAGCCTGGAAAAGACTCCACGGAGACCTTCCAGTACCTAAAGGGACTCCAGGAGAGCTGGAGAGGGGATTTGGCCAAGATCCTGGAGGGACAGGGCAAGGGGAATGGTTTCAAATTGAAGAAGCGTAGATCTACATTGGATTTTGGGAAGGAATTCCTCCCTGTGAGGGTGGTGAGGCCCTGGTACAGGGTGCCCAGAGAAGCTATGGCTGTCCCTGGATTCCTGGCAGTGTCCAAGGCCAGGTTGGACACTGGGGCTTGGAGCAACCTGGGATAGTGGAAGGTGTCCCTGCCCATGGCAGGGGGCTGGGACTGGTTGGAGTTTAAGGTCCCTTCCAGCCCAAACCATTCTGTGATTCTCTCCATAAAGCTTCTTGTCATTTGGGATGAGGCAAGAACAGCCCCAAACAATTGGGGATCCCATGCCCTGGGTGATGGGGCAGCTCAGAGCTGGTTTAGCAGGCAGATGTTGGTATGAACAGAATCCCAAGAGCAGGAGGGAACATTGCTAAGCAGGTGTGGGGAGAGGCACCTTGCAAGGATTAATGCCAGTGGTCAGGGAAGATTATTCTATTCTTATCTACTGTCATTCATTATCTTGGATGCCACAAAATATCCTGGAGAACAAGGGAGGGGAGAACCTTCACCCCAAGTAACATTTTCATCTTGCCTCTGCTCATTTCAATCAATAGTAATTAGCATTTTCTAAATTGCTGGAGGATTATGAAACATCTCTTATCAGAAATCCTGAAGCGAGTGGGTGGAGTCCCTTTTACACCTCATTTCCCTGCTTTATACAGAAGAGATGTTCAAATTTAGCTTTCAGCTGAAGGCTACAAAGAAGGCCCTTTATTCTGTGCAGGGGATATTGTTCTGCTTTGTAGCTGAAGAAGAATTGCAACTGAAGAGAGGCCGAATCAGAGTGAACTGGGTTGTTCTGGGGATGTTTCCTAAAATGAGAAAGGTGTTCTGCATGTATTTGAAGCAGTTCTTCATCACAATGCAGATAAAGGGAGCTTAGAGTGCTGCCTAATCCAGGTTTTGGGATGTTCATGATTATCACATGCACTTGGTCAATGTCTTGCACCCTTTAGAGTAATGGATTCCCCTTTTCTGCACAGACCCTGAGCTCTGTTGTGCTCTCAGAGGATTAAAGGTCTAACAGGGCAGGTTTTTTAAGATAAAGGTTGGATTGGATTTGGAGCAGCCTGAGATAGTGGAAAATCAGAGAGAGACCTTGGACAAGGGCTGGAGGGACAGGACGAGGGGGAGTGGCTTCAAACTCCAAGAGGGCAGGGTTAGATGGGATATTGGGAAGGAATTGTTGGGTGTGAGGGTGCTGAGACCCTGGCACAGGGTGCCCAGAGAAGCTGTGGCTACCCCTGGATCCCTGGCAGTGCCCAAGGCCAGGCTGGACAGGGCTTGGAGCAACCTGGGATAGTGGAAAGTGTCCCTGCCCATGGCAGGGGGCTAGAAAAACATGGACTTTAATGTCTCTTCCAACAGAGAATTCTGTGATTCTGTGGCTCCTCCCCATCTTTCTGGTGAGGCATGTTGAGCACATGCAGGTGATGGGGCATTGAGTGGGTGCACGTGTCCTGTCTTCCCTGTGTGTGCTCCTGTGCAGAGCCACTCAGAGATGCCAACAGTAAATATTAAGTCAGAAAATATTTGCTGGAATTTGCCAATAAATCTGCAATGCAAAATCACTGACTTTGAAAACTGGCACGTGTGTGTGTGTGATGCAAAAATGAACTGGAGGACAATCTGATTGGCCTCTAGTCCCAGGTGACAATGGGGCAATGACAAGTGTCAGAAAGGGAGGTTCAGGTTGGTCATTAGGAAAAAATTCTAAATTGGAAGGTTGGTTAAGCTGTGGAACAGGCTGCCCAGGGATGCAGTGAAGACACATCCCTGTAATTGTTAAAAAAAATACAGGTCACAATTTATTGGGCATGGAGATATTGGGTGGAAGGTTGAACTTGATGATTTGAGGGTGTGGTAGTTTGATATTTGAAAAGCAATTTTTTAAAAGAAGTTATATTTAAACTAATTAGTGACTGGTTTTGAAATTGATAGGTATTGTAGTTAATAGAAGAATTATATGTGTCTGTGAACACACAGGGTTAAATATTAGAGGATTTTGTGAAACTGCCTATTTTTTCTTGTTTTAGGACAGGTGACAAAGCTGATCTTGCTCTGCTAGGCAAGAATGTTTTAAAAGTTTCATTTAATTCTCATTTTCTTCTTTAAGTGTATATTAACAAATCTATCTTTATACCCTTTAAGATTGAAACCTGCTTTACTTCTCTCATAATCCTATCTCACAGCAAAGTTCTAGTAGATCCTCAAACCACTACACTGAATTTAGCAAACAGAAAATTCAATGAGCATTAAACCATTACAGGGAGTATTTGTCATGATAGGACATGAAACAAAGAAGCTTGACTCCAATCAGAATGCAGCAGAAATCAGAAGGTTTATTTACAATTCATTCAGCCCTTTTATAACACACTGTGCTAAGAAGTCATGTTATTGGTCCATAGGACTGACACCTCTCCATTGGCTCAGTAACAGAATTAGCAAACAGCACCTGTTGTTATGGGAAAGGAACATTGTTTACACAAGGTTGTTTTGGGAAAGAGAAAACTGTTGAAAAGTTTCCCTTGAGAAGAGCTAGCTCAGAAAATACCAAGTCTACAGGTGTTTCCCAGCCTTGGCCTCTGTGATTCTGCAATTCGCCCCTGTCCAAATTCTGGTGTGTTTGGGTTCCCTGGGAGCTGCTGAGGCTGAGGGCAGCTGTCCCGTGTTGCAGGACACCCTGGAGATGTGCAGCCAGGAGAAGGAGTTCAGGAGCATCCTCTTTGCCCTGTGCTATTTCCACGCTGTGGTGTCAGAGCGGCGCAAGTTCGGCGCCCAGGGCTGGAACCGCCCATACCCCTTCAGCACCGGGGACCTCACCATCTCTGTCAATGTGCTCTACAACTACTTGGAGGCCAGCTCGAAGGTGAGGACACCATGGGTGGGTGGTTGGGGAGGGCGGGGGGGCTGTCTGGCTCAAAGCCACCAGGGTGGCCTAAAGCTGTCCTGAAATGCCATTTCCTTGGGCTTCCTTGGGTTTAGAACTTCACGGTTTTGGGTGCTTTTGGGAGGAGATGGGAGACCTCAGTGCCAGTGCTGAGTGGGGAACTGTGCTGTGCTCCAGCTGTCCTGGGGCAGGATTTAACTCCTGCCTGATGTTTGTTTGCTGAGGTGGGAGCCCTGACGGTGCAGGGCAGTGCTTGGGTTCAGCTCACCCTGCTCCACACCCAGGTCCCCTACGATGACCTGCTCTACCTCGTGGGTGAGATAATGTACGGAGGTCACATCACAGATGACTGGGACAGGCGGCTCTGCAGAACCTACCTGGAAGAGTTTATCAAGCCAGAAATGCTGGAGGGAGAGCTCTGCCTCGCTCCTGGATTTCCCCTCCCGGGGAGCATGGATTATAATGGCTACCACCAGGTAAGCACTTTGTTTGCTGGCATTATTTATACATGTAGATGGAATGTCTTCCTTAACCGCCCCATAATCTGCCTTAGGAGGCAGGAACAGGGCTGCAGTGTTTCTGCACTCTTCCTCTTATTTCCCATTATGCTGTGTTCCTGTGGATGTTTCAGCATTCCCCTGGATGAACCAAGTCTAATGGTAATTTGCTACTTCATCATGGGCTCATTCTGTTCATGCATGAATAGAGCAACTGTATTGGTGCTTGAGACTTAAGTGGGGCTCCTGGAAAATTACATCCACATACTGTTTGCTAAAATGGCCCTTTCAAGCTCCTTTTATCATCAGTTTTGATGAGAATCACTGAAGGGTCTTGTTGATCTACTTACTGATCTCATCTGTTCTTTGTACACAAATGCAGCAGCAGAGAGAGGCACATCAGGCTGGTTTTGTTCATAAAACTTAACTACTGGAAGCTCGATTCCCACAAGAGATTTGAGGATGCTGATGCTGAAATGCACATCAGATAATTGCTAGAGAAGGTCCAGCCCGAGACACAGAGCCAAGCCAAACTCCAGCGATTACAGAATTTTCCCAGCAGGAGCTGAAGCAGCTCTGTAAACATTTGTATTCTCCTTCCTCCATCACTTCCCCAGAGTTTCAGCCACAGGCAGAGCTGGGTCAGCCCGGGCTGACCTACTGGGGAGATGATTCCAGCACTGAAGCTCTGCAGGCAGAGCGCTCTGGGCTGCTCCTAACGTGCTCCTGAATGTCTCTGTGCAGTACATAGACGATGCCCTGCCTCCAGAGTCTCCCTACCTGTACGGCCTCCACCCCAACGCTGAGATCGGGTTCCTGACGCAGCGCTCGGAGCGGCTCCTGCACACCGTGCTGGAGCTGCAGCCGCGGGACAGCAGCACTGCACCGGGAGCACTGGGCACCCAGGAGGAGATGGTGAGAGTGCTCAGGGGTGTGGGCACCCAGGAGGAGATGGTGAGAGTGCTCAGGGGGTGTGGAGATCCAGAAGAAGGTGGTGAGAGTGCTCAGGGGGGAGTGGGGACCCAGGAGGAGATGGTGAGAGTGCCCAGGGGAGTTTGGGACCCAGAAGGAAGGAGATGGTGAGAGTGCCCAGGGGAGTTTGGGACCCAGAAGGAAGGACATGGTGAGAGTGCAGAGAAGGAATTTGGATTCAGGAGTAGATTATGAGAGTGCTCAGGGGGTATGAGGATACAGGAGGAGGTGGTGAGAGTGCAGAGGAGGAATTGGGACCCAGGAGGAGGTGGTGAGAGTGCTGAGGAGGAATTGAGACCCAGGAGGAGATGGTGAGAGTGCTGAGGAGGAGCAGTGGGGACCCAAGAGAAGACAGTGAGAGTGCTCAGGGGGTGTGGGGATCCAGGAGGAGATGGTGAGAGTGCAGAGAAGTAATTGAGACCCAGGAGGAGATGGTGAGAGTGCTCAGGGGTAGTGGGGACCCAGGAGGAGACAGTGAGAGTGCTCAGGGGCAGCTGCTGGGGTTTGATGCCTGTCTCATCCATCAGTCCTGTCTAGCTCAGGCTTGTCCGCTGCTCTGTGTTCTGCCTTTGCCTGCCTAGAGCCTGGTTTTATGCAGAACATCTCCCTGGTGGGATGTAACTGAGTGTTGGCAGTAACAGGACAGTGCCTCTTAATTACCCCAAGCACTGCAGAGCCTTTATCATCATTCTCTGGAGGTGTTGCAAATAAACCTTCCCTGAGCAGCAGTCCCTGTGATTGGCATAGCAAGTCGGTGCCACCCAGAGCTCAGCCCTCCTCTTGCTGCTGCCACCGTGTCCCAACAGCTCCCAAGAGCCTTGTAATTCCTTATTTCCAGCTGAACTCCTTTGCTACACCTGTGTCCTGGGCTGATCTCAGCTCACAGCTCATTAAAATGTAGCCCAAACATCTCTGACAAGATCTGGAATCAGGCAGCACATGCTCAGGTTTTTACTCCCGCAGTCTTAAGGTGCTAGCTCTGTGTTTGAAGATTTGCAATTTAATGAATGGCTAATAGGCAGCTCATATAAAGCTGTAGTTTCACAGGAGCTTCCTTTGGCTTAGTGTGAAGCTGGGGAAGTGACTGCCTTCCCCTGAGGGGCTCCTAGAAGTGCCCAGCATGGTCAGTTTTCAGTTCATACTCCAATTTGAGGTGAGAGGAATAATCTAGAGGTAGCAAAGCCAAACAAAGATGTTCAGAGATAGCAAATGTGAGTGGCTCTTCTCCCCTCTACTCTTTTTGTTGTTGAAACACAAATAAACTCCTCAGCCAGAGAAGCAAAACGATCGGTGAGTGCCCCAGCAGTGGTGTCACAGGTCATGGCCACCCTGCAAACTCCTGGTGACAGTCCAGAAGGCTCTCACAGGAGCACAGAAGTGCTCATGGCTCTGTCTGGGAATAAAATCTGCCTGAGGGCAAGCACAGTGTGGCCTCAGCGCCCTCGTGTTGTGCCTGGAGAGATGCTCCCACAGCTCATCTCCTTCCTGAAGTGATCTCTGTCATTATCCAAACTGTCCCTTCCACTTGGTCCTTGCATGGGAGTGAGCAAAGCCTCGTCTCCACTCCTCCACTGAAGGATATCCAGCCCCTGGTTCGGCTGAGGTGATTTTAGGGAGCTTCCAGAGAAAAATGTGAGCCTGTCATTTTCCCCACGCTCTGACAAGTCCAGTTCCTCCCACAGATTTCTGAGGTCACATTGCAGCAAACGAGCTGTAATTGCTGTGAAGGACTCAGAGCCAAAGGGACTTGCAGGGGAATTTCAAATGAGCAGATATTCCTGTGCTGCCCCCGAGGTGCAGCTGAGGAGCTTTTCCAGCTTTAGCCACCCGTGTGGCTGCAATAACAGCCCACACATCGTCACTGCTGACGGGAGCCCAGGGCTGGGGAGAGCAGCAACAGGAGGGAATCCGAGTACAGAGTCCAAAATATGAATATTGGTGGCCCTGGCTGTAAAATTACCCTGCCCTAGCTGGCAGTGGCTCTGCATGCCAAGTTTGGCACTTTGGATCATAGAATTTTAATTGTATTATGAGTGCCCAAAAGGTCCCCAGAAAGCAGAAGTCTTACTCAGCTTCCAGCTTGAAAGTAAAGCAAAGCTTTGAGTGAGACCTTCCACAGTAAACCTGGGAAATGCAGCTGATCTCATGGACAACAGGGGCTCCACCCCTCCCTGTCAGAAAGGGGTTTGGCTATTTAATTTAATTTTTTAGGCACTACAAAGATCCTCTTGCATTGGAGCTTTCCCTGTTTAGTACTTACTGAAGAAGCTGTGGTGGTGACCAGGAAATAATTTAGTTTTGATACACTTTTCTTCCACGGCTCCATTAGTCCGGAATGCCAAATTCAGCTTAAAATTCAATTTTATATAATCACCTCTCTCCATCAATACACCAGAGAAAACCAGCTCATAAGCTGTGTTGTCCTGAGGCTCAGCTGAGGCTCCAGCCACATCCATCTCCTTGTGAGTGTGACCTCAGGAGAAATAAGAGAGCCAAGAAGAGAGGAGGCCGCCTCGTGTCACGGGGACGTTTTAAAACCATAATTTTGCAAGCTGCTCATCTGCCAGCATTTTGGATTTTAATAGGATAGGACAGGCT